>NW_027181826.1:22606736-23270576 GCF_029961685.1 Aristolochia californica
GATAATGTTGAGACCTGATAATCATATGAACTTATAAAATTTATATAATAAATAAATAGATAATCTCAAAGGTAGGGTTTTAGGGTACATCTACTCTCTTATTTAATGAACAAGATAGAAGTTTACCTACTATTTTTCTCTAACATCTTGTTATTGTTAGAACTACACAAAATGAAAGAAAGGAGAAAGAAAGAAATTGTTACTCTTCAAGATTTGATCCAAACAAAGATTACCAAGTTTTACCTTTACCCTTAATGACATAGTTGAAATCTAATGTTCGGTTTCCTTGGTCACCAACTTGTAGTCTTTCTTTTGACATCCATTATCAAAGGCTAGATGCCTCAATCCTCGATTACAATAAAATTTAAGTCTAGCAAGTACCAAATACCTGTATCTTCTTGAAGAAACAAACATTGTTGGCTGCAACACACCCCAATGGGCAAAGTTTTTCTTTTCTTTATTTATAGAATATTTGTGGCAAATATAAAACCATAGGAAAAAACTTACTAAACTTCAAATATGCCCAATAATAGTAGTTGGCATGTCCTAAAGTTTTCAGGCAAACTTTAACCATTGTAGAATTGTATGAATTATCTTTTAAAAGATAACACTGAGTGTTTATTGTTGTGCTCTAGGCACAAGTGCAAGTGCCAAGGAATAACTACCCAAGTGATCCGCTTAAGGAGAGCACCCAGCTTTGGAAGCTAGATATTGAAAGTGTTGGTAATAAGGTAAGTAATAGAGGCTAAAAAAGATAGCCCAATCTCCTCAAGAAAGAGCTCCATTTCTCCCGAGCAAAGGGACAATGAGAGAGTGGTTAATAGATGTAATTGTAATTATGGAAAGGTTTTAGTAACTTGAAGTGTAAGGATAAATGTAACTTCATGGTATAAAATTTTAAGACAATTCATTTTCAACTTTTTATCGTTACGATTGAATGGTCCCAAACTACACAAGGACACAGGTAGCAAATAAGTTAAATAGAATTTGAGAAGCTAATCTCATAAATAAATTCAAAAGTCAAATTTTATTTTGGAATCCTACGTTGTCATGTGGGAAATGATTTGTACTAGTTTTTTTTTTTTTTTTAAATAACTGTTTGAGAAGCGATAACCAAATGTCAAACAAATGCATCAATGTTCAATTGATTATAAAACTCACTATATGAATAAAATACTAGAAGCTTAATAAGATGCAACCAATAAAATACTATAGAATAAAAATAGGGGTGGTCACCTCTACGGAGTTTCATTGTGATTATTTGATAGCTATACACAATGCAACCAATCCAACTTTCTGTGAGAGAACCAAATACATAAAAATTAATTGTTACTTCTTTTAAAAGAAGTTATAAGTTGGAATCATCACAATACCTTCCAAGAATCGATTTGTAGACATGTTCAATGCTACCAATCCAATTTTATCGTGACTACCATCGACATAGTTCGTGTTCCAAGCTTGGTGTTTTTAAATTTATGCATTAACTTGTGGAGGATTATTAAAAGATAGAAGAGTTATATGCGAAAATATCATTTTACTTTTGTACTTTTTGAGCTTTGTATTACCTTAAGAAGGATAAGGGTATTTTTGTCCTTGTAATTCTTTGGCTCCATAAAGGAAGAGGGGGAGTCTGTCCTCTTAAGTCGTCTCTCAAACCCTTGTTCTCTTCTTTTCTCTAAACCCTAGTCTCTTCTTCTTCTTCCTTATTCTCTTTTTCATTCTTACTTTCCTTCTTCTTTTACTTATTCGTTTAAGGAGCTTCATGGATTAAGGCCCAAGAATTTCAAATGACTTGTCAAACCACATAAATTGCATGTCTTTTGTGTGGTTGTCTTTTGCTTTACTTTACATATGTCTTTGTCAGTTTATCTAATATTAATTGTACTTATCATAGTTATAATTGTGTGTAATCTTGGGTGGGTGTAATACCCCAACAATTAGTATCAAAGTAGTTTGTTGTATATAAAGTGTTTGTGAAATTATTTATGTGAGAACAAGATTGTGATGATTTGCAGAGATGTTCCTATAATATTGAGAAATATATAGGAATAGAGAATTTTGAAATGTAACAAAGTAGCGTAAAGTATATTTTAGTTTAGTAGGGACTACTCAAAAGTATCGGAGGGAAAAAATCGCGTTTAATAGAGGATAATAAGTGGGAAGAATTAGAGAAGAATGAGGTAAGCATCATTAGGTTATGCTTCACAAATGAGGTGGCAAACAATTCATAAATAGAACTCCAACATCGATTTTGTCGTTGAAGTTAGAGAAAATGTACATAACAAAGAGTCTAACAAATAAAGTATATTTGAAGAATCAATTAGTCGATCTTCTTCGTATAGGAGGGGGACAAATCTATTAGACCACTCAAATAAGTTTAACAATATTGACGTACAACTTCTTAGTGTAAATGTGAAGTCAAAAGATGACGATGAAGTGTTGATTTTTGTAAACACCATTTTATTGTCTTATGATTATTTAGTGATAATTATATTGTATGGGAGAGAGACATGGGATATGGGGGAAGTCATTAGTACATTCTTACCAAATGAGTTAAGGAAATTACTTTACACAAGTACTGATAAAGAGAGATTATATGCAAAAATCTTTTGTCAGGGAAGATCAAAGGAATGAGAGTAAAATAAAGAAAAGTCTAGGTCCAAATCCAAGGGTAAAGGTATAATACGGTGTTATTTTTGTAAGCAAGGACACATGAAGAAGTAATGTCTGAAATGTCTTGAATACCAAAAGAAGAAGGGGAAAGATATGGACCAAGCTAGTATGGCCTCGGGTTTGGAAGTAAGAGAAAAATGTACATAACAAAAAGTCTAACAAATAAAGTATATTTGAAGAATTAATTAGACAATCTTCGTATAGGAGGGGAACAAATCTCTTAGACCACTCAAATAAGTTTAACAATATTGTCGTACAACTTCTTAGTGTATTTGTTTGTTCTTAAGCCTATTTTATGTTTTTGTTTGTTCACCATGTAAGGGATATCCCATAAGACACCTTTTGTCCTGCTTCGATACAATATTTTTGTATTGCATACCCAAATAATCTATATTTCTAAAGACATGAGCATATATAGTTTTGTTTCTGATCCACAATAATCTGTAAATTTTGTACTAAGCTCACACAGATTTCCTATCAGTAAAGCTACACTGTTTCAAATAAAACGACTGAACGATATTTTCCTGGACAAAAACATTTAACCTTGAGCAGTCAGCCAACGTTTTCTTGGTCAGGGAACTCCAAGCTAACAGCAATCCACATGTCATCATCAATGGGTAATGGGATCGCACCAGGAGGCAATTTCATGTCAGATGCACGAGGGTACACCATGATCCTCTTGCATAGAAGTGAACAGCCACTCCTTACAGAGGGCAAATGAGCCCTTTGGTCAATCACTGAACGATCTGAATCAGAATCTGCGTCAGACTCCTCTGAGAAAGGGTCTCGAAGATGTGCATAGATTTCATCAGATTTCTTGACAATTGGACTTGCCCTTTCAAGGTCTTCTCCAGGTGGACTTGAATGGCCAGGGCCGTCTTCGTTATAAGCTAGAGTTGAGCTGGATGCTCCAGTCTCTAGCTTCCCTTTGCCTGCCACAGATATCCAAATGTTAAAGAACATAAATAAGAAAACATAGATCTAGAATTGCAGTGATTTACCAAGACAAGGACAAACCTGATGTAGGTTCAGCAAGCAACGGGACTGACATTCGTGGGGAAGTTGAATATTCCATGGTTTCTTTGACACGAGTTGGAGTTCGACTGGATGCTCCTGTCTCTAGCTTCCATTTGCCTTCCACAGATATCCGAATGTTGAAGAACATAAATAAGAAAACATAGATCTAGAATTGCAGTGATTTTCACCAAAACAAAGACAAACCTGATGTGGGCTCTGAAAGCAACGGGACTGACATTTGTGGGGAAGTTGAATGATCCATGGTTTCTTTTTGACTGGATGCTCCGGTTTCTAGCTTCCCTTTGTCTGCCACAGATATCCAAATGTTAAAGAACATAAATAAGAAAACATAGATCTAGAATTGCAGTGATTTACCAAAACGAGGACAAACCTGATGTGGGCTCTGGGAGTAATGAGTGTGACATTTGTGGGGAAGATGAATGATCCATGGTTTCTTTGTCTCGAGCACGAGTTTGACTGGATGATCCGGTCTCTTGCTTTTCTTTACCTGGCACACATCCAAACTCCAAATTTGGATACGGGATCAAACAAGTAGAGAATTGGACACAACAATGTAAAAGAACGGTGTCGTAAACACAACTCTGTGCTAATAAACTCAATGTATTAGGATTTGTGTTGATGCTGTATTCTTCACATTATCCTCCCCATATGCCAAGTTTTTCACAGTGAGAACAGAGTTGATATGAGAAACATTTTTTTCATGCAAGTCAGTTGACTGTAAGTTGCACTTATCGGGAGCTTCCCTTGTGATAGCCAATTTACTAGCTAAAGCAAGAAGATAATACATTACAAAAAGGAAGCTAAATTTTTCTTAGCAGAACCAAAGCCCCAGTCCTTGGAGCTGAAGGATTGAAAAACGGCCAAGCTTGCTCACCACTGAGAGTAGCTCCATGGTGCCCAACCTAAGATCATTTCATCAGAAGAGGCCCATAACTAACAAATTATGCCATGAAATGTGGGGCAAGCCAGGTCAGAGTTATTGGCCCTAACTCATGCAAACTATTCGTGTGGCAAAGTCCAGCAATCAAGATGCATTATCAATCTCATTTCAAATTGTATCAGACGTAAGAAGTCCGAGGCACACCTGCATTTTCTCTTCTTGGGTACTCTGATCTGAACTCCGGAGGCAGTACAGGGTTAATATTTGATTTCAAGTTCTTGTTCAAATCTAAGGATGTCATTGATTGGGAATGAAGTGCAGTATGCTCCTGGGCTGCGACTTCCATTTGGTCAACAGTGGAACAAAATGCAGGTAGAACAGTTCGTCTACCTGAAAATATGAGGTATCACATGTCAGTAAAGTGTTACACATCACTGTGAGTAGGATACAAACAACCAGTTAAATATACTATTTTATTTTTGAATGTTGAACCCCATAACATGTAAAGCTTGAACTTAAGACCTGGCACCGGAAAGCACCTGTTGAGCCAAAAGCCCAATCCAAAAATACGTCAACGTATCTTGTTATATACAACAATTTCAAAAGTAGTTGTTATAGATAACAAGATACGTTGACATATTTTTATACATATAACTCGGTATGAGTAGTAGCCTGTTTTGTCAGGGATCAGATGCCCTTCCTATTCCTCAATGTTTCAAATCTACATCCTCACTAATGCCGGCAAGGACCTTTCCAGATCTGATGGAATTGACGCTGTTATGCAGGTAAACCATCCTTCGTAACCCTCATCTTCCCCTTGACCTATTTAAGCTCCCAAAATCTATTGAATTTCTACAAACTTTTCATTTATTAAGGTTAGGCTCTTGACAACAAAGATTTATACATATTGGTTACGAGTTTCACTTCCATACAAAACAGATAAAATAAAGAGCTTCAAGAAATTAACATATAGGAGCTCTGGAAGAATGCAATAGATGACCAAAAACAATACCCAAAAGTAACTCTTGCCATACATACAATTTCCAAAAGAAAAACCTGATAAGCATAACCTATCAAATAACAGGTAAGAGGTAAACGTCGTTACTGTTCATAATGGTGTTATTGAATTGAAAGCTATGTCATGAAGCACTTGAAAACTTGTCAAAAAGACTTACTCTCTTTAAGTTCAAACCAAGCGATTTTTGCAGCGCTCATCTCAGCCTTCTTCTTGGTTTTTGCAGGTATGCCTCCAAAAAGTTTACCATCAACTTCAACAGTAGAACTGAAGGTTGGAATATGAGATTCACCAGATGAGGTTGTCTTATATACAGGTGTGACAAAACCTTCTTTCTGACACAACTCCTGTAGAAGATTTTTGTGGATAACAGCTTCTTCCTATACACATAGAGAAACATCCTCCCCGTCAATGACATGAAACAGATTTCACCTAGTGAGTAAATTAAGTGGGATCAGTGGACATCATGAAGGAAGATGGCTAATAGGCCACTGAAATATAATGCAAGGACTGCAATGGTCCCGGTCACCACATATGCCTGGCACCATTTTATTGGGTAAAACTCCTTATGAGACAAAATCCCAATTAGATAATAGATTAAAATAGAGAATGTAATGCTTTCTATGAATGGTCTACTAGCATTAAGGAGATAGGACCAGATTAGAATCCACATGAAACATATCTTGTAAAATAGGAGGTTGACCTTATTCACATGGTTAACCAAGAAATAGTGATGCTTACCTCATGACTTCCCTGTGACATTGACAGAAAAGCAGCTTTTGCAGCAGCATGTTCTGCTTCCTTTACTGTTCTGAAAAACCCAGGACTCTCATAGGTTTGTTCACCAACAGTAACCGAAGCTTTAAATTGGCGGGTAAGAGGTGTGCTTTCAAGATTACAAACATATTTAGGCAGGCCCAAATTTTTCTTCATGGCAAAACTCTGCAACTGGTTCTTATATAATTGCATCTCTAAAAGAAGGATGCAAAACATAAGCCACATAAATGCATCAGCATTCAGATGTAGCCAATAAGCAGAATATTGACCATTTCAAAGTACAAACTACTTGTGCAAAAAAATAATGAATCAACATTAAAAAACTCATATTTTCTAAATAGTCTTAATAAATTTTGCCTTTGCAATGGCTCATTTTTTAATTCAAGATTTCATGAATCCTTCTGCTGTGAGATATTTGTTAAAATTTCACAATAGAAACAGAAAAGTTATCATTGGACAATTAAAAAATGCAAAAAATTCACAACTGCAACAATAGAAAGCATGTGCTTGCATAATAGTAGTACTTCCTTCAATGAGGGAAAAACAAATAAAAAATAAAGGTCTGTCGTTCCTCTTTGTAAGATTCAGAACGGTTCACTGAAAGTATGTTTTCGTATAAAAAGAGTTCAGCTTGAAAACTTTTTTTTGTATGTGTATTACTTTGAGTTTCAAATTAAAACAACATAAGACCAAAGGCTAATTCAGTGCTTGTTTAAAATTTTCTGGCCAAGTATGTAACAATCATAATTATAAATGATCAAATTTGGTCTCTTTCTACTTTCAAAAGTGCTTAAAATTTTGTTTATATTGCACCTAAACCCAATTAACCTCTGACCAAAAAAACTAGGTGTCGCCATCTAATAAGATAACAACAAAGAAAAGAGAAAGTAAACATAATAGATGCAAAGTAATAGGTGAGGGTCAACCACCAGATTCCATGGTTTCTCCAACAGGAAACTGGGAACTATGTGGAACTTGAGATGAGTCTTTAATAATTGCTGAGTCATCCAACTTTTTACTAGATTCGCAAGGACCTAAACCAATCAAATAATGAGAAGGCAACATTCAAATAGTTATTCAATACATTTAAAGAGGACAAAAAGTACACAAAAAGAAATAGATGAAGTTTTGGAGTCAGACACAGACTTCCAATTTCCACATTCTCACCAACAATTGAGGTATTTCCATTGGACTCAGAATTACTTGAAACTTGAGACAACCCTTCTACAATTGCTGAGGCACTCAACTCATTGCTAGTACTAGATGAACCTAATTATCACATCGAGCAACAAGACAACATCAGCAGTAAGTTAAACATCAAACATGTCAAGCCGCATCCAGTATACATCGAATCAAATTTCACAAGATAGACTAAGACCTGCAGTTTTTAAGATTAGAATAAGACGATCTTTGAAAATGAGACTAAATATGTGCTCATTTTGTTTACCACAAGAACAGTCAAAACCAATTTATATATGTACCTCAAGAATAAAAGTGTGGTTTTTTTTTTTCTTCTTAAGTGCGAATTCAAAAGAAGGATAAAAATTCAAGCCTTTTTTTACTATTAAAGCTTCATATCCTAAATAAGAGGCACCAGTTCCCTGCCCAACCTATTCAATCATAGTTCCATAAGACGCATAATTATCAAGCAAATATATGGAGGCAAAAATCTGCTTCAACGCACACCACGAAGGCATAATTTGATGTCTAAAGTTCAAACAACAGATTTTTTTCCACTTGCTCGATGAAAATTTAAAAAAGAAAATCTGGGTGACATCCTAGAAAAAATAAGCATTAAAAATTATTAAGATAGGAACTTAAAAATAACAGAAACTACGGAAAACCATTACAGATTCAAACCAAAAGAAGTCATAGAGTCAGAAAAATTCCAAAATTACAGATTAAAAGATCGAAATCCAAAAAAGGAGATCAAATACACCAAAAATGCCCCCATTTAATTTCTCAGAATCCAAATATCCAAAAAAGGAAAAGTTAAAAGTTATGCAAATACAGGAAGGCGAGGTAGAGCCAGTGGAGGATTCTTGAGGAGTCGTGTAGTGGCGGAAAGCAATCTTTGCAACCTCATTTTGAGCTTCTTTGGACGACTTGCAGGAAGCCACCGTGTGAAATGAGATGCCATTAACGGTGACAGTGGCTGTGAAGTGAGGGACATGATCGGGCCCGTCTTTGACGATAGAGTAATTGGGCAAGCTCCACAAATTCTGATGGCAAAGCTCTTGCAAGCGAGACTTATGCATTTTGAAATTTCCTCTTCCTCACTCTCTCACTCTTTCTCACAAAGCACCCATTCTTATTGCTGTCCGCCTTGATACATACAGTGAGACCCCCTCAGCCCGAAGGCTTTGAACCGAACCGGAAAAAGTAAATCGGGTTGGATTTTTTTTTTTTTTGTGAGAAGTAAATAATTCAAGCATGCAGAAATAATAATTTAAAATTTTAACCGATCTTTTTGTATAATCTCTCATTTGCGACAATTTGTAAAATATTTAGTAAAATATAAAAATACAATTAATATACCTGACTGAACCTGGTTCTTGAAAACCCAATGCAATGTGTTGACCAAAAAGTTAAGATTTTATATCAACAAAGAGCTTGGTCCGACAAAAGGTTAAGAAGATAGCTTTGCTTGCATGCATTCCTCTTATTATTTCCATAGAATAATATTCGAAGCTTTCATAGAAAGAAGGATACAGGGGGTGGCTTCGAATCGAGCCGGCTCAAGAGTGGCTAGGTTGGATTCAGTATACCTGGATCTCGATACGGCTCGTAAGGGGGGGACGTCGAGCCCCTCCCGTCCTCCGCTTTGGCCGCCTCTGTCGTCGTCGACAGCTCCTCGTCGGCCGCTACATCCCCTTCCCTCCAATTTCTTTGCCTCTGTTTCGATCCCCATCGCCGATGACAGGTCCTCGCCGGCGCCATGCCTTCGCTCCTCGTCGTCTTGGCAAAAAACCAAAGTCCAGAGAGAGTCAAAACCTAAGTTGGCAGAAATAATTTCACCCCCCAACCACTGCGTGAAACGATTTCTTTCAGACGTGCGAGATCATAAATAAGTAAAAAAAAAAAAAACTCTTTATTCCTCGTGGCCCTTGAAGAAATTGAAAAGACATTTTAGTATAAATACGTTTCTAGATACTATTAGTGGTTTTTTCAATAAATGTTGAAAAAACATTTTTAGTAGAAATATAGGGACTATTAGTGCGTCATATTTTTTGGAAACATTTTTTTAATTAGAAATTCTTATTAAAAAATTATATAATTTTCTAAGTAAGATTTTGTTGCCAAGATGGGCTAGAAAACTGTATAGAAAATTTTTGAATAAGTATTTGATAGTTGATGCTATAATACTTTTAGCATGAGGCAATTTTTATATTAATTTTGTGTTTGACATTTTATTTGATTAATAATTTATCGATATGTATAGTAATATATTAGATTGATTATTAATTTTTATTCATTTTCCTAGAAGAGGCAATAAAAGGTCCATTTAACTTTCCTAAGAAAATTTTAAAATACCTCAAGGTTGTCACAAAAGGCAGCAAACAACAGTCAAAATTTATTTCTTAGTATAAAGTTTCTACAATCATTTACAGAATTTTTTTAAGCATACGGTTGCTCTCCCAAGCTTCATTAAGTTGGCCCATCTTCGGTGCTTGGAGTAATAAAAGATTGCTAAAAGAAAAAAAAAATAAACTAAATGAACTAGAGACATGTGATACCATAATCAAATTGTCTGAGAAAACTCCAAATTTTTGGGCTCAGATTTTACTCTTAATCTTCTCTTATCTTCACCTTATGTACATCTTATTATAAATAATTTGCCTTGTACAAGAAATTATTATAAATAATTTCTAGCACGCGGAAATGGCATGTCAAATTTACACGAATCCGTTAACGAGAATTATGGATTACGATGTGAAAATCCAGAGTACCATCAAAGTAATAACAACAATAAACAGGGATTAAAATAGTCCTATTAGTGCACCGCTATGGCAGAATTCACTTTCTTTGTAGAAAGTCCTTTAAAACGTTAGTGGTAAAGTCACGATGGAAAATACATTACCTAGAGAATCAGGATCACCCTGTTCTCCATAAGGCCTGTCAGTGCATTGTGTAAGTGAAAGTGAATTCAATATGAAAATCTGAGTACCATCAAAATAATACCAGCAATAAGTGGGGATTAAAATAGCCATGTTAGCGTATAGTAACCGTTAGGCGAGAATTCACTTTCTTTATAGAAAGTCCATTAAAACGTTAGGGTAAAGTTAAGATGGAAAATACATTACCTAGAGAATCAGGATCACCCTGTTCTCCATAGGGCCTGTCAGTGCATTGTGTAAGTGAAAGTGAATTCACTTTCCCCAATGCATTGAAGGCCCTATCCGAATTTTAAGTCAATTTTTTCCTTAATCTTTTTTGAGCTGCTAATCTTGGTTTGACTAAGTTTCTTATTTATTTTCAAAGTTTAGTGCAAGACTATAACAACTTGAGTATATTTCCTCAAGTGTTTCTTTTCTTTGATCTCTCATTACATGAGTTTAATTTCCTTTTTTGATAGAGTCTATAATTTTGTAAATTAGAAAATCTTGTTTAATAATTCTAAATTTTAAATATATTTATCCTAAATCTCCCTTATTCTTAATTTTTTTTGTCCCAATTAAGTTGTGTTGAAAAATAATGGGTTTACATGAGAATTCTATTTTTAGAAAGTTTCTATTATCATGTTTCATCTAAATTTTTTTTTTTTTGTTGAAGTTTTTTTTTTAATTTTTCTCAATCAAACATATTCACAAAGGAATTATTTGAGTCAAAATTGTTCACTTTTACTCTACCTATTGGACTAAAAGTGCCTCCTTATTATTTGGAAGTATGAAGAGTTGCATTTCGTGTGAAATATGAGAGTCGTTATCTTTTTATTCACACCCTTAATTCCTCAAAGTAATTTCTTCAATTTATATTTTTAAAATCATTTTAGAACAATGTATATAAACCTACAACTTTCAAATGTCAGAAGTGCACACAAAATCCAATTTAATTCAATTCTTTTATTATTTTTATCCAAGTGACATTTTTTATTTACCCTTGTAGTTGGAGTTGATGAAATACGGAAAGTTAGACCTTTAAACTGTTAAGTTGTGGAGCCTAATTAACGCCTTATGCTAAGTTGGTACGCGGATCCACGATATATTAACTATTGTATCATTAAGAGCAGTTTGAGAATTTCATTATTGTATTGTGGTTGCACTAATTTTTTCTTTATATTTGGGGGTGCCGCTATTAGGGTTTTATCATCATCGGAGAAGGATCTTGAGTTGCGACCTAAGAGAGGTTAGAGAAATAAAACACTTGTAAGTGTGTGCGATTTCTCTTGTAAACTATTTTCATCTTCATAGTGGATTACTGCAGTGGCTGAAGACAGGACATAGTCTCTCCTTGAGGTGAAACTATATAAATTTTGTTGTATTTTCGTGCTTGTTTTTTCAATCTTCATCGATTATTATTATTGTTCTTGTTAGTTTGGAATTAGGGCGTCTAATTCCTAACATAAACCTATCACATACTAGAGTGATCCAACCTGACACCCATATCTTAAACTAGGCCATATTTAAATAGCCAAAAAGAATCAATTTATTATCCAGAAAGAGAAGTTGTAAACTTATGATCACATCTCTCTTCATTGATAAGTGAAATAGATAGTATAATTTCACAAGAGAAGGTGAACCGAAGAAAGGAAAAGAGTTTATGTTGTTGAAGCTTAGGAAGGTGGATGAACAGTGATTGAAAACTTCATGCCGCTATCGCAGTGCAATGCAATGCCACAGTAGAAGTAACGGTTGCCTGGTTTATCAAGGTTCACTACTGTGTGCCCATCGTATTGCATGTCAATCATATCATCCTGTGTACATTGTTCAAAGTCTATCCGACCCACTTCTATCACATTATCGGATGAAGGAGTGTAGTTGAATACTGTAATTAAAAAAATGTGCAAGAAACGTTTCATTTGGAATAGGTGACTCTTGATAAAAATGTCATAGCATTTGATAAAATGATGTAGGATATATTATCATAAGTTAACCAAACAAACATATCCAAGTTTGGTGTAACCGATTTTTAGTTTAATCAAGAAATTTAAATTTGATAGCTTAAAATTATTTTTTTATTATTTTCGATTTATGTTATATATGTCTCATGCATTCAAGATGGGTTTTTATTTTGATTTTTTTATTTTTTTTATTTTTAAATGGTATAATAGAGATAATGACAACATTGTTTCAAATCAAATAAAGGAAATGATGTTCTTCTAAGGAAGAAAAAGTTGAATGAAGTCAGGTTTAGAAGGAATTAAGCCATGCTTCCTTTCCCTTTTTTAGTTCCATCGAAAACAATTTTCCTTTCTTCAAGAAACAAATAATTGTATTTCTATCATTATACTTTGTCAATGCCAATGAAAACTACCAAAAACATTGAAAATAAGGAAATAAAAGACCTAAGAATGGTTCTCTTTTCTCCAAACAAAAGGCTTCTAGGGCTTGTTTGGAACCCACAAAAAAGAAAAAAAAAGAAAAGAAGAAAAAGGGGAGAGAAATATATTTTCTGTTGTTTGACAGTTGAGAATCATTGGGAGAAAAGAAAATAAAAGATAAAATCACTTTAATAATTTTCTCTCTCTCAAAAAGAAAAAAATAAAAATAGAAATTTTGATTGAGAGAAAATTTTAATCATCAAAATTTTAAAATATTAATAAGTTTATTTTCTTTTCATTTTCAACTTGTATCTAAATAAGAGAAACTACATTTTTCTTCTATTTTCTCTCTCATTTTCTATAGGCATTCAAACAAGAGAAAATAAACCCTTTTTTTTATCTTTTTCTTTTTCTTTCTTTTCTCTCAACTTTCTGTGTTCCAAATACAACCCTTGTTTGGGATCTATTTTTCTATTTTACACAACTATTTTTTCTAAATTTTAGAGCTTTTTCACAAAAACCTAAGAAAAGCAAAAAATTAAAAAAGTTCGAATGTAGAAATATATACTTTCAAATTTAAAGAAATAGTTTTGTTAAGGAAAAAAAACGAAGGCAATCCAAAAAGGCATGATAATGAAAATAAAATAAAATTCATCCATATGATAGTTGAAACGATTTGAATCGAAAACAATATAAAAGAAGAGATTACAAAAAGTTTTACATATATCATATAATTTATTTTTTTAAAATCTGATTTATATGTGGAAGATTTATTGGAATTGATCTTGTTCTTAAGCATTGAACTGTAAAGATCAAAACATAGAACATACCCAACTTGTCACCCACTCTGAACTTCCTTTGGTGAGACCACAGCTGGTAGTAATGTTGGGTTGGAGGAAAGTTCCACCCGTTTCTTCCTCCCACAACATGCTCAGTTGCTTGAGCCAAGGCTACCAAGAGGATGACCATTGATGAGATGACAATGAAGGATCGAGAGGCCATTTTTTCCAAGGGAAAGGTACAGAAGAAGATGGTTTCTTCTTCTTCTTTCCCCCTCAAATGGAGTTAACGTAAGAAGATACTGAAAGTACGAAGAAAATATAACCAAAAGAGCTTTTATTTATACTAATTTTCTACTATTTTCATGGTCAACATTTACTATTATCGATGACTAATCTCCTCCACAACTTCTGCTTATGACTCATGTAAGAGATTGAAATGGTCTAAATCACAAAGGATTTCCATTCATGTGTGTGATCTTGGTTGCATTTCTCTCATCAAGCTAAAGGGGAGACTGTGGGAGTCAATGGTTTCTAATCCCCCCATTGGCCTTCCAATGACACACCTTCAGTACTGCCATGATCATCTTCCTCACGATTGTGTCTATTACAGCTCCATTGATTTTTCGTCTTTACTTGTTTCTTTATCATTGAGCTATAAAAAAGAATTTTTATCTCCCATGATAATGTATTGTTTTAGAATTTTTTTTGTAATTCAATCGAAAGAGTTTGAAAAAAGTAAAAAGAAAGAAAGTTGAAGAGAGAGAAAGTGGAGAAGAGCATATTGAGAAAAGAAACTGAGATGGGGGACCTAGATGTCTCCCAACTTTTCTTTATAGCGTGGGGGAATGAGTGGGTTAGCTTTTATGGGTATACAAGCACTGGGAAGCTACAATCCTAATCTTCTCATTCCATCTTCTGATTCCCCACATCCACTTCTCTTCTCTCAAACAAGTCGTCCCTCTTTCTTCTCTCTTCTTTCTCTCTTCTTCTTCTTCATTTCTTATTCTCATTGGGATCCTAAAATCAATATGGTATTAGAGAAATTCTTTTAGGATTCCATGGTTAAGGTGCTATCATATATCTATTGACACAATGACAAGGCTGAATTAGTCTGTTTGAGCATCTCGTGGTTCATTCAAGATATGTTTTTTCTTTTTTTTCAAGATGATCACTGATGATTAAGCTCGTGAGGAAGCTTGGAGAATGTTTGTTTATGCTTATATGTGAGAAGATTAAGTGTTGTTATCTCAAAAAACAACACCTGGTCATTCTTTTTGGTTCTTCTTCATCCAAGCAAATAACTGATTTAGAACAAAACCTAGACGTTTTTTTTATAGCAACCATAATGTATTCTGCTCACTATTGATACTATAGTCGTTGATTCTCTCTTAGAAGGTTGTTATTGGGATGTTTTTTTTCCTCCATTGATGCAAGGAAGGTTTGTTTATTTTTGGCAAGGAAATTGCTAAATTCAGCAACATACGAAAAGATTAAAAGGAAAGTCATGTATGATGCATGTGATGCACAACACTCAACAAGGAAAGTTTTCTTCCTTGGATAGATTTGGATTTTGAGCAAGATTTGGTGTTGTGATTTGATATCTTTCTAATTATGAAGATTCTCCCTTGGTTAAGTATAGTAACCTTGCATGGCTAGCACATGGTACGATTTTTTTTTAACCCAAGTTATGTCCTACATGAATGTGTGAGTTTAGCATTCTCTCAAATCCCATAAAGCTTTCTATTATAATTCAAAGTGTCATTATATCTTGCTATTGTTTGGTTGAGTAATTCATGGCTAAAGATTTTTTTATGGTTGGTAAGAGTGATTTACTCAAGATCACCACAATTCCCTTAATAGGATTATCCAACTATTTGAGTTAGTCTCAATCGATCAAATGTTTCCTTATCACCCGAGATCTTCTAAGACACTTTAGCAAACCATCTCCACTCCTGGATGAGGAAAACAATTCCTATAATGTTGGATGAGCAAACCGTTTAAAGAAGATACACTTGTTATCAGCTGGTTGATAAAAAATATGGAGGAGAAAGTTACGAATAATGTTGTCCATCTTGAAATGGTTAAGAAAATATGAGATACTTATGCAAAATTATACTCAAGCACTAATAATTTTCAAAAATTATATGATATTTTTAAAACAATGTATAACACAAAATAGGAGAAGAACATGCATGAGTATCTAACTCAATTTAGACTTATTCAATAATGGAAAAGTGCTCAACATTACTCTACTGATGTTTCAGTTCAAGTGAAATAATGAGAAGCATTAACGGCCTATATTTGGTTGGCTAATATCACACCATATCTAGAGGTGGCTAAATCTCAGTTTCTTAATTCAACTACTCTCCCCTCTGATGATATAGGTGCTACATTGCTGCAAATTTCAGACCCATCTTCCACACCTCATGTTGAGATATCATCAACCATGTACTCTAATAATAGGGGTACAAACTCAACTAATTGGGGCCGAGGGAGAAATTTTAGAGGTGGTCAAGGAAGATGTGGTAGAGTTGGTTCAAGCTCTTCAAGAACTGATAATCGGGAGTGCACTTCTTGTGGGGGTATAGATCATTTGGTTGTTTCATGTTGGAAACTCCATGGCAAACCAAATTGGGTAATGTCTAATCAAGCCTCGGTAAATAATGGTGATAATTTTGAAGAGAAGACCGAATCAAAAAAAGGGAAGAAAACCATATCAGATGATGACTTTGAGTTGCTTCAGAGGTTGAAAACTATGATGGTACCACATCCAAGGCTTCCTACAATATTATTGCTGCTACTACAGTCTCAGGTATGGTTTATGCCACTTCCCCTTTTTCATCCTAGATAATTGATTCAGAGGCCTTCAAACATTTGATAGGTAATGTGAGTCTTTTGAACTCTATCTCCATGTCTACTTTATAAGTTTGTTTCTTTAGTAGATGGATCCCAAACCAAGGTCCAAGGAATGGGATAGACCTTTGCTACACCTGCACTTTACCTTAATGATGTCTTCTTTGTTCCTTGGTTTCCATTGAATCTTTTGTCTGTAAGCCAATTAACTTAAGAATTTTAATTTTCCTCTTCTTGTGTTTTTCAGGATCTATCGACGACACAAGTGATTGGTGGAGGCCATGAACAAGGAGATCTCTACTACCACCATGAACAAGGAGATCTCTACTACTTAAATTTGCCTGCAATCACTATTGCTTCAATTTCTCATATAGATGTACAACAATGACACAATAAATTAGGACATTCATCTCTATCATTTCTTAAGCATATGTTTCCTTCTTTACAGTCTCTTTCAAATTTAAAATGTGAAGTGTGTCAATTGAACGAACACCAAAGTACTACTTACTCTCTTTGGGCTGAATCTAAAGGTGTTGCTCCCTTTTCCTTAGTCTATTATGATGTATGAGGACCCTTAAATATCTCCAATGTTTCTCAAGCTAAGTACTTTATTACATTTGTCGATGATTTCACTAGAGTCACATGATTATTTTTACTCAAGGATAGATTTGAAGTTTTTCCAACCTTTAAATCATTTTATGTCATGGTTTCAAATCAATTTAGTCATAAATTGCAAATACTTCACGCAAATAATGCCAAGGAATATATATTAAGAGAGTTTCAATCCTTCTATAGGGATAAGGCATTATTCATCAAACTTCGTGTGCTTACACCCCACAACAGAATGGTGTAGCTCAAAGGAAGAACCGACATTTCCTTGAGATGGCATGTGACCTACTCTATGCTATGAATGTACCCTACTTCTATTGGCCACATGCCATCCTCACAACTTGCTTCCTCAATAATAGATTGCCCTCCTCGGTGTTCAATCATAAAACTCCATCCTCCTTATTATTCCTTGGTGAAGACATGTTTCCACTTCGCTTGAAGGTGTTTGGTTGTACTTTATTTGTTCATGCCACATCTCCACATAATACTAAATTAGATCCACGGGCTATCAAATGTATTTTTTTGGGCTACTCTCGTACCCAAAAAGGATAAGTTTGATATAACTCATCTCTCCTCCAAAGATGTCCCTTCTGGTCTTTCTTTAGTTACTTTGGCTCTTAAGTCTATTGTGTCTATAGATGCTGATATTTTTATACAACCCCTTAAAGCATTGGTTGATACTACACCTGTGGCGTCTACAAATCCTTCTGAGGTAAGTCATTCCTCTCCTCCTCTTGTTTTGGTCCTCCATTTGAAACTAGGCCTATTGCTCTTCACAAGGAACCTCGGTATTATACTAAGCCCTCCACTTCTCATCATATATCTAACTTTGCTTCTCATCACTATTTATCTCTTTCTTGTTGCAATTTCTTGCTTCTGTTTCCTTAATGTCTATTCCTCAGTTGTATTAGGAGGCTCTCAAACATCCAGGATGGAAAGCAGCAATAGAAAGAAAGAAATGACTTATTTATGTAAGAATCAAACTTGGACATAGGTTCCATTTCCTCTGGATAAGAAACTAGTGAGTTGTAAATGGCTTTTTGCTATTAAACATAATTTGGATGGTTTCATGGCCCGTTTAGTGGCTAAAAGATATACTCAATGTTATGTTGTTGACTATGAGGAAACATTCTCTCTTATAGCCAAGTTAAATTTTGTATGTATTTTATTATCACTTGTCACTAATTCTTGTTGGATTGTTTATCAACTTGATGTGAAGAATACTTTGCTCAATGGTGATATTAAGGAGGGGATTTATATGCATCAACCACCTGGTTTTGTGGTTGAAGGGGAGTCGGTATGTAAATTATAGAGATCGTTATATGGCTTAACACAATCTCCCCATGCTTGGTTTGACAATTTTAGACAAGCAATACTTCGATTTGGGTTACCTAATGTTCAATAAATCATTCAATATTTGTAAAGAAGATCACAAAAGGAGTTGTATTACTTGCAGTATATATAGATGATATTGTTTTGATAGGCAGTGACACAAAAAACATAAGGTCAAACAAAAGATATGCAACGAATTCAAAACAAATGCCCTAAGATTTTTCAAATACTTCCTTGGCATTGAAGTTTTCCAGTCCAAGCAAGGTATTGTCCTATCATAGAGAAAATATATACTTGTCCTACTTAAAGATACTTGAATGATGGGATGTCAACCGATAGATACTCCTATGGATGCAAATACCAAACTATGTACAGGCTCTGGATAAGATATTGATGTGGGTATTTCCAGAGACTAGTAGGGAAGATTATTTATCATATTGTTATTAAACTAGACATTTTTCATGTTGTAAGTCTTGTTAGTCAATACATGCATAAACCACAACTTACTCACAAGTAAGCATTAGAAAGTATTCTCATATATTTAAAGAGGGGTCTAGGAAAGGGACTCTTATATAAATGTCGTGGTCATTTTAACGTTGAAGGTTTTGCGGATGCAGATTAGGTCAGATCACCCGATGATAGAAGATCCACCTCTAGTAACTGTACTTTAGTTGGGAGCAATTTAGTCACTTGGAAAAGTAAAAAATAGAATGTTGTTACAAGATCCAATGCCAAGGTAGAAATATAGAGCTATGGCCCATGCTGTAAGTGAGCTTCTATGGATTAAATCTCTCCTATCAGAATTGGGGTTCAACAGAAAGGCACCTATGGAACCTCATTGTGACAACCAAGCAATCATTCACATTGCTTCTAATCCAGTTTTCCATGAAAAAATAAAGGACATTGCAATGGACTATCACTTTATACAAAAAACTACAAGTTGGCATTATCTGTCTCAAATATGTTTTATCTCTAGTGGCATTGATGTAAAAGTTATTTATTTATTGTCTTTATTCTACCTTATTTACAGTGCAGGGCATTGATGTAATTATTACTCCTTTACACTATAAATAAAACTTAAGGGGGAGGATTAGGGCTATGCTTTCACAATTATAATCCTCTCATTTCCCACACCAACTTCTCTCCTCTCAAGCAGGTTGTCCCTCTTTATTTTCTCTTCTATCTTCTTTCTCTTTTCTCCCTTCTCTCTTCTTCTTATTCGTTTCTTCTTCTCCTTGATGACCTTGACCTAATCTAATCACCATGGGATCCTAAAATCAACAATGTGGTTTTTGATTGACTTTTCTTTTCAGAAACTACACTTCATTTTTTCTGTGCTGCTTAGTCTTGTCGAGATTTGAGATTTACTCTTCCTTTCTTGAACTTATTTATGAGCAAATCATACAGTGTTGTGAAGAATATGTCTAAATATATTTATATATAATATTCGTAGTACCACAATTTGTTATTTTGTTATCATCAGATTGCAATTAAACCAAAGTTTCATATATTTGGTTAGATATATTTTGTACTTCGACTATTAGTGGCACTATACTTGAATCTCACTTTTGTCTGGTGTCAAGTGATTTTAAGCCGCTAACTGGTTCGTTATTACTAATCGATCATCACTAATTGATCAACGACCTCTAATCAATCACCAATGAGTTCAATAATTTTGAACTCAAGAAACTCAAATGAGTAGCAGCCTCCAATTATCAATTAGCAATTTTTTTAACAAAATTTTGTTATGAAACCTCTAATTGATTAGGCATATCTAGTCGATTCATTCCTAATTTTGTCTTTATATCATTATTTAATGATTACAACTTCATTATTTATTTAAAATAAAACTTAGGTATTTATTTATTTAATTAAATAAATAATTTAATTAGATATAAATAAGTACTCTTTACATGTCTAAGCTCCAAAAATAGGGTAAGTTCTAGGAAGGAGTTCAACCAGTTAAACTAATTTGGTTAATTGGCTCATCTCAACCATTTTTTTTCTCTATTTGGTACATAATATAGAACAATTCTCAAAAGCAAGATTACCCATATATAACCTTATATCAATAGGAATATGATTTTCTTATTGTTCATGTAAGAAATATGAAAAATGTAAATGGAAAAAAATACCAATAGAACAAAAACAATCAAAAAATAATTTTTTAAATAACAGAAGGTGGTAAAAAATTAGCCAAATGAAAATTAATTCTTTCATAGCTTTGTTTTGTTATATTACAGCATAATTGGTCCCTATTTGTTAGAACTAATTATAAAATTCTTCTTTTGTAGAAAAAAATTGGACTATAATTAGCATCCATTGATTGAGGTTTAAAAAATGGATTTTAAAAGTCCTCTTTGATAAGCTGCTATGATAGAGCCATGAAGAAACCCCTCCAAGTTTCTTTTGACAAGGTTACAAAGGTGAATGAAATTGAGGGGAAGAGTCATTAAATATGTCAAAGAACCATGAACTGAAATTCCTAAAATATGTCCAAGACCAAGAGTCATTAAAAACACAGCTCCTAGATCACAACATCAAATATCATGACTTGCAAAACTTATTTTGTTCCTTATCCTTGAGTTCCTTGCACATGTTAGTGCAAACCATTTAGAAAATTCCCACTGTTTCACGCGTAATATCATTGTCTTTTCCGACCAAAAGAAAAAAACTCCCCTTCTCTAATCCCTACAAATTCTTTTGAAAGACCTCTCTACCAAACTGCTGCTTTGTCTGGAGCGATCTAGCGAACCAGTAGTTTCCTGGTAACACTTGCACTGGAAATCAACTCTAGAGCTTGTGACCTGCCAAAAACATAAGGAAATGTCAATCTTCAAAGAATATACAATTTTAACTAACCTGTGAGCAAGAAAGAAGAAGCTGTGAAAAACAATTAACTTCATTCATCGTAACAAAGGTACATGTGATTTCTTCAAACTAACCATTTTACAAGTTAATACACATTTGATCATAGACTCCATGTTATTTGTCCCTATAACAAACACAGCTTGTTACCCTTTATATCTGCTCCAGGTTGCCTGAGTCTGGCCTAGTCTCTCTAATCTGAAAGCTCAACTTAGGATGAGTCCAAGATGACTTTGTCTGGTACTGAGGGCAAGTCTGATCCCCAAGTACCTCCAACCATGAATATGGAACCCTCATCTCAAATCGAAGTCAACCTGGCTGAGTTGTGGTTCAACCCACCAAGGCACATCACCAGATCATAGACAGAGAAAACAGAAGAGCAAAACTAGGGGAAGTGAAGTGGAGCAGACCCAACTGAATGGCTGGTTGTTCAGCAATCGCTACTCGTGTTTGATGGAGCCTGTTGACGGATACAGGAGTTTTCTACCTGTATATTACACAAGTCTCCACACTACCCCACCTGGCTTTTATGGAATTCTATTTTTGAACTGTAACAGACTATGTTCCAAAGAGTTCAGATTTGCTAGTAAATGCACTAATAATCGGCTAGTCTCCTCCAATCATATTGAGAGAATGAATGGATCCAACAGATCTAAACGTATAGAGAAATTGGCCCCATCCACCATTCCCATATGATTGGAGGGGACCAACATAGTGTTAGTACATATCAACTAGCAGATCTAACCTCTTTTCAGAAGGATGGCACCACTTGCAATAGTGGGTTAAACTTCAAGAGTTTTCTTAGCCTGGTGTAACTCCCTAGCAAGGTAGCATCACTTCTCAAAAATGACTGCTAGGAAAATAAAAAATTCTCCAAGAATGCAATCATTTAATAATTTTTTATTCAAAAAGAAACTTCACTGAATTAAATAATAAAAGAACAAGTTTTGCAGCTACAATTAACAATCATAAGACCAGAGCTTTAGACATGAGTGTCAGTTAATGCAATCTTAATTTGTTGCTCCACGAATAAACTCTGGATATAATTATTTTGTAGCAAGTTTCTTTCTTCATGGAATATCATTCTCGTTCTTAGCTTCGCACTTTTTGCTGCCAAGATGAGTTAAAGCTTGTGTACACTAGATTCTGAAATTAGAAAACAAAAGGTGAACATTTTATTATGATCAAAGTTTTATATCTATATTGAAACCTCCCAACTTTAGAAAAGAAAAAGAAAAGGAAAAGAAAAGAGTCAAGAGTCAATGAAGTTCCAACATAAACATAAAACTTTAGAAACTAATCTCCCCTTCTTTGTAAGGACAAATCTTCGGTTTCTTCAAATTATAACAAAATACTTTTGGGCTTTTAAACATTGCCCAAGAATAAAACTTTGTAGACTATCTAGCACCTTCTTCTCATCTATTTTAGGTATTGGTAGCCCTTGTTATCATGGCTAGTATGTATGCTCTTACTCCCTTTTGTCAATATCACACGGCAGTGCAAGGCTTGAAGAAGCGTAAAGGTAAAACGAAATTTGGGAAACACGTTCAATCAGAGATAAAGAAAATAACTGGTAATACATTTGATCAGAGCTAAATAGAAAGGGATGTAGGTGGTTCCTATAGTTCTAATGAATGATTACATAACTACAAACTGTATTTTTCAATAATAACCTGCCCAATTAATCAAGCCATGTATCAAGATAAGAATATATATCAACTAAGCCATAGAAAATACAACAAAAATAAGGAAAGATTTCATTTAGTTTAAACATGATATTACCATTGTTGCACATATTGAATGACAAGAAATTTAAAATTCAAAAAGAAGGCGGAGTCTAAGATCAGATTTGTTGGATATTTCATAAATTCTTTGGTGATATTTCTTGTTTTGATTGAATTCAGCTCTTCAGACCAGGTAATCAAACACCTATACTGTACAAAAAGTTTCACTCACATGATTGAACTTTTAAGCATAATGTTTAGCCTATAATCAACTTGAACAAAGTAGAAATTCCAAACAATCCCAATTCCTCACCTGTTGGGTCTTACAATGTCTAAAACTTCAAGTTTCGTAAGAACTCCTCCATGGACGTCAACGACGCAAGATCAAATATAACAATCTATTTTTCAAGTATAAGATACACAGAACAAACTTCAACCCGTTGCTCGTTTTCAAATTTCTATTTAAGCAAAGAAGTTGAACGTGGGCAATACGTCCAAGTTCCAGAACTAACGTAGCCTATTTAAACAAATAATCGTTTGGGAGAAAATACCTTTGGTAATTGACGAGAAAGGAGTTAAAGGTTTCAGAAGCTCTACTCCACTCAACAGAGAACACAAGGTAGTTCGACGGCATCTCTTTCTCTAGTCACAGATTATCATGTTTCATCTCCATCGGCCGCTTGAGATGGGTTCGTGCTCATAAAGCTTCTGGGTTGATCTCTGTTCATTAACAAGCTCCGATTTTCCATTGAAGTCCAGGATCGGGAAGCTTCAGCGAATAAAAAAAAAAAAATCTATTATTATCAGAGCCAGGTTTCGATCCTGGGACCTGTGGGTTATGGGCCCACCACGCTTCCGCTGCGCCACTCTGATTTTAGGTGAGTACTAGATGTTTTAAAATAATATATAGTAATAAATAAAATGAGATAATGGTCGGAAATTAAAATAATAAGATTAATTTGAAAGTCAGTAGTTATACACATTTGAAGTATTTATATCATTGTTCTAAATTTTTTTAAAAATTTTAAAACTCTTTAAAAGCTCTGATTTTAGGTGCCGGACGTCTCTAACTACAGCAACAGAAGAAGGTGCTTTGATTGTGTTGGGATTCAATCTTTCTTATTAAGAATAGGAGTCGAAGATAGATAAAAACTTCCTAATTTCTTCAATTTCAGTATCTGTGAAGTTACGCCTTGAATTCAGCTCTATCATTTGTTAATTATACAGGGCTGAGAAGTCAATAGCACTTGGATAATCCCCAATCCAACAGTCCTCAAAATCTGACCAAATGCAAGTTTTGGGTTCCTGATACAGTTTAAACATGGCATTCCAATTGGGAGAGGCAGGGCGAGGAGCCAACACACAGTAGGATAAGAGGAGTTGGCGATGAGTGCTTCCTCCACATTTCATCTTTTTCAATACCGAATCTTCACTTTCACTTAGCTAACCATGCACCATTTGCAGCCTTAACTCTCCTGATATTTGCTATTTGGGAGACCAGCAAGCATAGCTTCCCTACTTTTGACACCCCACCAAACAGAACGGAAGATTCAATAGACACGACCACTTTAACGGATTTTATACTGTTCAACAATGAGTACTGCGATGATTGGAGAATTGATCAAAATTTGTAGTTCATAATTCTAAACGTTCAACCGGTTTAGCCACAACGTAGTTGCAGTTCAAAAAAGCATCAAAACTCGAATAGATCAAAGCAAGCAAGCTATGGTAGACGATCTAATTTAGCCGCCTTCTATCATATAGGGAGTGAAAATCACTGGGATTACAAGTAAAAAGATTCTCCACACCACAAATCATGCGCCAGGGTTAACCAAAACCCCTTAAAAAATATTCACTTTTCTGGAACTAAAATCAATAAGACTCTGGAGAACAAACTACTTAAGTGAGCAAACTTAAGCAGCAAACGAGTTTAGATTTATACCCTACTACACTGTATCCAAATGAGGTTTCTGCGACATCAGAGCAAATTATATCTGCTGTTTTAAATCCCATCAACGGCCAAGGTCAGCACAAACCAAAGCCAGTTAGGTAAAAGCATTCACCATCCCAATGAAGCTCACATTTTGTTTCTAACAGATTCTTCCAGCACCCCCTCAGCCACCAGATTCCACCCAATGACTACACTCGTAAGCTCTTCTGCAAAACCAACGGAAAATGCATTAGCTTGGAGACATTTTTTATCAAGAACAAGACATTACACACCACAACACCACATACTGAAGTGTCAACTCAAGAGGTACCCATAACAACTTCTGAAAATACATTATAAAGCAACCTAGTTTTGGCCTATCCATTCCCAGTCACAAGATGTCACTCAAATACAACCAGACCAAGTTCACTCCAGAATACAGAAAGTGCAGCAGGCCAAAGAATGACAAAAGGAAAAGAAAATACAAACCTCAAATTAGGACATCGAGGGTGTGGCACTTAAGCCGGTACCAGCTATGCCAGCACCAGCTTAGGCAACGTCGATTTGGTTGATTGCTATTCAGAGTCCTCATACTCCTCACCATCAGAAATCTCATCAAATGACCTTATGTCCAGCTGGTAACGAAGAATACCACCAATACCACCAAAGCCTCTGCAGAATTGAGACCCCTCTTGAGACTTGTTGGTCACAAACTCAAGACTGCAACCAAACTTCTTGTATTCATTTGCAAACCACTCAAGCAGTGATATCTTCTCTTGAACTTCTAACTCAGCAGAAGATGCTTGGTCACGGAAATTGCTTTGGTCCATTTCTTGCTCCTTATTCAAGTGTTTAACAATAATTTCCCCAGTAACACTATGTTTTAATACATAACGATTGATATCCAGACTTTCCCAAACAATAAGTGTCTCCACAGCACCCATTTCCAAAGCCTTCAAGGTGTCATCCACTCCAAAGACATACTTTCCAGTGTCTTGGCTTATTTCCTCAAAATATTTCCCAATCAACCTTTTCTCCTGTATGAATTTCACATTAGACAAAATCTCTGATGAAAGTTCTATGGCCTGGTTAAAACCATTCTCCCCTCCATACGACACATCAACCACATTCAGTATCTTGGCCTGGAGACGAGGATCAAACATGTCAGATTGGCTCAACTCTGTCTTGAAATCTGCAGATCCTGCGAGGATCAAGCCTGCCACATTTGGCTGACTGGTTGCTGGATTGATAAAAAATTGGGTGGCCAACTCAGCAGTCTTTCTCACATAATTGTGGCGCTTCTCCATCCGAAGACGAGCAAAACGCAGAGCTGACTGTCCTCCTCTGCCATGTTTCTTTGGCAGATCAACAGTGAACTTGTGAAGGACCTCACGTGTGTTGCCACTTAATGTCCCAAAAAGAGTCCCATTTCCGTCCATAACTATGAAACCAAATTTATCATCAGATTCCAGAAGTTCATTTAAAGCCTCAGTATGGAACTTGTTGTCACAAAGATAGAGAGATGCATTTATGGGCTTGAATGGCTCAAAGTCAATGGTGACCTTCTTTTCCTTTCCATCCTCAGTCACAATAGTTCCAGTATAGAGGACTAGCCCATTGGGGGGTACCTTGCTGTAAAGCTTTAACCGCTGCTGAGCAGAGGTAATGGCACCCAGGACAGATTGGCGATTGACTCTACTCTTGATATTAGAAGCAGTACCAAATTCATCACCCAACATCTTAGTCACCCGAGATATCTGATCACGAGGTGGCATAATTAACGAGATCATGCTTGTCCCATTCCCTCTTGCAGCTTCAAGAGCCTTGATCAATTTCTTGACCTTCCATATCTCAATGTTCCTATCAGTTTCATGACTATCCGACATTGTGACAGGTAAAGACTCGTAACTCACAGTAAAGCACCTGAAATTTTAACAGCAAATCATTAGACACTGTGCAATAGGAGAGAGAACTTGAGGTCAATCACAGATCCAAAGGAGAGAAACAGTAAAAGCCAACAATGTGTATTTCAAGAAATCCAGCACTTAAGTATAGCAACTGCCACAGAGCAATACCGCAGATGTAGCAAACCTCAACAGATCTGTATTTGAATCTGATAACCATCAACACTATAAGAAACTTGATGCAGATATCAGATGATTTGCAGAGTCCAAATCAATCTCAAATATGAAATTTAGTACAATAATATATAAGAAGCCTTAAAATGATTCAGAAAAAAATGCAATATCACAAAGATATAATTAGTAAAATGAAGTGGTCTCAAAAAAGGTGTTGAAATCAGAAAATGGAGACAGCCAGGGATGGCTCAGAGTTGTGATGTCTTGGTCAAAATATAGCATCAAGTCATTTTAACAAACACACCATAGGGTTACCATACTTATTCCAAATACACTCCCTGGAAAGTAGCTATACCACATAGATACCGCTTAAAATTAAGGACCATTACAGGCGGGTCGTCCTGGTTTACTGCATGGTATTTGAACCCAAGGTATTTGAAAGGATTAAAACCCCTATGAAAATAACTATCATGACTCCCAACAACATAGACCTGGAAAGCCCATCATACCAACTTGCATCCCATATTTAACCTGCTATTTCAATACAAGACTTGTTCTTGGATCTTAAATCATATGAATGAAGCCATACTTGAATAGCCAGCCTACAGGCCCGTGTTTTTTACAAGAGGCATACTGGCAACTTTCATCCTTTTCAAATTCCTGGCTGAGGGGGAAAATATGATAGCCTTTTGCAAAGTATCAGCAGCATGAAAGACAACTTCACGGAATTAATAAACTAGAGACAGTGTGTGAGACAGGTGCGAAAGCCCATATTTTTATTACCATACTAAATAATCACTAATCAGTTTGGAAACTTAGTAATCGAAGATACATCCACCAAGATCTAAGTAATTTCAGCATCGATAAGTTCCAGAACCAGAATCCCAAAATTGAATTGGACATCGATAATCAAGCCAAACACACATACAAATAGAGAACACAATACAGAAACGACATATCCCAGTACTGCACAAGCCCCTCACTTTTAGGAAAAGAAAACTTGCATACATGAAAAATAAGAAATAGAAGCATAAAGATGCACGTTATAAATCCACTAGTTTCAATTGTTGAAGTATATACAGAAGAGAAGTCTCATCAAAAGCAATTCTCAGCAGGATCCGTCCAGCAAAAGCTATTCAACTTGCCGTATTCTTACTCGAAGTATTACCAGATCTCTGAAGTTGGAATCTATAAATAAAATCCGCTCACTGCGCAAACTTAAACTAGTAATTCAGAGAAAAATAGAATAAATAAATAAATCTGCACAATTCGGTAAAGTCTGACGTTCAAGAGGTCCAAGCCCAAGGCACCAAAACTACGATCCAAAAGCCGTTCGAGAAAAATTAAGAAACTCAGTAACCTAAATAGATCCGATAACGCTTGTTCATCAATCCGAGGAAGATAAAGAGAAAACAACATCACAAGTCCTACGACGAATCAAACCGCAGACGGATTTTCAGGGGAAAAGCGATTAAATCATTGATCAGTACCAAACATAAAAGCATCGAAGTCGAGAGTTAGATAAAGAAAAAGAAACCAAGAGAAACAAGTTCAAGAAACGACTGAAAGACCAGAAAGAGAGAAGAGAAGCACCAGACAGGTGACCGGGGATAGAACTGCAGGAAGTTCTCGACGGCGTTGGCTACTGGATCAGAACCCTAGCTTCGCGTCGAGTCACGGCCCCAGGCTTAGCCACAGGTGGCGACGCGAAGAGAAATAGAGAAAGGAGAATAATTCCCTGCCTCGTTCAGAGTTCAGACTGCACCCACGAGAATTCAGACCCACGGTTCACACGATTAAAATGACACTTACGCTCACCCACAAAATTTATAATTACTTTTTTATTATATGGAAATTTTTAATTTTTTTTAAAGAAAATCAAATAAAGTGTCTTTTTTTAAAAAATAATAATAAATAAATAATCAATCCCATACATTACCATATTTAGCTGATAATTTTTTAGTAAAATAAAATCTAAATATAAAATTACCATGAAAAAGTGTCATTGGAAAATTATATGATTTTCCTAGTAAAATTTTTTAGCTAGAAAAGTGTTTTCAATAAACATAAGACACTAACAGTCCCTAGAAACATATTTCTACTAGAAATGTCTTTCTAGTATTTCCTAAAATGCACTAATAAAAATACATTTTTAGGAACTATGAGTAGTCTAAATTACATAGTAGTATCACATATACATGTAACTTAGTATTGTCATGATAGACGGTTAAAGTCTTTGTTGCTTTTATGTAGCATGTGTTCATTAGGTTTCACTTACAAAAGTTTATTGCTATATAAGGAGTTACATGATAAAATGTCATGAATCAATTGAAAATCGTTTTGAAGGTTCACATCACTCTTTTGTACTAAGTGGGTTGGAACAAGTTTGAAGCTAGGGGTCACGCCACCTGCCCTTACTATTAGTAGTTGAAGTTGGTCAAGATGCAAAGTGGGTATTAATTGTGATCTTGCAATTTTGTCCACAGTTTAAAAGAAAATTAAACTTTTGGAAGAAAATGAGGTCTTGATGCACCTTAAAACCCACGTTTATGTTTTTAACTCCTTGTTGGTTATGTATACGATGTACATGTTATTGTGACCATAGAGGGTTGATCCAATACTAAAAGCTATTTAGTGTGAAACATGTGAAATGTTATCTCAACCATCCTATCATGATCAATGGCTATCTCAACCTTCCAATCAACGATTATCTCAATTGTTTTCGCATGTCACGCACCAAATGACTTTTCGTATTGGATCAGTCGTGAGTGACCATAACATACATATGATAAATACTTTATTGTAAAGGAAATTATGTACTAAGTGGTAATAATTAAAAGTGTGTTTTCGTACATTAAAAGTGTATTAGTGTTTTTTTTCTTTTCTTTTAGACTTGAAAAATCAGGGCGGCTAGACTAATAATTCAAAGATGTGATTGACTTTTCTAGGGTTGAAGCAAAGGTCTATTTTGAATTGGCTGTAAATTGGTGGTTGATAAGAAGTCATTAGTCACTAGACTGGCCAAATGCATTCAGCCTTTCATAAGACAACAAAAACTATTACAAACAAGGCTTCACATCGGTCAATTCCAATTGTTGTCATCTCCTCCGTAAGGCTGTTTTCCAAAGAACCCTTCAAAATGACAACTTATAATCACTTTTGAGTAAAATCTTGATATTTTTTTGAAGACTTTATTGAATTAAATTCTTTTAGACAGAAGAAAAAAAATTGGAAGACACCGACAGACATTTGGAAGCAATCAACCTTCTTCGTGTGTCTTTATTTGCATCTTTTATTGCATGGCTCTGTCAAATGCTATGAACAAATATTAGCTTTAAAGATACAACTAAAAATTATATTTTTCTTCTAATTTCAAGGATAAGTTTGTCACTCGAATTTGAGAGACGAATGTATTTTGGATCGAAAGGTTAAATTCACTTCTTTCATTCTAGACGAGTCCTCTCAACTTACTCCGAGTCTACTCCGAATTTTTCGAGTCTCATTCCAACTCAACTTATCTAACTTAGATTTTTAAGTGTTTGAGTGGGTTCTTAAGTAGAATTTAAGGTACAACTCCAAATGCAAAAAAGAAGAAATATTCTCAAGTAAACTCCATCTACCCATTTTTCTTTTCTCTTTGGTCTCAACTTACTAAATGGGAAGTAATAGTTATATAGAAGAAGCATATGCAATAATGCAAAGTTTTTTTTTTTTTTTATTTGAGTTGAGAGACTAGGTTTTGATCTCAAATCTAAGAAGGGAAATGTTTGTTATGCAATAGAAGAGTTAAATTAGACACTTGATAGAACTATGGTTCTATGATTAGTCGAAATGACCTATAACTTGATCTGGGTAACCTAGAAAGACTACATTTGGAGTGTACAAACCGACCTTGATTTAATTAGGCATGAGTTAAACGGGTAATCCAGGTGGAAGAACTTTGAATCGAACTAGTAATTCAGAGTCGATTCACAACTCAAACCCAGAGTCGATTAACTTGTTCTAACTCTGAAAGAAAGTAGCTACAATTTCAACCACCCATTTGATGACCTATTTATAAACACTAATCTAATACTCTCTCCCCCTCTTAGATATCCTAAAATTTAGCATCCTAATCACATAAACCATTAATATCAGGTCAAAGTTCCAAAAACCCTAAAACAACTCCCACCTCATGAGTCCACCCTTACCCTTTAAACAAATAATAATAATAATAATAAAAAGAAACCAGAAGAATATAAAATTTTTAAAATTGAGGGCGTCCCTGTAATTCCAAAAATTGGGGTAGGGTACCAACTCGAGGACACGCTTTTTTGAGTTTTGTCTCCAAAATACCGTGAGTCACAGCAATACGCCAAACAGCTAAAAACATTTCGTTTTCGTTTCCACCTTTCTCTCTCTTCTCTCTCTCTCTTCTCTCCATCCTGCTCCGTCTTCTCTCTCCCGCTCCCTTTGGGAGTGTTTTGTTCCTTTTCTTTCTTTCTTCTCTCCTTTCTCTGCCCCATGGAAGTAAACGTGGGCGTTTCATTTTGTCGGCTTGGGGTTCATCTGGTATGGTGAGACCGAATAAAAGAGAGCCTTCGATACCCAATGCCGGAATCGAAAAGGCCAAGAGAGCCCAATCCGATCGTGTGCAGTTTGAGATCTCGGCATAGACTTTATCCCACCCCCTCTTCCTGCACTCCCCGATCTCATATTGATTTCTTTGGGTCTTCTGGCGAGGTTTTTGAAGTGGGCATTTAGGGTTGATTTCGTCGCCGTGGAGACTGAGAGACGGCGGCGAAGACCATGCAGCTTCGCATCTCTCCTAGCATGAGCAGCATCACGATATCGTGGAGCAATGGATTTCTTGACTTCATGAAGATCAAAGCCGCAGCTCGCCACGTCTCTTATCGGACTCTTTTCCATACCATTCTCATCCTCGCGTTTCTTTTGCCCTTCGTTTTCATTCTCACTGCAGTCGTCACCCTTGAAGGCGTCAACAAGTGCTCCTCCCTTGGTATGTTGCCCTTGATCCAATTCCTCCACTAAATGTTTTCCCTTATTGCTACTGAATCACGTCTCTGTCTTGAAACGGGCCGTCTATTTGGCTTGATCCGTTTCTCGTCATATTTAACGCTTCACAATTCGTCACTGTCGTATACCCACATAATCCCTGCTCCTCTCGCTGCCACGCTCTTGGATTCGTGTTTTCTTTCTTCACAATTTTCGTTTATCTGATGTCTTCTCATCTGTGTTTAATTTTTAAGAGGTCCTAATTCAGTACGTAATTCTCATTTTGATCCGCTTCTGGATTTTTCATTAAAGCCACAGTGGCCTTGATTGTCTTCTGACTGGCTTTGTCCTAGTTGAATTGTTCTTGATCTCCCGTCTTAAATGAACCTCCACAGGTTTATAGCGTTCTTTTTCTAGGATTCTAGCTCTTTGAATTATCAAAGGTATCACTCTAAATAACCGTACTGTGTCTGATGATCGAGTGGTTGGAAGATCTTGACCTAGATTGGATCTGTGGTGGACTTTTCTTTTTCTTTTTCTTTTTGTATTTGATTACTGGGTTGGATCCCTACGAGTTAACATAAACAATATGTCTGACTCGGATGTATGTGAATTTGTTTTATAACTGGTGTTGGGTCCAGCTTAGTCGCCAATTGAAGTTTCCATGTGTTTCTGCTCTTTTAGCTGCCATATTTATAACATGTTAGACATTTACGAAACCTTTACATTGAACAGGGAACAGCCACATCTTGAACCTATTGCTATCTTAAACAGGAGTTTGGTAGCTTCCTTGATGAAGAAACAGCTCACATAAAAGACTAGAAACATCTAATCGTTGATTGGCTCTTTTCTTGAGTTCAGTCCTCTGTTGGTCAACCCATCATGCTATAGACAATTGGTAGATCTGCTTGAGGGTGGTACTCTCTTTTAAAATTTTACTCTCTCATATTTTGGGTAGTTCTTGTTTAGGCTTATACTTTTTTTTAATCTCTGAAAGTATTCAATGTGAATTAAATGATGGCGATATGATATGTAAAATGCATGTATGCATCACTTGATAGCTTCACTTTGAAAACTTTTCTTTCTATTGATACTTAGTTTTTTAATCAACTTGCTTGACTGATTTTGAATATGATTTGTTGTTCCTAATTTGAGCCATCTTCTCTCCTTTTGAGATAATTTTTTATATGTTTTTGATTCTCCATATTTTTGCCTAGAGCCTTCTTTTGTATCTCATTTTAGTGATTCATTAAAATCTGCTGTATGAAAAAGATGGTATTTTGCATACTTTTCATTTATTTTCTTCTATTTGTTTCAGATTGCCTGGGTAGACGATTTGGACCAAGTTTGTTTCATCGTGCCGATGATTCAATGGTAAATCTCTTTTAAGATGGGAACTGATACCCTACCAAGTCTTTCGTTAATCACATTTTTCTTTTGAAATGTATATTTGCCACATTAGCAGTAATTAAACTAACTTTTTTTAGCATTAAAATTTTTACACAAAAGAAAATGACTAAATGTGTTGCTAGTGAAATCCTTGTGTGGATATGGCTCCTTTTTTTATCATACATGTGTGAGAAGTTCAAATACATAATCAATTCTCACTTTATGAAGCTGTTTTATGTAGTCTACTGCCTAATCATTTGATGTTCTTGACGTAGAGGCTTGTACAAGACCTATACGAGATCTTAAATCAGGTAAATTTGGAGGAAACCCCTGATGGGCTGAAGCTGCCAGCATCATTTAATGATTTTGTTGAAGACATGAAAAATAACCAATACAATGCCAAGACATTTGCCATTAGATTAAAGGCTATGGTATGATTCATTGCTTTCTCATGCATCTGAGTTTCTTCTGCGTATGTATTTCAATATCTGCAACTAATATAATATAATAATGTTAAACAAGTGGACATTTCTACAATGTCTTTATTACTTCACAAAGTTGTGTGGTCAAAAGAGAGAGAGATTTAGCGTTGAAGTTTGTCATTTTGCGTTTTTTATGGAGTTATCTGTAGGGCTGGCCTGTATGGCTCTCTAGGGTTATATGTGGGCTTCCTAAAACAGTTTGCAGTGCACCGATTGCCACTGTCCTACCATGTTTAAAATGAGACAAAATAGAGCCAAGCTCTCTTAAAATAGTTATTCTCAGTTCACTTATATAGACAGGACACTATATATTGGATGCATGGCCATAAAATGAATTAGTCGTTTTCTTCTGACTAAGTTTCTTTTTTTTTCTTGGATTGGCTGTTAGAAACTGGAATCATATAATAATAGGTGTGTGCCTGCTTCTCTTTGTTATTGACCAGGCAAATCTTTTCAATCAAGTTTCAACTTTCTTAGTCATGAATTTTTTGAAAAAAAAATTCTTTGACCTTGGATTCTTGGATCTGCATAAAGTTGAAACATGGCTATAGTTTCTACGAAAGCTTAGATTGAGGCGTGCATGCCCTCTTTCTTTCCTGTATTATATTTAAGCTGGTGTTCATGGAGAGAAAAATTGTGAAAGTATAACATACTGATGGACTTTTGAATATCCACATTATTAATATACTCTAACACATGAAGTTTGCGTAGCATGTCCACTTCAGCTTTCAATTCGTGTAGAGTTGCAAGCCATCCTTAATCTTGTCTCTCTCCTCTCCTTCTAGCTACATCTTTTTTTGTTTTAATATCTTTTTTGAGTGGCCATAAGATTTTATTAAGAATCACAAGGTAAATAAAAATGAGGATTCTACTACAAAGCTAGGGGAGAAAAGAAATATATACTACTGATATATTAATAATGTGGCTATAGTTTCTACATGTTATTAATATACTCTAACATATGAAGTTTGCCCAGAGTTTAGGGTTTAGGGAGGTCCTTTAAACTATAGCCATGACTAACGCGTTTATATACTGTTATAATACTGAAATGGAAACAGATACAATCATTATAAAAGAGGTCCTTTAAACAAGATGTCGATTTGAGATGCTATACTCCAAGAGACAGAAATGGAGCTTGATAAGTGACAAGCTTCTTTGAGATACATCTATTGTGTGCATTCTGCTAATAACAACTGGACACTCATTCTTCAGGAAAAAAAATGACAACAACTGGATAGCCTGCCTCCTTCAATCATATACTAGAGATAAATTTCATAGCTGGTAAATCTTCACTTAAACCTCTCCCGCAAGAAAAGCTGCTAAGAATGAATCATAGCATTTTCAATAAAAAATGGGTTTAAACACTGTTTGAATTGTCAACGAGAGGTGCAGGATTCAGACAAATGTATTTTTTGGTTCAGGGTAGACCTGGGTCTAAATCTGGATCTTTTGTTTGGTCTATGTTATGTTAGATTTGTTCTGTAAAGACATCGAATGGGTAAGAAATAAAACTATGGAATTGGTGTATCGTAACAAGTAAGCTGAAGGGCTTGGCCAGTTACTAAAAGGCTTCAAACTTTACAAGTATTAATTTCTCTTAACATCTTGCACTTAACCCTTAATCTGTTTCTTATCACCATTTCATTTTTGTAATTTGTCGGTCAAGTAAGGAGGCTAATTTCGATATCTTTGTGGTGTAATTTTGTAAATATCTTCCTGTTGGGACGAATTGTGGCTCTTAATCTGGCATTACATCTTCTTTTCTCATCTTTTCTGTTAATTTAAATTTCTCTTTCAGATTGAGAAACTTGAGCGGGATTTGAGGGAATCAAAGCTGGCAGAGCTGACAAACAAGCATTTTGCTGCAACTGCCATCCCAAAGGGCATTCACTGCCTCACTTTGCGCCTCACTGATGAGTATTCATCTAATGCCCATGCTCGGAGACAGCTACCACCTCCTGAGTTACTTCCTTTGCTCTCTGATAACTCTTACTTCCATTTTGTCCTAGCCAGTGATAATATTCTTGCCGCTTCTGTGGTGGTCAACTCCACTGTGAGGTCCTCCTCAAACCCCAGAAAGATAGTGTTTCATGTAATAACTGACAAGAAGACTTATGCAGCCATGCATTCATGGTTTGCATTGAACCCTCTGTCTCCTGCTATTGTGGAAGTTAAAGGGGTCCACCAGTTTGAGTGGTTGACAAGGGAGAATGTGCCTGTGCTTGAGGCTGTTGAGAAGTATCATATGATCAGAAACTACTACCATGGGTCCCATATTAGTGGAGTAAATCCCAACTTGGGTCCAAGGAATTTTGCTTCAAAGTTGCAGGCTAGAAGTCCAAAGTACATTTCTCTACTCAACCATCTCCGAATATATCTTCCTGAGGTACTTTATTATCTTTTGGGAATACGGTGTTGGATAAAATAGTCTGTTGGTTTTTTTTTTCTGAGTGCATCTGCTGAACAAAAAATGACTTGGATATTTCCTAGTAACTGTTTAGTTCATATTTATACTTGACCTATAAAGATATGCTTGTTCCGCTTATTGGATTTTGTATTTGTGAACTGGTGTTTTGCCTGTCAACCATTGCTCTTTTTAAAACTATAATTTTTGGGCACAGAGTCTTCATATTTTTTCAATTATAGTATCATTACCTGAGCAGTATTTCTGATAAGTCCCACATTCTGACAAATCCCACTTCAAATATATAATTTGGACAGCTCTTTCCAAACCTTGACAAAGTGGTCTTCCTAGATGATGATGTTGTGATTCAGAGGGACCTGTCTCCACTTTGGTATATTGACCTTGGTGGCAAAGTCAACGGGGCTGTGGAGACGTGCAAGGGAAAAGACGAATGGGTGATGTCAAAGCACTTCAGAAACTACTTCAATTTCTCTCATCCCCTTGTTGCAAAGAATCTGAACCCTAATGAATGTGCTTGGGCCTATGGGATGAATGTTTTTGACTTGCGTGTATGGAGGAAGACTAATATCCGAGAAACTTACCATTACTGGCTGAAGGAGGTAATATATTCCTGTCTCTTGTAGTTAATCACGTGGAATCACAGTCTTGGTATCTTGGATTTGCTTTTATTTGACCAGTTACAAAGCTAGAAACTACTTAACTGTAGAATTCTTGCTTATAACCCTGTCTCATGATTTGAATGTTTGGTTGCAGAATTTAAATTCAAACTTGACAATGTGGAAACTTGGAACTTTGCCACCAGCGCTCATAGCATTTAGAGGACAGGTACAGCCCATAGATCCATCATGGCATATGCTTGGTTTAGGCTACCAAAATAAGACTGACCTCGATATGGTGAGGCAGGCTGCCGTTATTCATTATAATGGTCAGTCTAAGCCATGGTTAGAGATTGCATTTGAGCATCTTCAGCCGTTTTGGGCGAAGTATGTGAACTACGCCAATGATTTCATAAAGAATTGTCACATTATGGAGCCGTGAGGGTAGATCAGCTATGGAAAGACAAAAACTAAGGGAGGATAAAAAGATGAATTACAACCGAGCAGATGGTTACTGCTCCGAATTTTTCGGGAAATTCATAATGAACAAACTGAGATACTTCATGCAGAGATAATGGAGCCGCCCCCCCTCCACACCAACGCAGGAATGGTGTGGTATTTGGTTCCACTAGGAGATATATTCTTTCCATTTGTAACATAGCAATCCATTGTTCATTTTTTGTTATTTCAAGCTTTTTTTTTTTTTTTCCTGCAAGCGGTATCTTGATTCGCTCTTCTCATTGTGAAGAGGGCGCCTGGTCCAAAAGTATGTCGTGGGGGGGATGAGAATAGAGTTCGGTTAGGAAGATTCTAAATGAAGCATCCAAAATTTCCTTTACTTCTTCCTATATTTGTGTTGTTTCTTCTTTTTGGTCCCCATTTTTTTGTTTTCTGGTTCATGTATTCATTTAATGACTGTAGTAGCAATGAGATTGCTGTGTTACAGGGTTCGATGTTGTGGGGGAACATTCATCAGATATTAAAATTATGTAGATAATTCATTTGCTCACTCTCATGAAGCATATTGTTTTAATAAGCTTCTCACGAAGCAGATGAATCACGGTTCTATTTTTAATTGGGTTTATCAATTTAGATTGTTTGACATAACCAAATCAGGAATTGCAGCATGACAGCTTGATCAAATGGGCAGCTAAAGTCCATCACTTTCCGAAATCAGGGCAAAAAGGTGATACCATACTAACATTTCCTCTTACATATCGGAAAATATGTTTCAGGGCTGCTATGCCATTCAGACAATATGCTTCTTGGCCTGACCTGCATGCTTCCGACCCTTTTTGTATGAACACATATGTTGCTAGATAATTCTTTTGGGGCCTTTTGAGCTGCAAAACATACTTAATACACATCAATAATAACTTCAAGTATTTGTGATCATAAAAAATATCTCAATGGGGATCTTGAGCTCAACACCCTTCTCCTTAGGTTATCATATGTGAGGATCCTCCCTCACACTGCACTCCATAAAAAGAATTTGATTTTCGCTAGAGTAGATAGCCTCTAGGCACTAGATGCTATGTGTCACTTATTATTGCCCATCCTTTGTATTTTGGCATAAGCAAATGGAACTGTTGAAGAATAGATATTGAAGAGTTTTATATGACTCTTATAATAAGAAATCTTATAGATCCATAATTATTATGGAAGGAGGTCTCACAAAAGAGTTTCAGTTAAAAGGTATTTTAGTTATGATAGTTTTTTTATTTATGTTCAATTATTTAATTATGCAAGGACTTATCAAATGTGTTAGACTTTGGGTGTAATTAGTATTAAGGTAGTTTAATTATAATTGGAATCTACTACTTTCTTCTATTATAAATAAAAGCTCATATACTAAAATTACAACAAGTGAAAATTTTTTTTTTCCATAAATTCAATAGAAACCAAAGGTCACCCAAGTTCACAATCTGAGTTTTCTTGACCAATTCATCAACATGGAACGTCTTGTCAATAGCTTGAAAGTTAACTGGTACGATTACATAAAGAAGACTTCTCCCAACCGATAATTGAGCCTAAATTAACCACATCTTCCCCGCCGATGTAAAATATGATTTGCTTCTTGAACTCCGCAAATAGGGGAAAGAGGTTTAGCCACGACTTATTATGAATACCCAACTTATTTGCAACATTTTATCTCTAAACAACTTATTCACAAGTATTAAATCTTCAATACCATTTGAGCAGCAAAGCTTATTAAATTTCCAAGATGTGTTAGACTCCCAGCTTATTTACACACTTTGGTTCAATTTACTTAGTGATGTTTAAAACCATCAGTTCCTCCTCTCTAAGTCTCCCAAGGCAAGTTTGTTTGCAATGCTAACTGAGTATCGAAGGAAGTGCATTTCCCAATGTAATTTGACAAATGCTGTATTGGCAAATCCCAAACAGATGGGTTAGGGTGGTGTGATCAATCCCAAAGTAGTTGTAGTTATGTTGCAGGTGCTGAGGATGAATATTGGGTTTCTTGACCAATTCAAGTATGAATAATAAGCACAATCAATCTGTTGCGCCCATCTATGTAACAATAACCCAAATAGTACTAATGATTTGATTTTAAAATATATATTCAAAATAGATCTGAAATTGGTTTCTTAAATCGGAGAAAAACACACAAAGCAGTTGAACTGCATAATTGGTTTCAAATTATACGCCAATAGTAGAAAGTTGAACTTTAATGAATGATTTCAAAATGGAATGACACTAGTTCAATTTACACGACCAAGTATAATGAAAATATTTTAATGTACAATCATGTAAATGCTTTGAATTTTTAAAATTTTATCCCAAATTCTAGTATTATGCAAACGCCCCTTCAAAATCAACTTGGTAGAGTGAATATTCTAGTGGTTAAATCCTTCCTTACTCATTTAATCGACTCCTTTTGAAAATGGTGAACTTCTTTTTCATTTTACACTTTAATTCTTCATTTCTCCTACTATGTGGTCAACTCATATGGACTTTTGACACTTCAAGACTTCTGCTCTCCTACTGAAATGTTTAACTCCTTTTTTGAGAGTAGACAATCAATTACTGCAACAGGAAAGGACATCAAGATGCTCCGTTCAAGTATGTTTCTTACCTTCACGGCAAGCTTCACTCTTAGCGGGTGGTAGTGACAGGTTTGAATCATGGGGCTTTTACTTCCTGGTTTTTTATTTTTTCAGGAAATAATAAACGAATAGGAGTCCAGGCATTACTCCCAAATTAACCCTTGATGAATAGGAGGTTAGTTTCGATCGATTTCCCTCGTTCAGTAGATTTATGCTTTAGCTATCCCCTGACAAGCTTCAGTTTGAGAAGAAGAATAAACAAACAGATTGTAACAAGAGAAGCATTGGGACAAACTGAGCAGAAATTGTCCCCCCAAGCATAAAAATAGATAAATGGGAAGATTTACAAGGAAATAAGAGCACTCTTACAAGCAAGGAATCAATCTTTTGCGGACGAATTCAGTTGTATTGTGGGAGGTGCATCCTGCGACAAGCCGATCCGTTCGGTCAAGGAACAGAAATGTTTCTCTCAACTCAATCTCTGCATGAGCTGCAAATCTCATGAATATAAAACATTAACTATAGCAGTAATCGGGTAAAAGAAAAAGGGTCACCTGTTAATGCTTGTTGCTTCCTCTGATATAACACCCACTACAATATAACACAGACACATTTGCTTGGATTTGGTGGATTGTGCACCTTCTTCTCCGCTGAATTCGAAAAAAACATTTCAGCTAAAACTAGCTTTAACATTTTATGGAAAGATAAAAACAAACATATTCATAATATAAATAAATTCTGAAGAAGGAGGCAATATTACAATGATTTTATGTTCAAGTCTCACCACTGTCCAATTTTCTAATTTCTTCAAGAAAATGAGAAGATCAAACCGTCAGGGGTCTAAAGTCCAAAGAGACAAAAGAATTCTTGAGGGGAAGTTGAAGTTCACATAGCTTAGGATTGTAACAACAAATTCATTAGCATCCTCTAATCATACAAAAGAAACAAGATGCCATTAAATTTGATAACAGCTGTATACATGTTAAACATACCGGATCCTTTTTCTGAAATTGGTGGTCTGACAACCACATGCATTGTAGTGACTCCTTCAGCCCCGTCACACAAGGGACTCTGGCAATCACCTAATGTTCTGTTGTTCTCCAATATTTTTCCAGCATTAATTAACTTGACATCGTTCACCATTTTTGGACCGTTCTCTTTCTCTGGTAAAACCATAGCCCATTGCTTAAACTTATTAGCAAACATAGAACAAGGTCAAACATGATATGAAAATATGGAGCTTAATAAAATCATTCTCTTTCTTTCCTTCTTCTTCTTTTGTATGGAGGAAATAAATCAAATAGTTCTAATTAATGTTGTTGTCGTTCTCCTGTAATATTTTTTCTGTTTAGAGCCTTCAAGTAAGTTCAAAACTAGTGATGAAAATATGTCATTATATTACCTAGCTTTCTATTATCTAAATTTTTCTTTACTTGCCCTTGCTCTCAATAATTCTAGGAATGTAATATATTAAAAGAGGCCAATTTAATGGTTATACCTTCTCAAAAAATGACCAATTTGATTTATTTGGAGAGGGGTAAACTTCCCGATATAATCTCTCAAGTAAATAGTACTCTTTGCAAATTATTTCCTTTTCACCGCAGAGAAATATAAATGAGTAGAGACTTTCTTAGTGTTTTGAATCAAATAATGCTCCCCTACTAATCACAAACTTTCCATCTTCTTGGTTTTGAGAATAGGTTTCTAAGAATTGAACAAACTGGCATAGAATTCTCTGATCCTTTCCTCTTTCTCATGATCCCACCTATCCTCCAAGAAACAGTAACCATGAGATTCATGTAAGCTAATTTTCAGGTCTCTTTTAAAATTCATTAATCAAAATATTCTCTAGGAGGCAGAAACTATATTTCCCTAATGAAGTGCATTACATCGTCCTCTAAAACAAAACTTGAAGGCTAAAGCTACATCATCAAACAAATTCACCAGAGATATAAGCATAACCACAAGAATTTGGCAGAAGAAAATTGTTCTAAAACTTGAGCATCCGACATCAACAATGGGCTGTTACCAGGTTATGTCATCTTATAACTTCAAGTCAAGTTCCCTAATAATCGTAGCACATTTAGAAGAATCAACCAACATGCAATGAAACCAAACAAAATTGGAAAAACAGCATAGCTCGATTCCCAACAAGAATACATATCAATCATTAGATGCAGCTATTATGTGAATTATTGAAGCAATCAGTTAAATATCAATTTGTACATCAAGGAATTCCTTTTCTTAAAATAAAATCAACAGACCTTTAGGCCAGTGAGCAAGAATGCTCTCTTTAACAGTGGCTACACTGGCAGCAGCAGGAAATGTTTTGGGACCGATATCTGAACCATCATGCAATCTAAATTTGACCCGCAATTGCTCCTGCATGCCAGACATTCTCCAAAGATATCACTCCTGCAGGCAAGAGCCAACCCAAAATCTCCAACTGGGTTTACTCGTGAGAACTGAGAGAAGAAAACTTCTAAGCTTCAGAGTAAAACTCAAAAAACCACTGAATCTCCCCACTTTCCCATCAAAAGAAAAGGAAGCTACTAAACAGTAAAAAGTGATCCAATAAAGCACGAAAGACCATTGGAATCTCCAATCCAATTTTTTGAACTACACGAAAGGCACCTGTACACCATCTCATCTTTCAGAGATACCAAAACCACCCAAATTTCAATCAGAATCTTTCGACAAAGTAACAAAACGTACCTCTTGGATCTCCTTGAAAACTTAAGAATAATTGAGTCTCGAAAGCAAATTCCTTCCGCAACCAAAAACAAGCCCGTTAATTCAAAGGTTTCATTCAAGACGAATCCAGAAACTCAAACACCTTAATACTTCTATCATTCAATGAGTACAGTGCTTTCATAATGCCTAGAGGCTGAAATCCCTTAAAGGGTTTTGTTTCTGGTCTCGATATCTGATCTGGGCTCGTCCACTTTTCCAATTCAGATGCAGAAATGCAAGCAGACGCAGAAAGCTGTAAATGTAGACCATAGAATTCAAAGTCATCCAATCTGTGGTCAATAAATCCGCCCTTTGCCTTCTCCTTCAACCTGATAAGACCATGGAAGTAGACAATCGCTGCTTGTTTTGTAATTTTTGAATTTGGCCATATTATGGCTTCGTAAGGGGTGGCATCGAGCCGAGCCGAGCCGAGCCGAGCCCGAACCTGCCTATGTTCGAGTCGAGCTTGATTTAAATATTTCGAGCCGAGCTTCGAGCCGAGCCTCGTCTCGAGCCTAAAATTGTTATCGAGCTCGAGCCCAATGAGTTCGAGCGGAGCTTCGAGCCGAGCTCGAGCCTCAACATACATTTCAAACTTTTCAAAAAATATATATTGAATAAAATATATATAAAATTATGCATACATTTTATATAAAATTGGGCATGACCTCTACATAAAATTGGGCATAACTTATATATATAATATGTGTATAAGATTGGGTATAATCTCTACTTAAAATTGAGCATAATCTATATATATAATACTTGTATAAAATTCGGCATGACCTTTACTTAAAATTGGGCATAATCAATATACATAATACTTGCATAAACACTCCATAAACACTCCATAAAATTGTCTATACATTCTATAAACACTTCATGAAATTGTTTATACACTCCATAAAATAATCTAAACACTCCATACACTACATAACATTATAAATAAACTCCATACAATAATCAAACACAACAAAATAAAATAAAATATCACTATCAATTTACAATCACCCAAATAAAAACTATAAATTCTTTAAATAAAATCATATTACTATTACATACTTACTAGAAAATTACAAGAAATATTTTAAATTTTTCTTAGGAAAATTAAATGGACCTCTTATTGCCTTTTCTAAGGAAATAAATAAAAATTAATAATTAATCTAATATATTATTATACTTATCGATAAAATTTTAATCACATAAAATGTCAAACACAAAATTACTATGAAAATTGCCTCATGCTCAAAGTATTATATCATCAACTGTCAAATACTTATTCAAAATTTTTCTATATGGTTTTCTAAGCCATCTTGGCAAGAAAATCTTACTTGAAAAATTATAGGATTTTTTAAAAAGAATTTATAATTAGAAAAATATTTTGAAAAAATACGAGGCACTAATGGTCCCTATATTTCTATTAAAAATGTTTTTTCAACATTTATTGAAAAAACTAGTCTCTGGAAACGTATTTCTACTAAAATATCTTTTCAATTTATTTAAGAGTCATGAGGAAGGGACAAAGAGTTTTTTTTTTCCTTGTTTATGATCTCGCACGTAGGGGTGGCTTTGAATAAATTATATATAAAATTATGCATACATTTTTAAAAAATATAATGATAGGGGAGGTTCAGGATTGAATTTCAATAATGGATTAAAATGCGCCAATATTAATATTTTTTACTCCAATTGTTGTCTAGCTTGTTTTGTAATTTTTGAATTTGGCCATATTATGGCTTCCTTAGTGCCCCTAGATAAAAATTTATATTCTAGGAAAAACTAAAAATATTTTTCCTATGATACATATTCCCAAAAAAATATTTAAATAAAATCTTATTACTATTAGTGACTTATTAGAAAATTACAGGAAATATTTTAAAATTTTCTTAGGAAAGTTAAATGGACCTTTTATTGTCTCTTCTAGGGAAATAAATAAAAATTAATAATCAATCTAATATATTATTATACTTATCGATAAATTTTTAATTAAATAAAATATCAAACACAAAATTGCAATGAAAATTATTTCATGCTAAAAGTATTACAGCATCAATTGTTAAATACTTATTCAAAAATTTTCTATACAGTTTTCTACCCCATCTTGGTACAAAAAATCTTACTTTGAAAATTATATGATTTTTAATAAAAAATTTCAATTAGAAAAGTGTTTAAAAAAACATGAGACACTATTAGTTTATAGAAAATTATTTGTATAAAATTTATTTTTAATTTTTTCCAGAGGAAAAAGTTTTTTTTTTATTTTATGATCTCGCACGTGCGAAATAGCACGTGCGAGATCATCCTCTCGCGAGGAAGGGGGAGATTATTTCTCCCCTGTTCTGTTTTCCGCCGAGACGACCCCGAGGGAAGGGGCTTACGGCGCCGGGGAGGATTTATCGTCGGAGATGATGGCCACGACGGAGTCGGCGGCGACGGAATCAGCGGTGACGGAAGCGGCGGCGATGGAATCGGCGGTGACGGAAGCGGCGGCGACGGAAACAGAGGCGACGGCGAGGAGAGGAAGAAATCGAACGGACGGACACAGAGGCGGCCGGCGACAGCTGCGACGGCGGTATAGACGCCGGAGAACAGCTACGACGGCGGTAGAGGCGGCGACAACAACCGATGGGAGGGGTCGGCGGTGACGAGGGGGGAGGAAAAATTTTTCCCCCCCTCGCTCTCGCTCCCACTCCCGCTCCCCCGCTCGCTCGCGATCCCGTACCGATTCATGCCGATCCGACTCATTTCGAGCCGGCTCGCGAGCCAACGAACCGAACCTAGCTTAGGTCGAGCTCGGCTCGTTAAGGTAAACGAGCCGATTTCGGTGTTCGAGCTCGGCTCGAGCTCGAAAAATGACGAATCGAACCGAGCCGAACCGAGCCGGCTCGCGAACCGGCTCGGCTCGAAGCCACCAAACCTCCCACAGCTCCCCGCTAACGTGTACAGTGATATTGTGGACGACGGCTTAACTATACCAAAAATCATTTTTTTAATTAACAATAACAATACTGCAGACAACTGATCCTTTAACAAGAGACACCCAAAACATCTCCGCTGATCCAAATGGGTCCTTTCTACGATCCAATAATTAGAGTTCCGATACACTAATCACTTTATCTCCTCACTGTATTAGTATTATTGCTTGGTTAATGAATAAAATAAAAGTATTTTTAATGTGGTTGGGTTGTCGATGGAACCATTCAGATTCTTCTTTAGAAATGTTTAACCCAAACTTCTTACTTCAAATGAACTTCAGATTAAAGTCATGGAACTCAAGATTCACCAAAAGCATTTCTAAACTATTTGTGATTGATGTGTGTCCCCTAAGGTAAAATTTTTCATGTGGAATACATGTCAAAGTAAAATTCTCATGGCTGATGTGTTCAAAAGAAGAGGTCACCCATCTATAGATCCACTATGCCCTTTCTGCCCCAATGAAGATGAATCCACCAGTAATACTCTTATTCAGTGCCAGTTCTCATGGACTGTGTGGACCTCTATTTTAAGCAAATTGGAGTTTCAATTTTGTATTGTTGTCGACCTGATTAGCTTTTGCAAGTCGATCTTGGGATTTCCCCTTCCTGGCCTCGATAAATTGATTATCTCAGCTTGTGCTAGCTTCGTTCCTTAGGGGCTTTGGAATGAACGGAATAGAAGGCGGTTTGATGCTAAAATCGAATCTGCGGCTAGAATTGTTGATAGAGTGATAGGGTAAATATCAACCTGGTTATTGACAAAAAAACCCTTCTGCTCTATCAAAGGCACTGACATTCGAGACAACTGGAGCAATTTGGCGAGGATGCACATCGGAGCTAAAATCCCAGCTATGCAGGAATGGACCCCTCCGGATACTGGCTACCTAAAACTAAACTTTGATGGATCTTCTCTTGGAAATCCCGGGATAGCGGGATTTGGGGGCGTCATTTCAGACTCAACTGAGAATCAATGTTTTTCCTATGCTGGTCCTTTAGGCATATCCGACTCAATGTCAGCGGAACTACATGACCTTCTTAATGGATTGCGGGTGTTTAAAGACAAATGTAGTGGGCCTATTCACATCGAAGGAGATTCCAAGGTGGTGATTGGTTTGTGCCAGCGCAATTCTTCTCCCCCATGGAGGCATTGGGATGTATTCCAGGAGATTTTGGATATTGTTTCTTCCTTTTCTTGTATTTGGTCTCACATTCCGATATCTGCTAATTCGGCAGCAGATGTGCTTGCCAAGGAGGGAGCTTTCCTGCAATATCTCGTTGTTAAGGATTTGCGCCCTCCGCTTTTGTAGTTTTGTATTTTTCTCTTCCTTCTTTTTAATAAAATTACATCTTCATAAAAATAAAAATAAAAACTACTTGTGATTGATGTTACACAAGTTCATATCGATGTGTATATTGTTGTAGTTTTAACTCACAATGTGAGTAGAGATTCTTTGCTTTGGCCTCTATTAGTGCAATACATATTAAATTATGCTCAAAGTAAATTGAGGTGTGCATTATAGTAAAATTTTAACTTATTGTCTAGATGATGCAAATCAAAATAAGTTTCACATAAATTCACGTTGACGATAAGAAATGTCTAAATTCCATAGAGTATGACTATGAATCATCCTCGAACAATGTCATGTGTCAACACTCCTAAATATTTTGTAATTTGACCTTTTGACAATTGTAGGGCATTTTTGTGTCGTTTCATTTGCATTTCATTAATCTCATTGCAAGTTGCAATGGAAAACTTTCATAGAAAACTTAATATCAGCAAGGGGTCTCTTGATTTGTATAACTAAACATATCTAAATTTTCTATCTTAAAGCTTCAAATAAATGTTTCCATTCAAAAAGTTAGATTGAAGCTACATAATACTATAGAATGAAGACTCAAATAAATATTAAGATACGCGTGCATCTTATCGGTTTCAAATTAACTATATTTGCTTTCATTTTTTTCTTCATTCTTTCAAGTTTTCATATTGATTTTTAATCTTTTATTTGCTTGTTATTGGCAACAAAATTTTGAAGATTATAAACGTAGATGATTAACTATGTCATGCAAGTTTTATTTTTGTAGCAAAAAAATAAAATAAAATAGTAAAATAAGTAAAATGAGTTGACTACATGTAAAGGAGTCAACCACTTCAGTAGGAAGAATGAAGAGTTGAAACCAAAAGAGTCAACCAGATTTGAATGCAAAACGAAAAAGGAGTTGAATACATGCATAGACAAATGAATTTCAGAATTGAAAAAGAGTAGACCACATGTTGTAGTCACCATAAATCAAGGCTAAAGAGTGTGTAGAAAATGAAAATAAGTCGACCAATTTGAAAGGAGTCCACTACTTCTATACTATTGAAGCTAGCAAATAGTGGATAAGGAGTTGACAACTATCTATATAATCAACTACATGATATAAAAATTCAAATATGCCAGTCTTCCAAGCTTTGATTCAGGAACTTTAGGCCTCCAAAAGTTGTAAGTGACATATGATTGTGTTTAACAACAAAATTATGATTTAATATATATTTTTTAGAATTTTTAACCTATTTTACCCTATTTGTGCAAAGTGATAAAGAGTTATTTTTCTGTCATATAATAACTAGTTTTTTTTTTAACGTTATTGACCTTTCTATTTAACCAAATTTCACTCCATGCATTGTTTTCTAAGTCTCTTAAGCCCTCACACACGATTTTGAGAATTTATGCCACCCCCAAAGCTCTAAAGTAAGTCTAATTTGGAGGATTTTTTTTAAAGCTAAGTATTTCAATGCTTGTATTCTAAAACCTAGATTAAATACTTTAGATCTCTGATTGTTTAATTTGTGCTAGTGATTCTCAAATAGTGTCTAATTAAGCACTTGTACCTTAAGTGCTTATTTGTTGATTTCCACTCAAAAATAGTTTATCCATCTTACTTTTAAATCTTTACATCAGTCAGTTGTAATATATTCTGTAGGATTGAGTGCAGTTCTATTAATCATAATTTTTAGTATCTATCCATTAAGAGGCATTATTGAGCTTCATTTGAAATGCAAGTAATCCTTGAGAATAGTAAAACAATCAAGATTTGGATTAACTAATTGGTAAATACTAAAATTCCCTTTGTGGGTCTGAGTGGTTGTAACTAGTGTTGATTGCCATTAAGTTTTGGGCAGGTGTTGTAATTGGATCCTTTGGGTCTGTTGCTATGGATGTCGTTTGATTAATAAACATATTGAATTGAGTTTGAGGTGCAAGTACTTTAAGACTGTATTGGCAATTTAAGACTATGAACTACTCTAAAATAGTTGTGCTCTTTATGGTTTATTGATAAATTGCATGTTTGGTTCGTTTAGATTCTTGAAATTATACTTGAAGTGAGAACAATTAATGATACATACCTCTTTGTATTTTTAAAAATTCCTTATTTACTTGGTAGCAAGTTTCTTTCTCTTTAGATGGATGAGTGTCTTCCCAAGGATAAATGTGATCTCTTCATGGGTCATGAATTTCATAAACTGATAGACTTCAATGAATATCTCTCTTGAATCTACATTCCTTCTTCAATTCAAATTCCATCTAGATAAGGCATCTTTTATAAACTAGAATCTGATAACAACAATCCATCGAATGGACCATTTATCATAAAATTTTAAATAATTTTTACAAACAATAGTCTTCATTAAATCTTATTTTAAAATATTTTTATTAAATTATTTATGATAACTAAAATCCATAATTAAGTGTGAAATCAATAACCTTCACATGATTTTGTTGGATCAAGGTCTAAGATTCTTCATTTCTTCCTAATTTTGATGATAACATACCAAAGATTTTCATCATGGCATGCAAATTGAATTTTTGCAGAAAAGAAGCGTATTTTTGTCAATTAGCCAAAATTTTGTCAACTACATACACAACAGTAGACTACATCAATAGGGAGAAGTATTACTGATGGATGGAAAGCCAAATGTAGTCAATCTATTGGTAAAAGCAATCAACTAGTAAAAATAATGAGCTCCCAAAATTTTCAAACGTATATGAAAAATCGTAAAAGCAATCAACCGCTCTATATCACAAAAAAAAACTAACTACAAAGAGATGTTAATATTGGTAATTTTAAGCAACCGACTACATCAAGCCCTAGAAAGCTAGAATTAGTTGACCACATGTGAAATATTGGACTACATGCATCAAGCAAAAGCCAAAGAATTTTTTAATGCAGTCGACTACATGTTGTAGAAATTTCAAATTCTCAACTTTGCAAGCTAGGATTTAGACTCTTGTAAGTCTCAAAATTTTGTAAATCACCTAACACTGTGATAAGTACAAAAAAAAAGAATTTAATGCATGTTTTTCATAACTTTTAAGCATGACACAAATATTTTTTTCCTCACTTTCTAGTTCTAATGGCTAGTTTTTTGAATATCAAAGAGACTCATTTTTATGAAGATCTCCACCCAAACTTGTTCTTGATGGTTGCCCATGTGAAATTCCAAAGCACTATTACTCCCACACATAGAATTGAGAATTAATTATCTTTTTTCAGAGTAAAAAGATCTTTGCAGCGTGATAATTTCACGTTATAAAATACAAATTGAAGTATTTGATTTTGAGTCAAGCTCTTCTAACTAAAATCTAGCATCACAAAGACGAAAGTTCTAATTTAATAGTATTTTGAAGCATATCCCAACTGGACTTTCCTAAATCGAGTATTCAAGTTCGAATAGATTCTAACTTCGAAGTTCTTGTTCCACGGAAATACTCTCCATGCAAGCATCCCGCGTCCATCTTTGCTGGTACTCTAAAGGAGACGACAGAGTTCTATCGTGACAGAACAATCAGAAACTGAGGAATGGGATGTTTCAATCCTATCCAAACTGGTGTTTCAAAAAGTCTGGTTCAAACCACATACGAATCTTTTTGGAGTGGGATCAGAGATTTTACGGCAAGTTACTGCAATCAAGTCTCTCTTCTTATCCGATCGTAACCGACTGAATCGTCTTCTATAAATCCTTGAACCAGTGGAGATCGATCATCATATCCGTGCGTCTTCCTCTCTTCCTCCCACCCAGTTCTACAATGGGTCTCAAGCTTCTGCTCCTCTCTCTGCTCGTCTGCTTTTCCGCATTGAGCTCAGCGGCTTTTGGCAGCAATGAGGAGCAAGTGACGGTGACGGTGAAAGGAGTCCTCTCCGTGGCATCAACAGATGAGAACTTCATCTGTGCAACAATGGATTGGTGGCCTCCTAACAAGTGCGATTATGGCCAATGTCCGTGGGCTATGGCTTCTGTTCTCAATCTGGTAAACCCTCTGATCGGTCTTCTCTGTCTTTACATCTGCATGCATGTTATTTTCTCTTCTAGTTACAGATTTAGAACTGAAAGACTGTGACTGTTAAAATTGTTTTTGCAGAATTTGAGCAACCCAGTTCTTCCAAAGGCTCTTAAAGGTGGGTGAAGATGCCACTCTACTTCTTCTTACTTTCTTTTTAAAATATGGCAAATCTGATTACTGAGATCTCCGTTTGTATTACAGCTTTTGGAAATTTGAGGATCAGGGTTGGAGGATCATTGCAAGACCAGGTCACCTACAAAGTGGGTTCTGTCTCGAGCTGCCCCGGCTTCAAAAAGACGAAGGATGGGTTATTTGGATTTTCAACTGGTTGTCTTCACATGGACAGATGGGATCAGGTCCATGATCTCTTTAACCAGAGCAGGTAATTAGCACATATCCATTGCAGCAGCTTCTGATCAGTTTTTCTCTTTAACCAGAGGCCTTAATTTCCATGGTTTTAAATTTCTCCCTATAGTGTCAAAGTGACGTTTGGATTGAATGCACTGGTCGGGAGGCAAAAGTGGAACAACGACGGCAATGCTCTCTGGGGTGGAGCTTGGGATCCTTCCAACGCGAGAGATTTCATCAATTACACGATTTCGAAGGGACAGGAGATTGATTCATGGGAGCTTGGTAACGAGCTCAGTGGGGGTGGAGTTGCGGCGAGAGTGGAGGGTAAACAATACGGCCAAGACATCATCGTCCTCAGATCACTTGTTGATCAGCTGTACGCGAATTCAACCAACCCTCCCAAGGTCTTGGCTCCCGGAGGCTTCTGGGATCGGAAGTGGTTTGCTGAATTCCTTCAGGTTGCAGGTCCTAATGCAGTTGACGGAATAACCCACCATTTCTACAACCTTGGACCAGGTCTGGCAGGGATTTCATTGTGTTTTTTTTCGTTTCAAAATTATGTTTCCTCCATGAACGTTGTCTTATATCTGAATTGACTGTTCAGGTGTTGATCCGAACTTACTGTACAAGATGCAAGACCCTTATGTTCTTGACAACGTACTCGAGACATTAAACGAAGTGAAACTCACCCTCAGAAGCTATGCTCCATGGACTTCTGCTTGGGTTGGAGAAGCTGGAGGCGCATACAACAGCGGAGGCAAAAATGTCTCACACAGCTTCGTTAATAGCTTCTGGTAAATTTTAAATCTGCCTCTGAATATGCAGATACTATCAGCTTTTCTTCCCCCAAACAATAACCAACAGAACAGACGCTTAGTAACAGATGCATCAATCCCGTTTCTGTACAGGTACTTGGATCAGCTTGGTCAAGCTTCAAGTTTTGATCACAAGGTCTACTGCAGACAGGCTTTGATTGGTGGAAACTACGGCCTCCTCAACACATCAACAATGGTTCCTAACCCAGATTATTACAGGTACAAAATTTGTTCTTGGCTCCTCTGTTTTCTGAAACCCTATCACCTCAGCACATTGTCGATGACAATTCTTCCATTATAGTGCACTTCTTTGGCACCGATTGATGGGAACTCGAGTTCTTTCTACTGTACATGGTGGCTCACCAAATTTGAGATCATACACTCACTGTTCCAAGAACCAGGTACCCTATCATCTTTTCAGCCATCTCTGCGTTCACCTGAACTGTATTTCATCATTTATCTAATCTGGGTTCAATTTCCCCTGCTCTTTCAGCCTGGAATCACAATGTTGCTCATCAATCTCTCCAATTCAACTACATTCGAGATAAACATCAATGAAGACTTGAATATATACCCGTCAAGTGTTGGCTTCAACGTAGCTGGAACAGAACAAAGAGAAGAATACCATTTGACGGCCAAAGATGGTGATATCCAGAGCCACACCATGTTACTGAATGGAGTTCCACTGGAACTTACAGACTCAGGAGACATTCCTTCCTTGGATCCTGCATCTGTCAATGCATCGTCACCTATAAAGATTGATCCCTCCTCCATTGCCTTCATAAGAGTGACGGACTTCAGGGCGCCTGCTTGTGAATAAGTAAATCTGCAGAGTGTTTCTTTTTTCTTCTTTTAGCTTAGAACTAGTTTGTCTCAGGTTAGTTTCATAAAGGGTAACCATTATTGAGCAGCTCATATCTTTTTGTAGCCATCTGTAAAGAACATTTTGTTCTCAAAGGCTATCTGAAAAATACTGCTGGTATTGTCACTGTTTTAAAATTATTAATTGAAACACATTACAGCCATTTTGTTTCTGTTTAGTTTCTCAGCTGAAAAGAAAGGGAAAGATACTTTCTATAAATTTGATAGTAATATTGGTACCATCATAAGCCACTGCTGTGCTATTTTATAAAAAGACAAAGCTTCCTCTGTATCTGCATTCTTTGCAACAACCAGGAAAAGCAACCTGCAAGTACCAACTGTGGAGGCCAACAATTTATACTTTACAATGTAATGTAAATACAAAAAATATATGGAACAATTTTTTTCTTTCCAGCATCAATGTTAACTGTGAATTCCAGTTGGGTTAACATCGCCTTGCCTTATTCTCCTCGTACTGGCTTCTCATGTCAAGACAACATTACTCTGCTGTTCTCTAATACTTGAAGTCAGTATTGGGAGGGACATATTGTACAACAACTTATGCACAAGCTTGGGCCTCGAACTTTGGGAATGAGACAAAAGCTATAGACCAGGGGGCAACAGATATAGGTAAGGTTGAATCAATGAGGACTGGGTCCAGGGAAGGAACATTTCCATCCTCTGTGAGCTGCAAAGGTGTACCATTAAGGAGCATTGTTTGGCTTCGAAGGTAGCCATCCATTGGGGTTAAATGGTACTCTTCTCTCACCTCTGTACTGTCTGATGCTTTCCTTCCAATCCATGCAACTGCCTTCTTAATACTTGTGAAAGAATTGCCTCTTTTTCCTTTAGTCATCTCTCCAGTTCTGATCTGGACATTTATGTCATTGTAGACGGTAACTCTGGACTCAGTCGTGTTGTGTAGGTTCAGTAATAATAGAGTAACACCCTCCTGAAAAATTATCAACTGATTTGTTTTAAAAAGTACACTGAAAATTTGAAGAGCTATTTGGCTGCATTTATTACAAATTGTCTACAAATGTGTGCCAATGTGCAATACCTAAAATTGTCCTTCTTTTCTTCAACTAAGAGCTAAAAACGCTTGCCTGGGAGAGTAGGAGACTGTCTGTCTCTGACTCTTTTATGGTTTTAGATTACAAGCCCAAACATGTGCAAGACAGCAGCCCCTTACAGGATTCGAAACAACAAAAATACTTGAACATTGTTAAATCCAGGAACAATGCCAGCCTGAACCAGCTCGAAAGTAAACATGATGCTTGTTCAGTTGAAGCTGGTAACACATTAACTATGTTCAAGTATTAACAGTTTGACCCAGTCACATTTCGAATGGTAAGTATCTATTAGATCCTATCTTGCGAAGCATCAAAACTGAATTAGTTTGGAAAGAAAAAGATCTCTGGTTTAGGGTCATACTTTTCCTTTTGAACAATGGGCATATACACGTAGAAACGGGGAACCATTATAATCTACACTGAGAACATCTTTCCCCATCAGGCGATGCCATAGAAGTGCACTGGTTATAGCAAGAGAAGCAAACTCAGTTTCAACATTCTCCAAGCACAAAAGTCATAATCAGTAATTGGGAGTGTTCATTACCTGTAGTAATCAGGATTTGGTACAAAAGTTGTTGTGTTAAGGAGACCATAGTTGCCACCTATTAAACTCTGTCGACAATACACCTTGGTACCATATTTGGCTGACAATCCAAGTTGATCCAGGTACCTACCTTCCATAAAAACATGTGAGTAGAACAGAGAAAGGAACATGAAAGACCAATAAAAGATTGATTGAGAGGAAGAAAGAGAGAGACAGAGAGAGACAGAGACAGAGATAGGGCCATGGAGGGAAGACACTCATACCAAAAACTGTTGACAAAGGTGTTGGACACCAAATGGCCTCCACTGTTGAAGGCCCCACCAGATTCACCAACCCAAGCAGAAGTCCATGGGCCATGTCTTTGCATTGTGAGCTTCAAATTTTCAAATGTTTCTTTTATGCCATTCAGATGATGTGGATCCAATATCTTCTCTACAAGATGGGGATCACTACCTGAGAGAAAAGATGACTGTGTTAAATGCTGACACTGGAACTTTATAAATTCAGTGTATACATAACTCAAATTGAGGATAGAAACCATAAGGCTCTTATAAACTACTCAGCATTACCCACATAAGAACTTGAAGTAGCCCAAGTGACATGCATCATGAGGATGTAGATTTGCAAATTTCTTCAATTTTATATAATTATTGGCCGACCATAGTAGTTCATGCATTTAATTCTAGAGTGTAAGACTGATTATACACAGCAATTGCTTCCGTTTATGCTAGGGCTCCTTAATTGGTAGGGCAATGTGGCTCTTACTTGTAGCCAATGTTAGGAAAACAGTATTAGATCCTTAAAAAGATTGAAAAAGAAGATGCATCAGATACCCACCTGAACCTAGATTATATATATGATGAGTCAAGACATTGACAACACCGGGTCCTGAGACCTGAAGAAGCTTTGTATACCACTGCTGATCAAAGAACCCTCCTGGAGCCAAAAGCAATGGCTTCACGCTGGAATTCCGGTAGAACACATCCAGAATGGCTTTAAGGTCAATAAGATCTTTTCCATACTGTTCAGCATGAACACTTGCGCCAACTCCACTTCCACTCAACTCATTTCCTGGTATCAAGCAAAGAATGAAGATGGATGTCTGAAATAACAAACCAGGCAACTAAATATAATTATAATTTGGAAAGTTTCTTTTACCAAATTCCCATGAATCAACCGGATATCCTTTGGAGATGGTGTATTTTATGAAACTTTGGGCATTAGTAGAGTTCCAGGGACCTCCCCAGACATCCTTTCCGATTTTATGCCTCCCACGGAGTGCATTAAGACCAAATGTAACAACTGCTCTGCAAAAGACACATTTATACTCTGAGGGCTTCTGATCACGATATAGAACAGCTAGAGAAAGTGAAGTCAAAAGAAGATAGTAATAAAAGACCTTACTCATTATCTTTGAATAACTGGTTGAGCTCATCCCATCTATCCATGCGAAGGCAACCTTTGGAGAAGCCAAACAACCCATCTGCAGTTTTCTGAAATGGATGGCAAAGAGGCCCTAAATTTCCATCATCATATCGAACCTGATCCTGGAGAGAGCCTCCAATTCTTATTCTTAGAGGTTTGAAAGCTGCAATAATCCAAATTCAAATCAATATAGCAACATTAGTACCAGTAATACTTGAAAAAATTGAAAAAAACCTCCATACCACAAACACACCTTTGACTGCATTGGCTAGAAATGGGTGGTGGAAGTCCTGAGAAGACAAAATAGGCATAGTTAAAATTCTTATAATCTGATAACAACGAAACAAGACAAAAAAAAAAAAAAAAAAAAAAAACAGAGAAAAAATGGCACTGTTACCAGATTTAAAACCGAAGACTGTCCCCATGGGCACATATCATAATTACACTTTTCAGGTGGCCACCAGTCAAGAGTTGCACACACAAAATTATTGTTGGTTTCAGCTATTCTTGTAACCCCTTTGACTATAATGTTTTCATCTACAAGCTCTTGGGCCAATGGTGCAGAAAGTGAACACAGAGACAGAAGCAAGAACATCCAATATGCCATATTGAACCAACTTAAAACAGATTCAGGGCCAAATTTGTTGGCTAAACTGTAGGGAAGAATTAATTAGCATTAGGACATACTCATGAAGAAAAACAGAAATTAATAATATGCTCATGTTGCTAAATCAGAAAGTTGAAATTGATAAAATGCATATGTAGTTTATTCCAGGAAGTCTGAAGCAAGCTATTTTGGGCAAAAATGGAAATAAAAATTATTTACTCTGCAACTTTTGTATTTTCTTCCTTGCATTAAAATCTTAGAATGTTTTAAACCACAATAAAAAGGGTCCATCATCAGGCAAAAATTTGCGTTTAGGGGCAGCAGTGAGGTTTATAAAATCAACAAATAAAAAGCTGAAACTGTAAAAAATGTCTGGATTTTCATCCGATTCTAGGCTATGTACTCTTCAGAGCAAAATGGAAGACGAAACAATATCAGAAGGAATCGTTACAAAGCATTACCACCAGACTTGCTACAGCATACAAAAGCACAAAATGTTCTCTAAATTTTCCGCCAATTAATCTGAAAAACACTCTTTGCATCAGCTGTTTCGTTTGTTTTTACAGCATTTCTACAAAAACGTAGAACCAAAGCTTCTGTAAACCCCAAGAAAAGACAGAATCTATTCCAACCATTAGAGGGTGTTATTGACTTCCGATTTTGAGCATTTTAAACTTACATATTGCTTCTGGATTTCGAACCGTTTAAGAAGAACAACAAGCCGTAGCGTAAAACTCAACAGTTTTAAATTCGCGAAAGGAAAAGAACAAGAAAAAAGCAAAAACTTCAACAAGAAAAGAAGCTTTGGCCAAAAAAAAAAAACAGAGGTAGGTCGGTGACAGCAGCAATTTTCAGAAATTTGACAAAGTAAATGAAATTCATTCTCATCCACTAACTAAAAGCTCTTCCCGTTAAGTACAGCCAGAAAGTAGAAAGATGAAAATAAATTCTCTTCGATGGGGAGAGTAGGATCACTATCAGTAAGATAAGAACCGAGTCAGTACTTTCTGTAAGCAGTAGAAAGGAACAGATCAAGAAGTGATATTTGAATTTAGAGGCATAAAACTCGGAAAGTGTATGTGAATAACAATCGTATTATGGTGAAATGACAAGTTAGCAAAATCATATATTTAACATTACAAAGGCAAAAATTTCTTGCCCAGAAAATAATTGTTGGCACTTGGAACGAATTGGGGTTTAAACAAGGAGTGACATATTTTTTCATTCTCCAACAAAAGCTTGAGGTTTCTTTTCCAATTTTATTAGATCCAAAGACCAACTATAAAAACATAGAGAGAGAGAGAGAGAATCTGATTAAAAGCACAATGTAAATATAGGTTAAGACATCAGAGCTTAAGATAAATCACGGAAGACGATAAACTTTTGTGTTCTGGAGGTCAAGCTGTTGAGTTCTAATGGCTCAGAAAAATTGAGTTGAAAAAATTAAAATGAAGCCAACCGCCCTTCTGAAACAAAATCTTCCCGTCTCAGAAATCAAACGGGTCATGGAACACAGCCTAAGAAAGAATGAAGCCAACACAGAGTCAGCATTTTTCCCTCTTCAGAACAGAAACCAGACATCTCTAAGTTGCAGAAACTAAAACAACCCACCCAATAGAAGAAATTTCCAAGCTGACAACAAACCTATGAAGACTGAAACGGCCGCCACTAGTGATACATAAAGTTCCTTTCCAATTGTGAAGAGACTTTGTGGGTGCAATTTGAGCAGCTAAAACAAGCTAAAAATCTTCTGCTTCATCAAACTTCCACATTTCTTGTACACAAAACAATCCTGCCTTCCCCAGAAGAGACCTATTGTTCGAAAGAATGGAGCGTCTATATCAAACTGAGGAAATTTGATCCGCCGTTTTCAACAGTTAATTCTCAGTTTCCCCAGAGCAGCTACAATCACCCAGCCAGGCATCATCCATTTAAGGAAGAGCAGGCGACAACGAATTAAAAATACGAGCACTTTCCTCTTTCACCTGTCAGAAATAATAAGCTAAACGCGACAGATTCTAAAATATCATAAACGGGATTGGCATTGTTTGATTGGTTTCTTACATGGGTCTCCTTCCTCTGTTTTCTTCTACTGGAATGATACCACGTCTATAATTTCTTTATGGATTGTTAAGAATTTCCAGGCTGCTCGACAGGTGAGACCCGTTGGGCCTTCTTCCAGCCAATGATCACAGTCGCCCTTTTCCACCCACCATTCACATTAATTTTAATGAGAGCAGCTTTCTTCTAAGTTGGGAGATCTTGGGATTTTTCTTTTGGGTGGTTCAGCTTTTTCTCCATTGGAGATAAAAGAGAGTGACGGAAGCAATCTTGAGCTCTACTGTTATTGCCAAGTTAGATCAACTTCACCAAACTATGAAAACGAAGTATCCCATGCTTTGATTTCTTTAAAACTCTTGCTGGCAACTTTTTTTCCCCGGATCTACCTTCTGCACCAACCAGTCATTACCCAATTATGAAATGACAAAGATGGTTGTACGGCCTCACTCGATTGAAACACTCCGAGTCCTAATGAGGGCTAAGTAAAAAGATGAAGAAATTTGACCCACAGGGTAACCTGACCCAGACCCAATTTGGTCAAATATTTGCCTTGGATATGAGTTTATTTAATTGACCTGTTTAATAGTTAGGTCAGGTTTGGGTTTGATACAAGGATCAAGCTGGCTACTAATGAAAATCTTTATAAAGTTTATATCCTCTAGTTCTACCGGTTTGCATATTATACTTTTATATATTTGTTTAAGAGGGTAAACCCGAATGCGATTCGGGTCCGATTTTGAGTCGTGTTTTTACCAATAAAGTGATTAGGTTTGGTTCAACCAATTTAACAACAAGTTGATAAAATCCAGACTTGATCCATTGCCCGCCCTTGATGATTTGAAGAAGACATTTTGGTTAGTGTTTGAAAAAATCAATCTCTCAGCAGACTTCAATCTTCATAGGAAAAATTTTCTTTTTAATTAATTGAACAATGTTCATCTTTAAAATATGTAGTCAGCCTCATTTCATCTCCTTCATCAGAAATCCATGTATTTAGCTCCTCAACTTAATACCTCATCACCTACACACCTAGCATAGCCATCCAACCTCAATTGGTCATGACAAAAATACAAAAGACAAAAAATTCATATTAGGATCTACATTACATAATAATTTTTTTATCTCATAAACTCTTTAATAACTTAAGTTCTCTTAATGTACGAGTAACTTAAGCCATTTGATTTGTAGAATGCAAATTATACAATTTTCATTCGTAGGATAATAAAGTTTTAGGATGAAGAATGAGGAACATAGCTAAAGAAGCGTAAAAGAGAGAGAAAAAAGGAAGAGAAAATGTAGAAGAGGTAGGAGTTCACTTCTTCCAAAACTGGAGGTATAATACAAACTTAGAGCTTTAAGACATATTTTGCATTCAAATATGTTTTCACAAATATATACATACATTTCATGTATGTTATAATCACTTAGGATCACTAATTCTTATGCTTTAAAAGTTTATTAGCAGAACTGACACTGGAATGATTAATCAACATATGTCAATGATCGATCAACCAGAAGTGCACATGCCAAAAATATAAACCATGATCGATCAACCTAGGTCGATTGATTGATCATAAAAAACATGACCACTTTGTGTTATAAAGCATGATCGATCAACCCATTTGGACTGATAGATTAATATTGTCCAGGTAAATGAAATTCTTGTTAATTGATCAATCAACCTCTGAGGCTGATTGATCACAAAAAACTTTGTTAGTCTGGGATAAAGCATGATCGGTCATAGCAAGGTCGTTGATCGATCGTACTTGCAATGCAATGTATTGCTAGAAAAAATTCTGATTGATTGATTTTACTGTGTACATTGATTAGTCAACTTAAAATGTCAACCCAACAGAAAGATATTGATTGATCATACCATTGATCAATAAGTTATATCCTAATAGAAACATAGTTGTTACACACGATTGATCAATAATCCACTTTACACTAATCAATCAATGTAAACTCAACTTTTTTCAAACGGGAAGAAAATGGCTAGTTTGGCTTAGAGAACTTATAAATACCTCCACCAAACCTCCCATTGACAAGTTAATGAGCTTTTATAGGTAAATTCACAAGCATTTACTCTCAATTCCTTGCAAATCTTCCTAAAGTGCATTTTTGAGAAAAAGTGAGTCAAAATCTGGAAAAATCAATTTTCTTTTCTCGTACCATCTCCTTTGCATACATCTTAGACAAGCTATAACATATTTCATTGTGCTACAAAGGCTGGAGGTTTGGATCTCTCAAGGGAGAATGTTTCTCTCTAATTGATAAGGGTGTAAGTTTTACCTTTCTTTTGTATCTTTGTTTTGAGATCAGTTCATCTAGAACTTGATTGAATCTAGATAGAAAGGGCCTTGCTAGAGCTAGAATCTAGCCAATCTCTTGGGGAGATTGAATTGTATATTGTGTATTTGAGCATACATGTGGCTTAAAGAGAGTTGGAATCTCTTTTATGTACATTCCTGCCAATAGAGTTTAATTAGTGAAATTTTCCAAGCATGGGTTCTTAGACGTTGAATACCAGAAGGTGAACATCGATAACAAAACATTAGGTGTCAAAATTCGTGGTGTGTGAATTTTTTATGCTTTTATTTGCATGCTTGTATGATTTTTTATTCCACGCCGTAAGGTTTTTAAATTTGTAATTTTCAATTCACTTCTCTCTTAAGAAACCACTTGGGCTAACATCAAGTTTAACCATAGAACTTATTATAGAGATTAGAGACCCAAAATATTTTTAAATTTACCTTTTCTGGGCTAGTTTTGGAATCCAAATTGGTCTGACCTTAAACCCTTGAATCCATGTATGACCCCTTAATGAAATCATTTAAAGGAGATAGATAGAAAACATCTCAATATCATTAAAAAAATACCCCTTAATAAAGTCATATAAAGTTAATTGATAGAACAAAAATCTCAATATCATAGACAGGCCTTCCGTGTCACCAAAACTAGGGGTGGCATCGGGTCGGGTTTCACAGGGAACTCGACCCGATGTGACCCAAAAAAATTGTGTTCGGGTTTCGTGTTTCAAGTTTCACCTAGTCGGCCAGGGATGGAGCAAGGAAAAAAACTTGTTGGGATTCAGGTCAAGGACAAGTTTTCCTAAACCCAACCCAAAAGGAAGAGATGAGAATATAATAGAGGGTGGGGATGGGATGTGGAAGAGTCAGGTTTATGGGGATGGAGAGGGGATGATCGGGTTTAAGTCAGGTTTACAAGGATGTGGGTGGGGATGGGTTGGGTTTAAGCCGAGTTTACAGGGATGGGGTAGGGACGTGGTTGCGAGGATAGTGATCAGGTCGGGGTCGGGTATGACATTTCAGGTTTTTGAGCGTTTTGGGTTTATGTTTAAAGTCGGTTTGGGGTTTTAGGAAACCTTACCCCAATCCAACCCCTGCCTACGCCTAACCAAAATCATCGAGAAACCTAACCCTTACCCAACTCCTACACACACCTTAACAAAATCACCCCCATTCCTTTAGTTGGGAAATTGTCAAACCCATGACCCAAATATTATTTGTAGAATGAATCTCTAATATATTTAATATGTTCATTTATGTTTTCCCTAAGCAACAAAATGCACGAAATAAAAAATAATCATTATATAACTTGTTAATCTTAGGAACTAAGCCATGTTTTATGTTTTTCAATTTTGCTTCTTTTTAGAATTGCAAAACATGAAAGAATTGATAAATATTTAGTAGCCACAAGAATATCTAAAAAAGAAAAAGGTAGAAAAATGTAAGAATATGATTTAATGATCATTAACCAAATATAAAAAAAATCAAAACTTCTATATAAAGAACGGTCCACTTTATCATGTTCAGAAGGAGATTTGATTAGAGTTTAGGGTTTAGGGTTTAGACCAATTGCTACTCTCCTACAAGAAACAAATTTTTTTTGCCTCTTTTTAGAATTGCAAAACATGAAAGAATTGATAAATCCACAAGAATATCTAAAAAAAGAAAAAGGTAGAAAATGTAAGAATAAGATTTAATGATCATAAACTGAATATAAAAAAATCAAAACCTCTAAAGAAAGAACGATCCACTTTATCATGTTCAGAAGGAGATTTGATTAGAGTTTAGGGTTTGGGGTTTAGAGCAATCGCCACTCTCCTACAAGAAATAAAAGTAGGAGAAGAGTTAGACACATATTTATTGCATGGATTTAAGATTAGAAATTAACAAAAAAAAAAGTATATGTGGAGAACGTTTTGCTAATTTTTTAATATATTGATTTTCAAACTCGACACCAAAAAGCAAATATTGCACTTATAATAGAAAGGTTAAAAAAACACAAGATAATAACATAAGTCGAATTGCTTTAGCATAAAAAAAAATTATACTAAAGTGTCAATAAGTTTAAATTTACCCTTAAATTTTCCAACAGCAAAATCAAGGACTAAAAATTATAGAATCAAATATAATCATAAATGGAAAATGAAATAGAGCAAAAATAGAGAAACATAATTCATGTCGGTTCGCTACTGCCTACCATTAGAGACAAATAAACAAAATTAGAGATCAAATCCATAAAATTTTAGAAATAGTGGAAAATTAGCAAGAGACATTACTCATAGAATAGGAAGAAAAAAAACCCCCAAAAATGCAAAAGAGGAAGAAAAAGGGAAAGAAGAAACAATAGGGTTCTTAGTGAATAAGAAGAAGAAGATGTCTCCTTAGCCTAGTTTGTAAATGAATGAGATTCATGATTCATGTAAACTTAAATGAGTGATATTCTAGAACTTAATAAAGTATATATAACTTCGGGGCACTTCATAAAATCAGCTAACTTAGTTTTTAGACTTTTAAAAGCTTTAACCAAAATTAAAAGAAGCTTACACAACGTGATGTGAGTTCTAGAGGATAGAGTAAGTGTGATAATTAGCCGTTGGATCAAACCAGAGGTTAACCCTTTGTTCTCTATCACCTATCATGTGTGCATATACATTTGTCTATACAGTGTAACGTTGCCCACTGCAGTTGCCCAAGAACTCAAAATCTAGTTCATCTCCGATCTCAACCTTAAGAAGACTTAATGGTATCATGGGTTTCGAGTGACCAAGAATGTGATTATAAAGATCTCGATGAAGAAATTAGTTTTGTCCTAGATTCTTAGCCTGAAGAAGACAATGCTTCTTTTGGAGATTATTGGGATACAATTATCAAGCAGGTTGAGAAAAAAAATAAAAAGAATAATTATTTATGTAGAATGATGAAGTATCTTTACTCAGACGAATGTCTCAATTTCCTGGTCAGTCTAAATTAACAAACTAGAATATTGTTGTTGGACCCCACTGAAGTGAGAACAACAAGAAAAGTCGAAAGACATCAAGAATATACAATTGGCTTGCAAAAGCTATGGACAAAACAACAAATGGGAGTAGTCATCGTAAAAACATTCTCTATCAAATCAATACAGACAACTCAACAACAAATTAAAGCTATTTTTTATAATGGCCAACACTTATTAAAATAGATAATACAAACATCGAATGTGAACATATTATTAAGGAATCTTATCTTGAAATTGGCGTCAAAATATTAAAGAATGGTGTGGGAAGCAATTATTGATAGTGCTGAAGGTTATGCCCTCTATAAATAAATATGGAACCATTTAGTTTGTTAGGCATCACTTGGAATTGTTCAAAGCATGTCTCAAAGGTTGTCTTAGTTGTATGCGTGTAAAAAGAAGAAAAGGAAGAAGAGAGGCCACCTGGAGGCCTCTTGCTAGATATATATATATATTTGAGTGGCAAGAAAAGAGGAAAGTCTATGAAGCAAAAAATAGAATTTTTTTGTTGACTTTGTTTTACTGACTATCACCCCATCGTCATTAACTAAATGGGTTCCTAGGCTCTCTGAATAAGATTTTTTTGAATTCTAATAAGTTGATAAAAAATTTATTTTCTTTAAATTTTTCTGAATATTTGGTTTCTCTATTATCTGATTTTCTTTGAATTGTTGTACCTCTTTAAATTTCTCTCTTTTGGATAATCAACTCTTCTCAATTCTGTGTGTAGCATATTTTTAGCTTCTCTTTCAATTTCTTTTCCGAATGTTTTCTCCCCTCCCCTTTTTTCTCTCTTGATTTTTCTCCCATGGCCCCAAGTTTCAATTTGAGAATTAGTTGTAAGCATTTGAATTTTTAACCACATTTATAATGGTAAGAAGTTGGTGAGACAACTAAAGAGGTCTTCCGCCATAGTCAATTGACCAATCAAGGATGGGGGTTTTGCTATAACAAAAACTTCCATTTCTAAAATGTATACAAGCAAAGATTAGGCAAAAGAAAGTAAAAGTTTCAATTTAACCACATCTATATGTTTGTTATAAAGTATAAACTAAAAATAGCATCAAAAGATACCTTTTTTAGGTATATATCATGCACAATATGATCATGTACCTATTCCTTTTTATAGCTTAACTAACTTCGACTCAGTTCCATGTTTGCCCCTTTCTTGTTTCTAATTTTCTTCTTAATTTGGTGCTAATATTACTCCCCTTAGAAACCGATCCTCCCTAAAAATGGGAAAACTTCTAACAGAAATTTGCCTCATATTCCGATTATAAAAACCTTGGCTTCCTCCATCTTTCATAGGTTGCAAAGAAAAAAGAAAAGGATTCACATCTTCTTTCATTGTTCAAATTTGGTGATATCCTCTACTCTTCTAGGGTATTCATCAATCATGGACATGAAGAAGATTTGCTTTGTTGTACTTATAGTAGCTATTGCAGCGGTTTCAGTCCAAGGAAGCATCAACGCACCGGCACCTGGTCCAGCCACTATGGCTAGCAGCTCGTGTATAGTGACCCCAATAACTGGCTTCCTTGGTGCGTCCCTCTTATCTGTGATTGCCTTCTACTTGCAGTAACCTCATGAAGCGGAAGAAGATCTAACGAAGATTGTTTAGTTTCTGTCAAATTTTATCAACCTTTTCATGTATTTGTGATGTGGAATTCCCCACATACAAGTGAGTGTGAGGTCCATTGGAAAGATGCCTGATATTTTTTCCTTATAAATAAGGCTCGTTTGTTAAAACTAAAAGTAGTGAAGCATATTCAAATTGACTACCAAATTTATTCTCAAAATCATCTCCTTTAGACTGACCTAACTTGACCCGAATTGAACCAACGAGGCTCCCATCAGTCATTTTTGTCACTTATAAATAAGGCTCGTTTGTTAAAACTAGTATTGAAGCATATTGAATTTGACTACCAAATTTATTCTCATAACATCACCTTTAGACTAACCCGACTTGAACCAACGAGGCTCCCATCAGTCTTTTTTTCCTTATAAATAAGGCTCATTTGTTTAAATTAGTACTGAAGCATATTGAATTTGATTACCAAATTTATTCTCAAAACCATTGCCTTTAGACTGAGCCGACTTGAACCAATGTCAGATTAGTATTGAAGCATATCAAAATTGACTACCAAATTTATTATCAAAACCATGGCCTTTTAAACCAACCCGACTTGAACCAATGAAGCTCTCATTAGTCAACTTTTTTAAAAAATAAAATTACTGAAACATATAAAAATTGACTATCAAATTTATTATCGAAACCATCCTTTTTGCAGTGCCGAATTTCTTGCATCCATTTGACCCATGAAGTGGGTCCCGACACAGTTCCCAAAGCCCTGCCGGGAGCGGGCCCCGCGAGTTGTCTCGTTTTCCTCTTACGTGGAGGCCGAAGCATCAACGGTGCGCAGTGCGCACCATGCTTATCCGACACTCCCGCGTCCCCTTTCTTGAAACATCCAGCATTTTCGTCAAGAGTCTCCATTGGAGCCATCAGCCTACTGTCTAAGAAGCTCCCAGAAATCCCTTTTATGTCTGTTTTCGACTTTCGTTGTGTTTCTTTTTCTTTTCTCCTCTCTTAGAATTCCATTCGAAGACCGTCTTTGTTCATACACTTTCCTTTCCGACATTGTTCAAATAAGCTACTACTTCAAAGAATTTTTCTGAAATTTCTCTAGCCGAAACTCTATCGTCGTTCAGTCGCCAGCCATGGCTGCTACAGTTTCGGGCCTCCCCATCCGTTGTCCTCCTAGGAATTGCTTTAGGAGAGCTGCTTTTGCTACTCCTCGATCTTCCCTCCGCTCCCCGTTGGATCGAATGGCTCTAAAAGCTTTGAAATCGTCACAGGCAGTGAGAAAGAACGACCTGTTTGTGCATAGGCGCGCGCAGAGGTTATTAAGGAGTTCGCCTTCGGTTGTTGTTAGATGCGAAGCTTCCAAGGATGGAAGGGTATTTCCTCACTTTCTTGATGTGGTATTGTTAATTGTTAAACTGGGAGGATAATTGGATTTGTTGGGGATAGTTTTCTCGTGTCCCGATTGACTTATACTATTTGATTCCTTCGGTCTCTTTGTTAGCTTACTTGGTAGTGTTTTTACGATTAGGACTTGCTTAGTGAAAAGAAGAGCGAATAGTTGAAATGCTTGCTGTGGACCTACTCGTGAAACCCTTCAACTCCTTTAGAAACATGATACCGCTAGGCATTTGGAGGTAAAGAATTGTCCTCTGTCCTGTGGTCATAGGAGCAGTCTTAGATGAAGGAAGAGTTTCAATTGTTTCTTCTTCATGGTGCTCTGGAGCAAGTCTTGAATGGAGGGAGAGTTTCAATTTTTTCTTCTATATTGTGCTTTAGATTCTCTTTGGTCTTGATATGTATTTTTTTGTCTTTGTAGATTACTCAACAAGACTTCACAGATATGGGTTGGCAAGCAATTGTTTCTTCTCCGGAAGTAGCAAAAGAGAACAAGCATCAGATTGTGGAGACAGAGCATCTGATGAAGTCATTGCTTGAGCAGAAGAATGGACTTGCTCGTCGCATCTTCTCCAAAGCAGGTGTTGATAATACTCGTCTGCTTGATGCCACTGAAAAGTTCATTCAACGGCAACCAAAGGTACATATTGCTATTTCGGACGTTCTCCACTTTCTTGCCATTTTTTAAGAGATCTTCACCACACCAAAATATTCGGTTTTGGGATTGTCTCAATATGTATAACTGGAGAAATTGTACTTGGGCGTTTGTGCCATGGTTTTTTGAAAGTTCTCTTCTTTGATTTTCTATTATTTCAAAGCTTAGGATTTCATTTATTTCCGTGATCTTTATGGGGAGCATGCTAGCAGATAATCTTCTACACTAGACTTATTATGTTTTCTTTTTATTTATTTGTGGCCCAAGAAAGTGGCTCATTACCCATGGCCGGATTGGAGAACCTGCTACAGTGTAATTTGATGGTGGACATGGGTTTCTGTTCAGTTGTTTCGTTTTTTTTGGGATAGTTCATCTAATTGTCTAGTCTTCAAACCGAAATAACTTATTGTCGTATCCTATTAAAATTCCAGAAGTTCTGTTCATATGCTGCATCTTTTCCCTGATTTTTTCTGTTATGTTCAACCCTCCAGTACTTGACATTGGCACAACCAACGGTTGCAGGTTATTGGGGAAACATCAGGTTCTATGTTAGGACGAGACCTTGAAGCTCTAATTCAACGATCGAGAGAATACAAAAAGGAATATGGTGATACATTTGTCTCAGTTGAGCACTTGGTGTTAGCATTCACAGAAGACAACAGATTTGGCAAACAACTATTTAGGGATTTTCAGATTTCTGTAAAGAACTTGAAATCTGCTATAGAGTCCATCAGAGGGCGCCAAAAAGTTATTGATCAAGGTATTGTTCCTTTTGCTTCTCATGTTCTATTAGTTTTCTTTTCCTTTTTATTTCTGATTTTATTCTCAATTTGCTAGTCGTGGCACCCAAGGATGATAGAGTAGTGGATGTGTATCTTACATAGTGAGTTTCTAACAGATCCTGAAGGGAAATATGAAGCCTTGGATAAATATGGCAAGGATTTGACAGCTATGGCACGAGCGGGGAAGCTCGATCCAGTTATTGGGAGGGATGATGAAATACGGAGATGCATACAGATTCTTTCAAGAAGAACAAAAAATAATCCAGTTCTAATTGGTGAACCAGGTGTTGGAAAAACAGCTATATCTGAAGGGTAAGGCAATGGATACACTTTAGGCAGTCGTCCGAAAACCCACATCTATAGATATGGCAATGACGTTTATAAGCTGTTACATTCCTTAACAGGCTTGCGCAAAGGATCGTACAGGGTGATGTTCCTCAAGCTCTGATGAACCGCAAGGTGCGTTGTCTTCTGAATGGATACAGTTTGTGCGGCTAATTGCAAGAAAAAAGTTAACACTTTGTGGATAGGAATTATTTGTAGTGGCCATTTCTTTTGAATTATATTTAAACTTTTCTCTTATTTAAATTACTATTTATGTTTTCATGCAGTTGATTTCCCTTGACATGGGTGCCCTCATTGCTGGTGCAAAATTTCGTGGAGAATTTGAGGATAGATTAAAAGCTGTCTTGAAGGAAGTGACTGAATCAGATGGACAAATCATCCTCTTCATTGATGAGATTCACACTGTTGTTGGAGCAGGTCATCATCTTGTTTATTACTAGTTGTGCCTTCGTAGACAGCATTTAGGTCAAGTCTGACAGATCTCCAGTTCTAGCTTGATTTTGTGGACCTATGTGTTACTTTTGTTCTGGCATTCAGGCTTCCGAACTTTTTAGTAGTATTTGGACCAAACACAGAAGTTGACCTTTTAACTTAGGTTAGTTCTGGTGGTAAAAAAGCTGACAGAACCTGTTTGTCATTAACTTTTTTTAACTGCTGAATTTACTTCTTACCTTTTCTCCAAGCCAGTATCAATTATGCAGTTTACTACAATCAAGTCATTTGTATTTTTAGGTGCTACAAATGGTGCTATGGATGCGGGCAATCTGTTAAAACCAATGCTTGGTCGTGGGGAGTTGAGATGCATTGGAGCAACAACCCTTGATGAATACCGCAAATACATTGAGAAAGATCCAGCATTAGAACGTCGGTTCCAGCAAGTATATGTTGATCAACCATCGGTTGAAGATACCATATCAATTCTGCGTGGACTGAGGGAAAGGTATGAGCTGCACCATGGGGTTCGTATTTCTGATGGTGCACTAGTTGATGCTGCACTTCTTTCAGACCGTTACATTAGTGGGCGTTTCTTACCAGATAAAGGTAATTCATGTGACATAACTTTTTTATGTGCAAGCTCTGTGCTTTATTTCAGTACCTACACTTTTATGGTAGCATTTGGGTGCTGCTGAACAGATACTAGCAAGAAAGGCACTGGGCATGAAGTTCATTGATCGTATCGCCTACAATAAGACTAACAATTTTGGCAAGACCAACTTAACAAATATTTGATGATATAAATTAATATTTTATTTGGTTTCAGCAATTGATCTAGTTGATGAGGCAGCAGCAAAACTAAAGATGGAGATCACTTCAAAGCCAACTGCTTTAGATGAAATAAACCGTTCTGTTCTGAAATTGGAGATGGAGCGACTATCTCTTACTAATGATACAGATAAAGCTTCAAAAGATAGGTTGAATCGCCTTGAGGCTGAGCTTTCTCTCTTAAAGAAAAAGCAAGCTGAACTTGCTGAGCAGTGGGAGCATGAAAAATCAGTAATGACTCGCATTCAGTCAATCAAGGAAGAGGTATTGATCTTTTTCTCCTTGACTATCTTCCTTTTTAATCTACTGTGTTGTTTATTTGTATTTCGCTTTATTTTTCACATATTAGGTATGCTTCTGCTTCTATGAAAGAAGCCTGAAAGTTTTTTACAACTTGAAATTCGATGTGGACTCCACTAGAGCCTCATCATCAGCTGATTAGAACCAAAACAAGACGTTTGGAATTTGCATCCTGATTCTTAATACGTGCTTTACACAAAATTTTCAACAATTCTCTGTTCCCCATTAAATGATAACGTTAGGCCAAATGCCCTATACTACCTCATGTTTCTTCAGATCCCCCAACCTGACATAGACAGTTAGGAAATGAAGAAATAAACAGTAATCTGAGACAAATCCAAGGAGGACGTTCCCATTGACTTCATCAGCACAAAATTAGGTTATATTTTGTCGGGGCCCTCTGAAAGGGATAAGTTGATTGGGGTATAGGGTTTGTGTTATCTGTATTAGTGGGTGTTGTGTGTGATAAAATCATTCTAAGTAAGCCACTGCATGATTGAGCAAGCACTCATGGTCCATCTATGTTCTTAATGTTTCAGCCTCTGAAGCACTTGTGGTCTGTCTATGTTTTTCATGTTTCAGCTTCTGTGACAGTGGAGTTTCGTAACATCAGTAGTTAGAAAATGCCACCACCACTTTCCCATCTCGTCTCTGTCAATGTTGCTGTGTGGCAGCAGTCTGCAGGATCTAGGGAACAGATTTTGCTTCTCCCAAAAAAAAAAAAAAAAGATAGATTAAGATTACAAATTAGGAGAACCCATGGTACTTGGTCTAGCAGTTTAAAGGGCTCTCTAGCAGATGATCCTCTCGTGCCTTTCTCTTAATATTTCTGTCTACCTCAATTTTTCATTCCTTGGACACTGAAACCAAATTAACCCTTAGGTAAGAGAACATTATCCCTTTCAATGTTTGTTTTTTCTGTTTTTAATTCTCGTGTCCTGGAGTTTGTTTAATTGATTCTATATTCATGGAACAGATTGACAGGGTAAACCTAGAGATACAACAAGCAGAACGTGACTATGACCTTAACCGAGCAGCAGAGTTAAAGTACGGTAGCATCATGTCTTTGCAACGCCAACTAGAAGTTGCTGAAAAAGAGTTAGATGAATACCAGAGATCTGGCAAGTCTATGTTAAGGGAAGAAGTTACAGGAAATGATATTGCTGAAATAGTCAGCAAATGGACTGGTATTCCTCTGTCCAAGCTACAACAGTCTGAGAGAGAAAAGCTGTTGCACCTGGAAGATGAGCTACACAAACGTGTGGTGGGCCAGGATCCGGCTGTGAAAGCTGTAGCTGAAGCAATCCAACGATCCAGAGCTGGTCTCTCAGACCCACATCGTCCAATTGCCAGCTTCATGTTCATGGGTCCCACTGGAGTAGGAAAGACAGAGCTTGCGAAAGCTCTTGCTTCTTACATGTTCAACACTGAGGAAGCTCTCGTACGAATTGATATGAGTGAATACATGGAGAAGCATGCCGTCTCTAGATTGATAGGGGCGCCACCTGGCTATGTGGGATATGAAGAAGGTGGGCAGCTGACTGAAACGGTTCGAAGGCGGCCTTATGCTGTTATTTTATTTGATGAGATTGAGAAGGCACATGCAGATGTGTTTAACGTGTTTCTTCAAATATTGGATGATGGGCGAGTCACTGATTCACAGGGTCGCACTGTAACTTTCACAAATACTGTGATCATCATGACTTCAAATGTAGGGTCACAATATATACTTAATGCAGAAGACGAGAATGTGTCAAAGAGCATGGCTTATGAGACCATTAAAGAAAGGGTAATGGATGCTGCAAGATCAATCTTCCGTCCTGAGTTCATGAATCGGGTTGATGAGTATATAGTGTTCCAGCAACTGGACCGGGAGCAAATCAACTGCATCGTAAGGTTACAGGTACTAATTAATGCTTGCAATTTGCCCTTTTAATTTATGTTGCAAACCTCCAGACCTTTCTTCTGTTGTCATTTTGTCTGCAAATATCTGTGTATACTTCTAATCAGAAAGAGTACTTTTTACTGGTGTGAGGGGGTGGTGTTTTTTCTTACTTGCCTTTGGACAGAAAGTGGAAGTTGTGCCCATCCTCATGTATCAGGATCTCTACCAGCATCATAACTAGGGAATATTGCAGATAATCTAGGCATAACATGTTGCAAGTATTGGAGAGTCTGAAATTTAAATCTACATACTTTCAAAGCCTTTTTAAGTCTACGTACTTCCGAAGCTTTTTAATTTTCTGTCATGCATCATTTTCTCTTTGTTCTGCGTTTGCATGTAAGGGGTCTCATATACCTCTATTTTATCTGGATGTGTACAGTTGGAACGTGTACAGAAGAGGGTTGCCGACAGGAAAATAAAAATTCAGGTTACTGATGCCGCCGTGGACCTTTTGGCCAGTCTTGGTTATGACCCAAATTATGGTGCTAGGCCTGTGAAGCGCGTGATACAGCAGAATGTTGAGAACGAGTTGGCTAAAGGCATCTTGAAAGGCGAACTTGGTGATGAGGACACGATCATAATAGACACAGAGGTGACAGCATTCTCCAATGGCCAGCTTCCCCAACAGAAGCTGGTATTCAGGAAGCTGGACTCTGCTTCAGATATGAAGGCTGAAGAAGGTCCAAGAACTCTCTCACAAAGTGTATGATTGTGTTTTCCTTTCTGCAACTGAAGACCTCTATACAGCTCCAGTATAATCTGAAAGGTGCTGCAGCCATTGAAGGACGGCATTGTCCTTTTGTACCAAATGAAAACGAATAATAGAACTATTCTCTGTCCGTTTGGCAGTTTGTCCTAGCTGAAATTGGTCTTATTTTCCAAAAGGAGGCTGTAGCTCTGCTCTTTGCCTCATAAATGCAGAAACAACTCAAAAAATGAAAGAAGTGAACTCCAGCAGTTACTGAATTGGCAGGTTAACCTTCTGAGTAATCAAAACCCTACAATTAAATTTGATGGTTTGGAAAAAAATTGCTGAATTACAGAAGACTTTGACAAGCTAATTTATAAGGGAAGAGTGGCTTGCACAAGAATGATGATTAGAGGGAATGATCAGATCCAAGATAGCTTTTTCTTAAAACCATTGACTGAATAGAAAGAATATTATAATGATTTCTTACAGCTCTTATTGTATGAGATGGAATTAAGAGTTCTGATACAGCACAAAAAAATTACCTAGGCTTGTTCCAGAGATCTTTTTGTCCTTAAAAACCAATCTATTTCCTAAGTAAGCGACGGCTCCGCTGGTTGGCACCCTTAAGTCTGAAGTTCAGTTCGTCCACATCATCATTAAAATGGTCCAAAGCTTTGCTATGCCTGCACCCAACATAGAGATGAAAGGGTAAAATGACTATACCAAAGGAAAAACAGAAACATTTCAAACAAGTATCTCTGGTTATAAACAAATAGAAATTCTGCAGTAAACGAGAAAGATCTTTCTTTTTTCTTCATTGATTGAGACAAAGATTTAGTGATGGTCGGGTGGTGAGTAATCCTTGTAAAAGTGATTGAAGTTATTTCTTAATGAATTCAGGTTGGGAAATCTAAATTTGTATACAAAATCAGATGACATACTGCATTATGAGATGACTACTCAAACATGAGAAACTAATAGCCTAACAAACTATCCATATGCTGATAGAAATACTCCATATCTCTCTAGTGCCAATTTTGGATGTATTATTGGGGTTTCAGAGGTGGATCCTCAATTAATTGGTCTATGTTAGATTGAGCCATATTCCACATTAAAATGATTAGTCACTTAAGTGGCCTATTGCTCAATCTTACAATTAAACTACACTTACTGACACTTCTTAACACTTATTAATGTGGGACTTTTTCCCATTTAACACTACCTTTCACATCCAGGCTAATACTTATGGACATGAGACGCATATAACACACACTAAGTGCAAATTCCTATCACTCAACCTCGTAAACCAATGCCACTTTTCAACACTTCTTAACGTTTATTAAGGTGGGATTTTTTTCACTCAACATTCCCCTTCTAGTACACTTATTGACACTTCTTAACACTTATTAATGGAACTTTTTCCCATGTTACACTACTAAGCGCAAATTCCTATTGCTCAAACTTATAAACTGCACTTCTCAACTCTCCCCTTATATCCAAACTTACACATATGACATATATATTATGGACCTAATACATGGACAACATTCACTGAGCACAAAAACTCACAATTAGGCCCCAGTCTATGCAAACATCCTGGTTCCAATACCACCATTGGATTGAGTCTGGTATCCATTCTGAAATACTACCTATTTAAGAGGCCTATTGCTCCACTTTATATAACCCAGCCACACTTCTTAGCATTTATCAATGTGGTACTTTTTTCTCTCTTAACAATTTACAACACAGTTTGAGGAATACTCAAGTTTTTTCCTGTGATCAACTGAAAATTATAGTCAATTTAATTTTCTTGGACAATTTTCATGCATCATGAACAAAGGAACAAAGTTATTGCTTTATATTTTGAGAATAATTCAAAAAGTCTGAACAGTAGGAACAGAACGAAACAAAAGATTTACATTGACTACTCAAGTTTTATCCTGTAATCAACTCAAAATCATAGTTGATTTAACTTTTCTGGGACAATTTTTATTCATCATTAGCTAAGGTACAAAGTTATTGCTTTACATTCCTACAATACTTCAAAAAGTCTGAACAGTACAAACAGAACAAAACAAAAGATGTTGAAATAAGAATGGGGATGCAGGTAGCTAACCGTCCAACTTCAGATCCCATATCCACAGCCATATCCTTCAGCTGACTCAACAAATTACTTAAATCTGAAAGTGCATCATCCTGTTTTGCTTTCTCAACCTGTTACCCAGATCACAACTAAATGAGTGAACATCATCTAACTACTGCTACTGATGTGATTCCTAAACCATACATTTCCTGAAAAATACCTCAACTTTCTCAAGTGGAGTTGATGGACTAGTTTGAAGAGTAGTTTGTCTTCTACTGCTAGGTGTTAATCCCAGCCTTCTCCTGTCCTCTTGGTTGCTGATGCTTTTGGACGAATCATCTGTTATACAGTGCAAATAAGAGACAAAAAGAGTAAAACAATGAAGTTGCTACAATGATGACGAGTTCCTTTGAGCATACTTCTAATGATCAATGGTCCAGTGATTGTGCGAGTCTTCTTTGGACCCCAAGGCTTAGAGAAAATTCCCCCAAGACTTCCCAGGAGCTTCTCACCCTGAAACAAAAAACAACAAATAATGAGAATTTTGTTGCTTGCATTATTCAGTTATGTAATGTCCAGGCAAATAAAAAACTCTAGCCCTAGAAGAACTTTGTATTTTTTTCTTTCAAATAGGGAGAAAAGAACTGAGGTCAAGGAGATGATTAATGAAAATTACCAAACTTAGATCATGATCAATTTTGGTAACTTCCATATGGGTCTGTGTGATTTGCTCGCCTTGTTGATTTAAAGTAACTAGAGTGCTAGCAGCATCTTCCCTGATGTCTTCTGCAATCTTAAGGCAGCTTTTGAATTTTTCAGATGCCTCTTCAGCCATGTAAACTGCATAATTCTCAAGTTCCGGAGAAGATTGGTTCTCTATTCCCCTCACATCACTAAAACTACTTTTACAGCGGATTTTCTCAGATAAAGAAACTGATGAAGAACCAGGAGAAGAAGTTACTCTTTCCTCATCCTTTCTGAACAAGAAGGGTTTGCTCTTGGGACATTCTTTACTAGTCGTAACTAGAGTGCTAGCAGCATCTTCCCTGATGTCTTCTGCAATCTTAAGGCAGCTTTTGAATTTTTCAGATGCCCCTTCAGCCTTGTAAACTGCATAATTCTCAAGTTCCAGAGAAGTTTGGTTCTCTATTCCCCTCACATCACTAAAACTACTTTTACAGCGGATTTTCTCAGATAAAGAAACTGATGAAGAATCAGGAGAAGAAGTTACTCTTTCCTCGTCCTTTCTGAACAAGAAGGATTTGCTCTTGGGACATTCTTTACTAGTTGTAGGCGTGGACAACTGCCTTCTGGTTGTAGCAGAGGATAAAACCACCTCAGACTCGGAGTCAGAGTCAGCGTCAGAGTCAGAATCGAAAGGGTTATAGCTAGAAAACGTAGGACCTGTAGAGTGCTGTTTGGTAATTTTTCTCTCCCTCATCTTTTCCATCTAAGAAATGCTTTGAAAGCACTTTTTCTAGAAAACAGATTAGGAAGCCCAAAAAGAAGAAACTTGAATTGTAGAGGAAGCACCTGCAATTAGACAGTAGATAATTTCTGAGATAAGAACAAGACACCGAGAGAAAAATATGAAAGAACAAAAAAATAGAGAAGGCGGAATAACTAACCTAGGATAGGAATAACAACAAGGAAATTGAAATGATTAAATACAAAGAATACCTGAGATAACAAACCCGGGAAAACCTAAAAGGTAGAGGCGAAGGAAATAATCAAAGAAAGCCACGAGCAGAAATTTGTCCCAAATGAAACTCATCCCGGGTAAAACAGAAAAATACTGTTCCATGAAGAAAAAAAAGGATAACGAGACTGAAAATTTGAATGTCCGGATGCACTGGATAGTGGAACTGAAAATCTTGAACAAGAGCAGAACGAACACGATTAAGAACTAAAGAATGAAAGGCTAAAGAAATTTCCCAGAAGAGCGATCCTTTCCAACACAGATATATTAAGAACAAAGTACAATTACAACGGCAAAGAAACCCAAATGAGATTTTAAGGTACATTTAACGAATAATGCCTATTATCCAGGAAAGAAATAGGTGTCAAACAAACTAAGCCTGCAACTAACAACAAAGGAAACTCCAAACGATTATCCATGAGCAATGTTTGTAGAAGAAATACCTGGTCCCCCCGTAGCGAGAGAGGGATACTAACGCAAGCTACAACCCATTAACAAGGCAGGCTGCGTCCCAGAATAGCATATGCGCAGGAATCAGAAGGAGACGAGAGGATTAAAAACCCAACAAAACAGAGATTGCAGGCGATGGCTTTTCCTGTTCGTTCTCTTATTTTGAAGCGAATGAGGGAGCGGTCGCTCGAATATGTACAGCGTGAAGAGACGTATTTCAAATAAATTCGACCGTTGGGGAGAGATCTAGAAAGGGTCAGGTGGAAAAGTCTGAGGCACATCTTCATTTATTAATTTTACTTCGATTTGTTACCCACTGTAAATTGCAACACGAAATCAAATTAAGAAAACAGCCGCTCCTTTTCTTGTCTTCAATCATAGGTAGCAGGGGGGGCCTTCATCTACCGACTAAGAAAGCGCCCCCACCTTTCCACACGGTGGAGGGACGACAGGGACCTTGTTGGCAAAGGAGGAAGAAGTGAGGTACCATCCCACACCTCTATGTATATTTCAAAACATATTTTAACTGAATGAAAATAAATGTTTTACAATAGTAAATCCCTTAGAATAACCTATATCAGGCTTAAATGGCAAATAGTATAATGGTACATGGTGTGATCGATAAACCTACATGGGCTTGATCGATCATCCAGAATACGATATGGCATTAGTTGTAAAACATGAATGATCGTTGACTCAAGCATGATTAGTCATACAAAATACTATCAAGAAGATGCTATAAAGCATGATTGATTATCCCGTTGTTGCATGATCGATTAATCGAATTGGGTTGATATTTCAATGAGTTTTCGAAAGGTTAAAAATTTGTTGATTTATGACTTAATAAACCAATAGGCTTAGGGAACACAAAAAATATAATCATTATATATGGTTGATCGATAATACCTTTTTGTTGATCAATCAACACTTTTTGAGGACTACGAGTTAAGCTTACATTGTCATACCAAACATATGAAAGATTATTTATGAATTTCATATATCGATTTTACCCTTTTGGAGAGAAAAAAACTCAAAATTTACCCAAATCCTCCAATCTTTCTTCTCATTCTTTGCATTCAAAATTCCATCAAACTCATATACATTTCACTTCTTATGCTTAAAGATTTGAAGGCTTGGATTTGGCTTGGATCTGACTTGGAGAACGGTTATCTCTTTGATAAAAAAATTGTAAGTTTATTTTAATTCTTTTATAGAAGTTGTCTAGTACATTAAAACTAGAAGAATTAGCATTTTAGAGCCTGAAATCTATAAAGCAAGAACCCACAAGAGTCGAAATCTAGTTTGTATTGAATCTCTTGGGAATAGATCAATTAGTGTAATTGGGGATTACACTTTGCTTAAAAGAGCCTGCAACTCTTTGTATTTTCAACTAATAGAGCAAATTAATGAAATTTTCTCAAGGGTTATTGAGTGGTGTGTACAGTTAAGGGAACAACTAGAACAAAAAATCATTCTCATCACCTGGGCAAACAAAAGTTTTCTACGATCAAACCTAATTCAATCGAACTCGATCACCTCGTCAAGTTGGTAATTGAAGTCAGGGTTTATAACATTGATCATACTAGGGTTTACCCATATAAAGTTAAAATTTTAAATATTTATGATGATTTTATTTTGTTATTTAATTTTTTTATTATTTAAGATAAAAAATTATACAATTTGCATAAACAATAAAATAATTTAAAATATAATAAAAAATTGAATAAAAAGAGGGCAAGTGTTTTTTTTTTTATTTAGTAATCTAAATTTTATGTAAATTATTGTTTAATGATTTATATTTTATTTTATTTATATATTTAATATGTTTATTATTTTTTAAAGAGGGGGGTAGAAGCCCAACCCGTGAGGAAGAAGTGGGAGAGGAGGCCGCAAGCGATTTAGGGTTTACCAGGGTCTGCACCGCTACTCAACAAGGAAGAAAAAGAAGAGGACCGCCCCCCTCCTCCTCTGCTCCACCGCTACTGCAGACATAAATCCCCTTGTTGCTCAGTGAAAGACTAATTGGCAGGATGGTCTAGCCTAGCCTGATAATGTGTGAAGTGCTTGTGCTATACCTTGCGCATCGATGAAGGAAGGCGTAGCTTGCAGCCTTCTTCCCGAAGGAGATGCTTGCTGTAGATGATGTGAACCAGGAATCGGTTGGACATTGATTCGCACATCAAAGATTGGAGTTGGGAGGTAGCCAGAGTTTCAATTGCAATGGCTTCTTTTAAAGGCGGAATCGAGAAGGTTGGTGGGGATTCACTTGTCGTGCCTACAAGGAAGGGGGCTTGGGGTAGGTGGTCGTGGGGAGGATGGCAGAGGTGGAAGAGGAAGAGAGAGAATGATCAAACAAATACTTATTTTTATAATATTTAAATTCTCACTCTTAAATTAGAAAATTAAATATAATATTAAAATCATAAATTATATAAATAAAAAAGATATTTTATTATATAAATTACCCATTTCCCAGTAAGGGATTTTTCTGGAAGTATTCAACTTTGAAGGACACGTAGGTAATAACATCTTTCTTTGTGGCTTTTCTACAATTTCATTAAAAGAGAGCCCTTGATGAAAATTCTAACGCCAAGTAACTCCTAATTCGGCCGTCATTTCGGCTTTTCGCTTATTACGCCTTCCACGCCTGAACCGTATTGGCTGGAGCATGGAGGTTGATTTTCATGTTGAGTCGCCGTTAATTGCGAAGATTTAAACAGAAGTATTTGTCTTGGCATGTTGAAATCCATGAGAATTAGGGAGTTGATCTTTAATTGAAGTTTTTCCTTCAAACAAATGTAGGATGATAGGCTATAAGTCGTAGAAACGATTCTGTGGTGATTCTTTTTTTTTTTTTTTCCGCATCGTGGGTCTTTGGATTCCATTGGGACCTGCCGTTCTTGCACATGGTAACCATTTCGTTCTCCTATTCGATTGCATTGTGATGGAAAACAACGGGGATGCTGCGGATGATCAAGGATGGTCTGAAGTGAAAAAGGTCTTAACCCTTTTTGCATCGTCTTGTTCTAGTTCTCGCAATCTTCTTTAATGTTCCCATTGGCTGTTTGTGTTTACTTATTGATTTCAGTGCTATCTGATTTTGCTCACCTGGTCTGGATTTCAATCAATGCACTCGGAGTTGGTCATACTTCTCTGATGTTGTGATAGAAGTGCTGGTTATGAGTTTGCCGACAAGAATAATGTTGTAGTCTAAAACTTATAAGTCCTCAAAGAGGTAGGATATATAGTCTCAAGACTCAGGTTCTTGTAGGCATACATTTTTGCATGGACAAGTAGAACTTGTCACTGAGAAAATGAATTTCTTCATGGTGATTCCGTAGCTTGCAATATGTTGTCCGATAAGGCAAAGAAGCTTGTCAATTAGCCGAGCTACATTGGCATGTGTCTACATATGCCTGGAATTCTGAAAGCACATTCTTAAAATAATACTCACATTTGTGCGTTGTTTTGTTGTATCCTCTTGGCCGGTACCACTAATCATTGGTTGGTCATCTTACATTTGTGTGTGAACATCCAAGTTCTGCTACCTGTCAATGGCTTTTATCTGTAAGGAGAAAACAAGATGTGCACTAATTTGTTCTCTTGGAGCTTATGGAGGAATAGTTTTGAGCTATCCTAGAGTAGAGATTTTTATCTTCTTCCCTCATTCTTTGAGGATGTAAGCTTTAAGATCAGTGAAATGCTTAATATAATTGGAGCTCATTCGTCAGTGGTAATTTCATGGTTTCACTTAGATAAAGCTTCAAGAGATTTATTATGCATCTCGAAACTATATATATGGTGAGATTGTGGAACTATTGGCATCTCGAAACTCGGTGGGTTCACATGTTACAAATTGAAAATGCAATGAATGATTTATTAGCAGGACAAGGAGATGATCTTCCTGAACTATTTGTGGCTGATGTTTTTCCTTGTGATGTCCATTAATCATTTTAGATTTCTATAATTTTTGTGGTGGAAGTGTTTTTCCCACTATCACTTCTACATTCATTTTCATCAATGAACTTCTCATCATTAAAAAAAAAAAAAAAAAATAGAGCCTCATAAAAATATGGAATTGGTTATCAAGGTTTTGATGGTAGATATTTACATAAACATTTTGACTTAGACTGTCTTTTTATTTTTAGTTTTTTTAAAACTTTTTTGGAATAATTAGAGGTTAAACACAGATATTGAGATAGTATAGCAATAAATATGGTGGACTTGTAACTACTAAAAAAAGAGTGAAATTATATAACTGGCACATCATTCTGCTATTTAATCATTAGCTTTAAAGAGTATTTTATTTATTTGTTAAGAGAACAAGTATAAAAATAAAGAGATACACGAGCAAAGATGTACAGGGTCAGAGAATCTAACTTGTTAGGGGATAATGGATAAATCTTAATCTGTTGCTTACAGCACTATCATCAAGATGTAACTTTGTCCAGTATTTGTGAGACATTAAAAGAGATATTGCACAATTATTATGGGTAAGTATGCTCTCGTTCTTCTGGGTGTCATGTCCATATGGAGTTTTATATCAGATGCATTTGTTGTTCTTATTTTCCTAAAAAAAGACCACATCCGGCTGGTTTATTGGCACATGAAGATACTTTTTATGTCAAAAAGAAAAAAATAGCAAATGCAGTTAACTTTCTGAATCATTTCCAAAAACAAAAAGTAAGAAAGAAAGCTAATTATCTTTCATTATCCTAGCTTTTCTCATTTTAGTGATTAGTTTGACCATGTTATTCAGTCAGAGGATTAATTTGTTCTAAAGTGCTCTGGTTTGTACAAGATTTTTCATTTTTAGATATTATATTTTTACCCGTCTTCATTTCTTGATTCTTTTGGTTTTGTTCTGATAATCAGCATGCAGACAGGATTATGTCATTCTCAAATTGATTTTTAAGTATATAAATATTTTTCTATTTCTCAGATGATGCTAACATGATCTAGTGCCATTTTTTTGTGTCCAGAGACATCGAAGTAGTGCAAAATTTTCTGTTCAGAGTGGCCTTGAGTTTTTCTCCAACAAAGCTCGATCAAGTTTCCAATGCAACCAGTCTTTAGCCAAGGAGAAAGTCATAAATGGGAATTTAAGGCGTAAATCTTTACCATCTAAAGGAGAAGGGCATATTACAACCCAAACAAAGGCAGTTAGTGCAGATCTGTTTTCTTTGTCAAAAGAAGCAGATAATGGCATGAAGGAGCTTGAGAATAAAGCCATTAACCAAGAAAATGAGCTGCACAAACCATCTCGTAGTAAGACTGTTAATGTTTCTGAAGGCAGAACCCACTCAGTTGAGAAGACACCAGATAAGGTCCCTAAGATCAAGTGGGGGGATCTTGAAGATGAAGTGCTTGAAAGGTCTAAAAACACTGGAAACCGTATCTCTCCATTTCCTTCTCAGATTGTTACCCAAGAAGACAAGGTTGTTATGAAATCTGGGGAGGTTCAGCAGTTACCTGATGAGATAGCTTCTTCATCTGTCCAGGATGAATCTAAAGGTGGAGACTTTAAAGAAGTACATGAGATATCTTCTGATGATGTTCAATTACCCAGAGAAGATAAGAAAATACAGCCATCAGATGATGCTCCTGAGATATCTTCTGAAATTAGCTGCAATAATGAAATGGGCGTTTCATACTTGGGTTATTCATCTGCTGGCACTTGTATCTCATCAGCTGTTTCATACTCTAGACTTCCTATCACCGATCTTGTGGCAGGCATGGCTCCCCACGAGCCAGGTGCACTTTCACGAGAAAATTGTGAACCTGAAATGTCAGGTGGTGATTCCATAACAGCTCCTGGAAATTTGACAGGCTTGCAGGGTACTGTGGGAGACGCCGATGTGTCCAAGAGCCAGCTTATGGATGCTTCTGATGAAAGTGAATCAGGAGAAAGCAAAGAAAGGTTTAGAGAGCGGCTTTGGTGTTTTATCTTTGAGAATCTTAATAGAGCAGTTGATGAGCTTTATCTGCTATGCGAACTGGAATGCGATGTGGAGCAGATGAAGGAGGCTATTCTTGTTCTTGATGAGGCTGGATCTGATTTCAAAGAACTGAAGTCTAGAGTGAAAGAGTTTGAAAAAGTGAGGAAATCCTTTGGTCAAATCCCACAAGATGAGAATGGGGTTAACATGAAGAGTGATCATCGCAGGCCACATGCCCTCTCATGGGAGGTCAGAAATTTTCCTCTTTTTTTCAGAGTTTTACTTTTATACAACTGCTGTAAATGCTTTGGTTTTTGTCATTGTTGTTGCTGTTTATTATTTTTGTTTTATTGTATGACTTATTTTTACTATTCCTTTTTTTTTCTTGCCCAATTGATGAATTTTATTGCCAAGGCGAAGTACAAAAAAGCAGCTTACAAGCTGAAACCATCAATTAGAAAACCTATGATCACAACAAGATCATTTGAAATTATTGTTCTTGTTATTATTATTACTAGGGGTCAGATTTTGTGTAAATAGGGCTGTCAGATGATATGCAAATAACCCAATAGCCAAAATATCAATTAAGATAAAACGTAAACGAATAGCTGTCTCAAATATATGACAAGGACACACCTGAAAAATATGATATATTTATATTCTCGCTTTGGCATATAATCATGTCTGATTTCTACTTGTTAATGTTTTGTTTTTCATCCCATGTGAAGGGAAAGCTGCATCAGTCATAGAGACAGCAAACTTGACTTGATTTGTGAACATGAACTGAATCCCAACTTGGTGATGCAAACATTTAAACAGATTTGTGTTTGGTCTAGGGGTAGGCAACCTGATAAATGATTGAGTATTTTGATGAGATTGTTGGCATATGCTGATTGTTTGTATTTCCTGGGTTCATGCGCCTAGAGGTGCAAATTCCTTTGATGATTCTTTTAATCTGAGCCCTATTTAGCACCACTTGATTCTGAGGCTAGTATGTCAACAGTTGGTGCTTCTTTTAATCTGAGCCTGCATCAAGTGTTGAGGTATTGGGATAACTAATAACATAGTAGTATCTAGTTTTCATCGGATGCTAATTTGATTTGTGCTCCTGTTAAAAAAAGGTCAATTTACAATGAGATGATCTCTGTATGATGATGATATACTATACACTTAACAAAATAAAAAAATTATATTAAATGGAGAAGCAGTAGCATAATTCTTGTGTGGTATCCTTTTTTTTTAATGAGAGAATTGCCCGAGGATTTTGCTTAGTCACATGAGTTCCAGAGAGTCCAAGAGGCTTCCTCAAAGGACGTGATTATCTCCAGCAAGGTAGGCTATTCTGTTTCATCAACTTGTACACACTGGTTTAATCTCCTTGGACATTTAGATGACATGAGAACAATTGCTTGATCCCTTGCTATAATGCTTGGTCTCCAGTTCCGTTGAATCTGTTATCACTAGTAACCCTGATAGCTCAGAAAAGTATGGTACCATAGTTATGAGTTACTATGTCCAGAGCCAACTGGACCTGGTTCCTTTATAAGGTGCTGCAAACTTCTATTTGATACTGCTACTGAGGATCAGCTTTATTTTGACTTCTGGCTGAAGTTTGGGTGGCAAGTAATATCCAAAATCTCCTATGGGTGTCTATCATATTTTATTTGGGATAAATAATAACAATTACCAATATTGATATGTTATATGACTGTTGTTGACAATGCTTTGTTATGTCTTGTGTATCTGTGATCAAGTAGAAATTCTGGTGCAACAGAATATGAAGCTCTTTTTGTCGTCTGAATGTTTGAAGTATTGATCTTAACACCATAAAGTAGTAGCATTGGTATCTAATATTTTTGTATCCATGTTTCATCTATCTACTGGATGCATATACTTCTGAAGATCCAAAAAATAGCAACCTAAACTCTTGTGCTCTTCTTATGTGCTGATCTGGGTGTTCTTTTCATTTTTGTTTTGATATCTTTGAAAATTGTGTTGCACATATGGTTGCTTGTTTCTTGAATTACATGATATTTGTTGTAGATTTGGATCCTAAACTTCTAATACTGTTCTTTTTACTTCTGAGATATATTTCCATTCACTAGTCACACATTTGAAAAGATGCACAATATTTGGCTGGTTCTCATGCAAAAGGTTGAATTTGCCACCAATGAGTTGTTGTGGAGATCTCCCTCCCCCTTTGTTTTATAGCCTTCATTGGGTGGATTATTTTTGGGTCGCAAGGGCTTCTTTCTGTTGTACCTTCCCCTACATTTCTTTGTTGTTTATCTATTCATGGTGAAATTCTCTTGGCCTTTCCCAGGAGAATGTAGAACTTCTAATCTAATTGTGTTGCTTCATGCCATTACAATTTATCACTTGCTGCTAATTGTTTAAGGTGCGGAGAATGACAACTTCACCTCATAGAGCAGAAATATTGTCTTCCTCTTTGGAAGCCTTCAAGAAAATTCAACAAGAAAGGGCCAGCAAGCATTCAACTCTAAATGATGAAGGTCAGCATTCTGTAAGCCTATCTACAAAACATTTTTCTGGCTATCCTCAAAGAAAATCTTCTGGAAAAAGAGATGTCACAGCAAGTGTTGGAGAATCAGGTACAAAATCTAGAAAACAGACCATGGATAAGGATCTTGGCGAAGGATCCAGCAGTGGGGAGAAGAGAAACGTGGAAATAATTAAGTTGAGCAGAGGATATGCTAGGCATGGCAACAGGTTAGCTTCACATATACCATCTGCTTCTGATTATACTGGTCCACATACATTACTGAAGGATGCGATCACAGCTAAGAAGGCTGCTGATTCAAAGAGGTCAAGCTCTCTTAGTGACAAAGAAAAAGAGAAAGAAAAGAGGAGTATAACATCATTGAAATCTATGGATGCTTGGAAAGAGAAGCGAAATTGGGAAGATATACTTTCTTCCCCATTGAGGAACTCATCCAGGATGTCCCATTCACCTGCTATGGGCAGAAGAAGTGCAGAAAGAGCTAGAGTGCTTCACGATAAACTGATGTCCCCTGAGAAGAAAAAAAAAACTTCTCTGGACATGAAACGAGAAGCAGAAGAAAAGCATGCTCGCGCCTTGAGGATCAGAAGCGAGTTGGAGAATGAGAGGGTCCAAAAATTGCAAAGAACTTCAGAAAAGTTGAACCGGGTTAGTGAATGGCAGGCTGTTAGGAGCTTGAAGCTGCGAGAAGGAATGCTGACTCGCCATCAGAGGAGTGAATCACGACATGAAGCCTATTTAGCCCAAGTTGTAAAGAGAGCTGGAGATGAAAGTAGTAAAGTTAATGAGGTTCGGTTTATTACTTCATTAAATGATGAGAATAAGAAACTCATCTTAAAGCAGAAGCTGCAGGATTCAGAACTGAGGAGAGCTGAAAAGCTACAAGGAATTAAAATCAAACAAAAGGAGGACTCAGCGAGAGAAGAGGCTGTATTGGAACGTAGGAAGCTTCTGGAAGCAGAAAAGTTGCAGAGGCTTGCAGAGACTCAACGGAGGAAGGAAGAGGCACAGGTGCGAAGGGAAGAGGAGCGGAAGGCATCAAGTGCTGCACGTGAGGCCCGGACCATTGAACAATTGAGGAGAAAGGAAATTAGGGCTAAAGCTCAGCAAGAGGAAGCTGAACTGTTGGCACAAAAATTGGCCGAGAGGCTCAGTGAGAGTGAGATGCGTCGGAAATTTTACCTTGAACAGATTAGGGAGAGAGCTTCAATGGATTTCAGAGACCAATCATCTCCTTCAGTTAGGCGGGGTACCAACAAGGAGGGCATGGGGAAACTTGTTTCAACAAATAGTGTTGAAGATTTTCAAGCAAACTGTATGTCAGGCATGGGAGGCTCTTCTCTTGGTATTGGTGATGCAGTGGTACATCAGTCAATGAAACGGAGAACAAAGAAAATCCGACAAAGGCTTATGGCATTGAAATATGACTTCATAGAGCCTCCTGTTAGTGGTGAGACAGCAGGGATAGGGTACAGAACCCAAGTGGGGGCAGCTAGGGCAAAGATTGGAAGATGGCTTCTGGATCTTCAGAGGCTTCGGCAAGCTAGGAAAGAAGGGGCTGCAAGCATAGGACTAATTGTAGGAGATATGATTAAGGTATGATTTTTTTTTTTTTTACATCATTTCCTCTCTCGCTCATACTCCCTTGAGGAGATTATCTACGTATTTGGCTTAATAATTTCTGAATGTTTTGGCGGTTTTCCGGTCAAGTAGTTTTTGGAGGGCAAGGACCCTGAGCTCCAAGCATCTCGTCAAGCTGGTCTACTTGATTTCATTGCTTCTGCACTGCCTGCATCTCACACTTCCAAACCTGAAGCTTGCCAAGTGACAATATACCTACTACGACTTTTGAAAGTGGTGCTTGCTCTACCTGCAAATCGTGGTTATTTTCTTGCACAGAATCTGTTACCTCCAGTTATTCCAATGCTGTCTGCAGCTCTAGAAAATTATATTAAGATTTCAGCTGCTTCAAATCTTCCTCTAAGCAACTCCAGCTTGGTCTCTAGTAAAATTTCATCTGAGAATCTGGAATCAATTGCAGAAGTACTGGAGGGATTTCTATGGACTGTTATAGTGATTATTGGTCACAGTGAGACAGATGAACATCAGAGTCAAATGCAGGATATCTTGTTGGAACTGGTTGTCGCTTATCAAGTAATCCATCGCTTGCGAGATCTATTTGCTCTTTTTGATAGGCCCCAGTTAGAAGGAGTTCCATTTCCTTCATCTGTTCTTTTAGGCTTGAATCTTCTTACAGTATTGACCTCTCGATATCGATTTATTTCCACTATTGATTGGGGATTTTATCCATCTTGGTCCACTTCAGACAATAAAGATGAAGAGAAATCTGCAAATGCTGCAGAATCAGAAGCTGTTGGTGATTCTTCAGAAAAAGTGACAAAATTTCATGAAGTAAACATTACTAATAAACACAAGGAGCCATTACACATCCAGAAGGATTCATTTAACCAATTAACTGAAATGTCAACTCATCTGAACGGTGCAATAGAAACTTCAGGTGAATCTCAGAAAAGTCAGATATCAGAGAATATCACCACCTTGTCCCAAAGTAATGAGAAGAGCAAAACCTATAATAACAGGGAAGATCAAAATGGTATTGTGCAAGAGGGTGGAGGTCCAACAATGCAGAAAAAGGTTCAAAATGACCACGAAGGTGGCTTGAAGCTGCCAGTTGCATTTCTCGTTTCCGCCATTGGAGAAACAGGTCTCGTTGGACTCCCATCACTATTAACAGCTGTACTACTACAGGCAAACAGCAAATCATCATCTGACCAGGGTACTTATCATCTTCCATCAAATTTTGAGGAAGTTGCAACTGGTGTTTTGAAGGTTCTAAACAATTTAGCCATCTTAGACATTAGTCTTCTGCAGAAAATGCTAGTAAGTCTTGGTCTTTTTCCATTTTCAGAATTTAACTGATCTTTTGGCGATTGATTTTTTTTTATCATTACTGATGGTTATGTATGCTCAGCTATTTGTATTGGCGAGTTTGACAGTTTCATCATCAGATTAAATGGACATGTTTAATGTTTCAACTGTAAACAGGCTAGACCAGATCTAAGAATGGAGTTCTTCCATCTCATGAGCTTCCTTCTTTCTCATTGCACAAGCAAGTGGAAAGCAGCCACAGATCAGGTGATTTGATGTTTTGCAACATATTACTGCAACACGAATACTGGCTATGCCTTTATAAAAAATAAAGGGAGAAAAAATAAAATATGAAAGGAAATACTAGCAAAGAAAATAAATGATATTTTTATTATGGAACATTTATTTTTGTGGAAAAAATATTTCCACACATTCTGATGGAAGCAAGTTTATCTAGCTTTTTTTTCACTCCTCTATTTGTCTTAGAGGCGTTTGCATATTAGATCTTATGTAAGCTTAGTTGTGTGTGTGAGTATGAGAAACACTATCACAAAAGTTAGATGTGTTAGTATGGTTTGCACTATCTATGTATTGACTATATTATAGTAGGTCATAAACACATTTTAACTAGAATCATCAAACCGTTGTTCCAATGGGCCGGCCACTCTGGTAAATATGCATTTTATAGACTCTACACTTGTGTATGTATGTGACTTGAGTGTACAAGTGTTCAGAATATTTGTTTACCCTCAAATTCCTTTACTGAATGAAGAACATGGAAACTGAACTCGTAGTATATATCATCTCCATGGGAGGACTTATTAAGTTCAGCCAATTGGCCCTTTTTGTGCTGATGTCATTTAAGCATTAGAAATATGTTCTGAAGGCTGATAATTGATTTTGTATTGGATGAATCATTATTGAGTGTCATTCTTACTATTGAATTTTTTCTATTACTTGAATGTAATTACCTGATTCAATCTAAATGAAAACACATATACAGCATATTCATAATTCAATAAAATGAGCATAAGAAAGCATGTGTTTAGGTTCTCAACTGAAACACATGTTAATTTTACCGTTTGTATTCATGTGTATCCTAAACCATGCTAATTTTACTGTTTATATTTATGTCAATCCTAAACCAACAGATATTGTAGATTCTTTAGGGTATGATGACAGAAATGACATCTCCAAAGGTAATTCTTTAAGTAAGGAACAAGGCAACAAGATTTAGGAATCCAAAAGAAAATGAAGAGATGCTAGCAAAGTGGTCTAGAATTTGCCATAGGAAAGACTCTTAGTGTGGGAAGCCTTTTTCGATTTTAAAACAAAAGACAGAAACTAGAGGAATTAAATAGAGACGAAATAAACAATGAAAAAGACAGAGAATGTGGATGTCATGTAAGAAAAACTTTTAAAGAGAGGAAAGGAGGAACATGAGTTCAATCATTAGGTTAGAAGTCACACTCATAGTGGTGTCAAAAGGATGGCTATAGTCTGGCAGTTGTGCATTAACATTTATACTGTTCTGGTACATTATTAAGGTAGAAACCTCTTCTTTCAGAAGGGAAATAACAGGGGAGTTCTTTTCACCCAAAAAAAAAAAAAAAAAGCAGGAAAACTTTGAAGGAATTGCTTCTTTCAAATAACAGCACTCAATGAGATTTTGTGAAAGCCCTTGATCTGAAACCCGGAACCAGTTTTACTATGTATTAAGTGAACAGATGTCGTTCAGATACGACAGCAAAATCACTCATCGAAGGAAACCCTTCAGATTTAATTTGTTTTTTATGTCCATATACTCTGATTTTTGCCTGTTTATGCTATTTCTGAGTTTGATTTGCCACCAAAATAACTGTCAACCATGTGTTATTTGGTAGTTCTGAGTTTTGCTTTTTTTTATTTTGACAACTTGTGCCAGGTGGGTCTACTACTGCTTGAGACACTATTGCTTCTTGGCTACTTCTCTTTGTTCCACCCAGGTAACCAAGCAGTTCTTCGGTGGGGGAAGAGCCCAACTATCCTTCATAAGGTCTGATATCTTATTTCCTTCATTTTAGTTCCTTGGATGTGAGGAATCAAACTAACCCTTTTTCTTGCTAAAAAATCAGGTTTGTGATCTGCCCTTTGTGTTCTTTAGTGACCCTGAGTTAACACCCATTTTGGCTGGCACACTTGTGGCTGCATGTTATGGCTCTGAGCAGAACAAGGGGGTTGTGCAGCAAGAAATTAGTATGGACATGCTCCTGTCTTTGCTTAAATCCTGCAGACAAGGGTTGACAGCCACTCAATCTGATCCATCTGCACCAGAGAACAATGCTACATGTGATGATCCTTCTGATGTTAATCAACCAGCCCCAGACACAAGAAAGTTTCAAAGTGATCTGTCTGTAAGATCTGGCCGATATAACATGCGAGGCTTCAGGGCCTCCTTGGGTAAAGGAGGCTATATGGGAAGTAATGGAAGACTAAGCAAGATGAAAAATCAAAGAGAAAGTAAAGGAACAAAAGCTTGTGATGAATGGGCATTGAAGCACAACCTGCCTTCTGAATCTTCATCTACTTTTATGTTGCATAATAGATTCCCAAGCAGCTTTATAGATAGAGCAGAAGTTTTTTTTTCAGCAGAATCTACAAGCCTGTGAAATGTGATACCAGGCTAAACCTACCTGATGCTCCATGTTTGTCATGAGCCTATTCTGAGTTTTGTCTTCTGAATGGGAATGCTCAATTTGTTTACAGGGCAGAAGAACAGCCCAGATTATCAAATTATGGGCCAAGTTGGAAATCATTAGTGGGTATGTAGTTTCGAGGAAACGGCTTTTAGTGCTGTTGAAAGCATTTAACGGGTTGCGACTTCTCGTCTACTCGTGGGAGTTGTATAAACTGAAAACTGGAAAATAGAGGCAGAGTTTCAACATTTGCAAAAGAGATGTATTATGTAGTTCTATCATGTGTACAGTGTTTAGCTACTGGCATACTTCCGCTTCACTGCTTTTGTTGCAAAAAAGAGTTTCCAGAGAATATTTTCTCTTTGGTTTCTCTTTATCCCTTTCTCTTTTCCGTTGTAGCAAGAAAAATTTAAAACGGGGCAGAAACAATACAGTTTCCTAAGGGTGGCATCGAGCCTGAACCTGTCTATGTTCGAGCCGAGTTTGATTTAAATATTTTAAACTCGAGTTCGAGCCAAACCCAGCCTCGAGTTTAAAATTGTTATCGAACTCGAGCCCAATAAGTTTAGCTGAGCTCGAGCTTTAACATTCATTTAAAACTTTTCAAAAAATATATGTCTCGAGTTCGAGCTCCAACATACATTTAAAATTTTTTAAAAAATACATGTCAAATAAATTGTATATAAAATTATGCATATATTTTACATAAAATTGGGCATAAGGGTGGCATAGAATCCAGCTGAATCTGAACTTTCCTATGTTCAAACCAAGTTTGATTTAAATAGTTCGAACTCAAGCTCGAGCTGACCTTAGCCTCGAGCCTAAAAGTGTAATCAAACTTGAGCCTAATAATTTTAACCGAGTTTGAGCTTAACCTATATTTAATACTCTACATAAAATATGTGTCAAATAAATTATATATAAAATTATGCATACATTTAAAAAAAAGAATGATATGGGAGGTTCGGGATTGAATCTCGATAATGAATTAGAACACACCAATATTAATCTTTTTTATCCCAAATATTGTCTAGCTTATTTGTAATTTTTGAAGTTGCCCATAAATTTATTATGGCCTCCTTAGTGCCCCCGGTTGAAAATCTTACTTAAAAAATTATATGTTTTTAATAAAAAATTTCAATTCTTAAAATATTTCCAAAAAACACGAGACACTAATAGTCCCTAGAAACGTATTTCTACTAAAAAAATCAATATTTCTTGAAAAAATTCAATATGTCTCTGGTTTTTCGTCGAGACGACACTGAGGGAAGGGGTCTAGCGGCGCCGGTGAGGACTTGTCGTCGGAGATGACAACTGCGATGGAGGCTACGGAGACGGAAACAGAGGCGAAGGCAAACTAGGGGAGGAAGAAATTGAACCAAACATCAGTCAAGGCGGCCATAGTAGCAGACGGAAGGGGCTCGACGGTGATGAGTGGAGGAAGAATTTTTTCCCTCTCGCTCCTGCTCCAGTCCCAACTCTCGAGCCTGTTAACGAGCTAGCTCGCGAGCTTTCGAACCAAAGCATAGTTCGGTCGAGCTCTGCTCGTTAACTCAAACGAACCTTATTTCGAACTGAGATCCAGATAAATAGAATCGAGCCGAGCCGAGCTCGAGCCGCTCGCAAACCGGCTCGGTTCGATGCCACCCCTAGTTAAGCCTATTGTGGCTAAATCAACCAATGTTTGGGTCATGAACAACTATAAATCTATGTTTATCGTAGTGATTGAATTTATTTGTATTAACTTAACTTTCAAACAAGTTTGCAAATAAAAATTCACATCAAATGCAAAGTCACACAAAACCAAGAAAAATAATCTAAAATTAAACATTAGAGAGTATACAGACTTATTTACCCCCTCCCCCTACTATGTTTATACCCCATGGGACCAAACATGTGTTATCCCTCCTCTTCTAATAGAGATTGCTCTGGCCTTTATAAAAATGATATAAATCAAGATGATTTCATAAATGGCTCAATCCCCTAACTAGACCTAACTAACTTTTCATGGAGATATTCAGATGAGGTTTCTCTAACCATCATTACATGATTTTATTACTATTTTACCCCTACTTTGGCTTATTATTTAGAAACCGGTCCAAGGGCACTAGGGCGGGTGAGGTCCGAGTAGCGGTGCGGGTTTGGCCGGTCAAAACCCGCCCCTCGGCCTATCAAATTCGCCTTCCGCGCTTACCATGCTCGTCATCACTGTACGACTTTTCTCTTGCTGTCGTTGCTTTCCATCCATTTTTGTCTTCGGTGAACCTGACAAAAGCCCTAAAATCGTCTCCTCCCCACTGTACATACATTTATTTCTTAATACACTCTTCTATGTGATCAATATATAGTCATTTCTCTTTCCTCTTCCTCGCCGTGAAGGACTCGATCTCATCTGGTAGGCCCATCACCGTTCACCAGTGGTGGTAGGCTTGCAGTCTAAGCTGGCGTTGGTTGGAAATTTTGTTGGTTTCTTACTCCAATATTCTTCACCTCTCCTTTTCTCTGCGTATCTTTTTTCTTCGTTTTTATTTCTCACGTTTGCAGGAGTCTTTTGCAGTTGCAGACTGAAAGTGTTAGTGAGAAATCTAGAGGAATAGGAAGGGATTAGCTGAATTTTCTTACTGAGGTAAAGTTCCCTTTTCTTTTTTCAGTTCGAAAAGGCGACTCTTCTTGACATTTTAGTTTTGATGCGGCTATTGATTTTCGTTGGACAAACAGCGTGTATAAGTGTCGTCGATTTAACGGATCTAGATAATCTGGTTTCTGCTGAGGGAAAAAAAAAAGTTTAAGCTGAAACTCTTGAAAATTGATTGTCTTTTCCTTGCTTCTGTCAGATTGAAGTAAACCCTTCCAGTACAAGTATGTCCTCAAAATGTGATCGATAGGATCCATTTTGATGTTGACGATTGAGGAATTGGTGGGTACTACAACTCGTCCATGATCTGTTTTTGTTTGTTGGAGATGGTATTGTTACCTACGGACGTGTCTCGAGTGCGCATGATGGAGGTTTGGAACTGTAAATGTGTGAATACGCTGTTGATTTGCATAATTAATATAAAATTTCCTTGTGACTTGTTCAAGTATGAACGGCACTGTGGTTTTTGTTACTTCACAATGAAGGATTTTGAAAGAAGAGTACATTAGGTGATCACTAAAAATATTTGACTATGACGGCAAGTGAAACTTATGTGTTGGCAATTAGTGATCGGAGATAGATGAAAAGCAGTTGACAAAAGCAATCATGAGAAAAGTTAAAAACCTCTACTGTTCACTGGAGTTGATATAGGAGGAGATGGAAACAGATGGTCAGAATTAAAATTAGAGTTTTTTTCTAGAAAGTTAAAGCTTTTTTGAAAATTTAGAATTAATGGCAATATTTTGTATATCAGGGAATTTGTGTTCCACTGGATTTGTTATTTTATTGTGTGGATTACAATACGAGGACATTGCCTTCCATGTTGCCAGTTAACGAGAAAGCTACACTGGTTGTTCCTGTCTGAAGTTAGTCATACTTGGATCAGTGCCTGGATTTGCCTTACTTCTTTAAGCCCTGTGGACCGGCTTGAAAACTTTGGTTCTGTGCAAGACACTCAATATGAGCTTATATTATTTTATTTTATTTTTGAAATAGTGTTGAGTTATATTAAAAGACTAAAAAAAGCAAGATTACAAGGAGGGGGAACCATCTCAAACAATGAGAGATTCATGGGAGGTTCCAAATTTAGCTAGCCTATCAGCAACAGAATTGGCTGACCTAGGAATGTGATTCCAAGTACAAAAATGGAAGATTCAATATCTGCAGTAGATGAAGTAATTGGCCAATGCCGCCAAGGGGGAGAGGCTGAATTACAGCACCAATTATTCGTGAGCTTATATTATTCATGATGAAGACAATCACTTGCATAATTTGGCTCCAATTTTTAGGCTTTATTATGGTATTGAGTACTTACCTACATGGAACTCATTTTTTGTTGGAATGTTGCATAATGGCTTTTAATTATCTAATTATTTGTATTATAAAAAAATTTACTAATTTTTTTCCTGGGTACTCTGCCCAACTTTGGTCCATATTGGTGCTCTAAATCTTCATCCTTTTGTAAGACACTTTTTAAGAATTCATACTTCATCCTTGGCAGTTTTGACTGGATGAGGCCAACTAACAATCTTGAGTCTCAACTCAGTCTTAAACATTTCAATCTGAAGATTATCAACGGATAGTTTCACTTTAACTACTCAAAAAATTGTTTATAGTTTTACTTTTAACTTTATCCTTGAGTACAGGTTTCATTGAAGCATTGCATTTATGTGGTTCTATTAAGGAGGTTTCCAGAAACTCATTTGTCCATTTGAATTGGACATGAGAACTTCATTGATTTGTTTTCATGTGAAAATTTCCTTACTTTCTAAGAAAAAAGCCTGCACTTTCTAGTTATGCATTTGATCAGTTGTACACTTGACTTACCTACTTAATGCTCTTCCATCAGGACGATGAATACTGCTGACATCACAGGACATTAGCTGGTTTACAACTTCCTTGGTTCTATAAAAAAAACTCTGATAAAATGCTGGTGAAACAGTTCCGCTGTTTACATTCAGCCTCTTGTATATGTACAAAAGGCCATCTAAGTGAGGATGCAATTTTCCTTGTAATACAACACATGAACTGGAACCCTAGGTTGATTGCTATCCTCTCATGTGTTTGCAAGTGGTTTGATGACATTGCCAAACGCATCTTATGGAAAGAATTCTGCCGAACACGTGCACCAAAAATTATGCTTGACCTACAATCTAGTGGGAGCTACAATGTGGATGGCAACTGGAAAGCACTTGGGAAGCTGCTGATTCACTGTTCAGGCTGCAACAAAGGAGGCTTATTTAACAGCGTTCATATCCCAGGTCATTTTGTTTACAGAACACGATTCTCAAGGACTTCTGGGAAGAGTTTTCTCCTGCCTCAGTGTCGGTCAGATGTGTTGTATGTTTCAGACCCATGTGAACATCTTGACCAGGGAGAGGAGGGTGACATTGGGTTCTTTCGGGGAATCTTTAAGTCTTTTTTGGTTTCTACGGTCCGGAAAATGTTGATTGATCGAAAGACAGATCTGCACCCAACAGAGGTTTGCCCTTATTGCAAGGCAAAACTATGGAACATGCTTCAGGCTAAGATGATACCGAAGAGCACTTGCAGCAGGTTGGATGCATATGAAGATTGTATCGAGTATTACGTTTGTCTGAATGGTCATTTGCTTGGAATCTGCACTCTTCTACCTTTGTCAGATTCAGAAGAGGCATCAGAGCTGGAGTGATGAAGTGATGATGCTGGGAAAGGGTTCAGGTGCTCACATCAATACTTTCTTATTTTGGTCTGCTAGGCCTTGCAATCACTGGCATATATTTTATGCAATGAACTAGAGAGAAAATGGCTCAAATCAAGCAGCTTGTGATTTTCAATTCATTATCCTTTTTAGCATTAGTAAGAGAATGTCAATGGCCTTGTGATTTTCAATTCATTATCCTGTTTAGCATTAATAAGAGAATGTCAATGGCTCTGTGTTTTATCTTATCTTGTTTTCAATCTCAGTATATGAACATACACGTATGAGTTGTCCTGTTCCTCTCAAAGGCCATTTTCCACTCAGCTGGTGTCATCTCAACTGTCCTCTTCATTTCAATTGTCTAACTGCATCATGCATTTTCATGTTGAACCTATTCCGTCCATATTTCTTATAGAGGTAATCTTTAAATGGGCCACTTGAGTGCAGTTTCTGCTTGAAGGATTCTGTAATTTCTCATATGACTAAGCATGGACTTCCCAGTGTGAATTTTAAAGTTTTTTTTTTCCTTTACAAGTTGCAGAGTTAGACTGCTTAGGGGGGGTTAGTCCACAATGAAGTGGAAAATTGAATTGAAGTGAGATGAATTGCTTCCACTTCAACTCATGTTTGGGTGTTAGTCCAGGCCAGTTGAAGTGGCTGGAAAACAGATTCCAGTGTCCTTTTCTAAATAAAGAAGAGAATTAGTACATAATTAACCAATTAATGATTACAATTCATTATAAATTAATATACTAATTACGTGTGACTAGAATAAATTATATAAAATTAATAAAAATTAAAAAATAATATAAGGGAATATAATAAATAAACATAATGGTTTAATTAATTATAGCAATTGGATAATTAACCAATTAATGATTAAAATTCATTATAAATTAATATACTAATTACGTGTGACTAGAATAAATTATATAAAATTAATAAAAATTAAAAAATAATATAAGGGAATATAATAAATAAACCTAATGGTTTAATTAATTATAACAATTGGATAATTAAACCAATTAATGATTACAATTTATTATAACTTAATATACTAATTACGTGTGACTAGAATAAATTATTTAAATTACATAAAACAGTTAAAAATAACATAAATGAATATAATTAATAAATAAATTATTTTGTAATAACATAATATATAGTATAAAAATACTTAATAAATAAAAATAAAACACGTGACAAAAAGATATAAAATGACAAAAACTTTCTTTGCATCCTCAGTATAATGACATTTGCCATATGCATCGATAAGACTATTTGTGACATAAACATCAGACTCCAACCCCAATTTGATAGCATATGAGTGGATCTCTTTGCTCGCATCAATTAACTGCAAGCTAGCCATTGATTTCAGAATAGTGGACAATGTTGTCTGGTTACAGTTAAACCCTTCTTTTTGCATCTCACAGAAAAGTGATATGGCTTCTTCATCATTCAAATTTTGTACGTAGGTTGTGATTATAGAATTCCAAGAAATTAAATCCTGCATAGGCATCAAATTGAAAACCCTTCTTGCATCCTCCATAAGACCACATTTTGAGTACATATCAACAAGTCCCACATAGACAAATACATCAGTATCAAAACCCACTTTGATCAAATGTGAATTAATTTGCCTGCCCAAATCGATCATTCCCATGCCTGCACAAGCTTTAAGAATACTAGATAGAGTGAACATGTTTGAAGTTATGCCTAACACTTTCATCTCTTGCAACAATTCCAATGTTAGATCATGGAAACCATGAAGAGCACAACCTGCAATAAGAGTGTTCCATGAAACAATATCAGGTAGCAAAATTTTCTCAAAAACCATCATAGCAGCTTCAATATCTCCTAATTTAGCATAAATATCAACAAGTGCATTGGCTGAAAAGGAATCAGCATCATATCTAAGTCGTATCAAAGATCCATTAGACATATGCAACCTTTCCATACAGCATTTACTAGTTCGCTCAATTGGCTATGCAAAGAAAAGCCTTAAACTAGTTCACTGAACTGGCTATTCACAGAAGAGAAGACCTTTTACAAGGTCGCGCTGATACACTTTAGCTATCAGGTACAGCAACTGTCTTCAAGCCAATTTATAAAAGATTTACTGCTTAGTTCGGTTTATGATTCTACAATAAATTCAAAAACAAGATACTGATTTTTATGCTATATCTTCTAAAGGAACCATACTGACTCATGTAAGTCAGCACTGATAAAACTTCTGGATCTATTCTCACATAATAATCTCCGCTCTGTGGTCTTCCAAACCTCCTTTCAGTGAAACACTGAATGTCACTCTACTTTACCTCAAGTTTATTTTAAAATCGTGAGAATTTCATAGAAACAGCTCCAAGAAAACAAAATGCAAAGAAGTCAGCCTTTATCCGATGGGGAAGTTTCTCCCTCAACGATATGTTGGAGACCGCCTAGCGTTTACTTTTACCTAAATTCAACCACACAAATACAACACAGAGAAGTCATTCCTCATTTCGAGCTCCCATTTCTATAGAACTTACTTTTGAAATATATTCAACCATAAAAGGAGAAAGAAGTGACATTTTTTTATAAGAATTTAAAAAATAAAATAAAAAAACTGACCATGAGTCGAACTATAATTGTTTGCAGCAATACATAACAAAATTTTCTCAAAAACCATCATAGCAGCTTCAATCTCTCCTAATTTAGCATAAATATCAACAAGTGCATTTGCTGAAAAGGAATCAGCATCATATCCAAGTCGTATCAAAGATCCGTACAACATCTAAACTCATCAGGCATCACTCCAAAACTAAACCCTAAACAAAAGCTACTCTTCAAAACTAAACCCTAGACCTTAAAACCCTAAAAGTCCCAAACCCCAACTCTAATCCCGAAATTAAACCCTATCAACACGAATTTGAACCCTAAATCCCATAAACCCTAACCCTACATCCCAAAATTTGGCCACAATCAAGATAAATTACGCACGAAAATTCAAATTAACTCAAACACAACACTAAATTAGTTGAAAAAAAAATTAGGGTTTCGGATTACCTTCTGATATTTGGGGGAAATCACCACCGAATGGGGAAATGTAAGCCCAATGGAAGAAATCGACGCCTAACTGTCGAAAATCGAAGAAGATTGAAAGAAATCGAAGGATATCGAAACCGGCATAGGTTAAATCAAAGGAAATCAGGGGAGGAGGAAAGAGAAGAGCGAGAACGAGAAGGAAGAGGGAAACCGAGAGTGAGAAGAGATGGAGGCCTAGAGGCAAAAGAGAGAGGGAGAAGGAAGAGAAAGGCCGAGATAGAAAGAGACGAGAGAGGGAGATGGGGCAAAAACGAGAGATAAAGGCGAGAGAGTAGAGGGAGCAGAGAACGAAGACGAGAGCCGAGCGAGAGGAGCAGAGGGAGCAGAGAGCGAAAACGAGAGAAGAAGGTCGGGCGAAAAAATTCGTCGGGAGACGAAGGCCGAGCAGAGGAGAGGAGAAAGAGGAAATGAGAAAGGATTTTTAGTTTCGGGGGGGGGGGGGAAGCGACACCGTCGCTCGTGGTAAGTCGATGATTTGAAAAAACGGGCAGAATCAAGTTTCCGTCGTTTTTGCCTGAGGAGATGAAACGGTGTTATCTGGCTTCAATTCAATTCATTTTTCACTAACACCTTATTTATGATGACCTAGGTAATGCGGGGGGAATTCATTCCACTTCATTGTGGACTAACCCCCCCTTAGTACTGCTGCAATGTGATATTTTCATCTTCATTTGCCAAGCATCATGCAGCACATATAGAGGCCAAATCGGGATTTCATTAACCTGATTTTTTGGAAATAAGTTAGAATAATTATTACTGCTTGTAGCAGCTTGATGTCACTTGACTGTAAGTATATATGGCAAAAACTTTGGGAGCAAGAATCATGTTATGCTTACTCTTCTTGTGCCATGGTAATTACTATGTTCTCTGGGTTACCATGATTCTCATTTAATTTTGACATTTATGGATTTCGTAATTCTGTTTTTACCATTCGGTTTTCACTGGTAACAACAAACCAGTGACATTAGATATGCTTCCCTGACCTTTTTGTCCATTGCTTGAACAGGTCACTTGGTCTTTCAATTATGAAGCTTTTCAGTCATCCTTAGACTGAAGCATGGCCGAACTGCACAGTGGTCTATCTTGCTCTAATAGAGGATAGTATCCAGTTTTCACATTAATGGATGTTGATCTCCTGTTAGCTCATAAAATAGTGCAGTAAGCTGTTCCACAATCTTGCTTCAGGCTACAAGTGTCCTACTATCGAGTACTTATACCGCATATGCATGTGTATATCTTGCAAAGTTGCATATGTGGTCAAGTACCTTCTAACATCTGTATTGATACATGTCTTTTTATTTTGATGATCCATTGGCTTTTATTTATGTAATGGTGAGTCCCTATTGGATTTTCTTTGAAATGCTCACTTTATTTAATCTGATAAACTGGGTGGCTTAGACTTTGTACTTTGATTGCAAGTATCAATCCAGAACCAAATCATTTACAAATTTCTGTGCATGAATGCATAGTGTTTGAGGCAAGTAAGCACTGCCTCTCTTCATTGTTAGCAAGAAAGTATATTACAGCATCAATCCCTAAGTCTGTGGCAGCTTGCTAAAAGAAGAAACATGTGACAGGAGGTTTCCCTGTTGATCTAAACCTCATAGCCTTTTCCTTAGTTTTCTTCTCATCTTTTCTTTTCTTCTCTTCTGCAACTGCTCTTGCTTCCGCAGCAATTTTTTCAATTCTTGCTATTTCCATGTGGTACTCATGCGAAGCATTTGCTCTCTTTGTTTCTAATTCTCTCTGCAGTTACACAAATCAATGAGTAATGTTCCAGAAGTCTGTTATCAAAAAGCAAATTGAAGGTTGAGGGTAAACCTCTCTCTTGTCCAATTGGCGTCTTGCTTTTGCTTTCCTCTCTCCTTCCCATGACAGAATTGAAGATTTCACCTTTTCATAGCTGACGTTGATGGATAATTAGTAAAGTAGAACATTAATCATTTGCAGATGATACCAAAAGTACAGTATTTGTTGATTTGGTTTCAAAGGCAGAAAGTTGTATGAGTTTCTGTGCGAGTGTAGTTTTAACATGTCCCAAGAATTTATTGTGTTAAAAAGTATTGAAATGACCATACAAAAGCATTAAAATAGCCAGTCAAACTCTTGATGCTCCTATAAGTGTTAAACCATGAACCAATTCAAGTGTGCCTCTCTCTCTCTCTCTCTCTCTCCCTCTTGCACATGCTTCACTTTCATACACACATTCACACAGAAAACATAGGATGATACCTTAATATACAGGTATATGTATTTTTTGCTTATAATATCTTCTAACTACATTCTCGTGGCTTTGGGGGTCATCTATACCTGCATGGCATCTTTACATATTTATGATGAAAATGTTCGTTTAGCATCATGAACAGATATTTCTTGGAACTCTTATTTTGCATTCAGCTAATAACCTTGCTGATAGATTAGCTAAACATGTTGTTTTCAGATCCTGTATTATTTTTGGGGATTCTATTTCCCTTGGCACTTGAGGTCTCCTTCTCCTCTTTTTAATGTTGTTCTCAGTCTTTTCATAGAAATTTGACCATCTTAAAATACAAAACAAAAATATATCATCTAAGCACTATACTCTTTGCCTGTCTTTTACTTGCAAGGATACCAATTATCATGTTTTTGTGGTTCACTAAATCTGCTCTGTGAGCAATAAGAGACCATTGCTCTTAGCAGATAAAGAGGAACCATGCTGTAGAGATGCTTTTTTTTTTGTGTGTGTGTGTGTTATAGTGAAAATTTCCACGTGAGAAAAGCAGGACAAAGATATTAGGTATTAATTTAGTGGGACCACGTCTTGATCAGGTAGAGTTAAATTCAGCTATTTTATGTGTTATTTTCCTCTAATGAATTGTTTTCCTCAGTCATCAAAATAAAAAATTACCTTTTCTGAATTTTGGTCAACTTGATTCTCTCCCAAGTATCTGCTTGTGTAACCATTTTGCCTTTTTCCTTCGAACTTTCTTTCTGCTGGTTGCTACTTATTGGAGTTGTAGGTTTTGTGTCTGGAAATGGTCTTGTATCTTTTGCAGAAATGTGCTTCATGCTACTCGTTCCTTTCTCCTTCTCCTCAGGGTAGTTGGGAACCTTTTGTGTTGTGGGAATTTTTTCTGCCATTTTCTTATCTGTAGCTTCTGGTTTCTTCATTGATGCTCCACCTAATTTATGACATACAGCAGCTCATTAGTAAAAATAATGCCATGTTATTAAATATTTTTAAGACTACTTGTGTTTAAGAAAAGACTGGAAATACTATTAAAAAAACTGACATGACGGAATGGCTGGGAATCAAATTACCTGTTGACGATTTGCTGTCTTCTTTCACTTCCTTAATTGTCAACCGCCTTGATGTTTTAGCAGTGCTCTGCTCTTCTTTTTTTGTCTTAGTCTTGTCCAGAGAGGTCTCTACTGCCCCTGTAGATGATACCCGCCTTTTCTGTTTGTTCAACTGATCTGCTTCTTCAAGAGAGGCTATGGCAAATGCTGCTGCTGCCACTGCTGTCTTGAACTCAATATCATCGCTAGTGTCAGCATCACGGCTCATTTGCCTCCAAAACCAGTTCTGTGTCTTCTTTTCTGCAGAACCCCTATTCTTGGTTATTATTTTTGTTCTCTTCTAATTAGGACTATAGGTGTGTCTTCCCCTAACCCCACCCCTGGAAAGGAATTAGAGGTCTATGGCCTCGCTTATACTGTTCCAGAGCTTATGAGGTTCCACCAAGAGGAAAATTGTATGGATGCTATTCTAGAAATATGGGGTAGAAGCTGTCTTTGACTCTCAAATGTCGGAACAACAAGTCTCGTCCAAAAAAACAGGAAAGAAAATGACTCTTTAATTGTTTGTTCTGTTTAAATAGTTTCTGTATTTCCAACCAAGAATGACTCAAGGACCAAGTCAAGGAAAAGTTGCTCTTGTTTGTGTTTTGTTCATGTATGTGAGTTGTAACTTAGATTAAAAATGATTAATAAATAATAAAATAAGTGAGGAAACTATATGTAAATGTATGATTATTTTGAGGAACAAAAAGGTAAGCTTCTCAAGGAAAATTGATGTTTAGTTGTGACATGGCTATTGTGTTGGTACTTATGAGTTGGAAACAAATGCAGAGTAAGATTGGCAGTATTTATCTTGCTGCAATACTATCCTAGGTGAGAAAGAGCAAAAAAAAAAAAAAAAAAACTAAGTAACAAACAAACCAACAATGGGAGTGATTCAGGAAAAGACAGAAATAAATCTCACATAAATATAAGTACCTGTTTTGAACGACTGTGTTTTCTGTGGTGGTATTCTTCTTTCTCTAGTGCTGCTGAGATCTTGGCTATCCTGTCCTAAACCAGAAAATCTCACCCTAGCAAACTGGTCAGTAATCTCAATCTGTAGAAAATATGTGAAAATTCCTTTTACAGATTTAGCTTTTCAAATTATCTGTTTGAGTATTTGATTTGTGAAATCTCTGTAAGATGTAGTATGATACATATATTGGACAATTTTATGTTTTTCTCCCTGTCAATTGAAATTTTCTTGTTGTTTTCTACTGGAACAAAAGTGCTAGATTTGGACCTAATAAGGAACTGCTAAAGCAACAATTAGAATGTGGATGAGAAAAACACTCAATAGTTTTCTTCCAATTATTTTGATGACCTCCCCATGTCAAGCTATGAAAAAATAAACTGCCATAATCTTGATTAGGAACGGAAGTACCTCATCTGTTTCATCAACTCCATTCTTCAGAACACGAGCAGTAAAGTTTATATGATGTTGGCCAAGAGATTATTGGGATGAAGAGATGAATGAGGGTCTTATTTGAAGCAGAAGCCTGAAGAAGAAAAGAGCTGAAAAGGTCTGTGAAATTTAATCGTAGGGATTAGCTGTGTAGACGGGAGGGGAGCAAGCAAGGTGCTATGTGCCTTACAAGCAAAACCAAGGTAATTTAGGGGATGAAGAAAAGAACTATCTGCTTTTCTCTTGATGCTCAGGCTTCCATACTTTTTCCCACGATGGATTATCTTCACATAAAGAAATCTTTTTGATGTTGGAAATGTTCTACTGTTTGGGAATTTGGGTAGCGAATTGTGTTCTATTCCATTGTTTGATTCCTTATTTCTTCCTTCTCCGCTGGCTACACCTTCGCTGTTTTCTTTTAATATCAGTCAGTATTCTTTGATGTCAAGTACCCTTTTGGACTTTTTGAGGGTTCTTGCATGACAAGATGGGATCATTTTGAATGGAACCGGACATGCCCTTCCAAAGCATCCAAATGATGGTTTTTTTGCTTGAAATAAAGGTATACCTTTGTTTATGCACCGATCCACTCTTTCTTATCCTGTGGAGATGCCTTGTGTATCCCCTGAATCTATTTGAATTTACTTCTACAAATGTTGTTGGAGATGTGTGACTCGAACATAATCGAACTAGGCTATTATTGAGTATTGGCGAAACTCAAATGACACGCTTTTATCAATTGTTTTGACATCTCATGTTTAAGATTCAGTTGGGGCTTGGTACGTTTCTAATTGGTTTAGAATGTGTTTGTGCAGAATGAAAAGTTCAGGAATTTTTTATTTTATTTTTTATTTCTTTTAACTTTAAAATATATTATAAATTAACAAAAATATGAGGAAAAATAAACTAAGAGGCAATCTAGTAGTTCTTGATCATTTACTTCTTATTTTTTTGTTGATTTTCAGGATTTCATTTGGGGAGAAAAGAGGAGGTAAAACGGAGTTTTGGACTTAGTCCAAACCTTCCCTCATTAGATATATTTTAAAATATTAAAAATATAATATTACAATTGTGCCTTTCACCTAAGTAAGAGTAAAGAAAGGACAAAAAAACGTAAACTAATTATATCAATGATACTCTAATTATATTTTATTTTTAACACTTTCTCTTAAGTTGGGTGGTAATGGTAGTGATCCCAGTTTAAAACAAATAACATTAGATGTAGTAATAATCTCTTCTATCACGATGTCCTAAGGATAAGTACAAAATTGGGCATAAATTCTCAAATGATAGAGATTAGTGATAAAACATAAGTCGAAACCAACTTCAAATGATTTTAAACAAATATAGTGATAATAATTACTAACGTGGGTGATGTTTGTTATTTATAAGACAGCAATAAAAAACCTTAAAAAAACTAACTGTATATATATAAGGAGGACCAACCAAAGCGACGTTCCAAAAAAATGTTGGCCAAAGGGGTAAGTGAGAATCAAATAAAAGACGGTAGGAGAAAGACTACTCAATAACAAAAGTGTAATGGGGATTCAATAGGAAGATAATGGGGGGGTTAGTCCACAATGAAGTGGAATGAATTCCCCCCGCATTACCTAGTTCATCCTATTTATGGTGTTAGTCCAGAATGAATTGACTTGAAGTGAGATAACACCGTTTCATCTCCTCAGGCAAAAACGACGGAATTCTGTTTTCGCCCTTTTTTCCAATTCATCGAATTACCACGAGCGACGGCGTCGCTTCTTTCCCCCCCCCCCCCCCCGAAACTAAAAAATCACCCACATTTCCTTTCTCCTCTCCTCTCGCTCAGCCTTCGTCTCTGGACGAAAATTTTCGCCCGACTTCGTCTCTGCTCGCTCTGCTCCTCTCGCTCGGCTCTCGTCTGCTCGCTCTGCTCCTCTCGGTCGGCGCTCATCTTCGTTCTCTGCTCCCTCTCTCTTGTTATCTCTCGTTTTCGCCCCATCTCCCTCTCTCGTCTCTTTCTCTCTCGGCCTTTCTCTTCCCTCTCCCTCTCTCGTCTCCTTCTCTCTTTTCCCTCTCGGCCTCCATCTCTTTTCACTCTCGGCCTCCCTCTTCCTTCTCGTTCTCGCTCTTCTCTTTCCTCCTCCCCCGATTTCATTTGATTTAACCTATTCCGGGGTCAAATTCCTTCGATTTCCTTCAATCTTCTTCGATTTTCGACGGTTAGGCGTCGATTTCTTCCATTGGGCTTACATTTCCCCATTCGGCGGTGATTTCCCCCAAATTTCAGAAGGTAATCCGAAACCCTAATTTTTTTTTCAACTAATTTAGTTTTGTGTTTGAGTTAAATTAAATTTTTGTGCGTAATTTATCTTGATTGTGGCCAAATTAATTCCAATAATATCACATTCATTGAAGCTGAGATACAAAACGTTCATTAATAAATAATACAGATTTGCTCACTTGTTTCCTGTGCATGAGAGTTGATAGCTCAACTGATTGTTTAAGAACTTGACAACCCATCAAGCATGCTGTCAGTTCATGGCATATTTCTGGGACCATGCCCTTGCAGTTTCCTCATAACGAGTTCTTTAGATGCAGTGAGTTCCCCTCCCTACTTTTTCCCCCACAGTTTTCAAGAGAGTAAATTCTCTTGCAACTTTTCCTTTGCACTAACAATGCTCCTATTAGAGGGTGACACCCAGTTGGCCATACGCTGGGTAAGACCATGAACCCAAAACGAACCATCCAATATTAAGTGGTTCTACCCATTCGCTTGGTAAAATCATGAAACCAAAGCAAAGCATCTGCATTTAGCTGTTCCACATTTCCCAATGCAAGTCTTGCCAATTTTCTTGCTAGTTATGAGATCTCCCACCAGCAGCTTGCTGCTAGATGCCATTCCTCAACAGTTTGATTCACTGTTGCAGTTTCTGATGTGCTTTCTTTTATTCTCTTTGTTGTTCTCTTTTGTTAGGAAAAACCTAGTAACTAGAATAACAAAAGGTAATCCGAAACCCTAATTTTTTTTTCAACTAATTTAGTTTTGTGTTTGAGTTAATTTAAATTTTTGTGCGTAATTTATGTTGATTGTGGCCAAATTAATTCCAACCCTGAAGATTACTTTTGAAATGTGTTAGAATGTTGTTGAATATGTTTGAAGTGATATGGAATGTTTATGTCATGTGGTGAGGAGATTTTGGAGTTATAAATATCCACCACATGGTCCAATTCAAACAAGGCTGAGTCGCCTACACGGGCGTCCATTAGCCAACGAAACCCGACCCCCATCAATGACGATGTACGGTTCGTAGTGACTGCGAAGTCATATGGGGCTCTACCTGGGGTGTTCGGTGAATTTGGACTTCATGAGTTTGTTTTTGCATTGTTCTAGTCATTTGCAATGAAATTAGTTAGATTACTTTTGAAATGTGTTAGAATGTGGTTGAATATGTTTGAAGTGCTATGGAATGTTTATGTCATGTGGTGAGGAGATTTTGAAGTTATAAATATCCACCACATGGTCCAATTCAAACAAGGCTGAGTCGCCTACACGGGCGTCCATTAGCCAACGAAACCCGACCCCCATCAATGACGATGTACGGTTCGTAGTGACTGCGAAGTCATATGGGGCTCTACCAGGGGTGTTCGGTGAATTTGGATTTCATGAGTTTGTTTTTGCATTGTTCTAGTCATTTGCAATGAAATTAGTTAGACTACTTTTGAAATGTGTTAGAATATGGTTGAATATGTTTGAAGTGCTATGGAATGTTTATGTCATGTGGTGAGGAGATTTTGGAGTTATAAATATCCACCACATGGTCCAATTCAAACAAGGCTGAGTCGCCTACACGGGCGTCCATTAGCCAACGAAACCCGACCCCCATCAATGACGATGTACGGTTCGTAGTGACTGCGAAGTTATATGGGGCTCTACCAGGGGTGTTCGGTGAATTTGGACTTCATGAGTTTGTTTTTGCATTGTTCTAGTCATTTGCAATGAAATTAGTTAGATTACTTTTGAAATGTTTTAGAATGTGGTTGAATATGTTTGAAGTGCTATGGAATGTTTATGTCATGTGGTGAGGAGATTTTGGAGTTATAAATATCCACCACATGGTATTTTGTTATTCGTTGGTTGTGTTTCTATGTGTCCCTAGTTACTACGACGAGTAATGGTTGTCTGATAAAAAAAATTTCTATGACGACCATCTCGGATTTAGATTATAAATGGCTGGAAGAAGACAACAAACTCCTCGATCATATGACATTTGGACCTTCGATGATGACAACAAAATGCTCGATCTGTTGGTTGAGCAAGTCAATATGGGGAATAGGATGCCTAATGGGGTTTGGAAGCATGAAGTATATTTGGACTGTGTCAATAGGTTCAATGAAGACACAACTAATAAAAAAACTGTTGAGCAGCTCAAGAATCGAACAAGATCATGGAAGAAAACTTACCAAACAGTAACAAGTTGTCTCAACACTAGTGGGTTCGGTTGGGATGCAACCACACATCGAGTTACTGCATGTCATTCTGTATGGCAAGACTATATCAAGGTCAGTAAATTATGATTGACTGTAAAACATTTTGTATGTTTTCCGCATTACTAGAACTCTATGCCAAGTCGTCTAAATGATGTTTTATCCTTGTAGGAGCATAAAGAAGCTGAAAAGTACAGACAACAAGGCTGCCCTCTTTATGACAAATTGGCTTTGGTAGTGGAAAACTCAATAGCCATGGGGAGAACAAGTCAAACTGACGAAGAGTGTAATGATGTCCAACATCAGGAAGAAAATGAGCACGTGGATATGCTCGAGGATGTCGATTTAGGTAGAGAATCTCCTTCGCCATTCCTTACAGAAAATGAGTCGGCACCTGATCAGTCTCCAAGTACTAACCCGTCAAGTTCAAGTCGTCGTAGAAAGAGACCACAAATGGCCACTGATGATAGTATTCTGTTCGCTGATACAATGACAAGAATTGCCACCCTACTGCAATCTCTACAAGCTAAAAATGATAAAGCCACCGGAGAAAATTGGTATGAAGCACTCACAGAAATCCCGGACCTATCAGTAGAGATGAAGTTTCGCGCTCCTATATTGTTAGATACACCAATGAAGAAGGACATGTTTACGAAGCTGCCAGTGGAAGAGCGAATTAATTGGCTTAAATATTGTGCTGGTGAAATGGAGTCAATACTTTGAAGTACATTATGTATTTTGGGACGATTGTTTTGAAGTTTAATTATGTTTTTTTAATTATGACTTTATAAGACGTATCATTGATAGATTATGAATTTTATTATGGTTAAGATTTGGGTTTTCATGATTGTCGTGTTCTTATTGTGTGGATGAATGTTGTAGGTGTGTGATTGGAGATGATTTTATATAGGTGTGATTAAAAATAGGTTATGATTGAAGAACATGGTATGTTTTTGTGTTGATGATATTATGAAGAAACAGGAATTATTGTTGAAGTCGTTATTATGGTTGTGGTGATTGTATTTGCAGGTTTCCATGGAAGACGAAAATAGGAATACAATGATGATTTTATTGACATGTCTTATGTACATGATGGGAATATACTATATGAACCATAGGTCTAGACGTACATTACGTCCTCGTGGGATAGGTGGTCCGATTTATTTACAAAAGGCATTAGCGAAATCACCTGTTAAATTTCGAAAAGTTTACAGGATGAATCAAATTGTGTTTAAAAAAATGGCAAAGATACTTTATAGCAAAGGGTTTTTATCACCTACAAAGACCATCTCAGTGGAAGAACAACTTGCATATTTTCTCTTAACTGTTGGTCAAGGACAAGCGTATAGTGTCACAGCAGAGATGTTTGATAGATCAAACTGGACTATAAGTAGGTATTTCAATAAGGTGTTGAATGCTATTATCAAACTTCGGCTTGATTACATCAAACGGCCTTCAGAACGAACTCACTCGAAGATTTTAAACAATCCAATGTTTAATCCGTATTTTAAGGTAACATCACTTGACATATAATGAACAATTTTAGATTAATATTTAGAGTTACTTGTATTAATTGAAATGATATAATTAGGATTGTATTGGATGGAACTCATATCAAAGCAAACATCCAACTTGAAGAACAACAAAGGTTCTGGAACAGAAAAGGCTATCTCTCACAAAATGTGATGGCAGCATGTACATTTGATATGCAATTCACTTATGTACTTGTTGGATGGGAGGGATCAGCAGCTGATTCCCGTGTATTGAAGGACGCATTGACTCGCCGAAATAGAATTTGTGTACCTGAAGGTAAATAATATATTGTTATGTAGTATTTTTTTTTATTTTTTTTCAATTATCTTATGTGAAAAATATTTTGTATTGTAGGTAAATATTATCTAGTCGATGCTGGTTATGCAAATATGTCAGGATTTTTGGTTCCATATCGAGGAACTCGTTATCATCTACAAGAATTTGGAGACAACCTTCCTAGAAATGATAAAGAGCTATTCAACCGAAGGCACTCATCTTTGAGAAATACTATTGAACGAACTTTTGGTGCTTTAAAAGCTCGATTCCAAATGTTGAAAGTTGCTCCTCCCTTTTCTTATAAGATCCAGATGAAAATTGTAATAGCTTGTTGCATATTACACAATTATATACGTAAAGAGGATTACAATGATATGTTTGAATTGGAAGATGATGATTCCGATGATGAGGTAGGTGGAGGAGGTGATGAGGTCCGATTAGTTGGTGAAAATTTGGATGGAGATAGCGATGATAGCGATGATAGCGATGATCTTGGGGATGAAGGCAACCTATCAACAACAATGCGGAGGCGTCGTGCATTAGAATCCACTAGAGCTGCACAATTTCGAGATGCCATAGCAACTAGCATGTGGAGTGATTATTAGTGGTTGTACTTTATTGCATTTGAACATGTATGTTCTCGTTCGTATCTACTAAACTAGTCAGTTGATGATGTTAAACGCACAAACTCTAATTATATTGGTTGTTGTCATTTTATACCTTTTTGTATTAATTTTATTTATTAAATATTTTTATACTATATAGTATGTTATTACAAAATAATTTATTTATTAATTATATTCATTTATGTTATTTTTAACTGTTTTATGTAATTTAAATAATTTATTCTACTCACACGTAATTAGTTTAATAATTAATAATAAAATTTAATCATTAATTGGTTTAATTATGCAATTTCTATAATTAATTAACCAATTTGGTTTATTTATTATATTCCCTTATGTTATTTTTAAATTTTTATGTAATTTAAATAATTTATTCTACTCACACGTAATTAGTTTAATAATTAATAATAAAATTTAATCATTAATTGGTTTAATTATGCAATTTCTATAATTAATTAACCAATTTGGTTTATTTATTATATTCCCTTATGTTATTTTTAAATTTTTATGTAATTTAAATAATTTATTCTAATCCCACGTAATTAGTATAATAATTTATAATAAAATGTAATCATTAATTGGTTTAATTATGCAATTGCTATAATTAATTAAACAATTAGGTTTATTTATTATATTCCCTTATGTTATATTTAAATTTTTATTAATTTTAATTAATTTATTCTAACCACACATAATTAGTATAATAATTTATAATAAATTGTAATCATTAATTGGTTTAATTATACAATTGCTATAATTAATTAAACACTTAGGTTTATTTATTATATTCCCTTATGTTATTTTTAATTTTTTTTTAATTTTAAATAATTTATTCTAATCCCCCGTAATTAGTTTGTTAATTTATATTGAATTGTAATCATTAATTGGTTAATTATCCAATTGCTAAAATTAATTAAACCATTATTTTCATTTATTATATTCCCTTATGCTATTTTGTAATTTTTAATAATTTTATATAATATATTCTAGTCGCGTAATTAGTATATTAATTTATAATGAATTATAATCGTTAATTGGTTAATTATCCAATTGCTATAATTAATTAAACCATTAGGTTTATTTATTATATTTTTTTATGTTATTTTTAATTTTTTTATTAATTTTATATAATTTATTGTAGTAACACGTAATTATTGTTTTAATTTATAATAAACTATAATCATTTATCTAGAAAAGGACACTGAAATCTGTTTTCCAAGCACTAACACTGGAATCTGTTTTCCAGCCACTTCAACTAGCCTGGACTAACACCCAAACATGACTTGAAGTGGAAACAATTCATCTCACTTCAATTCAATTTTCCACTTCATTTCCACTTCATTGTGGACTAAAAAAAGTGAGTCATACCGAGTCAAGGCGAGTCAGTACTGAGTCACACCGAGGCAAGGTTAGTCATGTACTGAGTCAATCCAATCAGAGTGGAAGACTCATACCGAGACAAGCAATCGCGTCAGACTGACTCGTGAGTACGAGTTGACTCAACCCAAGTTAACCCAAGTTTACCTCAAGCAGAACAATATTCTCAAGTCATTGGTTCGAACCCAATACAATAAATACAAACAGTCACCTCAACATCAGAGCAAAGATAATTGAGCAGTCAAAGCAAGTTACAACCAAGCAATGTGAGATAATGCGATAGTGATCAAGGAGATTAACGACAACTTTCCAGTCCAACGAAGATAGCTCTCTCTGTATACCAAATTACAAAGCAAGTTACGAACCAAAAAATCAGTTGGATAACTTTTGAAGATAAGCTTCCAACAAGTTGAACGGAAATGTATAGTAGTAAAACTCGTTTCAAAGGCAATGGTTACTGGAATGAAGACGAAACTGGTCAATTAACGATGATAATGGCAATGGGTATAAGAGGAAAGTTGGTTCCAGACATAAACCCAATCGTCAATGCATATGAAGTTATCTATGCTATCGAGTGAAGATGCCTCCAACGGAAAGATATGACCCTAGCAATTCTTCTATAAATAAAATAGCGCCAATGCAGCAAAGAGCAGTACCGATTGGAAATTACTGTCAAGTTCAAGATTACTTGCGGCATAGACAAAATTAGATGAGCAAAATTGATATCAGACGAACCAGTAATGAAATTGCAAGATGAGCGAGACAACCAACCAAACGAGGTGAAGAAGAGAACACACGTTGGGGAGAAAATAAGAGGAAGAATGAGGTTTTGGACTTAATCCAAATCCTCCCCCTTAAGCTATATTTATAGATACTAAAAGTTACAATATTATAATTATACTTTTCACCCTAATAAGAGTGAAGAAGAGACAAAAAAAATAACATCATATCTTCCAATATTTTTAATTTAAATTTATATAAATTATTTTATTTCTAATATAAATACAATCACCGTAATTATTAATTATTATTTTTATTTAAAATAAATACAAAAAAAAAACAGTCAAAGTTTTTTGTTGTTTTTCCATTCTTCTCCAAAAGATTGGTAGTTGAGCATCATTCTCTGTGTTTTTCAACTAAAAGTACGCTCTTTTCTCAAATAATATATCCACTTATTGTTCTTTTTTCTTTTTGCCTTAGGATGATATTGACACTTCCCCATATCCAATTAATTGTTAAGGAGTTTTTATTAGGAATTTTGCCACATTATTCAAGTGTAAGCATATAAGTGTGCATAGAGAATTTTAAGTATTATACATATATATAGAGATAAACAAACCGATGCACTATATATTGAGGTGTCCTTTTAGAAAGCACAATATCAGAAAAACCTTTCTTCCAAAAAATAAAATACAAGCAAGCTAAAAACCACTAATTGCTTACAAAATTATATAAAAATAAAAAGTATGCCAAGATTTGGGTGAAAGCACGAGAAGAATAAATGATTCATAAGTTGAAGCGTACAAGATGATTTTTTTTTTACTTGCCTCCATATTGTTTTCGTCGATTAACCATCAATAGGTAATAAGGTTTCATTGAAAAAAATGATATATATAAAGAGAGAGAGAGAGAGAGAGAGAGAGAACATGATGTGAATTATAGAAGAGAAATGTCCGAATAGAAGAAAAAAATGTAGTTATATTTAATTTAGTCCTGGCTCTTGAGTGAAACCTCTATAACACTTGAGGCGTTGTTGAATTTTTATAAACCAAAGGGGTTATAAAAATTTATAGGTAACGATTTGTTATAGCCCTAAGGGGGAAGGGTTAGTGCACTTAAAGAGGGGAAGAGAAAGTGAAATTGAAAGTGAATTACTTTTTTGTGTTAGTATACTAAATATAAAATGCACTGGAAAGTACTTTTTAGTGTTAATGCCCGAAATGGAAAATGCAATGGAAACAAAAGAATGAGTTACTTTTGTTAACAAACCTAAACAAACATAGTTACTTTTATAATTAGTAATTTAATATAATATTAAAAGTATTAACATAATAAATAATTAAATAGGATATTTTATTAATAAATTAAGATAGATTATACTTTAATCTAAATTAATACAATAATTACGTGTTAAAATTAACTTATTAATTTAATTAATTATAAAATATAGAATACTCAAACAAAAATGTTTACTTTTATAATGTCTAGATCCTTGATCAGATTCTTAGTTTAATAATATCTTAATTATCACTCTTAAATTAATAATTTAATATAGTATTAAAAATATAAATATAATAAATATATATATATGGTATTTTATTTATAACATAAGAAATATTTTAGTGTAGTATAAATTAATAATATAACTACGAAGTAAAATAAAAATATTATTTTAATTAATTTTAAAATATAGAATACTAAAAAAAATATATTTAATTTTATAATGTCTAGATACTTGATCAAATTTTTAGTTTAAAAATATCTGAATTATCACTCTTAAATCAGTAATTTAATATAATATTAATAATAAATAAATAAATAAATAATATGGTCTTTTATTAATAACATAAGATAGATTTTAGTGTAGTATAAATTAATAATATAATTACGAAGTAAATAAAATAATTAGTTTAATTAATTTAACAAATAAAAAATAAAAAGACTTAGAGGGAAGAGGGTTCGAATGACAAAAGGGGGAAGAAAGGGTTTTGCAGCAGGAGGGAGAAGAAAAAGAAGAGTTGAGACGGTGAGAGGGTTCGGCGACGGTGAGAAGGGGAAGAAAGAGAAGAATTGAGACAACAAGAGGGTTCGTCGAGAGGGCAAGAGAAGGTAGCACGGTGAGACGACGAGTCGACAAAGAGCAAGAGATGAGAGAGATGAGGATTGGGAAGGAGAAAAATTTGAGAGAGAGGAGGATGGAGAGGGAAGGTCAAGCGAGAGCAGGACTCAGAGAGTGTCGAATAATTGAGTGAAAGTAAATGAACCAGGATTTGGGTCAAATTTCACTTTCACTCGTTTTACACAAGAGGAGTGCACTTTCACTTTCCTCTTGGTGCACACACTAACGTTTTTTTTATAAGTAAGGGGGGGTTAGTGCACAATGTAAGTGCAGGGGGAAAGTGAAATGGAAAGTGAAGTACTTTCTCTAGGGAAAGTGAGATGGAATGTAAAGTATTTGTTTGTGTTAGTGTGCGTAATGGAAAGTACAGTATAAAAAACTTGTTTGTGTTAGTGTGCACAATGTAAAGTACAGTGTAAAGTACTTGTTTGTGTTAGTATGCACAATGGAAAGTGTTATTTATTAAATAAAATATTTTGATATATCTGACTTTCAGAAAATTAAATTAATATTAGTTAATAAATCAAATATATTAAATATAATAATTAAACAAATGCTTACTTTTATATTATTAAAATTGCAATCAAATTTTAATTTTGTAATATCTAAATATGAAATAATTATACAAATATCGTACTACATAACATACTACACAAACATCGTAATTAATAAAAAATATTAATACAAATATATATTTTTATAGTAACTAAAAATTATTCATCAAACGACTTTATATTTACCTTAAAATATGGATAATAGATATCACTGTTCATGATCTTTTAATGAGTACGTCTTGAAGGTCGCTTGATGTAATCAGATTATAGTTTGATAATAGCATTTAATACCTTATTAAAATACTTACTAATTGTCTAATTTGATATTTCAAACATCTCTGAGATGACACTAGAAGATTGTTGTTGACCAACAATGATAAAAAATATGCAAGTTGTTCTTCCACAGTTATTGCCCTTGTATCAAATAAAAGTCCTTTACTTTTCAAGATTTCAACCAACTTGAAAAAAATAGTTTAATTCATCCTATACACTTTTCAAAATTTAATAAACGATATTTCTAATGCTTTCTTTAAATATCGTGGACCACCCATATGAGAAGAACGTTGTACTTGCCAATTACAATCATTTGAGTATGAATTGACAAAGACAAGTACAACTGTGTAAGCTGCAATACAAATACATATTTTCTCCTTATTTGGTAGATTATCCATGGGTACCTGCAATACTAAAAATTCAATAATAAAAACATGTTTTAAACACATTCAATTATTTATGTCTGAATATGTTAACACAACCTGCACCCTGCACCATTAAAGCATTCTCAACATTTATTTATTGAACACAAACAATAATACACATTCACTGTTTACCATAAATATACAATAATCAACGTCATTCATACAATATCAAATGTGTCTCGTAAATATAAGTTAAAATTGTCAACATCTGTATAAGTCTATTACATTGCATTGAATTTAGCCATCAACCAGTCATATTGATCTTCTTGTTTCATTTTGATAAACTTATCCTTCTTATCTTTGGTGTTGAGCAACTCTGGGGCACAAAACTTCATGTTTCCAGACTCCATTGGGTAATTTGTTACCAAAATCGACTTGCTCAATGAGCAAATCAAGCATTTTACTGTTTTTGTCACCCTTCCATGTGTCGTATGATCTCTTTGTAGTGTCATCTATACTGTCTTTACCTTTCCTCATTCAGCCATCTAGAACTCATAACAAGTAGACAATGAATAAAAAATAAGTTGTTCTAAAAAAAAAATGAGAGGGGAGAAGAAAAAAGGAAGGGGCAACCCCCCCCCCCCCCCCCCCCCCCCCCCCCCTATACCTTACCAGATACACAATTTCATCAATAAAGTTAGAAAGATTTTTGAAGTCTTGTGAGATAGACATCAATATATCTCTATATATCTTTCATGTTTCTTAAAGAGAAAATAAAGGACGAGATACCAATTTCATCTCAAGAAACTAACCATAACTTGAAAATGAGTGAAGGAATTACTCAAATGTTGGTTTTTCATGCTAAATAATTAATAAGGACCCTCTGATATGATCCATAGACATTGCACAAATTTTTACAAGACCCATGTCGATGCCCTGCTACTTAAAACACTTGAAAAACATCACATAAATAGACAAGAGGCGAGGAACAATCAAAATAACACATATCAAACAACTAATAGGGTATTAAGGACAATGCCATCTACTATGTCATAACACATGAAACTGGAGAGAATTTCTGAATACACTTCAAGTGGCCTTTTCCAAGAACCCAATAGCCCTCCAAGGAGTAGCAGTCAAGAGAAAAAAAAAAAAAAAAACAGGTCAGTGTTAAAACCCTAAAAACAAACGCTTACTTTAGTAGCCACAAAAAACACACTCGTTCCCACGAACAAAACCCATAATGACGAATACACAGAAAATAGCTAAATCTGAATCTGCTACCCATCTCTAAACGCCCAACAAGTTAGAAGATAACTACCAAAATTGCCAGTGGCAGCGAACAGTAACAGAAAGAGACATAGAACAGGGTGAAAGGATTGACTCAAGATAAGAAAGAGATTTGAAAAAACCAACGCATATATGCCAATTTCTTTGTTCTAATGCAAAGAAATTACCTTGTAGGGTTCGTGGATAGAGTGGAGGGAGGGGGAGGTCAGGGAAGAAAAACTAAAATTTAACAGTTAAAACACATAAATTTAAAATCCACATAAATGGGGAGGAAAAACTAAAACAACAGCCCCTAGAAACCCAAATAGACGAGTCCAGTAGATCAGAATCACTACCAGTAACAAATCAAAATCAACAAGAACATGATCTAAACTGATAAGGACCACAACGAAAAATAAAAAAGGGAATTCAATACAAGAAACTTAGAAACAATTAAAAAAATAACTATCGATTTACAGGAAGCAATTTTTACCCTACTGTCTTCCAAATCGAGCTGGAGAGGTTGTAGAGAGGGGAGAGAAGTCAACGACGGTCGTCGATGTTGGAGAGGAAGAGAGTCAAACACCGGGGAGAGGTCGCAGAGGGGGCGATTGAAATCGTCGATGATCGCGAGTGAGGGAAGAACCAGAGAGGTTGCAGAGAGGGGGGAGATGTCACCTAAGGTCTCCGGTGCTGGGGACGGCAAGAGGAAGGGAGTCGAGCGCCAGTGACAGGTCACACAAAGGGCAATTAAAATCGCTGAAGGTCGGATGTGAGTGAGAGAAATTTTTTTTTCTCCGAAACCCTCGTTCGACAAACCTTCCTTCCCGACAGCCCGAAGCCGATGTAATTGAGGGAGGGAAAGTGAATTTAGAGCTCAACCCCTCTGAATTCACTTTCTCTCCCATTATGCCTAAAACAGGGGTAATTGAAATACAATTGTATTTTACTTTTCCCCTGCACTAGCGTTGGGCATATTTTACCCAGCTTAAGTGAAATACATTTCACTTATGTTGGCACTAACACTTGACTTGTAATTACTTTTGGGTGCACTGACAGGCCTATAAGCCTATAACCCTTTTCACTATTTTTTATTTTCTGCAGCCATTTAGGATTTAGCCCAAAAAACAAAACCCGCTCCCGCTCCCGTTTTGAAAAGATCCGAGTGGGGCTCCTCACTCTGTCCTCTGCCTTTGAAGTTTGAAGTTCAAACCCAATTTTCTTCTTCACCATCCAAACTTCTTCTGCCTAATCATGGAAATCACTGAGGAGCAGAAGAAAAGGGCGGAGGTGAACCGTCAGGCGGCTCTGGAGAAGCTTAATCGAGCATTAGAAGCTAGAAGGCCAGACCCATGGTGCCTTTTTAGATGCAAAAAGGTTCCCCATTCGAAGCCGGTAATCGCTGCTGCCGAGCCGTTGTCCAAGCCGGAGAATCTTGTTGCTGATCGTTTTTGCATATCCCTCGAGATATTTGCCCCGGATGCGTTTTCCGTTACGTCGGAGCCCTTGGCGGGGTTCCCTTTCCCCGGAAAAGCTGAATCCTTGCAAAAGATCGATAACTTCATCTCGTCGGTAAGAAGCTTTTCATTACTCAGGAAATGTAAGTAACTTAAATGGACTTTTCGGTTGTTGATGAAGAAAACTGTATTGCCTATACGGCCTTATTCAGCTGCGGTTGGATTTTGTAAATAGCTTCCAAATGAAATATTCTGTAGTTGAGAATGATGAACTGTGGGAATCTGATTTTTGGAAGTTTTGTTGTACTGTGCAATCTTTTTTGGAAAATCAGAAAACATAAGCATCATGTGAATGTAATCTTGTTTATAACACGGGCAAAATCGTTAGGACCATAGTTACCTGAAACTCTTTATGATGGTAAGAACCCTTGTTCTCAGTGCAATTTTTTTGCTAAATTTTTATGAGAAACCTTTTAGAACTTTAAGGAAATATTCTGTAAGCATTTCAAGAACTTCTGGGAAATATGTAATCAACTTTGTTTAAAACTCATCTGAAACTTCTTAAAATCCATATCTTGTACAATGTTTCCTAGAATACGTTGTTATAAATGATAATTAAAGTATTTTGTTCAGCATTTCAAAAAAAGCATTTTGTTCAGATGTCTGCATTGTCTTCAATAATAATGTTGAGCAAGAATTTGTCTTTAATTGTTGCTTAATTCATTTTTCATAGAATCTATTTTCTTCAATTCCTATCCGTTTTTCACAAGCTTCTAAATGGCTTCTTGTTTGTTAATTTCATAGTGCAGGGATTTTTTATCTGTTTCTGAAATTTTACAATTCCTGTCAATTTCATTCACTTTGTGTCCAGTTCCCATTTCACATGTCCATTTCCTTTTTCTGCTAACTATGGTTTGAGCTATTATTTAAACTCAGTAACTCAGAGATTCACCTGCAAGATGCATTTTTTAAGCACTGTATGTGTTTCCTTGTCCTGCACATTTGTAGAAGTTGAATGCCTGTCAGTTTTTTCTTGAAATAGTAATCTGTAATAGGATTTAGGTGTCTTTACACATCAGGAGACAGGTGCAGTAAAAAAAAAACAGTTAGAATGTATTGGTCAGATGGTTTGATTCATTTACACAATAAATATCACCATAATCCTTAATTATTTGACCCTCTTTGGGCTCGGTGATGCAAACTCTAATCTGAGCTCTGGATTTCACATACTGAATCGAACAGTTATAATATTTGATGTGCACATGTGGGATTGACACATGAAGTTTTCCCATTGAAGGAGATCATGAGCAATAGACTTATGCCAGTGGAAGCTTCAGATTGACTGGCTTTTGACATGAATTCCATGTTTAAATAGAAGATAACGGAAAGTTGTAAGGATTGATCGTAAAATGGCTCACTTTTAACATAAGTCTTAGAGCTTTTGATGGTTTTTGTTTAATTTTTCGTATGCTTCCTTCAGATTATATTTACTTTTCATCTATGGACTTCTTTAAGCTAAGTTTGGCTAGTTTCGATTTTTTAAGTCATCCAATTATTTAATTCCTAGCAATATTCCAAATTCTTATGTCTCAAGCATTAATCTTGCAGTTGATGTAAAAAAAAGAAAATCTTGTTAGCAGCAAACTCATGTCTTCCTTGTGTATTATAGTCTTGTCAGGCTGTACCATTATGTTGTAAAGAAAGGAAAAATAATGGCAGAGCTTCAATTTATATGCTCAAGGATTATGATGTGGTCTGCAAGTGCCTAAAGAAGTTTCCAGGTATTCAATTGCAAGAGATTCCTTGGAAAACAGCTGCAGTTATCCGAAAAATTTCACATTCCTACGTTTCCAACCATTGGAGTGCTTGCTTTCCAAGTCATCAATCAGATGATGAAGTTGATGAACTGATAAAAAGATTGCCTGTGGTGTTACAAAATGCACTTCTACCATTTCAAATGGATGGTGTGAGATATGGTTTGAGAAGGGGTGGTCGCTGTCTCCTTGCTGATGAAATGGGTTTGGGGAAAACAATCCAGGTAGTGTTTTATGAACAATGAATATTAGCTATTTATTATTAAAAATGAATTTCAAAATGTGAAAAAGAGGCCCCTTAATTGGGCCTGTTCCTATGTTTTGCTTTGTAAAGAATTGCGAGATGGTAGCATTGAAACACTTGAATGGCCCCGTTAAAAATCCATATAAATCATGGGACCTGGAATGGTTGCATACAATTCTTTGAAAACTTGTTCTGTATGTTTGAAGCTTTATTACTTTAAGGGTGCTTTTAGGACTTCTCAAGAACCCTGCCCCAACTATGTTGGGGCTACCTTACATCTTCTTCTTCTTCTTCTTCTTCTTCTTCTTCTTCAAAAAAAAAAAAAAAAAAACTATGTTGGGGCTACCTACATGATTCCTTTATTGTGCTTTATTTTTTGCTAGTGCTATTTTGATGTTGGCCTTTCTGAAGTTTTTTTCACTTGCATCAACATCATTCCTTGCCTTGTATTTCGTGCTTGTTGATCAATTGGCTCCATTAATCAAGCCCTTACCATCTCATCTCCTCTCGCTCAACCTCATCCTACGCTGAACATGGTAGGTGTTTTATTAGCATGATCAAACCTTTTGCTAGTGAATTCAACTGAAAATTTTGGGAACTTTGTTTGAGAAAATCAGACCAATTTTTTGAGTCAAACGAGAAATTCAATAAAAGGAAGAATATACAAAAATAGAACAAAAAAACGGATTCACACCATGGAGGGCTCAACATGAATCCAAAGGGAAAGAATCACTCACAATTAAATGCTATAAAGAATCCTATACCATGCTAAAGAATCAACTGTACTATTAGCACTTCTTACAACATGATTCCCTATAAAAGAAATGCCTTAACTAATATAATGAATCTCATCATAAAAATGAAGAAGTCGCCAAGGAGGCTTTCTCAAAGACATAAGCCAACTAATAAATATGGCTCAATCTCCTTCTACAATGATAACGGACGTGAAAATTACTTGTAGAGTTGTGGACCAAGTAGAAGAGCACGAAATTTGGCCTCTGTAGAGTCACACACTTCAAAGGGGTATTGTAAACATGAAGAACTATACCTGAATTTTCTCGAAAGACACCTCCTCCTCCTTCTTCAAATCAGATCAATTCAAGTTCAATTCACAACAAGAATGAGCGAAAGATGACATGTCACTTGGGAATAATATTTGTAGTGGAACTCAAATTGGAAAGAAGACAATTATTCCAAAGTTTCTATGCTTTTCTCTGAGAATTGGTAAAGGATCAAAGGAACATGTGTATGTGGATGGTTAGTAATTTCTATTTGAAAGGGGGGGAAGGAGAGTTTGTCTTGGTGATAATTTTTTTGTGCCATTGCTATCATTTATTGTATTGATTAGTAGACGTCGGTGATGCTAGAATTAATAATTGTTGTCAGATATTCATTCATTTCCATTTTTTACAGGCTATAGCAATTGCAAGCTGTTTTATGGATGAGGGATCTGCACTTATTGTATGTCCTGCTGTTTTGCGATTTTCATGGGCAGAAGAGTTGGAACGCTGGCTTCCTTTTTGTTTGCCATCAGAACTGCACCTTGGTGCTTCCACTTTTGAATAGCTCTTTCTTCGTTTCACTTGCATTTCATGGAGTGCTTTTGGTGGCTTCTGGGGACTTGCTTATGGGTTTTTTATTCATTATCTTTTTCACTTGTAAGGGGAAAATAAGGAAGAAGAAAGAAGGAAACCGGAGAGAAGAAGAATCAGCAAGTTATGGGGTTGGAGTTAGGGTTGATGTTTGATATCTATTTTACGCATAACTTAAAACATTATATGACACTTAGCACACTAGAGTAAAAAAGCAAATAAGGTAAACATTAGTGACTGAACACTTTACCCTTATACTTAAAAACTATAGTACTCAACGTTCCCCTACAATCTGGATAATATGTATAGATGTGTGTGTTAGGCGGGACCCAACACCCGGATGGTGGTTTTAATTCTGAATTTTATAAAATTACTTGTCATTTTTTGCAAAATGATGGTGTGTCACTTTTTGAGGATTTTCACCATGATGGAGTTACCACTAAAGCAATGGCTGCATTCTTTATTGCTCTTATCACCAAAAAGTTGAGTGCCGAGGACTCAAAAAAGATTTTTGACCTATAAGCCTTTTGTGTCATGCTTATAAACTGGTCTCAAAGGTTTTGGCTACAGGATAAAAAATGTTGTTAGCTTCATCACTAGCTTAAAATCAGAGAGCAGTTGCTATACATTTCTTGATATCTAATTTCTGGATAGCTTGCCGATATTGAACTTTTTCACGTGTGAAAAGTTTTACTTTCTTTTTAAAAAAAAGTTATTTGACTCCTTGAGCCGTTTTCTCTATGGTCTCATTGGGTGCTCATTAATATGAGATATTGGGTTAAATTCTCTTGGATTGGTATCTTTGGGGGTTAGTGTGTTTGACCATTTCAACAGGACAGAAAATAGTGCTTGGATTGTTTGGCGATCACCTGGTTCTTGGGAAGCTTGAACAACAAAGCAACTGTATTTCTACATATGCTGAAGACTGTCTTTGGTCTTTAGCACCTCCTTGCCCTCCAATATGTCAAACAAATAAAGTAAATAGAAATTGTCAAAGAATTCAAAGGAACAAATATGTTTGTTTTGTAATTTTTTATTTGTACGATCTTTTCTACTCTTTTTTATAAATTTCTTCCCTAGTTTTTTTTATTTACATTTTGCTGTATGTAACCATTAGAGCTGATTTTTTATGTTACCAATCCATCATTTTGCAGTTTTTGGTCATAAGGATAATCTTACTTATTTGACAACATGCCCAAAAGTTGTGGTAATATCCTATACTATGCTTCATCGATTGCGAAAGAGTATGTTGGAGCATGAATGGGCACTTATGATTGTTGATGAGTCTCATAATCTCAGATGTACAAAGAAGGCTATAGAAGCAGATGAGGTATTTTTTAGTGCATGCCTTCTATGCTTTAAAGTTAAAAGAGTTAATGCTTTTGTATGGTTTTGTAAGTACTTAAAAAATAAAAATCTTAGTACTTGAGTGTTTTACTTATGTTAAGAGTAGTCCCACATTGATCTGAGAAAGCTCCTGCATTTATTACTTGGAAAGAGCCTCTTAACTTCAGCTAGCCTTTTTATGATGGACCTGAACTTAATTTTAACATGGTATTAAAGTGGCTCAGATGGGTTTTCACCAAAAAAATTATCCATATGTAGAAACTAGAAATTGGTCCACATGTGTGGGAGTTGTTAGGAAAATCCCAGAGTTGTGGTTATTACTTGGGAAGTGGGCTCCTAAAATTGAATTTTGGGTTGGATCTTGACACAAAAGTTCAATTATGGTTTCGTGTGTGAAGTTTATTTCTTGCTTATAATTTTTTTTGAAATGATGCTGAATTTTATTAAGACAAAATCTCAAAAGAGCAAATTACAAAGGGGGGAAGCCTTCCCAAACAATGAGAGGTTGCTGGGAAGTCTCGAATTTTGCTAATTTATCTGCCAAAGAGTTGGTTAATCTAGGAATGAGATTCCAATTACAATGAATAGATGACACAATGTCAGCAATACAATCAGTGATAAGCCAGTGGCGCTGAGGGGAAGGAGCTATCTTTTGAATACCAATTGATGATAGTCTTTGAGTCTCCTTCAATAATTAGCTTGCCATGGAGACGCTCCTTCAAAATTTGGAGGCCGAATAGAAGAGCACTTACTTCAGTAGTATTTGAATCAGCAATGCCCTCCGACCCATCTAGCTTATAATTTTTACATTTTCAATTTTACATTTATTTTCAAGTTAATGGCTATAAATCTTCGATAATAATCTTGACTCATGTTATCTACTATTGATTCAGATAGGTTCCTTTTCATTGTAGAACAAATTACTACACTTTTTTTCTTGTTCTTCATAACAGACACAGACTGTTCTTGACATGGCATCAAAAGTGAAGCGCTTGATTCTGCTCTCTGGGACTCCTTCACTCTCAAGGTTGTTTACTGATTGGCTGTTGATGGCTGGGACACAAAATGCTATGTACTATGAATCTTTTCCCTTTTTGTTTGGAACTAGTTCATTGTCAAGTAAATTTATAAAAACTTTTTTAATAATAGAAAGTATGTTATAGTCCTTTATTTAGGTATTTTAGCTTTTCATTTAAGATGTGCTGTATACCTTTTCTGATATGATTATATTTGTCTTGTTCTTATGTTTGAATGTATGTATCTCATTGTCCTGAGTTATTATTATGTTTGTATTTTCTCATTGTCTTAAAAAATGAAGAAGTTTGTATTTAGTGGGTTATTTGTTTTATTAATAACTTATTCTGGCTTTCGCCACCTAGGTGTTCGTAGGCCATTTGACATTTTCCATCAGATCAATATCTTATGGTAAAGTTCTCTGTGCTTTTAAATTTTGAATTGTATACTTAAACATAATTTCAGATTGAAGTTGATAGGGCTGTTATCATGTCATAAATATAAGTAACGGTATTTCCTCTCTAATGAGAATATAGACCCACTCAACCTGGTACCTATTTCCTGTTACAGGGAATTTACCAATTTCTTACCTGTTTATCCATTGGGTAATCAGATAATAAACATGCGAAGTTTTCTACTGAAAAACACAAAACTAAAAATCAATAGAATTGCAAAATTTTCACATAAAATCTACTCTAATGATGCATTTCACATTTTAATCTGGTCTCTCAGGGATTGACTGCTAGAGCTTCTATTAAAAACTTCAGAAACTCAGAAAAGATTCTCAAAATATCTATAAGAAAAATGCAGAAGACAAAAACATTGGAACTTGTTCCAACAGGGACAATGCATCATTGAAAAGAGTTTTCCTTAGAGTATTTTCTGCTAAGCATTTTTTTGGTTCAAAGCACAGAGGAAAGGGAGGAAAGAAGAATTGATAGTGGTTGTGATTCTGGGGGTTCAGTGTTCTTGTTTTGGGTGTAGAGGTGCAGGTTGTCAGTTGTTGGTGGTAGATGTTGTTGTTGGTGGAGCTCCAAAAGCAAAGATTTATTAGATGTTTGGAGGTGTGAACATCAAGGAAGAGAGAGAGAGAGAGAGAGAGAGAGAGAGAATGTAGAGAACAGGGTTTTGTTTTTCATAATGCATACTTGTACACGTGCCTGTCATGAATAGCATGACTAAACAGTTACTGTAAGCACAATAAGACTAAATTTCCCCTCAATGGAATAATTGGCTACATGTATAATGGGACCACTTTTCCCCTTGGGCAGCTGTGTTGCTGGATTTGGAATAACAGATGTCTGATCCTTGGCTTCCCAAAAGGGATAATGGGGTAACTTTTCTGAACTTATTAATAGGTAAAAAGTCTTTGCATAATGGACAAGCTGGTCGGATAAAGCTGAAAATTGGTACTTTGGTGTGGGCCCTTGGCTCAATGGTCACATGGGAAGTTTCAAATACGAGGTCTTGGGTTTGTCTCACCATGGGGAAGAAGGGGTGTGGGCGTGTGTAATCAACATTCAAAAAAAAAAAATTATGAGTTTGCCCTACTCATGTCTCACCATTCCCTTTTTTTTCTTCTCTTCTTTCTTGCATGCCCTCCACAGGCCTGGCTTGTTGGGAAAGGACAAATACGAGTTTGCAGAGAACTATTGTTCCGTGAAATTTGCTCGAGGTTCTCAAGGAAAAGTTTTTAAGGTATTTGCAATGACATATTTTGATTTTTTTTCAAGCAGCCAAATGATGTGTGTGATGTGAATTTTTTTTTTGAATTTATGGATTTTTCCTTAAAATAATAATAAATAATACATTTTTTGAATAGCAGGATTTTTATTTGTTAGAAAAATTACTGAGGGGTATTTTGGTCATTTTGCATGTGAAGATATTACTGCTTTCTATATCATCATGATCTAAATGTTTTATTATGTCTCTAGACTAGTAATTTAGTTGTGTAGAGTGGGAGATATAAGGGTTTAAGTGATTTAAGTGTGTAAGGGCTATTTTTTGTAAATTCTCTAATCCCACTTAATAAATAGAAGAGGGGGTCTAGCTCGACCCCAACGAGACTCAATTTTGAGTTCTCTTTTCTCCCTTCTTTCTTCTTCTCTCAATTTTTGTCTTTTTCCTTTCAAATTTTCCCTTTTTATATGGTATCAGAGCAGTAGATTGTGTTTAGGATGCATTATTTGTTATTTGATCTCTTCATTGAAGGGTGCGAGCTCCAAGAAAAGGGATTCCTCTAGATTTGTGCCTGACTAGTTGGTAAATCTGATTTTTTTTTCCTTTTTTCTGCCATAACCTTAGGGTTAAAGGTTTCTACTGCCTATTGAGTAGTTCTGTGCTTAATTATTGTCCCATGAGGATTTGCTAGGCTGAAATTGCCTTTTCTCTAGTTGTGTGCAGCCAAATTGTGTCCCTTTGCTCGCGTCATCCTACAATAGGTTGATGTCAGCCCTAATTGGGTAATTTTTGAGACTAATTTCTCCTAAATTGCACCCTTTGGTATTGTTTGGCCTTAATTGGGTTGCACACATCAACTTGTCTTCCTAACCCTAATTTTTGGAGTGGGGCCCACATACTTGGCCCTCTCATGGTAACTTGTGAAGTGAAATTAGGGGTGAATTGGATATTAGTCTGTTCTAATGGCTGATTCTGGTGAAGTTTATACTCTAGCAAGGAAAGTGATTCTGATGGAAAATATACTATTGCTATTACTTTGCCTCAATTCACATTTGGCCTAATACATCTTCATAAAAAAAAATAAAATAAAATTCACATTTGGCCTGAAATTATTTAAAAAAGGTAGAGCAAAGTTTTCAAATTCAGCACATCCTCTCTTTGAAAAAACATGTGTTGTTGTCTGAAAATTGGATGAGTGGAATAGCTTTGGAGGCCAAACTTGGGCTGAAACAATTGATCCCAACTGTTACTTTACCCCTTGTGGAGGAGAGAGCATATGATCTCCACCTCAAGATTAACAGAGAGAGGGGGTCACCCTTTTGTCAACCCCTTGATCTTTTAACATAACCTTTCACAATGCCATTTGCTAGGATTGAGAAGGAAGGAGAAGAGATGCAACTTGAGATCTAGGTTGTGAAAGAAGCAGGTTTTTTAAAGTCTAAGGCAAGTCTTATAAAGAGTAAGTTTCACAAGTTGAACAAGCTCAAAGAAGAAGCTGTAATGAAGAGGATATTTACAAGAGGTTTCTTAATTGTATTTTATGTCTTCGTGTTTAATGTAGAAAGTTCAATATGGGTGATTTGCTGGTAGGAGATTCTGCCCAATCTAGTTAGTTGATGCTGCTTTCTTTGTGCCAGCAATAGTCGTCCTTAAATTGTGTTGCTGCTTGTTTTGGTACTGGTCTTTAATGCACTTAATCTCTGTTGTTGATGACTTTGTCTCTTAAGCTGTTGTCTTTTTTGCATGAATTCTGAGTGGGAGGGTTTGTGACAACTATTAGCTGCAGAATGTATGAACTATGTTGATCTGTTAATAGTTGTGTCTCATTAGTACTTTTATCTTTTTTTCTTCAAAGCAATTGTCTTGTTTCTGATGTCACGGTTGAATTGGACTCTACCACGCTATGGCTGCTCATGTGGGTTTCCTTGTTAGCTTATTCTCCCAGGTGTAAAAAACAGGTCACTTTTTGTTCTCTCTTTATCCATACCCTCTGTAGGGTCAGTAGTCTAAGTGAGGATGTGTCTCATGGAAGAGAATATTCAAGTTTCGATTCAAAGGTTTGTTGTGAAAACTGTAGTTGTATTTCTTTGATTGGTTATTTTTCACCACTTTGGAGCAATGCTTATAGACCACAACCTGCTGGAGTAGCCCAAATGCAGTTTGAGTCGAGTTGAGTTAGGTCGTTTTGCATACTTAAAAGTGGGTGTGTGGTGCTACCCTTAAAAGCGGGTAGGTTGGTATCTCTTAAACTTCTTTGACCTAGGGATGTTGGTGTTTGGAGTCTTGTTGAGTGGCTAGGAGTGATATTTCTTCTCTCAAATTAATTCTAGGCAAGTTGAGACTTTTAGTTTCATGGATCCCCAACTTGAGGGGAGAAGTATAAAGGGAAGGAGGTGTCGGGAGGAGCCTACAATGAAGTGTTCCATGAGGTGTCATGAAAGTTTTTTATTAGAAATAGTGACCAGTGTTAAGTTTTTAATGGAAATCCAATTAAAAGGGGAGAATGAAAAATGAAGAATTTGTAGCTAAAAGCATTGAAGGCAGAGGAAGAGTGAATGTTGAAGACATAAAAATTTTCTTTGCAAGCTGAAGTTGAGAACTCTAGCTTGAGGGGGAGTGTGAAAGAAGCAGGTTTTTGTGGAGTTTAAGGTGAATATTCTATGTCTCTTTATGTTTAACTTAGAAAGTTCAGTATGGCCACTTCAAAAAAAAAAAAAAAGTTCATTATGGCTGTATTTGGGATTTGGGTGGTTTAATTTAACCCTTATTCTAATTTTAATTAGTGTTGTAATTAAGCGAATAAGAGAGCAGGTTAGCTTCTCTCATTCCTTGTCTCAACTTGCTCTACTCTATTCACTCATGCTTAAGTTTCTCTCACTGTTGTTTCAGATAGGGGAAACCTATCAACTCTTGAATGTGACGATGGAAGTTCCAATTCATTCAGCAGGAATAGGCAGCACAAACTATTCTAACCAATGTAGGGCTCAATAACAGTATATGAGGCTGGAAAATCAACTTACACTGTCCACCCAAGTCTTGTGGAACAAAAGAAAAGAAAAAGAAGGAACTTTAAAATCTCATAGACAAAACAAATTGATTGTTACAACAGATAGGACCTGTGCAGGTTAGGGGAGAGGAAAGAAGAAGAGAGTTGGAGAGAATGAAATTAAAGTAAGATTGAGTATTTGGAAGAGATAGAAAAGAAGAAAAAAGAAGAGAAGATAGAGTTTAAGAGAATGAAATGGGAGTGATTGTGGTTCAACCTTGAGCAATCTCTTATATTCTATTAACTCAGATGAGTTTTATGTAGAATGACTAAACTGCCCTTAACTTAAGACAGCCCTTTAAATCCTTTCATACAATGATGATAACACCCTCAACTATCTAAACATACCCATTGGCTTATAAGAAGAGACTGTAGGATGGTATAATTACAAAACCATCTATATACATCACAATGACAAAAATACTAGTACTGATTATATCATATATCTTAACACTGATTTTGGACACCACAAAATGAAGGAAGAGGTCAGCTATCCTAATTGCTCTCCTTTCTTCTTTAATAGAAATTGACCTCTTTTGCTTCTTCCTTCTCAACTTCCTATAAGTCATATCTTCTATGTTCTGCTTCTCTTTTTTCCTACTATTATTTCATAAAAAATTGACGAGTTGAAGAGATTGTAACCTCATGGAGATATTGCTTAGTTGGTCAAAGTCACATGTGTCATCCAAGTCCTTTAGTTTCCTTACAAATTTAGTATTAAATCAATTCTATTTTTCTATAAAACAGTTAAGAATGATTATTATTAGTTCAAAATGTGACTACACAAAGAAAAGAAAAGGGGAATTGAAAGAGAAAAATAGAATAAACAAATCAAACAAAAATCCATTACTTATTTGATCAACCACTAGTTCAAGTGCTGCTGATAGTATGGAGGAACAATGCTCACTAGATTATAGTGCTGTTAGTTACATAGACAACATGACAGAAGCTCCAAAGGTAATAGAATATTGAAAGCTAGATCCTTAAACCTATCCCATACAAGGCTGGCCTAACCCAATGCCCATATTATCGGTTAGATACCACATGATTATTACAATTTACCATGCTTCTATGCCGACGTCTATGACGAAGGTTCTCACTATGGATTAGGTAGCCCTTTTGCACTTTTGTGAAGATTCTCACTTTGGCACAAGGTAGCCCTTTTCAATGACCGCTTCCCGGACTCAAACATGTAATGTGGTGGTTGCTCTGCTCAGGTATGTAGCTTATATGCCAAAAGTTCAAAAGTTGATGGAATGAGAAAAACTAATCTCTTGAACTTATCCCATAAAAGGCTGGCTCAACCCCATGCCTGTACTCCAGGTTGGGATCCATAGGAACATAATTAGCCTGTAAGCTCAAACTTCCTTAAATTCCAGCTTTAGTAGAGAAAACAAGCATAGGTTCGTTTGCTCTTTTAAAATGTCTAATCCTTTTGCTCTCCTAAGTTGGATATTTTATTATTTTGGCATGCATATCATATTTTGGTTTAAAATTGGAGTACCTTTATTACTAGAAATAGTGATACATGTAGTGGTTTACTGTTGTAGGATTTTTCAAATGGCATTCGCTTGGAGGAGTTAAATGTGTTACTCAGGCAAACTGTGATGGTGACTCTTGCTCCTTTTGCTTTGTGTGGCCGTATTGACTTTTCATTGTTTTTTTTAATTAATGTATCTGATGGGACTCTCAAAATTTTGAAACAGAAAGTACTTACTGCTTAGATGTGTCTATCCTTTATAGGTAAGACGTCTAAAGGACAATGTGCTGGTGGAACTGCCACCAAAACGTCGACAAGTAATAAGGTTGAAACTTAAAGGTCAAGATATCAGATCTACCATTGATGGTTGTAGAGAGGTTGGCACAATTCCCATGGATAATGGACACAAAAAAGGCCTTCAGATTGAGGCACATATGTATCAAAATGAACATCACGAAGATGGGGAAGTGAGGATTATTTATGAGTCAAGAGGTAGCTTCTGGACTTCAGTTCATGATTAATGGCATTTGGTAGTATGTTAATATAGATATTTTTTTGTGCTAGCAATTATTAATGTTATGTTTTTGTTGTTATTGTTCATATAGTTGGAGATAGTACATATACTACAACTAAATAAAAAGAATTTGGTTTAGAAGGTTCAAGAAGATGAAATTAGTAAGTTGCTCAAGACTTCCAAGGAGTGTCCAATTCCATCATTAGCAAAGATTGTGGTTGTGACTGAAGGGGCATTAATTCCATGCATTCTTATTTTTTATTATTATTTTTTATAATTATTTTTCAATGATGTTGGAAAATGAAGGCATATTGGAAGATGTGCCATTTAATACAAAAAAAGATTTTATAAATCATTTGCAGCAAACTGGGAGTTCTTGCTGTTCTCTCACCTCTAGCTTGAGGGGGAGTGTTGGAAGATAGGGCCCAAGCCCACACGACCAAGGAAGGCCTACATATCCAAGTGTATTAAAAGATGGGCCCAAACCCATAAAACCAAGGAAGAACCATGCATCCAAGAGATATAGAAGACGGGTTCAAGGCCCACAGATCAAAGAGAAGGCCCATAGGCACACATACAATGATGGCAGGATGGTAAATAAAGGGTCATCTCATAGAGATGACATTGATGTAATTAGATTAAATTTCCAGGGTTAAAACGCTAAACCCTAAGTCCAGGGGTATTATTATAATACAATAGTTTTATTAATCTATAAATAGAGCTTCAGGGGGAGGGTTAAGACATCAAGTTCATAACCTCTTCTTCCTTTGGTTTTCTCCCAATGGGTCTCTCTCCCTTTTTCTCCATGAGGTAAATTCATGGAGTCCTGAAAATCAACAGACAAAGAGTGAGAGAGAGCGTGAGCGAGAATGTGAGCAAAAACGAGAGAATGAGCAAGCGAAGGTGATGAATGTGAGCAACAACGAGAGAATGAGCAAGCAAAGGCGAGGAATGCAAGGAGGAAGAATGGAAGCAAGTGGTAGGGAAAGTTGCAATGGAGGTGTGATGGTTGTTGATGGATTGGCTGGCGACTTGGTGGATTTTGGGTGTCTTTGTTTGGCTGGTACCATCCGGAAAGGCATTATTGAGAAGGAGGCGACTGGTCGTTGCATGTTGCGGGGAGAGCAGGGAAGAGAAGTTTTCCGCCCTTTGGATCGTCGTCGGAGGTGAGGGTCTCGATCGGGAGCAACGGTTCAACCTACCTCTTCGTCTCCCCAAAAGATCTTAGGCAGATCTGTTCCGACGAGCAGTAGGAGTGCTCGTCGACTCGTAACGACGACTCACTAGTTGTCGTTGCTGTGGCTCGTTGGTTTGCTGGTTCACGAGCTTCATCGTCTTCTCGATGCCTCTCCCTTCTCTCTCACATTTCTCTTCTCTCTCGTTCCTCTTGTTGCGTCTCTCGTCTCTTCTCTCGTCGTGACATTTTTTTCTCTTTCGATTCATTGTCTGATCAAATATAAAAAGTTTGTAGATACTTGCACTATTCCTTTTTTAGTGCAGGCTATGGATGTTGAACTAGAAACATTGTTAGATCGGGGGACTTGGTAGTTATGTGATTTACCCCCTGGAGCAGCTGTTGTTGGTTGTCGATGGTTGTATACTGTGAAGTATATAGCCGATGGTTCCATTAAAAAATTTAAGGCTAGTTTGGTAGCCAAGGGCTACACATAGACATATGACGTTGATGAGTATGAGATGTTATCTACAGTTGCCATGTTTCGGATTTTGGTTTCTATTGCTATTTATCAAGGGCGGTCATTGTACCGACTTGACATGAAAAATGCTTTCTTGTATGGTGATCTGGAAGAAGTTTGTATGCAGCAAACCTCTAGGGTATGTTGTTGAGGGATAGATGCATAAAGTGTGTAGACTCAAGAAAGCAATATATAGCTTAAAGCAAAGTCCACGAGCGTGGTGTGAAAAATGCAGCCAAGTAGTGATTCAAGGGATTTTGTAGAAGTCATTATGACCATTCTCTTTTTATCCTGAAGCGATCATCCGATATTATGGTGTTGCTAGTATATATAGTCTGGAAATGATGTGACTGGTTTTGAAGAGGTAAAAACCCATCTAGCAAAATATTTTTAAACTAAAATATTTTTTGGGCATTGAAGTGGCAATTAAGGAAGAATTTCTACTGACATAGAGGAAGTATGTAATAAATTTGTGACTAGCGTATGGACTGTTGAGAGCCAAACATGTTGACATTCCAATTGAAGTTGGACATGATATTCATGATGATCAAAATGCTGAACTTAGTGCTAAGATAATGTGTTGGAGGCTGGTTGGAAAGTTTATATATGCTACAGTAACTCACCCAAATCTTTTTTGCGGTTAGTGTGGTGAGTCAACTTATGGAATGTGCACACAAAATTTATTTGGAAGCTGCACATGAATTTTGAAGTATTTGAAAGGGTCATCTAGAAAATATCTCTTCTTTGGATCTAGAGATCACCTGAGAATTGAAGCATTTTTTTATGCTGACTATGCTGATTCTAAATTGGACAGGAAGTCTGCTACTGGATATTGTGTGTTTCTAGGTGTAAACTTGATAAGTTGGAAAAATCAAAAACAAAATGTTATAGCTTGGTCTAGTGCTAAAGTAGAGTATAGGTGGATAAGGTCTGTGACATGAGTTGGGATTCTGGTAGGATGAGCCCATCGCTATATATTATGACAATCAAACAACAATATTTATTGCCAGAAATCCGGTTTTTCATGAGAGGACGGAACACATAGAGGTGAATTGTCATTTTATTCAGGATGTTGTAATGGAGAAGGAAGTCGTACCCCATATGTTCGTTTTGGAGATCAGTTTGAAGATTTGTTACTTGGGAAAACGTGAATTTATGATATTCTGCAACAAGTTGGCCTTATGGACATATGTGCTCCAGTTTGATAGGGAGTGTTAGAAAATTTACTCAGGGGTAGTTTGGTTATTTTACTTCTGCATATGTTACAGATTTCCATGTCATCTTACTCTACATGTTTTGTTATGTCTATATACTGAATTTCATGTAATTTGGATATGTGGATTGGGAGATATAAGGAGTTAAGTGGTTTAAGTGTATTAGGGGCAGTTTTGTAATTCTCCTAATTCACTTATTAAATTACAAACTCAGTTTTTTAAGTTCTCTCATCCCCTCTCTCCACTTCTTCTCAATTTCTTTTTATTTTCTCATGAAACTTTTAATTTGACAGCATAAATCTATCATTGCTGTTTTCTTGGTTATTTTCATCAGTTGTAATTGGTTGATAAATACTAATCTCCTGTAAGATACTCTGCAACTAACTGTATTAATCAAGAATCTTCCTGTCTCCTCTCTTCAAGCTAAACAATCCAGATAGAGCTCATAGATTCTTGATAAATTGCTCTTCTGTGCATAAATAGACTCAAGGGACACCCATATCTCCTTTACAGCCTCACAATTGATAACTTGGTTTAGGATCTTACACCATATTATTTAGCAACCAAATTATTATTAGGTATCTTCAGCCTCCCAATCATCATGCAGCAGTATAGGAGGATCATCTCTGAAATTGAACCGAACTGATTCAGACCAGTTTAGATAGTTCTGGCCAGTTAACCGTTTAGCAGTAATTGCAATAGTATTTTTCCCTTTTGTGTGGCTTGTCTCTTTAGTTGGTGTGAGAACTTGACCCAATTCAGCCTTCTCAAAAACCTCAAACACAAAATTATTGAAGTAGGTGCAGGCTATGCGGCCCCCACACAGGGCAAGGGCTGTCGATGATTGATGTAGCAACTCGATTTCACCACCAATCGATCAAAACATGGGATTAGATCTCAATTAGGGAAAAATGAAAGTCATGTCACCTTTCTGAGAGATGATGCAGGCAGTGCTAGTCCTACACAGGCAAAAAAATGGAACTTTCCAACAGGTGGATCCTCTAAGTGCACAAATCTTCCATGGAACTGACCTAATCAGCAATAGAAACCATTAGCCTTTGGGTTATGGAAAGAAGGAACATAAAATTATGACCTTGACTCTAATCAGATGAGGATTTGAAAAAACACTTTCTCTAGAATATATAAGCTTCAAGGAGAGAGAAGAAAAACTCCTAGAACAGCTTGATATACCATCTTATCGCTCTGATTCTATGAAAAAGAAAAAAAATTGAGAAGAAATGAAAGAAAAAGAGAGAAAAGAGAAAGATTGAGGAAAGAGTGCTGTACATTGACCCGCTCTTGGAGGCTACAGAATTCACCTCCTCCTTTTATTCTTTCATTTAAGTGAATATAAAAGAAGATTACAAAAAATGCCCCTAATTGCTACCACTCAAATATCTTCATGTACACATTAGGATTCGACCAAATTTGAACCATATGTCCCTATCAAGATATATAATCTTCCCATAACTGTAGATATATACACTGGTTACTGGAAATGACCAAAATACCTCTGTATATATTTCAATAATGTCTTTTAGCCCTTTTCCTGAACTTAAGGATAAGAGGTCAAATTAGGAATTGATCTCTTGATTAATGGTACTGCCATATTTTCCATCCTTGCTCTCTCTTTTCATTCTCTCTTATTCCAATCTCTAACCATTCTAATCTCACAAATCTTCAAATCGTATGCTTTCAAAAATAAAAAACAACTGTCTTTAACTGTTTTCATGTGTTTGTGATTGTCTTGTGCTAGATCCCAACGACTGTAGATCTGCAAGTCAACTTTCATATCAAGAACTTGGTATTGCAAAGCTATCAGGTTTTCGTGAGTGGTTATCTAACCATTCAATTGTTACGGAATCAGAAGCTGCAATAAATTTGGACTCTTGTGCCAGCTCTCAAAAGACTATAATTTTTGCCCATCATATAAAGGTTCTTGATGGTGTGCAGGTGGGTAAATTTGCGTTAACTGTCTTAGGTAGAACTTGTTGATTGCTTTGATATGAAATTGGCTCATGAAATGTACATCCATCATACTACTAGTTATCAAATAATTTCAATTCATTTTGCACATTGAATTGTCTAAGTATAGTTTTATTTGATCTTGAATTTCTTCTACATACATTGGGAAATTAATGTGAACATTTTCTTTTCCAAACTATAATAGGAGTTCCTATGTGAGAAACAGATTGGATTTGTTCGTATTGATGGGAGGACACTTGCCAGGGATAGGCAAGCTGCCGTACAGGCTTTCAGATCATCACCAGAGGTTTGTGCTTTTTGTTTTTTTCTTCTTTTTTCTTTGAAGTCCCTCATACATGTTATGTCAAATTGATAACGCTGAGAACATATACATTGTTCAAAGTAATAGATAGTTAGTGATTACTGATGCACTCCCTTATTTGTTTTCTCTAAATTTTTGTAAAAATTCTTAAAAAAGTTGAAAATGATGAAAAAAAAGGAAGGGAGAGTGGTTGAGAGATTGGGACAAAAAGAGAGTAAAACAGAGAGTGGATTATCTTTTGATTATCTTATCAGCAGGAAAAAAATAACCTGCTTCTAACGTAATTTATAAAATATAAAGCACCTGTTATGTCCCTGTCTAAAAAATAGAAAGTAACTGTGAATAATAATTAAAGTTTTCTAACTTGATTGTTTATCAACTTTCAGATATGTTGGTTTTCCTTCCTTCCTCACTTTCTTGTTTTTTTTTTTTTTTGGTATGCTATAGGTCAAGATTGCTTTAATTGGTATCACTGCTGGTGGAGTTGGACTCGACTTTTCATCTGCTAAAAATGTTGTCTTTGTGGAACTACCTAAATCTGCATCAGAGATGCTTCAGGTAAGTGATGTATTATATGTCTCTAACTAAAAGTGTGTTTAGTTTAATTTTCCGAAATATATTCAGTTTATAATTCGGGAAGTGTTTGACCCAGATATATGGGTGAGTGTAGGCGAGACCTTGTAAAATATTTATTTATTTAATTATGTTATTTTTTGTGGTTATTTTTAACTTGATATAGAAGTGATAAAGAGGGCTGCAAGATTTGAATAAAAAACCTATCAGAAAATATGTCCATGGGTATTTTGGTTATTATACCACCTCCGTAGTTTTATTTCTATATGTAATCTTGTTCTATTTGTTATGTTTGTGGTTAAATTGCCATGTACATAGGATACATAGTTAGGGAGATATAAGGAGAATAAGCATTATTGAGTGTATAGGGGCAATTTTGTCCTAAACCTATTATTTAAGTGAGCTGTGGGTCTTGCACAACCCCCAACGAGCCTCCTCTTTAGCTCTTTTTCCATCTTGTCTCTTCTCTTTCTCTCTTCCTCTCAATTTTTTCCTCTTCCACCACCAAAATTCTTATTTCTTACATGGTATCAGAGTAGTAGATTGCCTCCTTCTATCTAAAGTTTCTAAAGTCAATTTTGGAAGTAGAGTGTTACATTATAACCTCTTTTTGTTTGAATTATGATGTGCTACTATCCTTGTGTTCCTCTAGTATTTCTTCAATTTATTTATTTATTTTATCACTTCAGAGCAATGCTTAGACCCACAACCTACAAAGTATAAAAGTGCGCAAGTATTTTTATTGTTCACCCAAGAGGTCAGTTTTTGATCTATCCTTAGAAAATGAGTAGTATTTTTTTATGCTTAAGACTAGGCCTTTTTTGCCTTCAAAATTGAGTGGAGTTTTTTCAGACTAAGACCATTTTAACTAATGTATGGAGTTTTGTCGTATGACTAGGAGTGATTTTCTTCTTCGATATTTGTTTTGTCCATGTTGGGTCTCTAGGTCCTTTTTATTCCCAGTTTGAGGTGAGAAATATAAGAAGAGGTACAAAGGAAGAGGTATTTTAATTTTATATGACCAGAATAATCAAGTAAAGGAGATAACGAAACATGAACATCTATGAAGAATTTTTTCAGTCAAAGAAGATTGAATACCAAAAATATTTTTCCTTGCAAGTTGACGTTGTAAACTCCAACTTGATAGGGGGTGTTGAAGAGCAATTGAGGAAGAGTCCTTTTTTTTTGAAATGATGCTGAATTTTATTAAGAGAGCTCAAACGAGCAGATTACACGAGGGGAAACCTTCCCAAACAATGAGAGATTGCTGGGAGGTTCCGAATTTTGCCAATTTATCAGCCAAAGAATTGGCTGATCTAGGAACGAGGTTCCAATTACAATGAATGGATGGCACAATGTCAACAATACAATTAGTGATTGGACAGTGGCACCAAGGAGGGGAGCTTTCTTTTGAATACCAGCTGATGACAGTCTTTGAATCGCCTTTAGTAATCAACTTGCCATGGAGCCGCTCTTTAAAGATTTGGAGGCCAAACAGAAGAGCACTCACTTCAGCAGTATTTGAATCAGCAATACCCACCGGCCCTTCATAGGATAGAGTAGGGTCTCCACTGCTGTCTTTGAAAACACCACCAGCTCCCGCCGGCCCAAGACAGCCTAAAGCACTACCATAATAATTGAGTTTGATATAGTTGTAAGGGGGAGGATCCCAGGTGGCCATAACCGGATTCCTACGGAGGCCTGCCATGTGCACTATCAAACCCCAATTTTCTCGAAGAGAGACGCCCGATAGAGAAGCAAACTCCTTCCTAGAATGTAGCCAGCTTGAGATAAGGCCCACTGCTTGAGAAGCTACATTATCCGGGTTGCTAGCCTTGGAGTTGAATCTCCGGTTGTTTCGCTCTAGCCATATACACCATGGGACATGCGCAAGGCATGCCAAGAGAATTATCTTGCCCAACTTAGGAAGGTGTATCCCCATAACCATCTCAAAGGTGCCAAAAAGGTCTTGATGTAGCCCCATTTGAAGACCAATCTTCTGAATTATCTTCATCCAGCCTTGCCATGAAAAGTCGCAATGTTAGAGAACATGCTGTACTGTCTCATCACACACACCACAAAGGGGGCAAGTGCTATTGGAGGCGGTGTAACCTTTTTTATGGAGGTTGTCAGAGGTGAGGATCTGTTCCCTAATGGCCGTCCACACGAAGAATTTGATTTTATTAGGCGCTGAGAGCTTCCATGCCAGGTTTGCCTTGCATGCTGTAATCTTGTTTTCTAATGTGAGAGTAGGCGGATGTAATTGTGAATCGGCCATTAATGCTGGGCTTCCATGTCAGTTTATCAATTGCATGCTCACGAATAGTAGTGCTGAGTCTGGAGAGGAGAGCAAAAAACAATAGTTTCTTCATAAAAATTGTGGAAGAGTCTTATATGACTCTCATAGGAAGAAGTCTCAAAGAAGTAAAATTAATATGGTGGAGTCTAACAAGAGTCCCATGAGAGGAAGTCTCATAAAAGTGCTTTTGTATGGAGGAGTTTTAGTTATTTTACTCTTCTATTTATGTTATTGTTGTTTAATTATTTTGGAACTTATTTTTAGGAGTTAGATTTTGGGTAGAACTAAGATATGGGTAGTTTATTGTAATATGATTCTACTTGTTTCCTCTATTATAAATAGAGGTTCATTATACTCAGTTATTAATCAATTAGTTAATTATTTTTCTTCTCCAAAAATTCAACAGATTATATATACTAATTTTTTGTAGTATACTCTGCAGTTCATTGTAATAATGAATAAATTTTTTGCCCCCCTTTTCAAACTAAAAAAACTTGGCATATAACTCATAAATTCTTAACAAGTTACTTTCTTAGGCATGCATTAATTTAAAGGAAGTCCACATTTTTGATAAATTGCAATCTCGTGGCACCACGACGACATCGATTCTCGTTTTTTATTCCGAGACCCCCATGCCGTGGCTTCGACTTTTAGTATGATGAATGAGTGGAAAGATCTTTATGGAATTCCTTCTCTGATCCAACCAAAGAGTTCGTTTTGTTGAATTTTTTAAGTATATTTTTTATTTTATTATTTGATAGAATATTATTCATTGCCTTTTTCAAGAGAATCCCCGGTTCCTCTTTAGCTATTTCACAGTTCATGATTTGACTTTTGAGTTTGGATTCCATGTTGTTGAATAGCCAAGTCGTTACCTGTCTGTCTTCGGTTTCCCAATCATCAATTACTAGAACAAGAGGAAAATCTCTAGGTATTTAGTCTTTCTCTTGGCTTTCAAATAAATATGAACTAATTTTGATCATCTTAAGTAATTCTGATCATTCAATTTGTCAGTAGTGATCAAAATTATGTTTTTCCCATATGAAATTCTTGTCTCACTAGTCAGGATAAACACTTCACCAAGGTCAGCCATGTTGAAAACTAACAATTAGATAAAAAAGATATCAAATCCTGAAAATCAGAGTTTGCACAAGCTGTGTGGGCCCCAAACCAAATCAATTAGGCAATAGAGACTTCAACCCAAGAACAATTCTTCAGTCTGATTAGTAGTAGATCCAAATTCAATCAAAAACACTAAACATTTGTTAGAGAAGATGATGCCACCTTCTAGATGAGTGATGCAGGCAATTGACTCAGGGTGATGACTTGTGTAGGCAATAATTGGGACAATCCCAATAGTACAACCCTCTAGGCACAAACTTCACATAAAACTGCTTCAATTAGCAGTACAAGACATATAAGAAGAAACAAGGATTCCGTCTAGAAGTAGTACAAGTTGGGAGAATGGAGTCTTGGCCCTCAAACAAGGATAACCTTTGGTGTACCTACTGAAAAAGCCTTGTCATACCAAGGAGCAATGTTGGAAGATTTATGGAAAACCACAAAGATCTCAATGGAATAGAGGACTTTGAAGTGGAACACAACAAAGCCTGGTAAGTATGATTCAATCTAGGGAAGACAGGTCACATGATGCTGTAAACGCTAGTAGTGGAGAGTAGAATGAATTCAACGGGATCACTCCTTGATTCATTAGAGAAGTCTAAAGGTACTTGTTCCTTGGAAAATTCGGGTAAGCTTCATTCCTTATATGCTTTAAGTGCCTCTGGTTCAGATTTTTCAAATGCTTGGGTTATTAATTCTGGGGCAACCAATCATATGACTCATTCTTCACACAAATTAAATTTCTCACATATCATCCCTGCCCTAGCAATAGAAAAATAGTTATTGCTGATGGATCCCTTTCCACTATTGCAGGCTAGGAAGACATATTCTAAGTCCATTCGTGATCCTTAAAAATGTGCTACATGTGCCTAAGTTATCTACAAATCTTGTGCCTATTCATCAACTTACAAAAGATTTAAACTGCAGTGTGGTGTTTTCTCGTATTTCTTGTGTATTTTAAGACCATGTTACGAGGAAGACTATTGGACATGCTAAGGTAAGAAATGGTCTTTATTATCTTAAGTTACCTGGTGGCCAAGTGAACAATGGGAACAAATCACCTCTCTCGTTTCTGTCCAGCAACTCTCAGTCCAATAAAGACCAAATTTGGCTTCATCATCTTAGACTTGGACACCCTTCCTTTAGTATCCTTAGTGATCATGTTTTCATCTTTGTTTAAGAATGTTAATGTGTCTAACAACTCTCCTTCCAATAAAGACCAAATTTTGCTTCATCATCTTAGACTTAGACACCCTTCCTTTAGTATCCTTAGTGTCATGTTTCCATCTTTGTTTAAGAATGTTAATGTAAATGATTTTCACTGTGATGTTTTTGAATTTGTTAAAAACCGATGTGTTCCCTTTCCTTTGAGAAATAAAAGAACTGCAATTCCTTTTTCTTTCTTTTTCTTTTTTTTTCTTTCCGTTTCAAAAAAGAATTCTTTTTTCTTTAATTCACAGTGCTCGAATTTTCAACATTTCAAGGGCTCCTTGGTTTGTCTCGTTCATTGATGATTGCACTCGGGTTTCATGGATTTATTTGCTACAACAAAAATCTGATGTGGGCAAAATTTTCTTACAATAGTCAAAACTCAATTCAATGTTGGAATTAAGAGGTTGAACACAAAATAAATTGTATACCATCTCTGAGTCCTTGATTTTTTAATTTTTATTTTTTTTTGAAATGATACGAGTCCTTGATTTTAAAAGTCCAATGGAGGTGTTTTCTTGATATTTTCCATATTTCAAAATGTCAACTAAGTTAGCTCCCAAAGTTTTCTGATGTGTCTCATTTGTTCATATTCACTCTCATGGCCGGAGCAAGCTATATCCAAGAGCTATCAAGAGTGTCTTCATAGGATATTCACTTACTCAGAAAGGGTACAAGTGCTACAATCCTACTACTCGTAAAACTTATGTTTATGCTGATGTCACATTTGCTGAACAAGAAAGTTATTTTTCTTGCCCTTATCTTCAGGGAGAGACATCATTTATGGAAGACAAAGATTTGTTTTTGAGAGAACCATCCATGTTAGTCAAAACATCTCCCATGCATTTGGAACCCACTTCTGAAACCGAACTCCTTTCTGAACCCATTTTTGAAGCTGAGCCTATTGAATCATCTCCTAATCTTTTTGAAGAACCATCAAGGCCAATACACTCTACACTCACGAAGCCACTACAAGTCTACTCAAGAAGGGTAAAGCCTTTGATCAATCCTGTGCAAGTTCAAGAAGCCAAATAATCACTTGGGAATGAGGTAAGTTCTTCTACAAGGGTATCACCTATTGTTCTTGATTTGGATCTGCCCATAGCCACAAGAAAGGGTGTTAGAATGTTCACACAACATCCTTTATCTCATTTTGTGTCCTTTGAAAAATTATCAACCTCACACAAAAGTTTTCTAACTCATCTAAACACTGTAGCCATCCCACAAACCTTATCTGAGGCACTTGGCAAAGAGGAAGGTAAGCATGCAATAAGAGTAGAAATGGAGCTCTTGGAGAAAAATAAAACATGGGAACTATTGGAATTACCAACTGGAAAGAGTTCGGTGGGTGTAAATGGGTCTTCACAGTGAAGTATAAGTCAGATGGATCCATTGAGAGGCATAAAGCGAGGCTAGTAGTCAAGGGATATACATAGACCTATGGGATAGATTATCAGGAGACGTTTACACTAGTTGCAAAGATGAACACAGTAAGGGTGTTGTTATCTCTAGCAACAAACTATGATTGAATTTTACAACAATTCGATGTGAAAAATGATTTCTTACATGGAGATCTTGAGGAGGAAATCTTTATGGAGGTTCCACCTAGCTTTGGCATAAATCTGGGTAAAAACAAAGTGTGCAAACTGAAAAAGGCCCCGTATGGACTCAAACAATCTCCTCGGGCATGGTTTTGAAGATTTGCTAAAGCAATGTTGAATATGAAGTACAAACAGAGCCAGGGTGATCATACATTGTTTATCAAACATTCAGCTTTGGGCGGAGTCACGACATTGATAGTTTATATGGATGATATTATAGTAACTGGGAATGATCTAGACGAAAAGGAAGCTTTTCAGATGTATTTAGCACAAGAATTCAAACTAAAAGGATCTTGGAAAATTAAAGTACTTCTTAGGAATAGAAGTAGCTCGGTCCAAGGAAGGAATCTTTATTTCACAACAGAAATATGTTTTTGATCTGCTAGAAGAAACAGGTAAACTTGGTTGTAGACCATTAGACATGCCTATTGAGCCAAATCATAGACTAAGAGAGTCTATGGAAGGAGAATCAGCTGACTAAGGCATGTACCAGACTTGTTGTGAAGCTAATCTATCTGTTACACATGAGGCCTGACATTGCATACACAATGAGTGTGGTGAGTCAATTCATGCAAAACCCCAAGGATGTCTATCTCCATGCAGTATACCAGATCTTTACAATATTTAAAATAAAAGTTTTAAAACATTAGAGAATGAGGAGAAAGGAGATCTTGCAGTTTTTTGGAACTGTCAAGAGTTTTCTATTTAATTATGACTAGAGTTATTTGAATAAGGGTAGAATTGTCACATGACTTTAGTGTTGAGTTCTATAGGCTTGTTATTTGTGAGGGCAGTTTAGTGATGTCATTATGTTCTAATCTCTATCTTTCCATGATATTAATGAAAGACATTCTCTGATTCAATGGACATATATTAATTCTCTGATTTTCATCTTCTTTGATACAAAGATGGGAAGGTAGAATAAGGGTCGGGTTTTGTGTGGAGTTTGTGAAACCCAATACTCATAGCTACAAAATCCCATGATGGTTGAAAATTAACCACTTCCTTGCTCCATCTCTGTATCTGAGGCCCATCCCCATTTTGCCCATGACCCGTTCCTGAAATGTCTCTTGTTAGTTGTTTTATCTTTTATTTATTAAGAAGATCTTATATTCTTTGTTTTTAAAAATAATGGGCTTATCATTCTCAAGAAAAGGGCTTTAATGTCATTCCATAAACAACTTCTAATACTTTTAATATTCTGTTGCTGATTTTTTAGCCAAGTCAGGTGTTATAAGATCTGGTTTATTAGTTGGAGATTCTCTCTCCATTGTGGTTTCATGGCTCACTTCTCCCCTTTTCTTTTTAATCAGTCCTTATTAATGAAATCACCATTTTCAAAAAATAAGGTTTTCTTAAATACCCAAGAAAGTAAGAGAATTTCATGTTTTTTCTTTTTGAACATGTATATCATTTTTATATTTTTGCGGAAGGCATGTGGGATATTCAGCCTTGCTGGTTGGGTTCAGGGAAACACACCCCTACCACGACTGTAAGTTTTTTCCCCTCACCCACCATCCTTGCCCCATGGGGTAAACGGGAAATCATGTCCCTGGGGTTTTAGGTAGGGTCAGGTTGGGTCTCTTTTGAAAACCAACTATGTGAGCTGGTATTTTGCCTTCCACTGGGTTTCTAAACTTTCTAAGCCAGGGAAGGGAAGTAGTTCTGTTGAACCCAGTTCATCCAGCTCTGATCTGATAACGAAGAACTGAATCTTGTTCCTCCTCTTTGAAGCTATTTCATTCTTCTCATCTCTACTTGCCTATAAAGTTTCCTCTTTATTCCTTTTCTTTTTCCTTTTTCAAATTTAACAGATCTAACATGGTATCAGAGTAGGGAGAAGTCTGCCGAATCTGTGCCAACCATCTTTCTTCTCCTTTTCTTCTGTCACTTCTTCAGATTCAGAAAAGAATTCTAATCCAACCTATTGAGGGTTTGGAACTTCTAAAGTCTTCTTCTTCTCTCCTCATTTTTTGTGCTTAGTGTAATGTTTGACACTTTTTATGCTAGTTGCTGCTTAATGGTGCCTTCTTAATTAAAGATAAGTGCTACTGCCTTCATTTGTTGATCTGTCCTATCATCAAAATTATGTACCTGCCTCTATAGTGGTGAAAAAATATGTGAAAGTTCACTGGAATTAAGTGTCAAGTAAGGTTTTATTAGTGAGGAGTAGTGTGGTCAAACTACTTACGGGTCTGACTTATTTAATTATAGGCCAGGAGGCTTAATTGTTCTTTTACTTATTTTTTAAATTTACATATAAGTAATAACGAGGGGGTTAAGATTTGGATTAGTCGGACCCTATTCCTCTTTGCTGCTCATCTCTTCCTTCTCCTCTCTACCTTTTTTTGTTTTATATTGAATACGGTTCTGTTCTCTACTTCTCTACGGAGTTTCTTCTTTATTGCATCTCTTTAAACTTTTTCCCTTTTTACTCATGTTCTATGGACCTAACAAGAAGTAACCCCTGTGTGTGTGGGTCTACATGCATATGAAAGCAGATATAATATTTATTATCAATGATTCCAACTGTATTTTCAGGCAGAGGATAGAGCTCATAGGCGGGGTCAAACCAATGCTGTCAATATTTACATATTCTGTGCAAAGGTCAGCAAATTTTATTGATATAAAACAGAAGTTTGTGTCTTTTTGTGCTGTTCTCTTTCAATTTTGAAATGACTTGTTGTCAACATCACAGGACAGTTTAGATGAATCACATTGGCGACATTTAAACCGGAGTCTGTCTCGTGTTTCTTCAATGATGAATGGAAAGGAGGAGGCTGTACAAGAGATAGAGGTAAAGAGCTCTTATTTTTTCTATTTGTCAACTGTGAAGTTGGGTTCAAGGTCCATCCCATAATGACTAGCCAACTTAGGAAACCTCTTTCCCAACTAATAAACTCAAGATCTTTGTATTCACTAATCTATGTGGGACTATTCCTGAACACTCTCCCTCACGTGTAGGCTCTCTTTTGTGGCTTTATAAGTGGATAATTTAAGTGTAGGCCCTCTTTTATGGCTCTACAAGTAGATAATTTAGGTGTAGGCCCACATATGAGTACCCACTCTGATACATACCATGTGAAGTTGGATCCAAGGCCCATCCTAAAATGACTAGCTAACTTAGGAAACCTCTTTCCCAGCTAATAAACTCAAGATCTTTGTACTCACTAATCTATGTGGGACTATTCCTTAACACTCCCCTTCATGTGTAGGCCTTCACTTCTCTCTTGTATTAGGTCTCACTTTTCGAGATCTACAAATTCGGCAGCAGATGTGCTAGCCAAGCAGGGAGCAACCCTGCAATCTTTTGTTGTTAAGGATTTGCTCCCTCTCCCTTTGTAATTTTTCTCTTGTTAATATAAATACATCTTTATAAAAAAAAAAAAGTGTAAACCCTCTTTTGTGACTCCACAAGTGGATAATTTAGGTGTAGGCCCTCTTTTGTGGCTCTACAAGTGGATAATTTTAGGTGTAGATCCTCTTTTATGGCTCTACAAGTGGATAATTTTTAGGTGTAGGTCCTCTTTTTTGTAGCTTTACAAGTGGATAATTTGGGTGTAGGGCCGCATATGAGTACTTGCTTTGATACCATGTAAGGTTGGGTCCAAGGCCCGCCCCAAAATGATTAGCCAACTTAGGAAACCTCTTTTCCAACTAATAAACTCAAGATCTTGGTACTCACTAATCCATGTGGGACTATTCCTTGACACTCTCCCTCACGTGTAGGCCTTCTTTTGTGGCTCTACCAGTATATAATTTAGGTGTATGCCCACATATGAGTACCTGCTCTGATACCATGCGAAGTTGGGTCCGAGGCCTATCCCAAAATGACTAGCCAACTTAGGAAACCTCTTTCCCAACTAATAAACTCAAGATTTTTGTACTTAGTAACCCATGTGGGATTATTCATTAACAAGCCCACATATAAAAGAACCTAATACCCATATAGCCCCAAGTCGTAATAGGCGCCATGGGCTCCCACCCAAAAGGAAGTTGGGTATTTGGTTAAGAAGCCTAAAAATGTTCAATTATGTACTTAATGGAAAACCCAAAATGTTCAGCTATGTATGAAACTGTATCTTAAAAGGGCAGTTACAAAGTGAAATGAGCATAATCTTGGTGGATTGAAAGGCTGCTATAAGAAAGAATGAGATACTGTTAAGGGGTTGGAAGCGAGCAAAGGCATACGCACACTAGAAGTGCTTTTACAGGGGTCAACATACTTGGTGGCTGACAAATCTTGCACTAAAAGAAGGCAAATGACATCTAGGGAATATATACAGGGAAACAACAAGCCTGCCAAAATCTGACTGCAACTAGTTGCACTCTAGGGAGCATCTTGGGTGTTGGTGAATATACAGGAGTATTGTGCCCAAGGAAGACTATGAGTGAGGTAGAAGTTAAAGATTATTGTGTAGAATAGAGAGAAGAAGAGAGGAAAGAAGAGGGAAAGCTGCACGAGACAACAGCAGCAGCAGTCAGGGGTCTAAATTCAATCCGTTACTCCTTTTATTAAATCACTTAAATATAAATATATCAATGAGCTAAATTAACCCTTGCCTCTAAACACCTTTTAACCCACTTATTACATATTAGATGTTGATAAAATAGTAGCAAAATGAATCTAATAAAATCTTTAAAACATCTAACCTAGGAGGGGTAACACATATGGTAAAAATGACCATAATGCCCCTGGATACATATTTCAACAAGTGATCCGTGCAGCTGATGATTAAAAAAGAGTTTTGTAAGCTCCATCTATTAAGTGCTTTTGGTGACTTACTATATCTTCAATGACGGTCTATCAACCACTATAAGCACCTTTTTGCTTTCATGCCTTGACTTTGACTGGTGATTGAAGGAAATCGAAGGCCTGGCTGGTTGTGGAGGTGTTATTTGAGATCATACTGGAGGGCCATCCTCATTTGTTAAGGATATGAACTCTTCGCTACCTCATCCAAGGAATAAAGCTCTAGAAAGAGGGTTCTCTTGGTTTTCTAGTACTAGAAGGTGATTCTTGGGATCTCTGTTGCTGCCTCATTCCTGGAGCTTCCCTTCTCTGATATGGAGATTGAGATGGTTTTAACGAGGATTTCTACCGCAGAGCTTGGCCCATTATTAAACAAGACATATCTAGCATGGTTCGGGGCTTCCACAAAGATGACATTACTTTCAGAAGCATGGGGGTTTCCTTTATTGCCTTAGTCTCGAAGAAGGCTAATGTTGAGCAACCAGGTGACTTCTGCCTCATCAGTCTCATCTCCAGCTCTTACAAAATTATTGCTCGGCTCCTCACTCTGCGTTTGAAGGCCTTCCTTCCCTTGGTCATCCATCATGGGCAAGGTACATTCCTTAGGGGAAGGAACATTTTGGACTCCTCCATGGCAGCACATAAACTTTTTGATCATTACTCCCGCTCTAGCATCCCTCACTTTGCGCTGAAGTTGAACCTTGAGAAGGTTTTCAACAAGGTTAATTGGGTCCTTTTGGATGATCTTTTGGGCTAGATGGGATTTGTCAACCATTGGAGGTTTTGGATGAGAACATGCATCTCTTCAGCCTCCTCCCTCCTTATTAATGGGACTGTTTGTTTTTTAAGGGATCCAAGGGAATTCGATAGGGGGATCTGCTTTCCCTCCTCTTATTCAATATTGTGGTTGAGCTCCTCTCGGCTATGACCTACAAGGCTAAGGAGGTTGGCTGGCTGGAGCCGATCAGCAACATTGACGCTTTCAATGTTCCCCTCCTTCAGTATGTGGATGATACTCTATTATTCGGGGTTGGATCTTTGGATTATATTATGAAGGTCAAGGCTTTGTTGGGTTTTTTTGAGATTGCTTTAGGGCAGAAAGTTAATTGGTAGAAGACCACTTTATTGGGGTTTAACATCAACTCGGAGGAACTTTGTTCCATTGCGGATCTCTCGGGTTGCTCTTTTTCTACACTTTTGGCCACCTACCTCAGTCTCCCCCTCTTCACATCTTGCATCAACAAGGACCTATAGAGCCCATTTATTGAGAGGTTGGAATCTCGTTTGGCTACTTGGAGGAGTCGTGCCTCTCTAAAGTTGGGGGTTTCCCTTCTCAAATCTTGTTTGGCTGGTATCCCAACTTATTTCTTCTCGTTTATGCATTGCCCCGCTTCGATTTGCCACCAAATTGACAATTTGATGAGGAGTTTCCTTTGGCGTATCATCTGGTGGGTTGGAAGGATGTCTGCAATTCCAAATCTAAAGAAGGCTTGCGTGTTCGGCTCACCAAGGATATGAATATGGCCCTCCTCCTCAAATGGATCTGAAAATTCAACATTGCCGGCAACAACATTTGAAGATCAATGGTGTCATTCAAGCTTAATTGGCATGAGACGTGGTGGACCTCGGGAGGGAGGAGAGCTGCCCTATCTTCAGTATGGAGAGCTATATTTCCTCTCCTCTCACTGTTCCACTCGGGCATTTGCCTCTACATTGGTAATGGTTGCTCGATCCGCTTCTAGGAGGATTGGTGGGTTAGTTCGTGGCCTTTGAAGGCTTCCTTCGGTAGCATATGGCGGGCCTCCACGTAGTGTTAGCTGTCGGTTGTGGATGCTTGAGGTTTGGGAGCGTGGGGTCTTCGGTTATGTTGGGGTCTTGATGATGCAGATGCCCTTCTTGCTTCTTGCTTGTTGGAGGTGATTTCCTCTTCTAGGCCTCATGATGCTTTGGATGATTCGATGATCTGGTGACCAGAGGCTAGTGGTATGTTTTTTGTCTCCTCTGCCTACACCCTCATCAAGGGGTGGACCGCGATAACTTCTAACCATGAGGTGGCTCTTATTTGGTGTCTCTCTGCTCCTTGAAGGTTAAATTCTTCCTATGTAGTTTCAGGCTCAATAGAATTCTCACTGCACTCACCTTCATCGCCATGGTAATCTCAGTGTGCACCTCACCTTTATTGCCATGGTAATCTCAGTGTGCACCTCATGCCCCTTTTCTTGGTCCGTGTGGATGAACATCCTTAGTTGATTTGGGCTTCAGCTTTGCTTGCCGAATGACATCCTCTCGGTTGGGCTCTTGCTTCTTGGTGTTCCCCTTCCTAAATTGGGAAGGATGATCATTTCCGCTTGTGTTGCCTTCATCCCTTGGGCATTTGGATGGAATGCAACAATAGCCGCTTCAACGCCAAGCATCTATCTCGTGATTGGGTTATCTCCTCGATTACTGGCCTCATCTCCTCTTGGCTCCATTCCAGGAAGGAATTTTCTGCTCTCTCTGGGCTCTTGCTCAGAGATGACTGAAATATCATTGCTCAGATGGGAGCCTCCCGCTATGCAGGAGTGGCAACCCCTTAATCTGGGCTTCATCAAGATGGATTTTGATGGTAGTTCTCTCGGCAATCCTGGCATAGCGGGCTTCAGCGGCGTTTTCCATGATTCAGGTGGTAACAAGCTCATATCTTATTCACGACCTATGGGCATTTTTGACTCCACTACTGCCGAGCTTTAGGCCCTCAAAGAACTCATCATCTTCCGAGAGCATTTCTCCGGGCTGCTCCACATTGAGGGAGACTCTGCGGTGATTGTTGGATGGTTCTCCTCTCCTTCTTCTCCGATGTAGCATAATTGGGATGTGTACTATTCCATTTGGTCTCATGTGCCTAGATCTGCAAATTCTGTTGCGAATGGTTATGCTAAGCAGGGGACCTCTCTCCATGCCCTTCTTGTAAGTGGGAAGCCTGCCTAATCTTTTTTTTTTTGCTCTTTGGTTTTAATAAATTCATCCCTTTCTCAAAAAAACAGAAGATGATTCTTGGTAGTAATTTTTTGGATGAAAGGGATGAAAGGAAAAGCTTCATTCTACGGATGCTGAAGCATTATTTTGGAAGGTCTTGGACTATTTAGTCAGTTCTTTGTTACTAGAAGTCATTGCCTTCACTAAATTCAGTATAGCCAAGGAGCTTGTAGTCAACATTCTAGTCTCTTCCTCAAGGTTTTGCTTCTTAATAAAGTATCAATGCTAGCTAGCAAAGAAACAACCAAATAAAACAGGGACAGGATTGGCATTCTCAGGGGTGGGGAGCTGTGATGGGGTAGTCCAGTTTTCTCAAATCTGTGTGAGTAGGGGTGGCTTCGAACTAAGCCGGCTCGGTGCCGGCTCGGTTCGATTCGGTATCTCTCGAGCTTGAGATCCGGGATCGGCTCATTTAAATTAACTTGCCGAGCTCGATCTAATCTAGGTTCGACTCGACGGTTCGACGGCTCGCGAGCCGACTCATTAATTTAACGAGCGGCGGGATTCGGGGGATTTGGGATTTCGGGAGTCTCGGGACCAAGAAGAGAGTTGCATTGTGGGACTCTCTTCCATTCCATCTCTGCCATTTCCATGCCTTCTCTGCCGTTTCCATGCCATCTCAACACGATTTTCTCGCTGAAATCGTGGATTATAGATCAAAATCGCTGTCCGTCAGCGGGGATTCATCGGAAATGGGGGATTTTTGGTCTTCATATCCATCGTTCTCCCTCTTTTGCTTTTCTTCGTTTCCTCCTCTGGGTTCCTGATTTATTCCCCCTTTCCCCTATGTCGTGGGTAATTTTTCGGTTTTGTGCTCCGAGCTCATGATTTCCCGATAATCTCTTCGGCAGGTTATGCTTCTTTTGGAATTTTCATCCAGGTAGTTATTTTTCTAGTTTGCTACACGTTGTTTACGGATTGTCCCTAGGCTGGCCACCGGGCTCGCGGTTTCTACTTTGTTTGAGCATCAAGCAAGTGGAGTGGCAATATTTGACGATCGATTGTTCTCCTTGCTGTTCTCGGACAGCGCAATTGAAGTTGTCGGTGTTGGACGGGATTTTGCTGATCGTCTTCATGGACGACTTAGGGTTTTGATTTTGTTTTTAGTTGGGGTCCTTTGCCTTTCTAATTTGTGCTTTTCTCCTTCTTCCTTCAAGCGAAGTTGTTACTGGAGTGGGTACCGAAGCCTTGTCTCTGATTTTAGTTGCAAATTGCGTTTTATGAGGGAAAAAAGTGATGCATTGGAGCTTCGATTTTGGTGATCGGTTGGAGGTGGTCTTTGAGTTTCCAAGTGGTCTTTCTTGACCCCCTCACCTCTGCGGCCGGGTGTCATGTATGCAGGATGTTTCAGCCACAAGGTACTCCTAAGTAGACCTGTAGTCTCCTTGCTGTCTTTTGTGGAAAAACTCCCGATGAATGAAAACCCAATCAGGAAGATGGACAGCAATTCTATCCTTTTCCAGTGCTCGTTTCTTTGGGCCGGTTGGAGGTCTAGACTCTAAATAATCCGGGTATTGATGAATTCCGGCATTCTTTAGACTCACGTGATTCTAATTTTGTTTACTTACAAGGAAAGCGACTTCCGAACGAGGAAGAAATTGGACCGTTGGTGTGGGGTGGAGTGAACATATCTACTTCTGAAGCCATCGCTGGGCTCTTTGAGCCGAAGGTTCCGTCCATGGTTTACTTGGAGATCCCGAATGGTGAAAAATTGGCTGAGATTCTTCATGTAAAAGGGATTCTTATGTAATATACTAGAGAAAATCATTTTCAAGTTATGCAGCTTCTCATTTTCGTCAAGCGTTCTTCTCAGTTACGCAAAGTTCTTGTAGTCATACATGGGATGCATTTCAGCTTGCCCATGCATCTGTTAGGCTGTATTGTGTGAGAAACAATTGTTTGATTGCTTCTCCGAAATGCAAGAAGTAGTCATGGACGGTTACGACTCAACGTTTGACACGCTGTACAATTCAGAGACCCCTGTATGTGTCCTGGATCGCCATTGCTCGAGCTCGAAAAGTGAGAAAACCAGTACTGTGAGATTGGAGCTCAAGAGGCGAAAGATGAGCGATTTTTGCAAACAGAAAACCTTTCAGCTTTTGCAGATTCAGCAATGCTGAGAAGGATAGAAAAAGGAGAAAAGAAAGCCAAAAAATTATTTGAACGATGAGACACAAAATCGCTGCATCTTGATCTCGTATGGAGGTAAAACAAAATGGAAAGGAGAAAAGAAGAGAAAATTAAAGAAAAAAAAATCGTTCGCTTTTGTTACTTCTCTTGTGAGAATGGACGGAGAAGGACAAAACAGAGCTTTGGTAAGTAAAGAGACCGAACGAGTGGAATTTCTATTCTTGTTTGCTTTTTAAGTGTTAGTGTAGTTTAGTTGTTGTCAGGAATAAGAGAAGCTAATTTTGAGAAATAGGCAGAGATGGTTTTTTTGCTTTTGCTTTATTCTCCCTAAGTCTCATCATCTAAAAGCCATAAGGTTGGCGGTAAACCAGGACCACGCTTGCTAGGAGAGCCTCCAAAAATTAATATTACTCTGCTAGAAAAGGTTACAGGTGAAGAAGATGAAGATTCACCCACTGCACTTCTTGAAATTAAGATATATGATGATGAGACGAACATGAGGTTTCTAGTTTGTGGGGCCCCATGTACTCTGGATGCTTGTTTACTGGGGTCACTGGAGGATGGCCTCAATGCCCTGTTGATTTGATGGCGAGTGCTGCTTGCTTTGTCATAGTAGCGCGGCTGGTGACTGGGTGAACTGTGGAATTTGCGGCAGGTGGGCTCACTTCGGTTGTGACGGCAAGGGCTAGTCATTTTGGGATGGAGCTTGGATCCAACTTCACACATAATTTTATATACAATTTATTTGATATATATTTTTTGAAAAGTTTTAAATGTATGTTGAAGCTTGAGCTCAGCTCGAACTCGGTTAAAATTATTGGGCTCGAGCTCGATAGCAATTTTAGGCTAGAGGTTAGGGTCGGCTCGAGCTCGAATTCGAAATATTTAAATCAAGCTCGGCTTGAACATAGGCAGGTTCGGGCTCGGCTCGGCTTGATGCCACCCCTATGTGTGAGTCCTTCGCAATAACATATTGTCTTTGATTTCTATAAGTTAGATTAGTCATGATATGGCATAGTCTTCTTTGTTTATTTGGTTCTAGAATTTTTTTCTTAAGTTTACAAGTTTCTTTATATGTAATTGGTTGCTAGGTTGATAAGATCTATAATCTGTCTCAAATTGCACAATCACAAAAGAGTGACACTGGAGCAGAAGCTCGGATCACAGATGGCAAAAACTGTGCAAGACAAACCAATAAATTCCAGCAGGTGGACTCAGAAATTTTAATTGGTTTCCTCTTTCTTACTTGGTTATTTTTTCTTGAATTTTCTTGATTTCTGGAAAATCCCTAATCATTTAACTTTTGTATAGTGTTCCTCGAGGAGCATAGTTTCACAGGTTGAAGGGGTTGATGCTCCAGAGATGGCAGGCAACTTTATTCCAGGTAAACCTTTAGCTTAGGTATCTAAATTTTTGGCTATGCTGCATTTGAACCAGCAGTTCTAATGCTGAGCCTGCATTTCTCGTCTTGAAGATTTGGGGACATGTGATACCAAAACATATGCTTTGGTTTCTGAGGTGAATGGTGAATCTCCTGAGCTAGCGGCTGCTCATGACATTAGTTGCTCCTCCCAAGAAGTTCCAGTAACTTCATCATTGCAGATGAGTAAAATGAATGCTGTAGAGATCACTTCCACATGTAATGCAGATATTAACACTTACAAAAAAGATTTGATGGTGACTACAGAATGCAAAACTTGCTTTTTATCAAATGAAGAGCCAAAATTTTCAGAAACACTTTCAGTAAATTCAACTGAGCATAATACAGAAAACCGGACAGCAACTGCTGCTGAGGTAGATGACTTCATTCAAGCTGATTCTCTTCGATTTGAGGTGAGAACCCTTAATGATTTTCTTATCTTATTATCAATATCTGAGAGTATCAATTGCTATTTTATCAAAAGTGCTTGCAATGATGAGTACATGCCATGTCGGGAATTTCATTCTCCCTAGATCCTAGTGGCCCATATTTTTCAAGTTAAATTAGATGGTATTTGTGGATCTTTTTATTGTAGCTAAGTTCACCTGACAATTGGATAGGTTGGCATGAAACTGAAGAATAATGTACAGATCATGCTATGTCCATAATATGACAATATTTATGTATGTAATCTACTTGGAAGTATGCTCATCTTCTTTGCTTTTTCTACACTATAGGTGAGCCAATACACCGGGCGAGTGCACTTGTATGCTTGCATTGTTGGCAAAGATTCAAGACCAAGACCATTACTTGAGAACTTTCGGCAGGAGGAGCTTGAGTCATCACTTTCTTCTCTAATTAATGCAGACAAAGAAACAACTCCAAAACTCTTAAAGGAAAATTCAGCATGCAGGAATGTTTTGCTAGAATTCATCAAGGAGTGGAATAATCTAAGACCCATTGAACAGAAGAAACTACGTGGCAAGCCTTTACAACTTCCTTTAGAACTTGAGCTCTGCTATTTGAAACAAAATCTCAACCATGGATCAAAGGTATCGCCTTGCTAGAAAGTAGCTACCTATATTTTTAAGGTCTTTAACGTAACCAGCTATTATATTTATGAAATAGTTGGAGCAGGTAATGGTGAATGGCATGAAACTTTTTTAGCTAAAGGTGTGAACATCGTAACAACATTCTTCTTTAGATTCATCACAGAAAGTATGTTCACATGTATCAATACTTGTGCTAATAATAACTTTGCAGGGATTACTAAAAGGTGGAAGCAAGAGGCGAGTTACACCATTGGATGAGATAAGCAATCCTCTGCCAGAAAATGCTGTTTGGAAGAAGATCTTGCTTCAGAAAGGGTCTAAAAGGGGGGAGAAGGAGTACTTACAGGCTTGGTCCTTAAAAAATGAACCACTGTGTAAACTTTGTCAATCTCCATGCTGGTAAGTAGCATTCATTGAAAAATGAGATATAATAATTTGTGACTTTAATTTTGCATTTGATCTATTCTGTTTTGATTTGATCTATTTCAATGTTTTGACAGTGGAAGCGTTGCTAAAACTCCTCAATTCTTTGAAGATCTATTTTGCAATTTGAACTGCTATGAAGAATATCGGATAAGAACCAGTCAACGATACCTCAGGGAGGTAAAATTTAATATCATATTGTGACAAACTATTGATTGATCATATTTGTGCCTAACTAGTCTCTCCTAAATATTGGTATGCTGTGTTTGGTTTACAGGCACTCTTTCAAATTGAGTTCGGTGTTTGTACTCAGTGCAAGCTAGATTGCCATAAACTTGTGCAGTACATTAGGCCTTTATCAATTGAAAGGCGCAGGGAGCACATAGAAAAAGTGGCTCCAAAGGTGGCAAGAAACAAAAAACTGTAAGCGAAAACGTGTTCCTTATAGATCCAGAAAAGATAGCTGAACAACATGAATTGGAATATCTTGTCAAAGTTTCTTCATATTTGAACTGTTCTAGTTGCTTTAAAACATATCATGACTTGAACAAGGAAAATTTCCTGCTTACATTTTTTCTTTATTTTTTCAGAGTTCTTAGCTCAGCTTGATGATCAGGTCTGAGCACAGAACTGCAGCAAAATGGCCACCATGCAGTGCCATGAGAAAAATTCTGGAAAATTCAAAACTAAACTGAAATAAAAGTTTCTCTAATAGAAGTTTAATGGAGTTTTAATGAAAGAAATGGAGTGAAATATGGGGGGAAAGAATAGGTTTGCATGGCAACGGATGGAGGAAAAGTACTTTTGACATGGAGAACAAACACACACTCCTACACTTGCACAAACACAGTTTATTGGGGATTGTAGTCTGCTAATTCTTATATCTGTGTTAATCCCCTACTTAATGGTACACACTCCCTCCACTTAATCTTCTCCCAACTTCCTAACTTCCAATTTGTTGTTGATATTCTGTTAAATGTGATTAAAGGTTGGACCTATTATTTCATGAAATGACAAACAGTGAATCTGAAAGAAGTAGCGATGGTCCACATGATTGCATATCATGAGAAAAAAAATTATGGCTGTTATAATTGCAACTATGTAAATTAACGTTAGCATTATCTCTAGCTATTGTTTGACGATAATGCTTGATGACTTGCAGGCTTGAGAGGCTCATATATGAACCCACTCAGGGCAATGCGTGGCATGCAGACCATATGGTACCTGTATTTGAAGGCGGAGGTTTGAAGCCAAACACTTAATTCAGACTCTTATTTTCGTTTGCTTTATAGGCGTAAAGCATTTTTTTATAACAATTCTATCTGATTAAACAAAATTGAGCAAGATATGATATTTTTTTTTAAGTCACTTGAAAAGTTCTACCAGATAAAAAACCATTTGTCAGCCCTGACGCTGAAATCAGTATATTGATTTCATTTTGTCATAGTTTATCTAGACACTAATTTGACTGGCCAGCCATGACATGAAAGAGCCAAGTTCATTATCCCTTGCACAAACCACTAAAAAAAAAGTAAAAGGAAAAGATTATCTGCCATTTTATTGAAAAAAGGTAGGTCTTGCACTCCTGTTAGAATGCTTTTGAGTGAGCTGTCTGAACTAAGAGCAATTATAAGCAGGAAGTCATATAGACCGATCTGATAGCTTTGCTTCCTCTCTCAAAGTTTCTTATCGTTCAAGCCAACAGCCAATCGTTTTTGACCTATCTTCTCCTCTGTTTTTCTTTTCTTTGTACATAATTTCAACTTCTGCTACAGGTGAATGCAGACTGGAAAACATGAGGACTCTCTGTGTGGCTTGTCATTCAGAGGTCACTGCAGCTCAACAGGCAGAAAGACGGTTAATGAGAATCAAGGCCAAAGAGCAGCTAAAAAGTGTGATCAAGGAGCTTCAACAAAACCCAACAGAGATGGAGACAATTCCTAACGTGGAGGTAATATCATTGAATCTTTCTGCTTAGAACTTTATAGCAAACAGTTCTCTGTTATTTTACTAAAGGGTGTTAATATCAAGACTGTTGAGTACCAACTCCCTAATAATCTGTAAATTTCCTGGTAAACACAAGCACGTGTACATATATATACAGATGGATGCTCAGACACATTGAAAATTGTTAATATTATGTTTGTGACGGTACACGGACCTGATGTCTTAGGGCCAAGTTTGTCTGGAGGGCAATGAAGATGAACTGTTGATCAGAGTACCTGGCAGTGCATATTCTGGAGACCAAAACACAGAGCAAATCCAATGAAGCATACTCAATTCCAGAACAATGTTAAAAAGGCTTTAATTGGCATTGCTTCGCTGACCACTGCTGGGAGCACTTTATCCTGTGTTGTGAAATTTTTGTACTTAATGTAACTCGTGGGGATGGCATTTAACTGGCATTATCTCTAACTATCAATTGGAAAATTAACGTTATCTAGGGGTAAGAGAAGTGTAAAATTCTGTATCATTTGTACACTGCAGAAATATTCATCTTTTGCAATAGCCAATGATGTGATAGACAGTATCTTAAATTTGATCTTCTTTAACATCAGCACAGTATCATTATTTGGATTCATCCTCAGATTCAAAGTCCAAGCCAGACATGCTCATCCGTCCAACATTCACTGCAAATTGCACGAATATAGGAGATAGTAAGAAACAGTGATGGGTGTTTGTACCGAAGCAATTTCAAGGGTTGTAAATATTTCTGACATATAAAAAGTTTTTCCTATCGTTAAAGAAAAATATCCCTATGACAGATGGTTTGATGTGGATGTGCTACTACAAGAATCAGTTCAGACTGAAAATTCTCATGATATAACTATGCTGTCACATGGTCTTCTCACTCTATAAATCAATGATACCATTTGCCAATGAGCAGAGTAAAATTTTCTGTAGTTTCTCCGGTATTGAGTTTTTTGCTGAAGCCAAATGTCTGAAACCATTATGAGTTTGATGACCAAATATGAAATTTGCTTTCAGCTAACTGAACTTAGAGGAAACCATGAACCATGCATAGCTGCGGTCAAAGCCTACATATTTTGTCAGACTTTGAGATCCAATATCTCAAATGCAAAAAGAAATGTCTATTGAACTGAGAGGAACCTGTTTTAGAGGAACCTGTTTTGCATGCCATTGGTACAAATCTACAACTTTACTTTTAAATTTTTAATATCCAAACTTTATTTTTAAATTTTGTGGAATATAACTAAAAAAGGAAACCACCAGCTTAAACTGTCTCTCAACAAGTCAGATAAGCTTTAAAGTTTCCACCCTTTCAGTACTGTAGTCTCTGGAGTTTCAGCCTGATCCTCATCAAGTAGGTTGTACTAGGTCATTCAAGGTCTCATCCATCTAATGCAGCACATATCACCAATCAAGTGACATGAACAACTCCTATTCACTGAAGGACGGGATTCCTCTGCAATTACGGTGGTACTTCTGTATAATAATGCTGAGTACTTGTTTCAAAAAAAAATAATGCTGAAAATTGAAATGCAAAAAAAAGGAAGGTCTGCTCACCTACAGCATCAAGTCCTGATACATTTGGCATAAACTTTCTGATATGATCGTCTGCTGCCATGTCAGCTTTCAGTGTTTCACACTCAAAAGATATCAGAATTTTCTGTTTCTCATGCTTCTGCTCAACCATTCCAACAACATCCTTTTCCCATCTGCAATCAAATAACTATATTTAATTTTATATATTCTGAAATTGACATATAAAAAGTGGTAATAAATGCTCCAACACATTTTGATGCTAGTGAGAGCAGGTGCAACCTATTTGATCATCTATGATCCATATAAAAAGAATATCCATGTTGTATATTTCTTAAACTCAAATGATAAGAAAAACTAACCCACAGGATCTCCCTAATCATCCCACAGAAGGAAAAGTTCATAGCAAGTAAAATGATATGCAATTAGATAATCAGGTGTATAATCCAATGCCTTTAAAACTGGGCCTGACGAGGCCCTTTCTGATTCTCACACAGATAAAGACTTGAAATCAAGACCTCACACTATAAACACCACCCTCCCCCCACTCTGTTGGTCATTGAGCCAATGAACTGATTTGTACATCTTAGCAATTAACCTGGCATGAGACCTTTCACTGAACCAATCCAGTTTTGTTGACTTGAACCTTGCTTTTAAAACTGGAATCTCAAACTCGGAAAAAGGACTAAAACACAGTATTCGAACCAAAAATATGGCCACTACGTATCATGCCACATTTGAAGTTGTGCCATAACATGGGAAAAGAGTCTCTGTCACATCTGAAATACATGTAAACTTATAAGGCATTTGAATCATCATTGTTATTGGGAAAAAAAGGTGTAGATATAAGTTCATATAAGCTTAGGTTCACCCAATTTTCATTTTAATGACTTAAAATTGAATTTTACTTTTTCTCTATTCATTTATTATCCTAGGCATTCATTTATTTTGAGATTTTTTATAATTTGTATTAGTTTTTAATGGATATAATGGCATTATTGTAAATACAATAAAGTAGATGGAATTCATGTAAATAGAGCAACTTTTTCAAAGAAGAATTCATATTTGGCTGGACTAGAGACCAACCTCTTTTCCCTATTGTTATTGTCATAATTATTGTTGTCATCATTATTACTTATAGTATGATGTCTTGGGGCTCCAACCAGGCCTTCAGATTGATTGGTTCTTATGATACTGGTGTAAGCAAACGCCCTGCAATGCACTGTGTAGTTTGTCATAAGACAAGATATAAGATCTAATCCAGACTGCAATGACAAAGCAATACAAGTTAATGTGGATCATTCTACTTAAGAGTTCAAATAAAAGTACCAAACATTAAGACCTAAATCAACAAGGTTCACATGCACCAGTTCATGAATAACTGGAATAAAAAGTAAGATCTAGAATGCTAAATAACTTTGTCATTAATATTCGAGAGATCAAATGAAACTGGCTATCGAAGGTACAACTGACTCCATTCTACTCATTTGATTGTCTTCATGCTCCAAATTATTCAGGGTTAAGCTACCAAATATGACCTCAATTCTTGGAACTTTCAAGCTATTATTGATCAAACAACGTTACTTATTATATTCAATCAAACAACATTACTAACATGAAATTCTGGAGTTGAAATGTTACTCTTCAAGGTTCAGTTTATTTTTTGGCACAGAACTCTTTCTTATCGCTCTAGTCACATTTGCGTTTATCATATTTAAAAAAATGCTTATACCCTACACAGTTGAACAGAAAACAGCTGTACAGAAGAAAGATGAATTAATTACCCATGGGCATGATCAACATTGCGGAAGCGAGCAGCATCATGACCTCTGCACTCCACTACAACTGCCCGTTCTCTCTTGCTCTGTTACAAGCCAAATTTCACAATGGTTAATCACAATAAAAGTACGTTACACTACAAAAAGTTATTAAGTAAAAAATGTCGAAGGGGTCTTACAGCATAGTCGAAGATGGTCAGCTTGATAAAGCGATAATCTTCCCCTCTGCTGCATTCCCTCTCGCAAGCCAATTCTTTTTTACCCAAAGTGAGAAGCAAGGTAAGCAATTATATGCGTTAAAAACATTCCCCGTATTTTATTAGCAGAATCAGTAAAGTCCAATCTCTTAAAAGATCGTATTAGAAGTTACTGCGACTGAATTCTAGACCTCGTCAACCTAATCAGCCAATATCACTGACAATTTCATGAAACACTAACAACTGATTCTCTTTACAACGAATATTTTTCTTCTTCCAAACACATTGTAATAAGAATGTATTAGAGGCATACCGGTGCCATGAAGACCGTAGCAAACGGAATCAGGAAGCGAAATGAAATGTCCTGAAATAGAACCCGACGGCAGCAAGGCTATAGAAGCAATGCCTTCCATATCCTTCGGCATGCTTCGTCTCCACTTTCTCCCTCCGCACAATGGCTTCCACTTTATTTCTCTCCAGTCCCTATGTAAAAAGGAGGTCGGATTCGTCTACCGACTAAGATGTCATTTTTTCAAATTATTTTATAATTAATATTTCATCGAAAAATATCACCTTGTAATTTTAAGTTAAATGTTGATACATTATGTTATTTAAAATTAATTAAAAATTTAAAATCACCCGATTATTCTACGGTTTTTGGTAATACAAATTGGTCTAGTAGATTTTCAGTGTTTTTTAAATAAAGAAAGTGGTCAAACGGTTATTATTTTTCCAGGGTCGATTCTTTTCACTCGGCGGCTCTAAACTCCCTGGAGAGAAACAAGAAAGCGAAATCGGAGTCCACTTCTTTCCCCTTTCTCCATCGCTCCCGAACGTGACGAACCCTAGCAGAAAGCTGCAGCTCGATCAACCACCGATTCTTTGTCGATTCGTCTTCTTCTTCTCTCTTTGCGACTTCGCTTCGTTGTGCGATAGGGTTTGGTAGCATCGCCGCCTTCGTTTCTACCCTCGCTGGTAATCTCCTCCCCTATTTGCTGTGACTGCAATTCCAGTCGATTTTTGGGGTATTGCTTAGAACCTTTCTGAGATTCTTCGTATTATAGCTCCGTTTGTTTTTTGTCACTTGCGCTTTCTCTATTAGGGTCTCGCTGCCCATCTCTCCTGATTTTCTGCAATTACCTATGGAGCAGACAAGAAATATAAAATTCTGTTGCAGAAAAGGAGACAGGGGCTTCCCCCAAGGTTTTACAGGACTTCAGTGAATCATTGCTGCCTACGCTTGCTGGATCTGTTGCCTTTGGGTTTTTTAGGGTTTTTACTGTTGGGACTGCGACGATAGAAGTTTGTTGACCTTACTATTCTTTGTTTTTTTTTTTTTTGGCCATATTTTTCGTGCTAAGCGGTTTTTCACACCCGATTGGGTGAAGGTGCTTAGGCTTCCAGTCGCCCTGTTTCGATTTTTGTTGCCGTATTTTGCTTTGGAATTACATGGCGGCTGGAAGACATGGAGGTTACCGTGACCATGAATTCAGAGAACGGGAGGCTGATTTTGATGTTTCTAGGGGAAAAGAATATTATTTCTCGAGAGAGGAATTTGCTCGTGAGCGTGAGCGTGAGCGTGACGGCCATCGGGGCCATGTTATTGAGCGAAGAAGAGACCGAGATATTAGAGATAAGGTTAAGATTAGACAGCGAGATGTCAAGGAACGAGACGTAGTGAATGGTGGGTACTATGCATTTCCTAACATGAATAACTCAGGGAGTGGGGGGAGTCATAGAAGTAAGCACAGTGGAGTCCCTGTTAGGGCTTCTGACCGAGAGCCAGGTGAACTTTCAAGCGGAAGTGGTTCTGATGATCCTGATGCACCTGCATCCGGTGTCAAGGATAACAAGGATCTATCATCTGAGAATGGAGCCAGGTTAGTCCCGGAGAAGAAGAGGAAGTTTTCACCAATTGTCTGGGACATTGAAGAAAAACAAAAGAATTGTTTTTCTGGGAATAAAGCTGACCCACCAAACCTTCCCCTTCCTCCTCCTCCACCCCTTCCTGAAGGGTCACACCCTTCTCCATACCACAATCTAAATGATGTTGTACAACCCTCATTGGGCCCAATCGGCCTTAGCAAATTGGAGTCCTCCACTGTTGAAGCTGAAATAGCACTCAGATCAGTTGGATTGATGGCTGTGGAATCATCAGCTGGGCTATTTCCTGCTCCTTCTGAGCATGATGAAGGTACTGGGCAGGACATCAGGCATCTGGAAGAGGAAGAGTATGTTCCTACAAGGAATATCTCAGCGTCCCGATGGGCTAATGCGAATGATTCTCCTAGGGATGGAGGCGAGGTTTCTGAGGAGGAAAGCAGAAGTAAAAAGAGGAAACAGATGCCTCAGCCTGAGTCTATAGGGTCAAAAAGGGTTCCTAGCCCTGAGCTTGGGGAAGTCATCCGAGAAGGATCTGAAGGAGCTCGATCCAAATCATCTGGTTCTGGTAGAGATGGTCATCAAAGTGCATCTGCTAGTGAGGATGAAGTTGAGTTGGATGAGAATGACTATATGGATGTTGATCAGGAAGATGGAAATGGTGATGCCAACTTTCATCAGTCTGACACAGATGTTGATGGTGTAAATGATTCCTATATGACCGTGAAGCCGATTGCATCTCCACAGAGGAGTATAAACATGCTGCGAGGTTGTAGGAGTGTTGATGAGTTTGAGAAATTGAACAAAATAGATGAAGGCACATATGGTGTTGTATTTAGAGCCAGGGACAAGAAGACTGGTGAGATTGTTGCTTTGAAGAAGGTCAAAATGGCGAAAGAAAGAGAAGGTTTCCCCTTGACCTCTTTAAGGGAAATTAACATCCTACTGTCTTTTCATCACCCATCCATTGTGGATGTTAAGGAAGTTGTTGTTGGTAGTGACCTTAATCAGATTTTCATGGTTATGGAGTATATGGAACATGATCTTAAAGGGCTAATGGAAACAATGAAACAACCTTTTAGCCAGAGTGAAGTTAAGTGCTTGATGTTACAGTTGTTGGAGGGTATCAAGTATCTTCATGATAATTGGGTCCTTCACAGGTAGATCTTTTTGCAACATTCAGGTTCTAATTTCATGATTATTTTGTTTATCTTTGATCTTATATTGTCAATGTATTGATGACTTTGGTCATCTCCTTAGGGATTTGAAGACATCAAATCTTCTGTTGAACAATCGGGGTGAGCTTAAAATTTGTGATTTTGGGTTGGCTCGCCAGTATGGCAGCCCATTGAAACCCTACACTCATTTGGTTGTTACTTTATGGTATAGGTAAGTGCATTCTTGTGTGCCACGATTTGCTGTATCCCTATCTTTGTATTCTCACAGTGACCTTACTGCACTACCTCTGATACCTTACAGAGCGCCTGAACTTCTGCTTGGAGCAAAGGAGTACTCAACTGCCATTGACATGTGGTCACTGGGATGCATCATGGCTGAACTGTTAGCAAAGGAGCCATTATTCAGTGGGAAAAGTGAAATTGATCAGCTTGACAAGGTGATAAAATCTGTTTCCAAGTATCTCTAATGTTGGTGTTTGCTAATTTCAGTTCTTCTCAGTTTTATGGTCCCTGCCGAACTGCAGATTTTTAAAACCCTTGGCACACCGAGTGAGAAAATATGGGCCGGATTTGCCAAGTTACCGGCAGTCAGAGTGAACTATACCAAGCAACCGTAAGTCATTGGGGTTATTATTTTTTTCACTTGTGTTTTCAATCCCTTTTGGATGTTCCGTTGTGTTCTTATTTCAACCACTGTTTTCCCAGGCTTTCCAGCCAACTGTGATTCTGGTCAGGCTTCTGATTTGCCATGACGGCAGTCTCAGTTTCTTGGTACATCTTTCGGATTCATAGTAACCACTAACATTGCCCTTTCAGGTATAACAAGTTGCGGGAGAAGTTCCCACCTGCTTCTTTCTCTGGGCGTCCCATCCTTTCTGAAGCAGGGTTTGATCTGTTGAACAAACTTCTTACTTATGATCCTGAGAAGGTGCACTTTATTTAGTCTTTTTTCTGTAGTTTAAGCATTGATGATTAATTAGCTGCTTTTGTTAAGTTGTCAGATTAATTATTCTCTCTCTTGTGTTTTCTGTTGCAGCGTATAACAGCTGAAGCTGCTCTTGATCATGAGTGGTTCCGAGAAGTTCCTTTGCCTAAATCAAAAGATTTTATGCCAACTTTTCCTGCTCAACATGCTCAAGATAGGTCTGTTTGTTTTGTCTAATTAAAAACCTAGGCTTAATATGGCTTGTTCTTTACAACTGAAGTTGTTATATCTGTGACCTTTCTAGGCGTTTGCGACGGATCATGAAGAGTCCTGATCCATTAGAAGAGCTGCGGAGGAAGGAGTTGCAGCAAGGTGATTTAGTAGGTGCTGGTGGTCTATTTGGCTGACTTGATAGGAATAGAATGTATATATCTGTTGGAGCACATCCCCTACTTTGTGGTGTTTGCATGAAAGATGAGGTGAGAGATGGTAACATTGTATGTGGAGATTGCAATACTTTTGGTATGAGACAAGGATTGATGCTGTTCTTTAGCAGGCACCCTTTGAATGACTTTTGGTGGTGAAAGATCCCCCGTTTTGTTCTCCGCTATCAATACCAATTATGTTGCAGAAACTTTTTTGTCTGCAGCTTTGATGATCATAAAAAGTGCCTTGCAAGGTGGGGCATTGTGGCGTTTATTTGGGTAAAATCAGTTATATTTGAAACTCTGTGGATGTAACATATATTTTTAATTGGCACACTGTAAACAATGTTTCCTAAATCTGGCTTTGTTACCAGAAAATTCATTGGTCAATACTGCATTTGAATTTTTTATTGCCTTTTCTTTTAATCTTCACGTTGTCTTTGCAAGAGGTGATTCGTGTGAAGCAGCGGAGATGGGCGTTATTTGCTCTTAATTTCTGAAGAAGTTGAAGGGAAATTTTTACGTGCTCAAGGTAATTTGTTTGACTGATGTCAGTGGACTGTGAATAAGCTCTGGGATTCTTGTAGCTATTATCACTCAATTATATAGTTGAAGTGAATCTAATTTAGAATGGACTTGGATCCTTTTCCAGATATTCCTTATTACCTGTAGTTCTGATTATATGATATAGGCTCCTCAAGATATAGTCTTCTCAAGAAGCCCCATTAAATAAAAAATGGCAACATAAGTACTCTGAAAAGTCATCATGCTTCTGAATCTGCTGTATGACTTAAATGCAGTAATATGCCTGTTCCAGCCATGATTCAACTCCAAAGAAATCCTGCTTGAAATTTAACTATGTTCCAAGACTGGGATCATACTTCTTTTCTTTTCGTTTCTTTTCTTTGTCTCTTTCTCTTTTTATTTTTATTGTTATTTTTGGATAGCTTGGGCATCATCATTTGTCACTATGTTCGTAACTATCAGGTTGTGCTTCCATATTCCAGCTGCATCAGTTTTTCACTTGATGCTCCTGAGGTCCTAGGAAAGTTGAAACATTTCTATTGGTCAGGGATGGTTGCTAATTAAGAAAAGCATGGATTCAAAAAGACTCTGCATATTATTTATGGTCTTAGTACAGCCACTTGCAGGTGTTTAACATGAAGGGACCAAATTGCAGCATCCTTTTTGTTGTTAACGTAATAGAATGCTTAGGTGGTTTTATCAAGAACTTACATGTCCAACCACATTGCTGCACTATCTTTTTTGTTATCGTCATAGATTTATTAGTTAGGTGGTTCTATCAAGAATTGACATATTCTTTTGTTTAAATCTTTAAGCTCTAGTGGATTTACATCTTTGAAGTCTTGTAATTTAATTACTTGATGTGATTAGAGGACAATCTCTAAAATGTACTTCAGTGTGCGTCAGTGGCAGAAAGTGATTTGGTATAATCGGTTGTCTATAAGGACCTGAGAATTTATGTTTTTTAACAGTTCATATGGTTGTACTATGGGGATTTGAGTAAAATTGCATCTGGTAATTTATAGTTAAAAAAGCGAAGTGTCCCCTCTGTTTAGAAGAGTGAGCAGAGTTTATGACATATCTTGTTCTTACAATTGTCAAGTGTTTGAAGTCATACTGAAAGTATAGTGTAGTTTTGCTTTGTCAAAACGTCTAAGGCTTCTTCATTGAGCTTAATGAGACACAGAAAAGATTGCTTATGGAATGTGCACATCATTGCATGCAGTTTTTAAGTAGTGGCTTCCACAAAGGTACAAAGTTTGGTGGACTTCTTACCTGAGTAATATCTATGAAGGAGTTCTCTTTAACGAGCTTCCATTTAACTAATGGGTGGCAAGAGATTTTTCCTGTGGTCAGTCCCCTGCAAAGGTGACTCTCTTCTGATTTCTTAAGTCCAAGAATCATATAAGTTTTGAAATGTATTGGTGCTGAACATGATGTTTTATTTTGTAAATGAATAGCTGTCAACTAGTTGTTATACAGTTGCAGTTTCACTGTTTGTATCTCTGGGTTCCTTGTTGCTGTAATTAACTAGGTGGAGTGACGTTTTGCTAATCACCTTGCTGTTACCTTTCCTCTATGTGGTATTTGGAGGCACTGGAGTGTTCATGGCTATTATCTACAAATGTTATTGCAGTATTATAGCTGGCAGGTTGAAGATGTAGGCCAACTACAAGAGGCCTTTGGGAGATGGATGTCACTGTATGGGGCTTATCAGAGGTACAGAGTCATTCCCTTTCATTCTTTCATGATGTGAAATGCCATGCAGCTGCCTATTTGCTTCTCTTGCCTAAGATCATTTTCCCAGAGAAATGGCAAGATTTTTAATGGAAAGTTCCTGTGGTGGCATCTTTGATACTGCATTTCTGGCCATTCTAGCAATGTCTAGTGTCCTCAAGAGTGTAGGTTCCAACTTCAGTGAGTGAGTCCTCTTTTTTATTTCTACATATTCAATACCTGTCTCAATTTGTGTTAAGCCATCAGAATGTTTTGCTGTGCTCTGCTCTTTAGTAACTTTTGAAGTCTCTTCGCTTTGATGATGTAGCATATCTGATGAAGTCTTTTTCTGAGACCTAGTTGTGGTTGCTTTGGTTTTTAATTTATTAAGATTTTGGAAAGTCCAACAGTGTAGGGTGTGAGATTGGCAATTTGCATTAGTTTCAAGTTCTGTTGTAGGACTAAAGTGGGAGTTGAAGGTCTTGGGCCATTTCGATTTTTGTGTAATCATCTATTTTTCTACCGTTTGATTTAATTGCATAAAATCAAGTGCTATGCATGCTTTGGTGCTACATTTGATTTGCTACCTATGTTGATAATCAGTGTCAAACTCGGTTTTGTAAAAATAACTATATTCTTTCATGTTTGTGTTCACGATTGGCCAATTAATCTCAGCTATTCATACGTTATTCCTCCCCCCCTCCCTTTACAAAAAAAAAAAAAAACGAAATGTTACTCATCAGTCCTTTAATAGAATTTTCTTTTAGCATTTAGCATTTGAAGGAAAATAGTTATGATGGCAAGATAAAAGAGTAGTCTAATTTGTGAAAGAAATTCTATTAACTAACCTAAACTTTGAGAAAGAGCTTATCGTTCTTCAGATTGTGGTTCTGATGAGTTCTTGTTAGTGTTTCATTCTCTTTTGTTTGTTCCCTTTGCCGCTTTTGTTTTTTTTTTTTGGCCTAGAGAAACTGTGTAGCCAATTTGTGGATAAGGGGCAGATAAATCATTGATGTTTGACATTTTGCAAAAGTGGGTGGCGATGCTTGCAGAAGCGCTGGTCTTAACATGAGGGAGCCATGGTGCACTGCCTAATTTTCCAAATCATAAGAAGCTATTTTTACTCGTCCTGTTAACTGGTAAAGTCTACTGGAAATGTATGACGGGAAACCTGATTCACCGGTGGCCTATACGATTCAGTTGTAACAAGCTTTGTAAATGTGATGATCTGACCTCATTTGTAACTTGCCATGATTTGACCACTCCACATTGTGTATAATTGATTGCTATAGTGAAAGAAAGTATACTTGAGCTCTCCAAATCATCCCAAACAATTTGAAAATTTTCAAAGAGCCAAAGCAAGGAGTTCTTGAAACAGCTAGGAACTTATATGATGATTGTAAGTAGTATTCTTCGGGCTTAACTTTGCCTGAACATATTTGAAAAATCAATCAAATTTCATTATGAGCTTTGACTTTGGTAATTCAGTCAATTAGGGATTGATTGAGCTGCCGTTTATATAGAACAGAAACTTAGTATTGGTGTGGCAACATTTTAAGAATGGATAAACAACCCCAAAGGACAAAGTCGTGCAACAAAATTTTTAAACTCTAATTTTTGTGTGCCTTAATCAACATGCTACTAAAATGAAGGTTACTCACCTCTTTCTTAATCGCTGCATTGAACTTTTGATTGAAAGTTTTTATGCCTCTTTCAATATTATCTTCAGCTAACCAACTTCTATGGTGAATAGTAAATCGCCTTATTTTATAATATAAGGGGGCTCATTGCAATTATAGTTGTGTTTGTTTGTTGGTGGTATCCCAGATAAAACCTTGTAATAAATTTTTTTCTCAATAAAAAAAACACTACTTTGTATATTTTTAGGTTATATTGATGTCTCCAAAAGGGTTTTTGATATTACATGTGGTTTTTTTATGAACTTGTGCTTCCTTATAATCCTACTAACGTTTTTTTAGTAAAGAGACAAGAGAAGAGGGAGAATTGAATTAGGAAAAGAGACAAGAGTACGTTGGAAATAGAAGGGAGGATTAGGGTTGTGAGTTTGAATACCTAATCCTCTCCCTTAAGCTTTATTTATAAATATCAAAGTATAAAAAATACATCCATGCCCTTCATCCTAATAGGTGAGGATAAACTCTCCGGCCTATAGTTAATTGGAATACAAAATGACAATTTATCTGATCTTCAAATAAAATGATCCAGTTGATAATTACTCAGTCAATCTTCAACTTCATATTTTGGTGGATGCAACAAGGTCTCATATTATTACTCACCCAAATGGCTATGCTAGTAGTAGCATCTTCTTGATCTCTTTCATTCACTCAAAAGGAGAATCTTAGTATCAGACAAGCTCATAAAAGACCTCTAGCAAAACTCCATCTCTCCTTCTGAGTGGATTATATTACAGAAGAAACTCACAATATTTTTCTGGTGTTAACAGGGTCAACAACAGATGAATAACGCCTTGATTCGTCAACATCTTCGTATCTCCAGAAGCTGTAGACAGCTCTTGCTGTTCATTTTGTCGATAACATGGCTGGATGTTTATCTGTTGGGCCATGTTTTCATTACACAACCTGTCGGCTGTAGTTTGTCACTTTACATCCATGTACCCTGGTCTATCAGCAGCATGTTTCCACAGCCATGCCTTCTTCATTGTCTGTAATCAACTCTTTGGGGTCCCAGATTCCCCATATCAAACATGGCCTCATGACTTGCATTTCGATTTTGGAGTATTTTACTGATCAATCATTAGTTGGAAGTCCTAAAGAGTGGTTACTTGCATGGTTTCTAGTTAAGAAAATAGACTTCTCTTCTGTTCTCCACCTCTAAACTACATGACTTTTAAGCATTGTTTGAAACTTTGGATTACCAGTAGCAAAACTATCCCATTCATCTAGACTCTTATGACGTTTCAATCAAAATATCAACTCCCAACACCATTCTAGAGATTGGAAAACATTTGCTCCTTTCAGCAAAAATCACATCACCAGCAAAAGATGATAGCTCTATTGTTCAGTTTTCTCTTAACATCTCCACATGTTAGTCTCTTGTGCCTATGCTACAATTCGAGAAGTTGTCGGCTAACTGCACAGTGAGCAATAGCCACTCATGCATCGAATCCATGTCAACAAAACGAGCCACAAACTACATAATCAGAATTTAAGTGAAATGGTCCCAGGCCCTAGCTTGGCCTTACCAGAGACCCCTAGGGTTCAGGTTGGTGATAATGCTACTTACCCTGGAAGAGAGTGGTTTAGTGGAACTGAATTGATGCTGCTGCTGCTTCTGATAAGTTTATGTGAAGCACAGAATTGAAAGATTTGAGAGAGAGAGAGAGAGAGAGAGAGAGTTTCAAATGAGCATAATAATAATTGCTTTGGTGTCATTGTAGTGGGAGAGGACCAGTCTGTGCACGTTTGGACAAAGAGAAGGGGACCATGAACAGCTCATTCAGGCTACCATCTCTTCAACAGCAGAAGAGAGACGCGTGTCAAAAGTTAAAAGCACTCATTGGTGACTCTAGCTAGTGGCTGGTAGAGAAGTCACAACTCCACTAGCTCATATAAGGAGTTCTCAAGGTTTTTGCCTGCTGCATCAATGTGGAAATCGTTCTTATACCGTTCTAAAAGCAAAACGACGAGTCTTGTTCCTTGTTCCTGTGGTTTCTTATCGGCACAAAAAACAGCCTCAGTTTACTTTCCGTATAAAGCTTATGAGATTTCCTGAACTGAATGAATCAAGACGGTCTATTTATGAACAGATATCCATCTCTTGAGTCAGAAAACCCGTTGTCGATGGAAAACTGTCTAAAACGTAACTTCAAGGCCCAGTCAGAGCTACAACAAGAATGAAGGATCGTACCTGTGTTTTAGCCAAGAGATGTTCACCCGAGGAGGCTGTTACACGAGGGTCCAGGGAGCTAGCTGCTCAACTTTCCTAGGCTGTTTTGCCACCACAAATATGTCTTTCAAGTCTCATTCCATGAAAGCAACCACCAAGTTGGGAATACAGAAAAGGAAGAAATGAATAAAAGGATGAAGGGAGCCAATTCTCTTCTCAGAGCTAAAAGATGGAAGAGTAGCGAAGAGAAGGAATCATGAGTCAGTCTGTAGTGTCCAACTGGATCGTGAGACAGCACAGACAAGAACCTGACGAAGAAGGAGAAGAAGGAAAAAGATCCTCTCACGTGCACAACCAACATCATCCTCATCCTCATCCTTCCAACCCCATGTATGCAGAAAATATCCACTTTCTCTCCTATCTCCTCCCCTCTTACATTTTCTCCCTTCTTTTGTTCTCTATTTTTTTTTAATCTCTGTTCACCTTCTCTTGATTTGCTTTCTTCTTCGTTCATCTTCACTATCTTTTTTCTGGGAGTTCACAACATAGATTTCTTTTTATTTCTTTCGCCAATTTGAAGATCCACTGTGATTTTCTCCTTTTTGTTTCTAATAAGCTTATGTAAAGTGACAAAACACACAGCAATTAGGTATTGTTTTCTATACTTTATATTAGCATTTCTACAATTGAAAACATCTCACTTTCTTCACCCTTGTTAATGACTCTATTTCTGTTTTTTGATTGACCATATTCTAATGGGAGATTTCTTGTTTCAACAAGTGAACACCTCCTCTCCCTTTTTCTTTCACTTCATCTGACTGAGGTTAATTCTGCAAGTTGTAGGATGAACACTGGACTGACAGAGCTTGCATGGGAGAATGGCAACCTCGCATTGCATGGCCTTGGGGGGCTTGCACAATGTGGCTCCACCAAGCATGCATGGACCCGAGCCGGTGAGACACTTGAGTCTGTTGTTCACCAAGCCACCGGTTGTAAGAGAAACTCCAATTCCACGTACCGCAGTCAAGATCAGGCAAACGTTTATAACTCTGTAGGTGCATCCTCCGGCGGGAAGTGGCCGGCTAACGCTTCTCACAAAGGCACTCAATGCAAGGCCAGTCCGGTGGAGAAGTTCGAAAACCAGGCACGGGTTAAAAAGAAACAATGCAGCAGGGACGATGTGCTTGATGACTTTACAAACTGTATGGAGACAACATCTGTCAGAGAGACCGATACCACCACCATGACTTGGGCTTCATTTGAGTCTCCCAACAGCTTGAAGACCAAAACCACAGACGATTCAACTTCCCTTGGAGGGATGGTAAATATTCAAGTTCGACACTTCTCATGGGTTTCTCTATACTTATTCTCGCATTATCAAACTGGAAGTAAATTTAATGGGATGGACCCAGTCACTAAGAAGTGAGAACAGCCAAGCTCCTCACTGGTTGCTATATTAATGGTTCTTCTGTTCTCTTGTCCATCAGGGGAACGCGGATGAAGAAGTCGAGAGGAAGACTGAAATTACGCGATCCCATTTGACGAGACGAAGCCGTGCCGCAGCCACACACAACCAATCCGAACGGGTAGCGAATTTTTTTTCCTAGTGATGCTAAACGAAGAGCAGTTTTATTGTGTGATATTATGTTCATTCACTGTAATGTTTTAAAGAGAGTATTTGAAACCAATATTGAAGGTTAGTTTTATTTATTTTTATTATTTTATTCCTCCATGAATGCAGAGAAGAAGAGACCGAATTAACCAGAAGATGAAGGCTCTGCAAAAGCTTATACCAAATTCTAGTAAGGTATAGAACTGAACAGTATATTCTGTGCAAACATAAATTTCGTTATTTTGTAAATGCTTCGCCAAGCCTTTAACTAGGCATTCGTTACTGTGGTTACTAGACTGATAAAGCTTCAATTCTGGACGAAGTGATTGAATATTTGAAACAACTGCAAGCTCAACTGCAACTGATGAGTGCGAGAAGCATGCCTCAGTTGATGATGCCACTAGGTATGCAACAACATCTCCAAATGTCTATCTTGGCACGCCTGGGGATGGGCATGGGGATGGGGATGGGGATGACTCCGGCAGCACCTCCGGCCATCCCTCACATCCTTCACCCCACCTCTCCAGCTTCTGCCCCATTTCTTTCACCTCCGTTTCTCTTCCCTCCACTGCTTCCCACTCACTCAACCCCTCCGCCGAAGAACGACCAGGGTACGAATCCTCCTATCCCCTCGGCGGACCCCTATTCGGCTTTCGTTGCTCAGGTGAAATAGCAGAATTACTGTTATTTAAATCCCTATTGCTCATAATCGACACACGACTCATTACCTTCTAATCTGTTTCTCTTTTTCTCTGCAGTCCATGAACATGGATCTCTTCAACAAGATGACAGCACTGTATCGGCAACAACTGGGTATGCCGGCTTCTGCGAGTCATCAAGCCCTTGCAAAAGATAATGGCACATGAAAGAGTGATCTGCTGCATCGTCCCTATTCAGTGTAACAGGAGTGTCAGATATGTTCTTAGTGTGTCAATTAGAAGCAAGGATCCCCATTCCTCTATATGTAAGATTGTATTTGAGAATATACACTCCATGAGGGCTCTGGCTTTCATCTTTTGTATGTATCAACAGAAACCATGGCTATCTTCGTAAATAATAAGTAGAAAGTCTTTCTAATCTTAAATTTATGTGAGACTGCTCTTAACAAGTATGGGGCATTAATTTTCATTTTTTATATCAAATATTTGCAATTATGTTTGTTTCTGCAGAAGATGGAAGAAAGCATTGATAGATTGAAGCAACAGGAAAACTATATCTTTTTACTGGACGAGGTGATAAGAGATGAACCCATCACTGTAAATCTCATTAGGAGCAAGATATCGGTGTAAGTGCCACCTTAGTGATGATTCATTAATGAAGAACAACATAAGCTCCTGAAATGTCTAGAAACTACTTTCCATTTAGGAGTGCATGTTTATCAGGAGGGCTGATCCAATACGAAAAACCATTTGGTGTGAAACATGCGGCTATCTCAGCCGTCCCATCAATGACTGAGATAACTGTTTCGTATGTTTCACACCAAATGGATTTTCTTATTGGAACAGCCTGTAGGTTTCTTAGAAAGCCATATATATCTAAGCTGGAAATTCCTTCCCCAGCCAACCAGACAAAAAAAAAAGAGTATGCTTCTTCCCTTTGGTAGGAAAAACGAAGAAAAGGTAGTTGATGCTTACTCCCTTCCCCCTTTATTTGGATGCTTCCTTTTTCTTTTTCTTTTTATTATATTCTCCTTATCTAGCACCTAAAACTCAGTGACTCCTTTCATTCCTTCTTAGTATTCTTCCTTCTGGAGTCTTTTGTTATGTCTTATTCAGTCCTCTATACCAACCAACGATGGAGTCTATCTTGCTTGTGAAGTACCAACTAGTCTTGGCCGAAGCTGTGTGATAGTGGCCAGTTCATTATAGCTGCCATTGACAACCACAACATTGGTGACTTAACAAAGAAAAAGGAGAAACAAACAAAGAGAAAGGAAATATTCATGGCTGATCTCATCACCACTAGGGGGGAAAGGGAGCTTCTGTCAACATGACCAAAGATCAACAACAATGGGCACATGTCAGAATGCTAACTTTGTTTTGGTTGCAAAACTCTTTTTCCTTTTCTATTTTGTCATCTTCTCCTTGAACTAGAAGTGGACAAAGGACATTCTCATCTTGTTGTGGAAGTTCAGAGCATAGTTATTAAGGTGTTGATTTTCTCAAGAAAAGTTGGGGACAGAGAAGGCCAATTATATAAATTTCCTAGAAGACTATGTTGAATAAGTCCATATTTAACTTTTATAGGGATAATAACACTAATAGGGTCTAAGTCAAATAAAAAACCTAACCAATGAGAATTTTTCTCAATAAAAAAGTTCATCCATGATAGAGATTATAACACATTTGATTTTTGGTAATGGGTAGAAACACAACTTAGCATAATTTTCTAGAGTATATACAAAGTTGTTTGGTCGATAGGAAACCAAATGCCGAAGGTGCAAGTGGAAAATTTTAAGTTTGGGAAAATGTTTTAGCGTTTGTGCGAATTTACGGAGATGGAAAAATTTTACCCTAACTATTTTTCGTTTCTTAAAAGGATGAAAGAGATATATTTATACGGAAAAATAAATCAAGAAGGCACAAATACAAAAAAAAAAAAAGGGGGTCAAAGAGAATTTACTCTCCAAGTAGAAATCAATTTTAATTAAAAAAATTTAAAAATTCATAATTTTATTTTCTTATGACATCAAAAGTAAGTACTTCACTTCAAAATGTATGTAACAAATAGTATGTACAAACGACCAAATGCACCACAAAGTTGATACTATTCGTGGTCCCAAATGATGCTATTCATGGTCCTGCAAAATCAAGAGGTTCACATGCGACCACTGACACCTACTAGCCCAATTGTTTCTGTCCTTCCTCTTCTTTCAATACACATCGCATATATTATTCTCTCCTTTCTCTCCCTCACCTCTACATTCTTTTTCCCTTGTTACAGCATTTAGATATACTGCACCTGAGCATGATTGCAAATTTTTTTCGACAGTGGATTGAGCTTCAGCTTTCTTCCAATGCCTGTGAAGACTAACGCCTTTGGGCATGGTTTCTTCGTACCTTATCCTTGTAAACGGCAGATAGTCTCCATCAGTGTCACCTCAACCACTTTGAATCCGATAATGCAGCTCCTCTCAGTGCAAACTACAGGCCAAAAGCTTGTGGGGACCTTAACCCATTATCTTCCTGCCGACCTAACCCATTTACTGCAGCAAGATAGAAGGGAAGATTAGTGGCGACTGAGCAGAGCGGAGGGGTTCCACCACTGGAACAGTTTCTGGTCGTCGTTTTGCAGCCAGCAAATTGAAGTCCAATGAAGGAAGAGAGTTGAGGAGTTAAAGCAGGACCAGATATTTGTTTGCTGGGAAGGGTAGTGGGTTATCCATCCATGGTGCTGGCCAACTATAAATCTCCATGGATCGAACTGACAGCTCTATCATTTAGTGCTTGTTCATCGCCGGGACAAGACCAAGCATGGGCTTTTGGATAGGTGCTCTTTAGGCTTTCCACTCTGGTACAGAAGACAGACTGAATCGCTGTGGAGCCAGACTGTAGGTATACTAACAAGTGAATTTTGGGTGCTTTACCAGATACTTGGGAGGATCATCGTATGTGACCCGTCTGGCACGATAGGAATGTTCGTTTCAGCTGTTCTTGTTACAAAAACCTATTCAAAGCTCAAAATCTTAGGTAGAGAGAGATGGGATATGTTGGAAGATAAACTCAAGCCCACACGACCAAAGAAGACCCACATATCTAAAATTATTATAAGATGGGCCACACGACCAAGGAAGGTCCACAAGATGGACCCAAACCTATAAGAAGTAGGACCCACAATGATTACCATGAGCTGACATATTTATCACATCAGTTGAAAGATCAAGAAGGACTCACAAAAGTATCTTATCTTATGGTCATGTCAAAGAAGAGTTTCAGTTTGAGTTATGTTTGTCTTTTATCTAAATTTAGTTATTTAATTATGTTAGGACTTATCTTTTAAGTGTTTGAGTTTGGATGTAATTGGGACAAGGGTAGTTTATTGTAATTGGACCTACTACCTTTCTCTATTATAAATAGAGGTTCAAGTACCTGATTACAATAAGTGATTGAAGTCAATAAAGTATTTATCTTTTCCATAAATTCAACAGGATTTGTTAGTCCATGTTTTTTAATTTTGATATGACGTTTATTAGATGGTATCGAATTGAAGTGGATTAGTCATCAACCTGGTGGCATATTGACCAACTTTAGCAAGATGGATCATTGCTTTCATGAGTAACAAAGGGCTAGTTTCCTTCAATGAAATGAATTTTTGTGCTAAAATTTTAAAAAATAAATAGAAACAAAGAAATTAAAGCTAACGAAGAAATTTTACTCAATAAGGCCTTGATGACCTATGTTCACTTATGAAAGGAAGATTTTTTTTTTTTTTTGTTAATAACATAGATAATTCTTTACTATATGTTGATGCCTTTTATAGGCCTCAACCTATCAAGAAAAGGACAATAGCAAAGATACTTGAAAGTTCAGAGCAATAGAGAGTTATGTTGAGGGTCGTTGTTCAAATAGTGAAGATATTTGAATAGCATGGAGCAATAGAGAGTTCTATTGAGACTCTTGTTTGACTGGAGGCAATATTCGAGCATTTGTAATCTAACATAACTTTTTGTATAAATGAAGTGTTCAAATAAAAGAAGTATCTGAATAGCGTCCAAGGAGCAAAAGTTTTAGAAGATAAATGGATGTTCAAACAAGGTCGATATCCAGATAGTATTTCCCTTCATAGAAGCTCACCACTCAACATGAATATTCGAATAATCGAGCTATTCGAACATTGGTAGTCAAGAAAGCATAGAAGGAGATTTCAAGCCTGGAATCAGCCTTCGTAGGTCATTAAAACTTGTAAGTTAGCTATCAGTTTAATCAAAACTTAAAAAAAAAAAATTTAAAAGTATTTTCTCATATTTTTTTATTAATGTATTGATCAATTTTTACTAGAGGACAAAAGATCTTTTTTTGGGTAAAGTGATTAGTTTTTGCAACATTGGAATTATGTCTATTTAAACAATTTTGAGCCAAAAATTTAATCCATCAGATGCTAAAGTATTTCAAAAGTCCTCTCAAGCTTCTATTCACATGTGTGTGCCCACTTTGAGTTAAAAGAATAAATATACCTCAAGGTTTCAAGTTACGCTAAGTCTATTTGTTCTTAAGTTTATAAAATCAATTCATTGTACTTACTTTTTTTTAGCTAAACTTGTTCGATTTAATTTGTTTCACTTACATGTTTGACTAGAGCATTTGGTTGTTGACTCTCTTTTAAGAAAGCCTCAAAGCAATTTTTAGAAAATATTAATCTTATTGTGCATTGACTTTAAAATTATTTTGAGATTAAGTTTGTTGAGTCTAGTAAGTTCATTAGTTTTGCTGCTAATTATCCATTTATTTTTAATTTAACTTTTGTGTATTCATTCTTTTGAATAATTTTAATGTACATTGTTGATTTTGAAGTAAAGGGTCAAACATAAGCAATAACACCCAAAGAATACACAATGAATTGTAATGGTCACAATCTTCTTTACAAATTGCTAATTCACTTCCAAGATATTTGCACCTAGGATTTAATTTACTATATTTGGGTTACCAAACAATACTTACAACAACTATCTATACAACCAATATTTATGATGTTGTCCACATAGGGAATTGTGCCACTCATAACAACCAATTTATAATGGACACCTTCACATAGATTGACAACAACTAACTGATAGAAACATCTTCAAGGTCCTATGCATCTTCAAGTATTGTGCATTACCTATGCACTTGATGCCATTACTTGTTGGGGTCGAAGTTCATGGTCAAGATGAATAATATAGCATCTAACCACTTTCTCACGTAGAAGAAGCTTAGCTCAAAGTAAGCGCGATAAGACTTCTTGCAGAGTTCAATATGCTGCTCGGGTACAAGTCTGGTATGAGCAATTGTGTGGCTGTCACCTTGAGCCACAAAGCAGACCTTGGTACACTACAATAGGAGGCTTTGGCTTCACTTAGCCAGGTTCATATGATTCTCATTGATCGCATCAAGGTGGGTCTTTGGCAAGACTCACATGCTCGTAGCTTGGTAGAGGTTGCCACTCTTGAAGTTATGCGTCATTTTTGACTCAGTGAGGGCCTTTTATACACCAAAGGGGGTAATTTTTGTTCCCAAGCATGACGGTCTTTGATAAAAAATTTTGCAAGAATGCCATGATACCAAGTGGGTTGAACATCCAGGGCAAAAGTGCACACTTGCCCTATTAAAAGGCAACTACTATCGGCCCGACATGGAACAAGATATGGAGGAGTACATTCACGAATGCCTTATATGGTAGCAAGATAAAGTGGAGTGGAGGAAACTTGGGGGGTTTGCTCGAGCCCCTCTCTATTCCTAGAAGATCGTGGAAGTTCATCTTTATGGACTTCATTTTGGGACTTAGAAAAGCGTAAAGACTCAATTCCTTATGGTGATAGTGGATTGATTTTTCAAGTATGTCATGTTCATGGTTGTGCCAGAAGATTGCATAGTGAAAGAGGTGGCAAAAGCATTTATGGCCAATGTAGTCAAGCACTGAAGAGTGTCAAGTACCATCATCAACGATCAAGACCCAAGAGTCACGGGTAAGTTGTGGATCGAGCTTGTCAAGATTCTTGGAACTACCCTCAAGTTTTCTATGAGTTTCCATAATCAAACCAATGGAAAAATTAAGTAGGTCAATGTCTTTAGGAAGAGTACATGCGGCATTTTGCTAGTGTTAATCAAAATAATTGGCTAGAGCTACTTGATGTGGCTTAATTCTCATACAATTTTTAGAAGAGTGAATCTATCAGTCATAGTCCATTTGTGTTGGTAACCAGAAAATAACCTGTTATATATCATAATGTACTTTCGAGGAAGTTTGGGAGGAGCCCAACAGCCTTGCAACTTGACAAAAGATGGAAAGGATGCACTGATCTAGCTCGTGGTTTCTTGCAAAAAGCTACAAGGCGAAGTACAATGTTCAAAAGTGTTAAGAGACACTTAGCTCTGACAACTATTTCCAACGACTACAATTCCCTTAGGGCTACATGCTTCAAAAGGTCCACCTGGGTTAGGTTCCGTCCACCCCTGGTCCACCTGGGATATGTATTTGGCTTTCTGCATTTAAAAGATTGGTCCCCGAGGGGTGGTTCCGTTGCCGGGAAGGTGGTTCTCGCCAGGAAGGTGAACGAAAGGTTCATTTTTTTTTTCAACCTCGATACTGTTCACATAAGCTTCAAAAGAAAATTATTTGCATAAGGTAGTTTATGAAATTTTTAGAAACTTTAGGGGCAGTTCGGGAATTTTTGAAGGTGTGGGGATATATTTGGAATTTCTGAAGGTGTAGGGGTATATTTGGAATTTCTGATATTGTGGGGGCAGATATGGGATTTTTGCTATCGAGAAGTTTTTTGGATTCGATCTTATCATGTCAACAAACAAGTTAGATTTCTCTCCTATTCGGTTCACGGGTAAGAACTACAGTGCTTGGGAATTTCAGTTCCGGTTATTTGTTCAGGGAAAAGGTTTATGGGGTCATATTGATGGGAGTGATTCGACACCTTGCGATACTGACGCATTGTCAAAATGGACCACCATGGATGCTAGAGTCATGACCTGGATACTTGGATCCATTGAGCCTCATCTAATCCTTAATTTGAGGCCCTACAAAACTGCAACGGATATGTGGAACTACCTCTACAAAGTTTATTGTCAAAACAGCACGACCCGTTGGTTTCAAATTAAATATGAAATGGCAAATTTCATGCAAGGCAGCCATTCCATTGAAGAATATTTCTTGGGCTTCCAAAATTTGTGGGCTGACTACACTGATATTGTTTATGAGAATGTCCCTCGACACCACAACAAAATGGCTCTGTTGAGAGAAAAAATCGTCACCTACTTGATATGGTCCGCATCCTTCTCATTGAATCATCCGTTCCTCCTCGATTTTGGGTGTGAAGCTCTCTCTACCTCCGTTCATTTAATCAACCGCCTGCCTTCGCCTATCTTGCATCATGTCTTTCCCTTTGTTAAATTATTTTGTTATTCTCCATCCTACACTGATTTTCAGATGTTCGGTTCTGTTTGTTTTGTGCATCTACCTGATCATGAACGACATAAACTTACAGCCCAATTAGTTATTTGTGCATTTCTTGGGTATGCCAGTTCTCAAAAGGGCTATGTTTTCTATGATCCCCAGTCGCGTCAAGTCCGTGTTTCTCGGAATATAGTCTTCTTTGAAAATCAATATTTCTTTCCCTCTCAAGTTACTCTGTTGTCTGCCTCTCTGTCTAGTCTGTCGAGCTTTGATGAGCCTCACCCCACTGCATCGTTGCCCCCTTCCCATCCTGACTTGGCGCTTGCTCCTGCTCCCATCACTCTTCCCAGATCCACGCATCGTTCTTACCCTCCTGCCAGGTATGGTTTTCCTCCCCTGTATCTCCGGTAGCTACTACAAGCGTTAAAGGAGAATCACACCTGGGACATTGTGGCTTGCCCTCTTACTATTCGTCCTCTTGGGAGTAAGTGGGTATTCTCTATTAAGCTGCGTTCAGATGGATCGTTGGATTGGTATAAAGCCCGCCTTATGGCCCTTGGGAACAAGCAGAAATATGAGATTGATATGAGGAAACATTTGCGCTAGTTGTCAAAATGACCACAGTCCGTACTATCTTAGCCATTGCAGCATCTCAATCCTGGCCACTGCATCAGATGGATGTAAAGAATGCCTTTCTCCACAGTGATTTACAGGAAGATGTCTACATAAAACTTCCCTCGGGTATGTCTACCTCCTCTCCTGATCATGTCTGCAAGTTACGTCGTCCTTTGTATAGGCTTAAGCAAGCCCCCTTGGCTTAGTTTGAGAAGTTTTGCGACACACAAATTCTCTACAAGTTTACACAGAGTCAGTATGATTTATCTCTCTTCTATCATAAGTCTGCTGCGGGCATGGTCATTCTCTTGGTTTATGTGGATGACATCATCATTATTGGCACTGACTCTGGACTGATTACCAAGCTTCAAAAGGTGTTGCATGCCATTTTTCATATGAAGGATCTTGGACAACTCACGTACTTCTTAGGGCTGGAGGTACATCATACACCCAAAGGTATTTTCTTAAACCAACATAAGTATATTCAAGATCTTATTACTCTCACTGGGTTGGAGGACACATCTTCGGTGGCTATCCCTATGGAGGTCAATGACAAATATAGGAAAGATGAAGGGACTCTCCTTGATGATCCGACTATCTATTGACGACTGGTCAGAAGTCTCATATACTTGACTACTACTTGCTCGGACATCTCCTATGTTGTTTATTAGGTCAGTCAGTTTATGTCATCTCCTCGGCACCTTCATTTTGCGGTAGTTCGGCACATCATTAGCTATCTGTGCTGCTCCCCTGTTCGTGGATTATTCTTTCCTATCGGCTCCGTGCTACGTCTAGTTGCCTACAGTGATGCTGATTGGGCAGGGTGCCCCGATACCCGTTGCTCTACTACAGGCTGGTGTATATTTTTAGGGGACACACTGATTTCTTTGAAATGTAAGAAACAAGATCGGGTGTCCAGGTCATCTACTGAGGCCGAGTATAGTACTATGCCTACTGTGTGTTCTGAAGTTATTTGGCTATGCGGTCTTCTTGCTGAGCTCCAATTTCTTTAGCCCTTATCTACACAGCTTCATGCAGATAATACAAGTGCTATCTAGATTGCGGCCAATTCAGTTTTCCATTAACGCACCAAGCATATTCAGGTTGACTGTCACTCTATCCGTGAGACTTTGGAGCGCCAGGTAATATCTCTTCTATACATTTCTTCGGATCTTCAAGTGGCCGATGTCTTCACTAAAGCATTGTCTCAATCCCGACATAATTTTCTGGTTGGCAAATTGTTGTTGGTTGACTCACCAACATCAATTTGAGGGGGAAAGTTACGATATTTTAAAATGTATATTAGATATAATTTATGTTCATAATTGTTGTATAATTTGGGTTATGTACATAGGGTTATTAGATTAGGCTTAATGGGATGGGTGACATTGTATTGGGCCCATGGGCCATTTTGTAACAGTAAAACCTGAGCATAAATACATAATGAAAGGGGGGTAAACTGTAACTAAAGGGATTCTTTTCGTCTCTCATCTGCCTTGTCTTTGTCGAGAAACTAGAAAGCTCAACACTTTCGTCTGGACTGTTACGTCAGTCCCGTGAGGTAGTGGTGGTTCCGTCCAACGTTGTAGGAGTTGTGAGCTCCCTGTTAGGCTGTGCTGTCAGTCTCTGTCTGACGCATTTCGTCTCCATGAAGACCAGAGTTCTGTGAGTCTTAGTTCGCCGTCGGAAACCTACATTGACACTTCCTTGGTCCTATGGGCTTGAGCCCATCTTCTAATACACTTTGGATATGTGAGCCTACCTTGGTCATGTGGGCTTGGGCCCTGTCTTCCAACACTAGAGAGAGATATCTGTATTGGAAGAATCAAAAGTCATGTTGGTATCTTTTTGCATGCGAAAAACCGAATTTAAGTCAAAAAAATTTCCTTCCCTTTTTGAGTTTCTAATGTTGGTTAAGTTTCCTATTTGTTTTCAAAATCTAGTCAAGATTTTACTAAATTGAATATCTTTCTGTAAAAATTTCATTTGTTTGATTTCATATTACATTAGTTTCCCTTAAGAGAAGTCTTTCCCATTATGAGTTACTTTCCTTATTTGACAAATCCTGAAAATTTTGAATTAGAAAATCTTTTTGCTCATTCTAAAGTCCAAATATTAGTGTTCTTAATCTCTCTTATTCTAGAAACAATCTCTTGAATATTTTTTTTAAAAATTGGTCAAGTTGTGTTTTAAAAAGTAATTGCCTTATAAGAGAAGTCTATATTTAGAAAGTTTTTATTCCATGTTCCATCTCAAAATTTTCTTATTGAAGATATTTCTTAAGTTCCATTAATAATCATGTCCATAAAGGAATTATTTTTTATCTCCCTCTTGAGTCAAACTTGGTCACTTCCCAAAAGTCATATTTGGTAAAAAAAATTAAGTTATTTTCGTACTACCATTACAGTCTTTTTCTTATTACGGTGGTGGTTATTTCCTCTTCCGTTAATCCTCTATTACCATTTTACTTGGTTGTCTTTCTCCTACCATCCTTTTTTTCTCTTGTTGACCCTTTTAGGCCAACCTGTTATGGAAGAGCAAGCGCTACGTCTCGAGTTCGAATCCCGGCGTAAGCAAATTTAGCGGCGTGAGTCCTGGGCAGAGGGGGCGACCTAGCGACCTGTGTAGCGCAAAAAGGCGGTCCTGGTCGCTAGAGTGGGCCGTCGCAAGTAGGCCGCCATTTGGCTCGTGAAGGTGGGTGTGATGTTATGGTCCTGGGGTTAATTAGTTGTCTTTCCGCTACCTACCAGGCCGGTCTTTTGGGTAGTATTGGCGAGGTGCTTAAAACAACCCCTTGGTGTGTTGCTTTGGTTGGTCCTTTTTTATATGTGGGTGTTTTTAAGTGCATTGAGACTTTTTTATTGGCAGCTTTTGGGTTTTTATTTCCGTCTTTTAAGTGACGGGCATTACCCTCTTTAGTGATTATTATCACTATTTTGTTCAAAATCCTTTGAGGTTGGTTTCAACTCTTTCTTTATCATCCATTTTTTAAATTTTTTTGAGAGTCAATGTCCGACTGAGTACTTATCATTGGGACACCTTGATGGAGGCAATAATTATTATAACCGTTTTTTTTTTTTTTTGTTTCAATTGGGATCATTGCTATTACCTCCCAACTTATGGGGGGAGAATAAAAGGAGAGGGAAGAAGAATGGGGTAGGTAACAAAATCTACCATGAAGAATTCCACAAGATGAATCAAGTCATGTCACATTCATTACTCAATTGATTTGATGTATGTCCTCTTCTTATTTTTTTTACATGTAAGAATTTCGAATTCCACGTTTGAGGAGAAAAAGAAGCTGTATAATCTACAACGAAGAATTCCACGTGTTGTGATAATCAAAATTTATATGAGTAGAATATTCAAGTAAGGGGGAAAACAAGGTGAGAGCAAGATGAAAATTACAAGCAAAATGTGAACAAGAACAAGATGAATTAAAGCAACGCAATCAAATTTCTTTTTCAAGACACACAATAATAGAATTTTTTTTCAAGCACACCAGTTTCTTGACTAAGATTATTTGCAAAGTGAAGTTACAAACACCATTTTGAGGGGGAGTGTTAAGAGACACCCACATGTGTAGGGGTAAAATGGCTAGTAAATAAGGCCACATCAAAATATTTTGTTAAAGTAGGTCAAAATATAAAAAATGTGTCTCAGTGGCAATGGGAAAGGAAGAATGTGGTTCCTTGATAGCAGGTGTTCAAGGCATTTGATCAGATACTAGAATCTATTCATCCACCTAGAGTTCAGGGATGGAAGCATGATCAAGTTTGGAAATGGAGAAGGCCACATAAAAGGTATGGGGATTATAGGTATACATGATGTTCTTTTTAATACAGATCTCCAAATATAATCTCTTGAGTATAAGTCAATTGTGAAACAAGATATTCAAAGTTGAGTTTAGACTAGATGATTGTAAAAGTTTTTACAATTTAAACTTGATTTTCATAGAAAGAAGGACGAGAAACATGTATATGTTAAAAATTAATGACCTAGTCAAATAAAAGGTCACATGTTCATAGCAAACAATGAAAACATATCTTCATAGAATAGAATGCTAGGACATATGACAATGGAGTTTTAAAAAATATTCATAGAAAAATGTTGTCTAAGGTCTTCCAAAGCTTAATTTTGAAATCAATGTTTTTGTGATGTTTTCATAAATGGTAAATATTTGAACTACAAATGTAAGCCAAATTAATTTTCACCTCCAAGCCTCTACAATTCCTTTACATGAATTTGTATGGGGACCTTGAAGTTAGCATGTCTTGGTGGAAAATGTTATGTCTATGTGATTATTAATGGTTTTTCTAAATAAATATGGACTATATTTTTTGCACATTAGAATGATGTATTTGGATAATTTCTCAAACGAGTCACTATGGTAGAAAATGAAAAGGGGTACAAAATATTGGTCTCAAGACCCATGTTGAGATAATTTTGATGAAAACAAAGACTTAAGTTACTAATAATGTACATTAGTACGTTTTAGTAGCACAAAAAGCATTAAAAAAATTTTGGTTGCATATTTGTTTGACTGGTTGGAGATCATTCAAATGGTCTATTGAGAAAGGGAACAATCAGCTCAAGACAACAAAAAAAAAAAAAAAAAAAAAAAAAACAATACCACTTGAATGACCTAGTTGTGACTATTCAACCAAACAAGAGAGAGAGAAAACTCTTAGGAAACAATTGTCTAGTGCAAGATTCGAACAACCTTGATGAATGTTTGACATAGCAAGCAACTAAAGCCTTCAGTACTAATGAGATAGAATCAATCATCTAAATGATAAAGAGAGAGCTCCCTCTATTGAAGTTCCTTTGCTCAACTATTTGAACCAGCCCAACAAAGAGTAGAAGAGAAAAATGAAGAAATCAAGCATAGTGTACTATTGTACTTTAATCAGTTATAAATAGAGCTTAAGGAGGGTTTGGACTAAGTTCATTACTGTAATCTTCCTCCTCTTTTCTCCAAATTCGTAATTCTTCTTCTTCTCCTAATAAATCTTCTTTCCACAACTCTCCTTCATCTTCTCAACCTTAATTATCTTCTACATTGATCATAGTTCATGGAAACCTAAGTTTCAACCAGGTATCAGAGCGAGAAAAGATTTGAGATGGAAAAGGAGAAGAAGAAGAAGAAAAATAAAAAAAAGGAGTTTCTCATTTTTCCTTAAGTCTTTCTTTCCTAATTCATGTTTTCATTAGATTTTTTAGTCTTTTACTGTATGTTTCCTATAGATAATTATATACAATTGGAAATATGTTTGAGTCTAGTTTACAAATAAAAAAGAATCGTTTCAATCAGATTTTTTTAGAAAGAGAAATCGACATTTGATGTAGCAAAGGTCAAGCAGCAGAAAAGTTTCATGCAATAGTAAAAAGCTTAAACTTTCGAGTCGTTTTATACTATTAAAAATAAGACTTCATATGGGAAATTATATATCAAAAGAAATATCTTTAAGTCTATTTTCTTACCTATTCAACCAATTCTCAATCTTTTTTTATATGGAGATATCGATCTTGGAAGATTCAATGATCATGTAGGCCAAAGAAGAAAGAGTACTCATTTCGGCCAGATTACAGATTCCGAAATCTATCAGATTATTTATCTCAAAAGAGGTATATTTAAGAAGTGAAGTTATACTTGGATGAAAGGTATTTAAGTCTAGTTTTAGAAGGAGAAAATATGATGTCAATTTGATAAAAATTTTAGGAGATGTCGATCTTGGAAGAGTCAATGATCATACTGGCCAAACTAGAAAGAGTACTCAGTTCGTCCAGATTATATAGTCCAAAATCTATCAGATTATTTATCTCTAAATAACTATATTTTATGAAGTGAATTTATACTTGGATGAAAGGTATTTAATTCTAGTTTCATAAGGAGAAAATTTCATGTTAATTTGATCTATATTTATGGAGATATTCACATTTGAAGAATCAAAGGTCATGATAGTATCCCGTTGCATGCAAAGATCCGAGTTTAAGCAGGAATTTTTTGCTTCATTTTTTGAGTTGTTGTTTTTGTTTGTTAACTAATAATATTTGAAAACATTCTTTAAAAGATCATCTTATCTTTAGAAATTTTCCTTAATTTATTTGTCAAAGAGAAGACATGTTCCTATCCTGAATTATGACAACTTTCAAAAAAAATAGTTGCTTAATTTAGTGCTGCAAATTACATAAGTATTTATATAAAGGAATTCTGATATAGGATCAGATTCAAAACGTGTGTTTCTTCTCTGGTTACAAGAAATCCTTGCAACATATTAACAACATGTTAGAGCAACACTTAGTGTACTTATCCCCTTATGAAGTGAGCAGCCTCACTCAGCCTATCATTCAGTGAAATCCTTTTAAGCTATAACTTATCTAGCCTCAAGTTTTTCGGTTTTTTATGTTGCCTTTCAGAATCGATTTCATTCTATAATTACATCTCTAAGCATGAACTATATTCAGAAACATGACACTTATGTCATTGGCTATTAATTAGTTGGTTTAATATGGCTAACTCTCAGTTGGGTGTCTGAATTAATCACTGATGTAGTAAGCGTGGAAACAACATCCATTACTGTTTTATTTACTATTTTCTATTTTTTAGAAGACCTTGCAGCTGCTCTCGAAACCAACATTACTCAATTCAGTTATTTTTTTTGAGAAGATTAACAACACTTGGTTCAACTTATTGGCAGCTTATTACTTAGGTCCAGCTTATTATTTGGTGCACATCTTTCATATTCAAGGATGAACTTGTTGTAGATTATCTCCTATGTCCCTTTTAATCTTAAGGACTTTTACTATTTATCGGTTATCCACTTCTATATAACCACATATTTGGTATGTGTTATTTGGACATTGGCTCATTACCACACCAGTTATTATGTCTCTTTAATTGAGACACTATTATTGAAGAAGAAATCCTTGGTTGTTTGCCTTAGGTTTATTATTTGTTGTCTGTTATCGGCATTGGTTCATTGGTTCATATGATGGAGATTCGCATTACTTAAGAAAATAAAGCACATGGTGACCCCAAGTTCTTCACCTTATCTTCCTATTCATTACCCATTACCCTTTTATTATTTGCAACTTTTCTTCTATCATACTTTATTTGACTCTCACTTACCCCTTTGGCCAACCTTTTTGGAGCGTTGATTTGGTTGGTCCCTTTTATATATATGGGTGTTTTTAAGTCATTTAAGACTTTTTATTGGTACACTTGGATTTTTTATCGTTGTCTCATGAATGACAGACATTACCCACTTTAGTGATTATTATTACTATTTGTTCGAAATCATTCGAGGTTGGTTTTGATTTATCACCCATTTCTACCATTTGAGAGTCTGTGTCCTGTGTCGTACTTATCCTTTGGACACCGTGATGGAGGATCTTATTACTACGTTTATATTATTTCTTTCAAATTGGGATCACTGCCATTACCTCCTAGCTTGAGGGGGAGTATTGGAATATATGATGTAATTAAGGTGTCATTGATGTAATTAGTTTATGTTTTTTGTCTCTTCTTGACTCTTACTATGGTGAATGATGTAATTGCAATATTGTATTTTTATCAGTTATAAATAGAGCTTTAAGGGGGAGAGTTTGGACTAAGTCTATTACCCTAATCTTCCTCATCTTTTCTCCAAATTTGTAACTCTTCTTCTTCTCCTCCTCCTAAATCTTCTTTCCACAACTCTCCTTCATCTTCTCAACCTTTAATTCTCTTCTACTTTGATCATATATCATGGTATCCTAAGTTTCAACAATATTTATTTTCACCACAAAATCTTTTGCATAAGAGATATTGAGCGCCTTCCTGTGGGCCAATAGTGTCAATGCAAGAAAAACAGCCACATGAACTAACGCCCGCTGTAAAATTTATTCCTTTGAATGTACAAAAATAATACAACAACATTGCTCAACTACGTGCTGTAGTTGAGAAGCAGAAGACCTAAAAATAAAAGGGAATTTTCCTTAAATACCCATTTAAAATAAAATATTTTACAAAAAACCGACGTCATCAAAATATTTCTAAAACTACCCAACTTTGACTTGTCAAATGCCTATGTGTGCAGTCAAAAGCGACACGTAAGCTTTGACTGCTTATGTGTCACCACGTCATCAGTGCAGTAAACATAGATCAACACGTCGTCTGCCACGTCATTATTTTACCACATCACCTGCCACATAAGCTACCACGTCATTAAATGAAAAAATTGAATAATTTAAAAAAAAATCAAAAAATTAGATACATTTTTTATTACCTAATATCTACAATATTGGACATTTATCTTTGGGAAAAGTAATAAATTTTATGTCTCAAAGCCTAAAAATTATTTTAGAGTTTAAAAATACAATTTATTTGTATAATTTTTATCACATTATTTAAAAAATAATAAATTATTAAAAATATATATTAGTTAATTAAAAATCTTACAACACCTTTTATTATCAATTAAAATTATTTATTAACTGAAAAATTATGAAAATTTTACTTGAGTTTAAAAAATAAATGTACCGGTACACTTTTTATTACCTTATATTTAAAATAATAAGTTATAAAAAATCTTACTCTTGCCATTTTAACACCTTTTTATTATCGATTTAAAAATTATTTTAATAAAAAAATTTGAAAATTTTAGTTTTGAGTTTAAAAATCAAATTTATCAATACGTTTTTTTCAAATTTATTATTACTTTATATTTAAAATAATTTAAAATAAAATAAATATATAATTAATTAAAAATCTTACTCTTACTAATTTAACATATTTTATTATCGATTTAAAATATTTTTTAATTTTTTAATTGAAAGGGGGGCGTCGAGGGCGAGGTCTAAGGCCGAGCGGCGGCAGTAGGCACTACGAGAGGGGAGAGGAGAGGGGGGAGAGGAGAGGAGAGGATAGGAGGCCGAGGCTGAGCGACGGCAACGAGAGGAGAGAGGCCGAGGCGAGAGGAGGCCGAGGTTGAGCGATGGCAGCGAGAGGAGAGAGAGCGAGGCAAGAGGAGGCCGAGGCCGACCGACGGTGAGAGGGCGAGAGGAGAGGAGAGGAGGTTGAGGCCAAGCGACGACAGTGAGAGGAGAGAGGGAAAGGCCAGAGGGCGAGTGGTGGCGAGAGGGTGAGAGGAGAGGAGGCAAGAAGAGAGGAGAGGAGGCCGAGGCCAAGCGGCGGTGAGAGGGCGAGAGGAGAGGAAAGGAGGCTGAGGCCGAGAGGGCGAGAGGAGAGGAGAGGAGCAAGATGAAAGGGGACACATAAGACATTTAAAATAACTTATTTTGAAAAACAATGCGGTGGAATATGGTGAGGATTATTTAATTTTTTATTTAATGATGTGGCAGTTTATGTGGCAAATGACTTGGTAAAATAATGACAGACGACATGTCGATCTATGTTTACTGCACTGATGATGTGGCGACACATAAGCAGTCAAAACTTATTTGTCGCTTTTAACTGCACACATAGGCATTTGACCGGTCAAAGTTGGGTAGTTTTAGAAATATTTTGATGATGTCAGTATTTTTGAAAATATTTTATTTTAAATGGGTATTTAAGGGAAATTCCCAAAATAAAATAAAACATATAAGTCAAGAGAAGCCGAAGCCTTATACTGATGAAAACCAAGAGAAGTGAGAAACACAAGAGTAGATGAATGAAATGTGGGTGGCACCTGGTCTTGAGAAATTACCCACATTACCTATCTGGTGTTGAGGAATTTCATGATGGCACTGAACATCATCTACCTTATATCATAATTTAAAAATACTTGACATGAAGTGGAGACTGATATTGGGTGTCATCGGATAGAACTGGTGCCATTCTTTGAAGAACAAATACAGGAGCAGTCCAAGGCAGGTAGCGCTCTTTCCACAAGGCGGTTATCGCGATTGATCATCAATTCCCGCCAGATTTCATTGATTGTTCCATTTTTATCTTCATATTCAAAATATCGTTTTACCTGGCAATTTTAAAGAAGGTTCACAGGGGTTGAAACACAAATCAAGATGTGTCTGCTGACTGAACAAAGCCCAATATAACAAGTAAAACAGGTCAATAATATAAGCACAATATTTCACATACCGCTTTCAACTCTTTCTGAAGTTGTAGAATCCTCTTTGTGCTTGTAGTTCTCAACATTGAAGTCAGGTATCCTGGCCGTGTCCACAAATATTGATATCTTTGTATAATCTATGACATCTTCAAAGGGAAGCTCGATATAGTCACTGACAATAACAGGAATGCATAAACTCACAATTGCATCAAACAGTCGGCAGGCTGATGGTGTGTCTCCTGCAGGATGCAAACAGAATTTGGATGAATGCATTCCCTGTATCGCCATTCTCCGACTTTCCCTTGACTGAGTCCCATGTTTTATGATGACATCTGGTTCCTTCTCAAGTATCTGAAACAATGTATCACGAACTTTCCCACCCTGTAAGAACCATTATTTATGATCATCAGTCAGGTTTTTTGGGGAGAAAAAAATCTTAACAACATAATAAAAGAAAACCATTTTCTTAACTTTTTCCTTTCACAACAAAAAAATGTTCATGAACCTGTGTATGCATTTCAAAAAATTGATAAACTAACCAGGATCATCAAGCATATGGCATTTTCTCCTAAATCAAAATTTATTAGAGCAATAACCTTCGAACATGCTCATTTCAGCTCAAAATGCTGCCAGAGATTTAGAAGTTAAGTTGGATTTGTTCCATGAAAAATGAAAATACTGAGTGTTCTTTCAGATTAGAAACACTAAAAAATTTCCAGCTTTTAATAACTTACTGTCATGATTTTTAAGGTACATACAAACTCTTCTGTTTTGAATTTTACAATTACCAAGGTCAGTGTCTGTAAAGATGGCAAGGTATTGGGGGTAGTCAAGCACACAACTCTAGCTTGTCAGTCAAGAACCAAAGCAAGTAAACAATTGGCACCTATCCTGTCTTATCTTTTCCAGAGACAAAGTGATAAACCACGGATGTTAGGATTCAATGGCCTATGCATGGAATATGTTTATTACCAACTGATACCTGCAGTACTTCAGAGAAGTGAGCATATTTTTAAGTACATAACCAAGAAGGAACTTCAGTGGAATTTAGATGGAGAAAAGCATACTTTTGTCACTTTAACCATTGTTCATACCTTCCATTCAATCATGAATCATTAATTGTAGAATAGCTCAACAAGTTATTTGATTCAAGAAAACAAGGATAAGATATAAAGCTCATTGAAATCTACATCCATCTGTTATTGTTTCAGTTAATAAAACAGAAAGATGCCTTGATAAGTAGGAAATAATGCCTTCGCTTCCAGAAGTGATTATGGAGAGATAAATTCATAGCAAATCCAAACGACCGATGCCTCAAAGAAAATTATCAGTTAGTATTAAAGAAAGAGAAAATCTATGAGCATAATTGAAGCTCCACTTTCAACTCAAGTGGTTGTTTTTTTTTCTCAAATTCAAAACAACAAAAACAGTAAGTATATGATGTAGGAAAATTAAAGAGACTTACTTCTTTACGGTAACGATTCCCCATATTTTGGGGGGGTTAGTCAACTTGAAGTCCGAGATGAAGATCAACCGCATGACACCCTTCATTAGTTGAAGTCGTTAGTGGAGCGCAGATGACATTTCATCTGGATGTTGGGGATGAAGCGGTCCTTCATCTCCGAGTTTTAAAATCCTTCATCTTGTTGAAGACCATTTATTATCTTCTTCGAGATGAAAGAAACACGCGGCTTGGTTTTTTTTTCCCCCTCTCTCTCCTCGCACCCCCCTCTCTCGCGCGTCCTCATTTCCCTTTTTTCCTCCCTCTCTCCTGCACCCCTCTCTCGTCTCTCTGCGCCCCCGACGTCGTTGCTCCCTCTCTTCTCTCGGACTCTCGTCTCTGGCCTCTGTCTCTCAGTCTTCTCTCGGACTCTCGTCTCTGGCCTTCGTCTCTCAGTCTTCTCTCGGACTCGCCCTCTCTCTCGCACCCCTCTCTCGTCTCCGTGCCTCCCTCTCTTCTCTCAGACTCGCTCTCCATTTTTCTCTCTCACTTTTCTCTCTCTCTTATCCCTCTCGACCTCCCTTTCTTCTCTCTCTTCTCCCTCTCTTCTCCCTTTCAGCCTCCCACTCCCTTCTCTCTGGCTATTCTCCTTTCCCTCAAAATACCTTCCGATTTCCCCATTTCGATTTCGAAGATGAAGATGAAGATGAACTTGTCCACACTAACATCCTATTTCGAAGATTTCGAACATGAACTTGTCCACACTAACACCCATTTCGAAGATGAAGATCATGTAGATGCATGAGATGAAGATGAAGATGAAGACGAAGATCAAATTTCCAATTTGTTGACTAACCCCCCAAAAACAGTAAATATTTCCTCCCATCAACTCCAACCTCCCCATTAAAAGGATTAATCCGATGTGTATACGGCAAAATCACATCCTTGACTAAGGATGTCTGATCTCTATTCAACCTCCCGAAATCTGAAACCAATAGAATCCCATTTTTCACTCTATCGATCACCTTATACAAAGCATTAGCGTCTTGACAAATGAATACATTGTTGAGATATCGACTGGGTTGGTCCTTGTATAAGGTCTTGTTGCGCCTCTCACTAATGCCTCGATGTTTTAGCGCAACTGGTTTCAACATGGTATCAGAGTAGGTCAGTCATGAGTTCTAATCCCGCTCCCCCCGAATTTGTCCCTTGTATGTTGGGACCTTAATGTACACGGGTTGTCCCCATGCGGGGGAGTGTTGAGATATCGACCGGGCCGGTCCTTGTATAAGGTCTTGTTGCGCTTCTCACTAATGCCTCGAGGTTTTAGCGCAATTGGTTTCCGTTTTTAAAGTCGCCATGGTAGATCTTCAAAAACTCGAATCTGGATTTCTCGGATCTTATACAAGGACTGGCCCGGTCGATACAAGGGGGGTTCACAACAAGACTCAGAGAAGAGAAAAATGGGACATAAAAGATATCAGCATCCTCAGGGTCCAAATCGCTGACAACTGGGAAGTTGACCCGATCTGGAGGGACTAAATCAGAGTAAAGGTACCACTCAGCAGAGTGCTGATTCCCAGAGTACTTCAGATCAGTTGTAGGAGAATTTCGGGCAGTAAGGTAGCTCTCAATGACACCAAAGGTGAATTTCTGGTGGAGATTGTAGAGGAAGATTTTGGCAGGAGACTGAATTGGAGAGCCAGACTTCACAATGAGATTATTGAGTTCAGAGGTTGAGCGTGAGGGAAGATTTGGAGGATTGGGAAAGAAAAAATTGAAGAGCAGATAGAAGGCAAGGATCATGATAACAGTAACAAGAGTGTGCTTGAGCAAGGACTTGAGAGACATTTTGGGAGAGGCAAGGGGCTTGAAGGGGACAGAGGAGGTTTTGTGGACCTTTCTTGGCTTTGAAAGGTCTGTCATGGATGCGGAGTGCCACAGCAGCAACTGAAAGACCTGAAAAGAACTTTGCTATCCCAGCAGAGCCCCTGCAAAATCTAACACTGGATTTCTCGTGTTAGCATCAGTAACATGACGCTGAATCTCTCCAGTTAGTGGCTGTTACATGAAATTTTCTACATGCACATCATAATCATGTTCATACACAAAAACTAATTCCAAGCAGGTAAATGGATCATAAGGTCTACATAATTGTGATCCATGGAGGGTTTAGCAGAAAGGGCTTTTGCTAACCAATTTTTTTTTGTAGAAGAATCAAGGTAATCAGTTTGGAGGATTACGGATTTACATGCTAACAGATATAAAAAAAAACCAGGTTTCTGGTATTTATTGTGTGCCTACAGTGACCTCCATTCCCTCAAGCTACACTCTCTATAAGATGACTGCAAACATACCATAAGTTTCTTATGCATCTAATCATCATAGTACTTAGTGTAGTTTTTTCCTTGCAATTTGCAAGAAGAAACAAAAAATTAAAGAGAGAGAGAGAGATCAATTACATAAGATGACAAGTTCGGCAAATTATAAAAAGATAATAGCTTCTAAATTGTGCCCTGAATGTTTCTAGTGTTAACTTGGGAAATCACTAGCAAACAAGTAAGAGGCAAGTAGCTCTTCTTTTTGGTTAAGTTTTTCACCTTTATACATATAAACATAAGTGAAGGAAGCCCATTTTTATGGCTGTGCTATCCTTTGTTATGAACAAAAGCGAGTCGAGTAAATCAGCGGCATCGTCTTCGGTTTAAATAGGCCTTAGGGGTATTTTTGTAATTTTTGCCCTAAATTCTTATTGGCGTGAACCTAAAACAATGGTAATGAATCGGAAGTAAACCTAAAACAGGATCTGAGGTCTCCTTCTAGAGCTCAGGGTCGGAGTTGCCATTACCGGATAGAAGTCGGCCAACACCATGAAAGTCAGAGTCAAGGTTAGTGACCACGAACTGGTGGGATTAGTGGATTCGGGTAGTACACATAACATCCTTAGCGTAACCGCGGCAAAACACCTCCGAATTGCGATCCAACGTCACCCCATTGCCACAAGTTTCAGTCGTCAATGGTGAGAAAGTTTCGAGCGAAAGGGTTAGCTACGAGGTACATTTTTCCATTGGTAACACTTCCTTTACCACTACATTTTTTGTCATCCCTCTCACTGAAGTTGATATGGTGCTCGGGGTTAAGTGGCTGCAAACTTTAGGCCCCGTTTTGTGGGACTTCTCGGCGTTAATAATGAGTTTTGTGTTGGAAGGCCAACTAGTACTGTTAAGGGGTAGTTACGCTACCGCGGAGCCCCCAGCCCACCTCTTACACTCCAGCCCCACAAATTTCAGACTTGAGGCCCTATTTATCGAGCTTGGGGACAAACTCTTTTTCCAGGGGGGGAGACAGATGTTATGGACTCGATAGCGAGTCAAGTAACTCAGCGGCACGGTAAGTGAGTCTTTGGGTACTACACCTTTAATTATATTTTTGTTTTATGCTATTTCGGTTTAAATATGCCTGAGGGGCATGTTTGTGATTTTCGCCCTAAACTCTTGTTGGCGTGAACTATTTGTAAGCAAGTATGATAATGAATCGGAAGTCTAAAAGTTAACCTAAAACAGGATCTGAGTTCCCTTATAACCCTAGTTATCCCCCATCATCCTCCACTTCTCACCGTTAAACCATCCATCTTGATACCGTTCTACGCACTGGACAGCAGCAGAGTCCTCTGGTTTTGGGGCTGCTGTCAACCGTGGTGTTTTCACGGTAGAGCTCAGACGGAGAAGACGAAACGACTACCCGGTGAGTAGCTACTGAGGTGGTCGAAGAGTGATCGGTAGGAGCGTCCGACAACAAGGTAGAAGTGTGGTTGAGAAGGCTCCGACAGCACGTCAGCAGAGGAGTGCGGTCGGGTTTTCCGCAGAACAGCAAGGCTCTGTTCAGACGCTGAGCCACCGGCGGTGTCGTGCTGTCCGGCCACCAAGCACGACCTCGGTGGAGTTTCCGTTTACCGGCGACGGCCACGAGGCAGCCATCCGAACGTTCGCGAGAAAGTCACAGAGACCATCACCGACGAACGGTAAGGCGCCGTCCCCACCGGACATAGCGTGCGCCATATCCATCCAGACCTGTGGGCCAGATCATTACAGATCTGTGGGCCAGGCCACTCCAGATCAGTCTGGATCTGTGGCCAGACTCGTCATAGGGCGTCCTAGAAAGTCAGGCCGTCCTGGTTTCGCCCCAGCCCCTCTCGAAGACTTCTCGTTTTTGCCAATTTATGCGGTCGGTTTGGAACCATAACAACTTGGTATCAGAGCGGGTAGGCATGGGGGAATCATCCAACAATGATGAATTGATAGCAAAACTCCGTGAGATGTTCAAGGCGAGGCAAGAGGAAAGTGAAAGACGATTGGCAGCGCTGTTAGATAGTCGAGTCTCTCAAGAGGTAAAACAACAATTATGAGCACTGACTAATAGACTGTATGATTTATTTTCGGGAAGGAATCCACCCTCAAGGGAAGGGGGAGGAGGCCCTTCAAACAGATCGAGCGAACAGACTGCTAGACGCACAGAACATCCAGCACACAGTGGGAGTTTCAGTCAAGGAGGAGGGGCGGTTCCAAGGTACACAAAACTCTGACTTTCCTACTTTCAATGGGTCTGAAGACCCTCTCATATGGCTTTATAGATGTGAAATTTTTTTTTCCAACCAAAAAACTATAGAAATAGACAAGGTGGGGTTAGCCGCCTTCCACATGTTCGATGAAGCGCAGCTATGGGGCTATCAACTCGAATTGGAGAACCCGGGGCTAGATTGGGAAGAATTTAAGGAGTTGTGCACCATTCGGTTTGGACCACCTGTTCCGAGCAACCCATTAGGGGATTTAGTGTTGTTAAGACAAACAAGACATCAACTCGAATTGGAGAACCCGGGGCTAGATTGGGAAGAATTTAAGGAGTTGTGCACCATTCGGTTTGGACCACCTGCTCAGAGCAACCCATTAGGGGATTTAGTGTTGTTAAGACAAACGAGAAGTGTGGAGCAATACTAAAAACAATTCCAAGAAAAATTGGCCCGGGCAAGTAAGGTTGTGTGGGTTGACCAACATGTTAGTCTATTTACAGCAGGTTTGACTGAGTCACTCCGTTTAGAAGTGGAACTCCTCGCCCCTCTTGACCTAGCAAGACCCATGAATTTGGCCATAGCATTGGAAGCCAAGCAAAAAATTCAAGCACACAAGTCAAATTGGCAGGAGGGAAGGACTTATTCGCCTCCGGTGACAAGGTCATAAGCGCCACCACCCAAATCTACGTCGGGACAGTCGGTGGCAGCATTCCCTACAAAGAGCAACCCCCCATATATAAGAAAATTAACAGGGATGGAAATGGTTGACAGACAAACAAAGAACCTCTGCTATAATTGTGACGAACCTTACCAGACGGGCCACCAATGTAAACATTTGTTTTGGTTGGAATTGGAAGAATGAGCAAAGGAAGAGGAACCGCTAATAGATACTCCAGAGGGGGCCGTACCAAAGATTTCCTTACATGCCATTACCAGACAGAAGTCGGCCAACACCATGAAAGTCAGAGCCAAGGTTAGTTACCACGAACTGGTTGGATTAGTGGATTCGGGCAATATACATAATATCCTCAGTGTGACTGCGGCAAAACACCTCCAAATTGCGATCCAACGTCACCCCATTGCCACCGTTTCAATCGCCAATGGTGAGAAAGTTCTGAGCGAAGGGGTTAGCTAGGAGGTACATTTTTCCATTGGTAATACTTCCTTTACCACTATATTTTTTGTCATCCCTCGCTGAAGTTGATATGGTACTCCGGGTTAAGTGGGTGCAAACTTTAAGCCCCATTTTGTGGGGCTTCTCGGCGTTAACAATGAGTTTTGTGTTAGAAGGCCAACCAATATTGTTAAGGGGTAGTCATGCTACCGCCAAGCCCCCAGCCCACCTATTACACTCCAGCCCCACAAGTTCCGGATCTGAGGTCTTATATATGGAGCTCGGGGACAAACTCTTTTTCCAAGCCGAGACAAAGTTTATGTACTCATAGCGAGGCGAATAACTCAGCAGCACGGCAAGTGAGTCTTTGGGTACCGTACCTTTAATTATATTTTTGTTTTATGCTATTTTGGTTTAAATATGTTTTAAAGGTATTTTTGTAATTTTCGCCCTAAACTCTCGTAGGCGTGAACTATTTGTAAACAACGTATGGTAATGAATAGGAAGTCTAAAAGTTAACCTGAAACTGGATCTGAGGTCTCCTCAACTTCTCATCGTTAAACCATCCATCTTGTACGCACTGGACAGCAGCAGAGTCCTCTGGTTTTGGGGCTGCGGTCAACCGTGGTGTTTTCACGGTAGAGCTCAGACGGGGAAGACGAAACAACTCCTCAGTGAGTAGCTACTGAGGTGGTCGGAGAGAGATCGGTAGGAGCGTCCGACAAAAGGTAGAAGTGTGGTTGAGAAGGCTCCGAGAGCACGACAGCAGAGGAGTGCGGTCGGGTTTTCCGCAGAACAGCAAGGCTCTGTTCAGAAGCTGAGCCACCGGCGGTGTCGTGCTGTCCGGCCACCGAACACGACCTCGGTGGAGTTTCCGTTTACCGGCGACGGCCAGGAGGCAGCCATCCAAGCCGGCCGAACGTTCGCGAGAAAGTCACAGAGACCATCACCGACGAGCTTACCGTCAGTTAAATAATCTCATTCGTCATGAAGACGAACAGTAAGGCGCTGTCCCCACCGGCCATAGCTTGCGCCATATCCATCCAGACCTGTGGGCCAGATCATTACAGATCTGTGGGTCAGACCAGTCCAGATCCATGGGCCCACGCCCTCATTGTCACTGCTGCATCAGTCCGGATCTGTGGCCAGACTCGTCAACCAAACCACACATTCAATAATCTCAAACAAGTATTTTATCATGATTTTAAAATTAGGCCCTTAAATACATAGTTCAAATGTGAATGATCAAATCAGATTTCTATATGCAATTTTGGGAGAGGCAAATGGATTTCATAAAGGGAGATGTATGAAGATGACGCCTATTTGATTAACACAGAGCTATGACAATTTCATTTTCCTTTCAAGAACTGGAGAGAAACACCAGAAGTTTGCTATATACACAACTTGAGAGCATATTTCCGTTATAATCTCACACACTTCAAATGAAGCCAACACCACCAGCCTCTTCTGATACAACAAACACAAAAATGAAACGCTTACAGTTCCAAGGAGAGGCTTCTGTAGTCAGACTGAGATTCCATGACCACAACTCCTTGACGGTGGAGACTTCTATTGTTTTGCAGAAAGAGGAAGGATGACTGTAACTATCAATCGATGATCAAACTAAAGAAACTACGTATCTCTCATGTCCAAATATACCATCTGAGCTGATGAAACACAAGTGAAATGTAAAAAGAACTGAACAATACAGTAAATGTCCATTCATCATGAGGCATGGACTGATGCTGAATGAATAAACTACTGCATATAAAACAAACATGTTCATGTACAAAGTAATTTCTTATGAGTTAGGGGAGAGAAGGGAAGAACCACAACCAACAGCATGCCAAGAACTTCATGATTTGGCTTGGTCCAGGGTTATAACATGAAACTGACTCTGTTTTTTAACCAAGTTCCCATAAAACCCATGAAATGCTTGTTACAATCAGTCATCCAACTCAAACTGGAAAATTTCGACTAAATTATCAATTAATATCCTCAGTAATAAACCAAAAACCAGTTGTCATAAAATCAGAGGGATCAGAATTTTTGCTAGAATGTTTAAGTAAGACAATTGGTTAAAATATAATGTCAGCTAAGTGATTAAATATTATTTTACTTATATTAAAAATTAATTGTATTCAGGCCTTCAAACTTACAGGTTATCTTCAAATATGGCTCTAATTTTGGTTTTGTTCCAATTAAGGCCACTTAGGCTTCACATTTAAGAAGTCCAGAGAATCTGTCAACATGAGAGGTATTATTAGGTTTTTATTTAAAAGAATTATACAAAATCCATATGCAACTTCAAAGATAATATTAGTTTAAAAATAATACCCTTCAAATATTGTTTTATTTAAAAGATAATATTAATTTTCCACAACTTCCAACTTTTTTATTAGATCATGCTAACAATGAGACCATACGTGTACTAATTTTGAGCTATAGGACTGTATTTGAAAATACAGAAAACCTTATAGCTGTAAGTGGAAATTACCCTAGAGATATACGAGGGTCAAGTTTCCCAACCTTGCCAAGAGCATGTATGGCTAGAAAGTTGTTATAAATCAAGACCCTCATCAAGACCGGCAGATCCAATCATCACATTTGAATCAATCTGCTTGTCAAACTTCTTTTTTCGCCGTGCTTCAAACTCTTGGAATCCTTCCATCTAAAAAGAATAAAGGGGAAGATCACTATTTCATTCTGCATATAATATCACCAAATACATCACAATACAACAATAGAACAAAATTTATTGTGTTTTGTGCCTCTCCTAATTACATGATTACTTGAACATAGTTAAGATTTGAAGAGAAAAGTAGATGATGATGAATAATCATGTTGTTCTTACAGTTATACAACAATAACGAAGCGGTGTCTCACATTATACCAGACATGTATGCATATAGATATCATACTCACTTGAAAGTATTCACATGGTGAAATTATTTCAAACGAGGCAATGCTTTCCTAATTGCCTCAGTTTGTCATAAAAGGCTGCAAAATGTTATAAGGCTTACCTGTTGAAACTGATCCATTGAAATGGGATTGTTATGAAGTGAAATGTTTTGCAGCGCTTTGCAATCTGCCAACAAACTTTGTGGTATCTGTCCACCAAGTTTGCAAACTAGTTAATGATTTCTATAAACACAGAGATGATGTTTCAAAAGAATAGTTCATAGACGATATTTCAAAAGAATAGATCTATTATCATGAGACTAAGCAAACTCTTAAGTTCCTCGTTTCATCTTAGGATTAAACCACCCTCAGAAGAAGTATCACATAAATTATTAGAAATAGGAAACATGAATACACCACATGAAAAGTGTATTCCAAAATGTTTAGATTCCAAAGTGTTGACAAAAAGGAAAAGTTTTCAGACAGAGAAAATAAGACTTCTATAAATATTTACATCAGTAGAAACACCACATGAAAAGGTGCAAGAAAATGGAGCCATGGAGAAAAACATGAAGTCTTTCCCTGAAACACTAAAATCTGAAGGCAGATTTGCCAAGACCAATAAAAGAATGAAAATATTACATAAAAACTGACCAATAGATGAACGAAAATCTTACATCAAAACTGACTTTCTTTTGCACAGGTAGTAAAAACCAGAAAAGGAAGGCAAGAGAGAGAAAATAGAAAACTCACTTAAAACGCTAATAACACTCACACCATTATTGCATTTTTGGTATGAAGTAAATAAAAGGATAGCACCGGCTAGAGCTGGAAATTTATTTAAAAAGATGTGGAGATATCCCTGAACCTAGAGAGACATGTACTCAGAGATCTACATCTCCAAAACCCCCTTGAGACCACTGAGCCACAGTCCAAGTTTCCAGATGGAATTCTTCCTTGCAAAGATTCATATAAAATTGCCAAATTAACCTAAAATAAAGAAGATTATTTTAGACCTGATTATCCAGATATAGGTCAATGTAGTTTTGCCCCTTTCATCCAGATTCAACTAAAACCTCGTTCACTGGTAATTAATTGCAGAAGAATACATTTTTACCTCATCTCTCATTATCCATGACAATAAATCAAGCTCAGTTCTCTGGCCGCAATTTATATTCTTCTGAGCAATAGTGCTGAAGTTTATTAAGTGGTGGGATTAGCATTCACCCTCCTCATTTTCAAAGTTAGGTAAACTATGTTTAGAGATTATCCACCATGCATTATTAAGAGATTGGATCAAGGATTAAGAGATTTACATTTCAGTAAACATTCAGTGAAAAAAAAAGATTCAATTCTTCAGGAATTGATTATTTTTGGCTGAGGTCAAATTGATCTAGAGTTAGGATTGTGAACTTTGAAACTGGGTTGGCCCCAGTTCAAGCAGCAGAAGTAATTACTTTTTTGCCACACCACATATTAGAATCTAGATTAACATCTGATTAATGAGAGTAGGCCAGGATGCTCACAACTGCCTGAAGCAATCCATTCTTCAAAGTTTGGAAACAGAAAAGCCTAAGAGCTACACTAGGAATAGATTGCTAGAGCTGCAAGTCCTGAAAGAATGATCAAGGAAGAGTTAAAATCGATCAATTGTACCATTAGGAAACAACTCTCTATCCTATGACTCTCAGGTGTTGTTAATTCCCTAGACTTCCTGTGAAGCAAAGTTTAGCAAAATCTATTTTCCAACCACGCCTGTTAAAGACAAAAACATACAAAAAATGTTGTAAAAACCAGCTTCGCCATGAACCAGTGGTCTGGTTGGTCCTGCTTCTATCCAGTTCAACAATCAGTTAGCAGTTGAACCAGTAAAATGTTTATATAGTTTAACATGTTTACTGCTTTATATATAGCTTAATATGTTTAGAACTATAAAGATTACATTATTTTGCTATGTTATACCACAAATCTAAGTGCAGCATTGTGGCTATGAGTCTTATTTACATTTAAAGGGAGTGCACTAGAAGTCCTAGATATTTCACACTTCTGGTCAAAACCTGAACTTTAGAAGCCAATAATTTTTTGTTGCTGAACTGGATAGTTTTTAGGTAAGCAAGAACCACAAAACCCAAAACTTTGTACAGCCTGAGTCGAATAAGCAGGTTGTCCTGGCTCCCGCAACACTACTCCTAACATTTATATGGCTAGATTTCCCCAACCCACTGCATTAGTCTAATCACAAGCATAAATTAACTTAAATATTGAAAAATAAAAAAAGTTTGTTTATATCTTCATACCTGAGATACTTTATTGTTGTTCAAGGAAAGAGACTTCAAGTTAATGAGATTGCAGACTGACAGGGGCAGACCAGTAATAGAGTTATCTGCAAATGAATCACAAAAATTCTAAAAGGTGGGTGACAAGAAGTGCAGATCATCAGACAGAAAGTGGCATTTCATAATGCTTTTAAGAGTATTCCAGAAAGGTCATAAGTGTCCGTAGATGATTTTATAGGTGTAAGGTTCAAATCAATTCTTTCATTCAGAAACCTACCCAACCAAAAAGCACACTAAAAGAACTACGAGTAAAGGGACAATGAGGGTAAATACAAAGAAGCAGAAATGGACCAAATGCCAAAAAATTGAATAACTGTTCAACTCGGGAATAACACACAACCAAAGAGATTCAAGTAAGTAGAAGAAGTACCATTTGCCTGCAATTCTTCCAATGAAAAGCAGCTCCCAATAGATTCAGGAAGGCTCTTTAACTTGTTCTTTGAAACATTTAAAAGCACTAACTGCATTGTGAAAAGAAAAAGAAATTAATTAGCCCATCACCTTTTCAGTTAGAAACTCTCAACTTGATATGTTCTTCATTATCCTTGATTTTATAATCTAATACATACTATCACTGACAACTAGTAATGTGAACTTACATTTCGCAAACTCCCTAAAGTTTCTGGCAAACTTCCCAGAGAATTCTCTGCAATTGATAATTTCTCAAGCCGAACAAGCAAGCCCACTACATACAGAAAATGAATAAATAAAAACAAACAACAAGGCATCATTAAAGAAATATAAAATAAAACTTAAATAAGCATATGATGAAAAGAATGTGTCTAGATTGCCTGTCTATAAGAATAGAAGATTACATTCATCTGGCAAGGAAGTAAGCCGATTTGAGTCAAGATTAAGAACTTTAATAGACTGAAGCTTCCCCATGTTCACTGGAAGGCGGTCGATAAGGTTATTTGTTAAGATCTGAAAATATAAGGTTACATAAGTCCCTTCAATCTTGTATAACTGATAAAGTCCTGTTTTGAAGAAAAAAAATGAACATGATTTATAATAAGAAGACTTTGAAAATTTTCCACTCACCATGCGCTGAATGTTGTTTAATTTGATGATACCCTCAGGAATATCAACTGGACAAAAAAATGAATGAGCAAATAAACCTTAAATGCCAAAAGAACCACCAATTTTCGTGATCTATAAAAAAATCATTAGGATGATGCATTAACTAAGCCATTCTCAACCTCAACAGAACTAAGAGTGTATTATACTTTCAACAAGATGAGAACAACACTATGTGCTTTAGGGATCAAGCAACCAAATTATATAGGTAGAGGTCCTCGAAGCTCAAAATAATTCAGGAAATAAAAAGAAAGCACACATAAAAATGGGAAATTGAAACGAAATACAGATATATAATATAAACACTAAGAACTGTAAATGGTTTAAGAAAATCCTAAAAGAAACTAAAAATTTCATCTAATACTTTTTAATACTTTTATCTAAATGTGTGACTAAAATAGTGAATTAATTATAATTGGTAAAAACACAACAACGAGCAACATTCACACCCTTTTGTTTTTTCATGGAACTTAGAGACGTATTATCACTTCTTCACCATGTACACATTAATGCTCCACTTTTGGAAGAAGAGTAAGAGCTCTTCTCAAGTCAGAGGGATGGAATGGATTTTCTTGGGTCAGAAAGAATTGCTTTATAGGAGAAAAGAAGCCAAAGAAAATTAATCATATGTACAAGAGCAAGAATGAGAGAGAAGAGAGAGAGAGAGAGAGAGAGAGAGAGAGAGAAGAAGACAACAGCACAGACATGCATATGGTTTCACAAATTTAAAAGAGGTCATGATATAATCATATGTAAATACCTCTTACCCAGGAATTTATCAGTGAATCATTAAAATCAAAATGCAAGCAAATCAGTAGAACAAGATAGTGGCAAAATTGCAAGTCTTTTAATAGGCCACGTTTTGTTTACACAGCCAAAAAAACTATGATAAAGTTATAAAAAAATAACCATTTTAACAAAACATAATAATGGTGATGATGATGATGATGACAACGATGATGAGTACTGTCAAAAATTGTTTCTCTTCCTATATTATGTAACTTTATTATTATGATCTCATATTACATTATCTTATATAACTCACATAAGAACCATTTATCAATGCAGTGGGTATCTCTCTGCGGATACAAGTGTAAACTCATGAATCAAGACATTCTGTTTCAGAGAAAAGAATAACCATAAATGAACTCCAAGATAGAGAAAAAAAAGTTACCTAATTTGTTGTGAGTCAAATCAAGTGTACGAACAGATCCATTCAGGTCAAGAACTTCATTGGGGAAAGCCTATTCAAGTATGAATTCTCTAATCAGTATGTTGGTGAGCTTAAATGGGTCCAATAGAAGAAAGCAATAAGCATTCTACGAGGCAAAATAGGGAACTTTAACCCAGAATATTTTTGAGCAAATACAATCAAATTTGAAATTTCACCATAATTTCAGGAGGAGAAAAATAAAATGAATCCTAAATTCTTGATAAACTGTCAAATGTATCAAGATGTACTTTAAGCTATTGGCAGCTAAAAGGATCAAATCATATTTTCCTACTAAAATAAAAGCTTTTAATATCCCAATGAGAAGTCCCGAGATTTCTTCCCACTTCGATGAGCAAAGTCAAAGACATAATTTGTCGTTTCTCCTCAGAACAAACATCCTCAATTTACTATAATTAAACTAAAATAAGTTTAAGAAACCTAAAAAAGAGCACCAACATAGTTTAAAGGATGCAAATAAGAAAAATCTATAACTGAAGACAGATAAATTTCACCGCCCTTTCAATTCAAAAACAAGATTTGACTCCTAATTGTAGCCTTCCAAAGGAACCATCTGAAATGAAGGAATCCAATTCACATCAAATCATTTGTGCTGGGCAGAAACAATCTCAAACCATATACCAAAGAAACTTACCCCGGAGTTATATGGGTGTGTTTATGAGCAGAAGAGAGATAGAACTCCTTTTTCGGTTTACGTGTTATATGGGTGTGTTTATGAGCAGAAGAGAGATAGAACTCCTTTTTCGGTTTACGTGTAGTTTAGATAAACAAGGTTTAAAACATGAAAATCCAATAAGGAAAAGCATTCTTATCAGTTTCAATAAAATATAACAAAATAACCAAAAGACTCTCCACTTCAAACAAGCGTTGAATTACCCATAATCAAGACAGAAATTTCAGCTTGGTTTTGTTGAAAACTTAAAAGTGAACAGAAGATATTAAGAGGGAGGAGTTCAAACACTTGGATCAGTTTGTGGACAAGAGAACAATGCAATAAAATATGGGATTGCGTTTAGTTTGCAAATAAATGGTAGCAAGATATACAAAGATCACAAAAATGGACGACAATGAACTTGTGATTGTAACTCTTAACTGGAACCTCTTTAAGAGTATATAGAGAAAGAATAACTGCAACTTAAACACAAGTACCGTGAGAAGCAATGGAGTTTCTAAATTTCAAAAAGGAAAAACTCCAACAGCTGTTTATTTTTACTTTGAAGAAAGCAAAAATATACAGAAAGTAAGCTCTTCAAGTACAATTTTCAAGAGTTGGTTAAAGAAGATAATTAGCTTGACAGTACACATCCCAGCATTGATGAGAAGTAGAAACTTAACCTCTCTGAGACTGCATTCAAGAATCCCAATAATAATAACAATAAATACAATTCACACATGATAATAAAATTATCTTCCCTAGAAATAATTGGTTTAAATAGATTCCAAGGGAACAAAGTTTTGTACAAAGCCCAACAGGCACAAACTCAATTAAACAAAAAAAAAAAAAAAAAAAACTATGAGATTAATCATTAAAAGACCTTCAATATGCCGTCTCTCATTGCCACGATCCCCGTCGACTTCCAACGAGCAATTCGAGTCGATTTCGAATCCTCTCTTTTGCTGACACAGCACCCCATCCTCAAACACCTCCGGAAATATGAGCATGAAAATGAAAAAACTGACTCCGTCAAGAGGATTCACCTTTGATTTTTCCCCGGTTCAGCAAATTGCAATTTAATAAAAGCAAAACAAAAAAAATAAAAAAATCCGAACGTCAGTCGCACTGTAATTGAGATCTCCTCGCACCGCAGTATATTTTTTTTCAGAGACTTTCGAGAGGAGCGCGTTAGGCTGTCGCTTTCGTTTGAAAAGAGGATTTTGACGCCAATGTGCCAGCGCCAAGTGGACGTTCCACGATCATATCGGTTGAGAAATCTAAGCCTCGACTGGGCCATGATTATACTTTCTGCACGTGGCGATTGATAACAGGTCATTCCGGTGAGACGTAGGACAAAATAAGAGCAAGTGATGATAATGATGGGCCACTTTGCGAAGTTACTAACCGATAATATCCAAAAACCGGCCAATTAGAAACGAACTGCATAGGTACTTAACCCAATAAATAACTGAGTAAAATAAAAAGAACACCCAATAAAGAATAAAATAAAATATAAAATTTAAAACAACCAATTCATGTATTTTACATAATTCCTCATCTACTTATCTCACACTTAATTTCTCATTGGCAAGTCTAAAATAGAAACTCATTATAGGACATATTCAATGTTACTGAAAACAATAATGCTCATGTTTGGTCTAATTCAATTAATATGAAGAATTTGATAGAGATCCAGATGATCAGGTTAAGAGAAGTTGAGATTGTCTCAACTTCTAACTCTATAGTCATGTACACGTGTAACTCTACATTCATGTAAATCCTTTTATCATTTTATAACTATAAATACATGTATCAATGAAAGTAATATCATCGGGAAATTATTCTTTTATCAATTTCTATAGAATTCAAGATTCAGGTCACAAATTCCACAACTAATTAATAATTTGGTTTTATACCAACTTATGGCAGTCATGGATTAGCTAAACACACCAAATTGTGTGGGCCGTTTCGAATTAACTAGTTGACACATGAAGATTATTAATTTCTATCCAACAAAGGAAGTCAATCGAAAAACTACATAAGAGCAAATTAAGAAATGCTTACATAGTAATTGAAATAATGAAAAACAATAAAAAATCATTGAAAAAAGTAATCAAAGTATCAATGTCAACAATTAAAAGCATGCATATTGGTAGCATAACATATGGTTTTGATTCGTGAAAAAGGGTAGAGAATCTGCCGAGATTGATGGAAAGAACAAAGAGGAGGTAGAATAAGTAGATCTCAATTATTCTAGTAAGCTACCGGGAAACCCTCCAATCGGTGAAATTATTAATGTTGATTTCTAGGGCCATCACATAAACACAAGAGATCTCAAGTGAAAGAGAGAAGAAAGTAGGAGAATAAAAAAAGAGAAGAGCTTGTGTTTGTGTGTGTGTGTGTGTGAGAGAGAGAGAGAGAGTCTCAAGAAGTTAAAGTTTGATGCTCTTCTTTATGCCCATTGAGTTGTATTTATAGTTTCAGAAAGATATTTACAATGTTAATAATGCCCTTCTTGAGAGAAAAAAACATAAGAGAATATTCATTGGCTTGTATAATTACAAAGTCATGCCACCTCTTATTGAAGAGTTGTCCTATTTACTATAATGCCACCTATGCACATAGGTGTCTTTTAACACTCCTCGTGAAGTTAGTGTTTGTAACTTTACTTTGCAAATAATCTTGGTCAAGAAAGTTGTGTACATGGAAAAGAAATTTTGATCTTGTGTAGTTTGACAAAGAAATTATGATTGTCTTGCTTTCATTCATCTTGTTCTATTCACATCTTACTTATAGTCTTCATCTTGTTCTCCCCCTTGGAAATTTTAGTCACATAAAATTTAATTACCACAACACATGGAACATTTTTGGTTACTTCTTTCTTGTACTTTTTTTACTTCTCTCCCTCAAGCTAGGGATCTCTTTGTTCTTTACTAAGAGACCCAACTTATACAAAACAATGGTGAGAGAAGAAAAATCACCCCTAGCCCAATGATAAAACTCAAACTCTAGTCTAAAATGGCAACTCAAAAAGTGAAGCACAAAAATCGGCTTAAATTCACATTTTCTTGAGCTACCAACATGACCTTAGGGCTACACCTCTTAAGAGAAGAAAAAAAATATAAAAAGGACATACACCAACTTGTATAGTTACAAAATCATGCCACATCTTATTGAGTTGTCATTACCATAATGCCTCCTTACGTATATAGTTGTCCACTGGTAAACCTTGGATCCAATACCACTGCAAATTCCCCTTGATCCCCCGTTGTTGTACTAAATATATAGTTAACTCAAGATAACATACTAAGCTCCATATAGAGGAAAATCCTGTGTACTTTGGTCTATTATCATGTTTGAGCCATATTTTTTTTGGAACTCTGGAAAATGTCTGGAACAGATCTTGCATCATCTCCTTACATGTCATAAAATATTAGAAATAGGAAATAGACATCCATAGAGTTTATCTTCCCCTTCATAGAATAACAGCCAGCCTCCAAAACAAAGAAACAGACAGGAAAAGCAGTTTAAAACAAAATAAATTTAGAACAAAAAAAGAATATGAAATGAGCTGCTTTCCCCAGTTCAATTGACCCGTAAAACTGATATAAGCTAGCCATATTACCCCCCTTTCCCTCCCACTCCTCTTGTCATCATTCTCCTCTAGGCCACAGCAGGCATATCTTTGAGCCATGCATCCAAAGGCTTCCCAATGGAGTAGACTATGAATCCAATTTCCCTCAACTTCTCCGCATTGATAATGTTCCTTCCATCGAACACGAAAGCGGGCTTCTGCATGTCATCGTAGATCCTCTGGTAGTCGAGTGTCTTGAACTCATCCCACTCGGTTAAAATGCAGATCCCATGGGCACCCTTGGTAGCTGTATAAGCATCCCAAGCGACTGAAACCTGTTTCACCGCTGTCGGGCTCATCGGCTGAAGATGAATTGGGTGATCCCAGTCAAACTTGTTCATGGACAAGTCCCGCTGGATCTGATCCTCGGTGACCTGCGGGTCATAGATGCTAATGGTGGCTTTGTCTCCCAGTAACCCCTTACAGACATCAATGGCAGGAGTTTCCCTGGTGTCACCAGTGTCCTTCTTAAAGGCAAAACCAAGGATGGCGATTTTCTTGCCGGAGACTGTATTGAACATCGACGAGACAACCCTGTTGACAAACCGGTTCTTTTGGTAGTCGTTGATCTTGATCACCTGTTTCCAGTAGTTGGCTACCTCTGGAAGCCCATTGCACTCGCAGATGTACACCAAGTTGAGGATATCCTTTTGGAAGCAAGAGCCACCAAAGCCAACACTGGCATTCAAAAACTTGGGCCCAATCCTGGAATCCTTTCCCACAGCATACGCTACTTCTGACACATCGGCACCGGTTGCTTCACATAAAGCTGACATCGCATTGACAGAGGAAATTCTCTGAGCTAAGAAGGCATTAGCAGCAAGCTTTGAGAGCTCAGCTGACCAGAGATTGGTCGATAGGATCCTATCCTCTGGTACCCAGTGAGCATAAACATCTGCAAGTGCTTTAATTGCTTTCCGACCTTCTGGTGTCTCCCGGCCTCCAATGAGGACTCGATCGGGGTTGAAAAGGTCCTGAATAGCAGTCCCCTCTGCAAGGAACTCGGGGTTTGATAAGATCTGGAAGTTTATGCCTTTGCTGTTGTGGGTCAGGATCTTCTCAATTGCCTCGGCAGTTTTAACAGGAACAGTTGACTTTTCAACCACAATCTTATCAGATTTGGAAACATCGGCAATCATACGAGCAGCAGACTCCCAGTAGGTCAGATCAGCAGCTTTGCCAGCTCCAAGACCACGAGTTTTGGTGGGAGTGTTAACTGAAACAAAGATTATGTCAGCTTCATTAACATGCTTTTCTACGTCGCTACTGAAGAATAGGTTCTTTCCTCGGCACCCCTTGACAACATCTTCCAGGCCAGGTTCATAGATTGGAAGTTGTTCACTGTTCCAGGCTGCAATGCGAGCAACCGAAATGTCAACCACAACCACTTCAATGGCAGGACATTTGAGGGCAATCACAGCCATGGTGGGCCCCCCAACATACCCAGCTCCGATGCAGCAGATCTTCACCATTTTGATTCTTTTTCAGTTTTCTGATGTTTGTTTCTCTGGTATATAGCCTGAATGAAAACAAAAAGTAATAAAGTCAGTCAGGGGAGGTACTACAACAGCAACCACTCTGAATCTAGGCACTCCTAAACTATTGACCGAAACATCCAGCATTCTCAAGCACCAATTTTTCATAAGAGGTCAGGGGAAAAAAAGAGATGAGGGCTCAGAGTCACTTCCTCCATTGAGGTATAGAAAACAATTAAAAAATCCTTACAGGTAACTTGAATAAGTTTAAAATGTCACAAGAGATTGATGAACTCAAATTCATCAACACTAAGAAAGCAAGAAGAATCATCTAGGATACTACAAAGGTATCAAGCACACGGGAAGCCTAGTAAAAGATAGAAGGTATTTGAGGCAGTTACTCTAGTTGTCATTCAAAACAGTAAACAGAAACAAATATAATGAATTTAAAAAGATAAAGTGATCAAATTAAGAAGCAAGGAAAAAATATCTACAAGCAAATTGAAAAAACTAATCTTGTTGTTAATAATGTAGCTGAACTTGGGAGATGCGAATAAAACTACAACGAAAACTGGGTAAGATCAGAACAATAGAGTACATGAGAAAATATTTGAAAGACGAGCAGAGAACTCATTTCAACTTCAGAATGAAACCGTATAAGCCAATTTCACTATGGCAAACATATGCCGGATATAAGAAAAGAATTACCAGAAAGTTGGCAAGATTATAAAAGAGGGAGATCACACTCAAATACAGAAAAAAACAGCAACAGATCCACAGCAGGCTCTAAGTATAATCTCAGATCTGACCATTTAGCTAAAAATCTCTCCAACACAAGAAGCAGGAAAGATTCAAACGAAACCCAATTGAGGAATACCAGAAATTCTTCAAAGATAAACTCAGATCCTGAGAAAGAAATGAACTGCTGAAAACCTCACTAAGATCCGAGCGACTAAAACTTCCAAATAAAAGATTAACCCAGAAACACAATTACTTCAAATTACACAAATAAATCTCAGATCAGCATTACCTTCGAGAAGCTCCCTTCTCCTCTTCTTTGCAAACGAAGAAAGGAAAAAAAAAAAAGAACAGGACAGAGAATAACTCAGGCTCTAGATCCCAGGTTCTCTTCTACGAAGAAACGCGGTGACCCAGATCCTTTAAATACATCAATTCCTGTGAGATCTACCATCTCTATTTACATACTACTAAGCAAAGTCAGATTTAGCAGCTGAACTGGAACATTCAACACGTTTTCAAGCTTACCTTCCACTAACAAACGAAAGGAAAAGGAAAGACTAAGGAGGTAAAAAAAAGCCCTTGTCCTTTGAAGTATATTCCAAGCATACCCAGGTCCCTCCAAGTCATAAAATATCGAATTTTGCGGTGAGAGAATAAGAAATAGGAGAAAATCCAAATTTGGAGGAACCCCATCTTAAATCCAAACAGCAGCTATAACTGTCCCAAGATTACATTTTTTTTACAGAAGAGAAAGAGAAAATAACCGGCAGCACGTACCCACGTTCAAACAACATCAGATTATTTAAGAGAGAGAGAGAGAGAGAGAGAGAGAGACGAAACTGCAATCCAAACGTTTATCAAGGCAGTATCCAGATAAGAAATCCATAGAAGCCAGAGATTTCCATAATTGAGACAAGCATATTTTCAAGAAGAAACCTAAAAGTAAGAAAATTAAGTAGAACATATTAATAGTAAAAAAAAATAATACTTAACTAGTTTATGGTAGAAATGCATATTAAGATGAAAACTATGGGAAATGTACAGTCGAAGAACATTTTCAGAAAATCCCATTAGTACCCAACACAACATTCAACAGAATTTAAAAACAAATAAAAAAAATCAAAGATAGAATTCCCTCATCAACAAACCGTTGCCCGGAAGGTACAAGGAATACATGTTCTCATTAGATATTCAAAACCACTTTCGGGTGGCACGTTCATGAGCACTGGTTTTTAACCGACCACGAGGGTCTTACCAGTTCCAGTAAAAAACCGCTGGAAGCCTTCAAAACCCAGAAATCTCTCTATTGGTAGTTCAAAAGGTGTTTGAGTGAAACGGAAGCAACGAGTAAGAGAAATCCCCGATAATGAGCCCCAATTTTACGAATACAAGGCGTTTTATTAACATAAAGAGGATTAAAAAGGAAAACCCAGAAAAATCACAGTAAAAAGTTAAAAAAAGAAAGCGTCTGACTTACAAAGCAGGCGTGAAGAACACAGCAACTGATGGGTATCATCAACATTCTTTAAAAAAACGAGGAAAGATGATGGAAGAAAAGAAAATGTTACCTTCCTTGCAGAAGTTCGATGAAGAAACAACAATGGAACTCCTCAGTCCCCAACTCTACGGTGGTGACGATTTAATTAACAGTTACTTTAGGGAATCTCAAAGTGAAATACTGATAAAGTATTAAATTTTCTGCTGCATCCTTGGGCCATGGTTAACTGGCAAAGACACCTGTAATTAACTACCTTCCCGCGATTTTTCTTGGGCCTTTTAACGGCACTAACTTTACTAATCTGCCCTTCTCTACACAAAAACAGTTTCAGATAGAAGAAAAAGCTGCGGAAGTAAAGACTCGAAAAAAACCAGAGTATTTTCACAAACCAGTTTGCGAAAGAAAAAGACTATTCTCGTCACAAGACCATTTTTCACTAAAGTTGGAGGTCTGATTAATCTTAACTCCTATTAATGTCAATTACTTTCTAATGGACAAAAGAAAAACTTCAACTTAGTAGCCAGCAAATTGATAGAGAAAGAAGTTCAAGTACAAGGTTTTAATATGTTGGATTTAAATTTTAAAAAACTTATTGAATCTTTTGTCAAATAAAGAGACTAATAATTCCAATTATATTGATTCACCCACAAAGGTAAATTGCAATAGTTTAATTAGGTTAACACAAGCCTAGACACAAAAAAAAAAAACAAAGGATTCTCTGGTCATGAGCTGAGTAGCAGTACAATAATTTGTAGAAACATTAAGTTAATGGAGGATTCCCAACATGGACAACTTGGCGAATATTGTTAAGGAATAGTTTCACATGGATTAGCGAGTATAAATATCTTGAGTTTATTAGTTGGAAAATAGGTTTTCTAAGTTGGTTAGTCATTTTGGGATAGATTTTGGACCCAACTTTACATGGTATCAAAGCAGGTACTCATACGTGGGTCTTCACCCAAATTATCCACATGTAGAGCCACAAAAGAGGACTTACACGTGAGGGGAGAGTGTTAAATAATAGTCTCACGTGGATTAGTGAGTAGAAAGATTTTGAGTTTATTAGTTGGAAAAGAGGTTTGCTAATTTGGCTAGTCATTTTGGGATAGACCTTGGACCCAATTTCACATATATATCGTCTCTTGAAAGTCCGATACTTATCGATACAAATTTTTTATCAATTGGTACCACACAATAATTTCTATATTGCCCTCTTTACATTGCCTAAATAGGAAAAGACACGTATCGGTAACATGGTGAAGCGTTTCATGCTTGACAGCTTTTGCATCAAGACGTGGAAATTTCACCTTAGTTAGCAAATTAGATATTAATTACTAATGCAACTCGAATTTCCTAAAAAAAAAAAATTAACCAGTGTCACACGTCCATGGAAGAGAAAATCCCGCAAGGGAGATGACATCAAAGCTGCAACAACTTCCTTTGCATGGCATTTGCCTTCTCCACAAACAGACATTTACTTCATACTTATCTTATTCAAATAACTCCACGTTTTGAATCTACTTTGAAATTTCTTGATGTCGTCGAAATCGTTCCTTCCATACTTTTTGTTCTCTTCTTCCTCCTTTTTCTCCAAATGTGGATGTCCTTTTCCCAAAAATTACCTCAGAATCCATTGCAGAAGATGCCTTTTTGGATAGATTTCCCCTGGGACAACTCTTCAATAACCAACTTGGAACGACGGAAAAAAAGTTGCTCATTTTCGCTTGCTGCCATTACTCCTCTCATTTATGGTAATCTCATTCTCTATTGTATAAAAGGGGAAGGAGACCGCCTCAGGAAAAATGCGCTTTAGGTTTTAGACTCTTTTGTCTCGTCAAAGATGGAGAGAGGCGTTCTGTAAGGAGAACAAAACCCCCATTAATGGAGCTTCCTATATCAATCCAATGGCACTACATTTACATGTGGTGATGGCTACTACTCTTTGTTTGTTTCCTTTCCTTTTCTTTTCTTTTTACAGTTTTCTTTCTTTTGTTTCTTCTCCACACCTTTGAGCAAGTATGAAAAAAGAAACGATTTGTCGTCGGTGTGCAATAAAGGGGAGGAGGAATTCTGAGTGATGTACTCTGGTACATGACTCTCTGTTTTTTTATCTCATTGAATGAAAGTTCTTTAGTTTATCTATCAAGCTCTATTATCTGTTGTGGAATGAGATGGAAATGGTAATGGTACAAGTACTTATTGTGGGATTCTAATATGGGATTGCTGGTGTCTCCTCTCAGAAGTGCAAACAGGCCTTCTCTTGTGTTTCTATTTGTGTGTAAAATATGGAAGAGCAGCTTGTAAAATGCAAATATGAAAGACATCAAAGAAAACTCTCAAATTTTTCTCCTCGTTCATTACCAAGCAATATCAATGTGTTTGAACTTTTTTAGTGTTTTCTAATATTTAGAATCCAGTTAAAGAAAGTCTCTGAATTCAAGAATATTGATCTCTATTATATCAAAATCAGATGAAAAAAATAAGATTGCAATTTCATCCCAATTGCTGCGATTTGCTTAAGTATGAATTTATCTACTTCAAGGTGAATGAGTCTTATTCACAAGACCATTTACATAAAAGAATGTAACATGTTATTTTTCAATCTATTGACAATTTGGTCTGTACTTAAGTTTTTTTTTTTTTTTTTTGCTATGATAATGGCCCATGGGGGCACAAGGACGAGACCAGCTATCTTGAAATAGAAAAAATGAGCCAATAAAACAGAAGACTCTAATAAGTCTATTTACATTGGTGAATGAGTCCTTCACATAGGACTAATGAGAAATTTCTATTTCAAAGACTCTCCCTTTCTCTACCTAAGCTTGGAGATAATAAAAAGCATAGTCAATAGTTAAGCTCTAACCAAGGATAGCAACGGAGCAGATTAAGAGTAAGTTTTAAAAACTCGTCCTTGACTCACAAAGTGATTTTGTCTTTTCCTTTCAAGGAATAAGAGTGTTTTTTCAACCTTGTCTCTAGGGGTGGCATCGAACTCAACCGGTTCGCGAGCAACTTAGGCTCAGCTCGGTTTGATTTGGTTTATCTAGATATCGAACCGAGTTCCAGATCCAGATGAGGCTTATTTAAGTTAATGAGCCGAGCTCGACCAAACCATGGTTCAATTTGAAAGCTCGCGAGTCGGCTCGTTAACTTGATGAGCGGCCAGGGAGGCAGGTGCCGGAAGTAGAAGTCGTCTTCGACTTCAATATTAAGTTATCATTTATCAAAATCTTTGTCTTTCGTTTTGCTTCTCATGAATCAGGGGGAAGAGGGAAACGGGTGGCGATTGAGGTAGAGTTGGCTGTTTTAAATACTATCTCTTTCTGCCCCTTTGTGTTTTCCAATAGGGGCGGCCTATCGGTACCAACTAATCCCGCAAGTTGAAACTAACCTCTAATGTACAAAGGTAGAAAGAAGCGCCATTATCCTCTCTTAATGCGAGAGTATTTGGTCTCCCTTGAAAAAGGGTGTGACTCATTTGGTATCAATAGGCCGTTGCAAGTTGCAACTCACCGGATTAGAAAGAAGGGAATAGAATCTCTTCTACCCTTTAGTGTTTTCTTTCGGTAAAGCACAATTTTTTTTTTTTTTTTTTGTGTTGATGTGTTGCCGTCTTCAGTTGATTTCGGTTGTACATTCAATAGGGTTTGCACCCAAAAATGAAAGAAGTAAGTTTTGGTGGACCAAGATATGTAACAAATTCTTCCCGAACTCCCGTATTTACCTTTGGAATCTAATAATCAAGGGCACCGAAAGACTGTCAGACGCGAGAACTCAAGCTGTTTCATCTAAGGCTCTGAGTCGGGCCAACACTCCTGCCTAATCAGGTGTCGTTTCCTCTGTTTCGGCGGGAGAGGAGCACAGAAAAACCCTTACAGGGGTTTAAGTAGCAATAATAGCATAGTCTAGCACCTGATTCAGAAAATATTTTGATGCCAAATCTATTTTTTTCGCTTCTAAATTATGGCCCACATAAGTTAACTATTTAATTTTTTAGATGTTGATTGTTCTTCAACTTTCTGTCTTAGGTTGTTGGTGATGTGTTAAGGATTCGTCAAATATTGACCAATTTAATCAAGTAAATACTATTATTTCATATTCTTACTGGATCTCCTAAACAAAAACATACATATTTGTGCTTTTTGATTTGTTACATCATATGTTTCTCTTACGTGAGAATATTATGAACCTTATTAAGCCCAGACGGATAATGTCTTTTTTTTTTTTTTTTTTTTTTGAGTTGAATAATGGACTTGGGAATTTTGAATGTCAATAATTGTCAAAGTGAGAGAGGAAATGCAAAATTGCTCCTTTTTGACTAATGAATTTTTTTTTGAATAAATTTTATGCATAATTATGCAACCCTTATGAATAATTTTATGCAGAGTGTATATATAATTTTATATACAATTTATTTGATATTTATTTTATGCAAAAATTTAAATATTGGTGGAAGCTTGAACTCGGTTAAAATTATTGGGCTCGAACTCGATTATAATTTTAGGCTCGAGGCTAGGCTCAGCTCGATTCGATGCCACCTCGTCCCCATCTTACTATTGATAGCTTACATCTGTAGTACTAAAATGGGAAAGGAGGCTGGACTCTAGCAAAAATTGGTTGTACATAATTTATTTCCTAAGAAAAGCTATTGTTGTTTGCAAAAACACCACTTACGCTTTATATTTACAACAATGACATTAATTATATTTTTTATTAAAAATAATAGTGTAATTTAAAAATATGACCCTCTTAGATTTCAAATTTCTAAATGTGGCTTGATAGATATTAAAAATCCCGAATGGGGTTGTGAAATCAACCTCTTCCCCACGTGTTACCTTATCCTTCAACCTGATATTCGCCCCATCCCTAGCTCAATCCTCCCTAGCCCATCCATGCCTTGCCCCACCCCATTCACCTAATGCATAAGATAATGACCCATTAAAAAGATCTATAAACAGTAAAACTTTTAATTTTTCGAAAAATTATAAAAAAAATCTCAATACGCATAAAAAGTCTCACAACATCAAACTCTTTTTATTTAAGCCATTGGGTATTATTATCCAAATACAAAATACTTTAAAACATTTCTTTTTTTCAATACCCCTAGGAAAACTTATAAAATAACATTATTATATCATTAAAATAAATGTCATGCATATATTTCCTAATAAGTACTATCGGTATAAAACCATGTGGGTCGGATTAACTTGAAACCCAATGACATATTTTTTTCCAGTTCCTTCCTCGACTCACAGGGTGAAATGTAAAACCCATCCCTAGGTTTATGGGTCAACACAAGTTGAGTTACTTGGGTGATGTGGGGCCTGACTACATGTTTAACTCGCCTCAATTATCCCTACTTCTAACTAACTTTTTACACGATTATTGGAAATAGAGGAGGCATAAAATCCAACCAATTCATAAGCAACTCAGGCTCAACTTGGTCTTAGTTAAACTCAACTTGATTTTTTCTAAGTCGTGTCAAATTCAAAGTTTAACCTAAACTCATTAGTTAGAACGAGCCAAACTCGAACATGGAAGAGCTTAGTTATTGAAGAGATTATTCGAACCTAAATCAAAAGAAATGGTATTCCATGTAATCTTACTTACCAACATCAAAAGAAATGGTATTGGATGTAATTTTACTTTCCCTTGATCATTTTGTGAGTCTATGTTGTATCAGTTTATGTTGTATAATCTCAAATATAGGCTGATAAGAATTAAAATGACTAATTGATCAGATTTGGGTGTCTTTTATGGAAAGGGCCACAATAATAACGCAAGGACCTTGCTTATGAGTTGTCAATGAAGGTTTATTTGGATAGAAATGGGATATGAGGATTGGAGTTTCAATTTTATCTATTTACCTGATTTTTTTGTTTATTTCATACCTGATTAAATGCTTACCTAAAATAATTCAATAATTTATTTGAGTGAATGTATGTTTGAGATAAAATACAATTCAAGTACATCTTTTTCAGGAATTTGTAATATTTTAAGATATTTTATTATATATTAGAATGACATTGTTTTTAGGTATATCTATTGTTGTGGTTTTTATATATTTATAATTTTATAATTTTAACTAATATTTTTATTATTTTATTTATTTAATCAATTTGATAAATAGGTAAATAACTTATTCCGTTCAGTGTACACCCAGGGGGTGGGCACGGGTAGGGTCAGGCTTAGGTCAGGTTTCTCAAAACCAGAACACAATCTCCAACTATAAATCTGAAAATCCGAACCCAAAAACAAGACCTGAACAGGGTTGGGAAACCAACCACATCCTGCCCCGTTTCCCAATTCCTCAACTCATCCATGCTGGGTCCCCACTCATGTCCCCGACCCATAAAAATAATTAATCTATACAAACCATAAAAGTTTCAAAAAATAAAAATTATAGGCTAGAGTAAAAAATTAATACAACATATGTTAAGTTGTGGAGCCAAATCAACACTCTACACTGAGTTGGTACATGGATCATTGTTAAGGAATAGTCCCACATGGATTAGAGAGTATAAAAATTTTGAATTTATTAGTTGAAAAGACGCTTCCTAAGTTGGCTAGTCATTTTGGGATGGACCTTGGACTCAACTTCATATGGTATCAGAGCAAATACTCATATGTGGGCCTCCACCCAAAATGTCCACATGTAGAGTCACAACAAGAAGGCCTACACGTGAGGGGAGTTTTATGGAATAGTCCCACGTGGATTAGTTAGTACAAATATTTTGAGTTTATTAGTTGGAAAAGAGATTTCTTAAGTTGGCTAGTCATTTTGGGATGGACCTAGGACTTGACTACACAGATATATCATCTCCTGAAAGTCTGGTACTGGCCGATATGAAGTGTTTATATATTACCCTCCTTGACATTGCCTAAATAGTAAACGACACGTATTGACAACATGGTGAAGCATTTCACGCCTAACAGCTATTGAGTTGAGACGTGGAAATTATACTTTAGTTAGCAAATTAGATACTAATTTCAAACACAACCCAAATTTCCCAAAAAATAAAATAAAAATTGAACCGACGTCACACACGTCCATGGCAGAGAAAATCCCGTAAGGGAAATGACATCAAAGCTGCAACAACTTTCTTTGTATGGCATTTGCCTTCTCCACAAGTAGACATTCACTTCATGCTTATCTTATTCAAATAACTCCACGTTTTGAATCTACTTTGAAACTTCTTGATGTCACTATAATCGTTCCTTCGAGACTTTTTGTTCTCTTCTTCCTCATTTTTCTCCAACTGTGGATGTCCTTTCCCCAAAAATCACCTCAGAATCCATTGCAGAAGATGCCATTTCGGATAGATACCCTCTGGGACAGCTCTTCAATAACCAACCTGAAACGGCAGAAAAAAAGTTGGTCATTTTTGGTTGTTGTCATTACTCCACTCATTTATGGTAATCTCATTCTCTGTTGTATAAATGGGGAAGGAGAACGTCTCAGGAAAAATGGGTTTTAGGTTTTAGACTCTCTTTTGTCTTGTCAAAGATGGAGATAGGCGTTATGTAAGGAGAACAAAAACCCCATTAATGGAGCTTCCTATATCAATCCAATGGCACTACATCTACATGAGGTGATGGCTACTTCTCTTTGTTTGTCTCCTTTTTTTTTTTTTTTACAATTTTCTATCTTTTGTTTCTTCTCCACATCTTTGAGCAAGTATGGAATGAGAAATGATTTGTCAAGGGTGTGCAATAAAGGGGAGGACGGATTCTGAGTGATGTACTCTGTTACATGACTTTCTGTGTTTTCATCTCATTGAATGAAAGTTCTTTAGTTTATCTATCAAGCTCTATTATCTGTTGTGGAATGAGATGGAAATGGTAATGGTGCAAGTACTTATTGAGGGATTCTATAGTGGGATTGTTGGTGTCTCCTCTCAAGTGTGCAAGCAGGCCTTCTCTTGTGTTTCTATTTGTGTTGAAATCTAAAACAGCAACTCGCAAAAAGCAAATATGCAAGACATGAAAGAAAGCTCTCAACTTTTTTGGAATCAAGTTAAAGAAAGTCTCATAATTCATCAATATTAATCTCTTTAATATCAAAATCAAATGAAAAAAATAATATTGCACTTTCACCCCAATTGCTGAGATTTGTTGAAGTATGAATTTCTCTTCTTCAAGGTGAATGAGTCTAAAACAAGTTAAAACAGCAGCTCGCAAAAAGCAAATATGCAAGACATAAAAGAAAGCTCTCAACTTTTTTGGAATCAAGTTAAAGTAATTCATAAATATTAATCTCTTTAATATCAAAATCAAATGAAAAAAAATAATATTGCACTTTCACCCCAATTGCTGGGATTTGTTGAAGTATGAATTTCTCTTCTTCAAGGTGAATGAGTCTTATTCATAGGATCATTTGCATAAAAGAATGTAACAGGTCATTTCTATTAACAATTTGTTCCCTATTTAAGTTTTTTATTGCTACGATAATGGCTCATAGGGGCACGAGGAAGAGATCAGATTCCTTGAAGTACAAAAAAAGAGCCAATACAACAAAAGACTCTAATAAGTCTATTTACACGGGTGAATGAGTCTTTACATAGGACTAATGAGAATTTTCTATTTCGAAGGCTCTCCCTTTCTCTACCTAAGATTGGAGATGATAAAAAGCATAATCAATAGTTTTAAGAGTAAGTTTCAAAAACTCGTCCTTGACTCACAAAGTGATTCTGTCTTTTCCTTTTGAGGAATAAGAGTGTTTTTTTACAACCTCGTCCCCATCTTACCATCGATACCTTAACTTTGTAGTACCAAAATGGGAAAGAAGGCTGGACTTCAGCAAAAATTGGTTGTACATAATTTTTTTTCCAAGAAAAGCTATCGCTGTTTACAAAAACACCACTTACGCTTTATATTTACAATAATGACATTTATTATATTTTATTATTAAAAATAATAACGTTATTTTAAAATTTGACCCTCTTAGATATCATATTTCTAAATGTGGTTTGATAGATATTAAATTCTGAATATGGCCATATAATTGAAATATATTTTATTAAAATAGCTTACGAAATTTTTTGCCTTATTCTTGCAAGCCACAACACTGGAAGAAGTTGAGAATGGGAGGAGTCTTGCACCCTCTCTAAACTCGAGAATTATTTCCCTTGAAAAAAACCTTAAAATTGGTGTCTGCAAGATAGCATTGTTATGTACACTATTAGCTATCTAAGATAATGCTTGAACACCCCTGTAATATCATTAAAATTATAGGCAAGACCCTATTGTTAAATACAATATGCATGCAAGCATTATCTTTACCATGAAAAAATATATATGTATACCTCTTATAATGACATTATACCTAGCTCATATGTCTTGTGAGTTTATGAGTTGTTAAATGTGAACCCATACAAGTGACATCAACTAAGTTGAGGCCAAAATGATTTGTGACTTACCTGTAGTTTCATTTATGTTGCCCACATAGTTTTTATATGCCAAAGTTCGAATTAATTGACTATATTTAATGACAGGAGTAGGCATAAGAACTTGTCATACCATATTTCAAGGTAGGTATGTACCTCACCTCACTAAAATATTTGTCATACTTTGAACAGTAAATCTGTTATTTGAATTGTCATACCCATGGCCAAACCAATGGTTATGGCCGTCATGATGTCAACCGAGGCTGGCCTCATTCTAGTCAAGGGTACCGCCCTCCTCGCTGCTAGATATGTCATCTTATCGGTCACTATGCTGATCATTATACCTGCAATGAGTCCAGTGAGTCTCGTGTCCATCTTGTTATGGCTTTCACTAGATCGTGCTCTCTCAATGGATCCACACCCTCTGACTAGCTCTTGGACACTGGTGCTTCCGCTCATACACTAAACTTGGAACTCAGATTAATCTTAATCTTAACTCCTATTAATGTCAATTACTTTCTAATGGCAAAAGAAAAACTTGACCTTAGTAGCCAACAAATTGATAGAGAAAGAAGTTCAAGTACACGTTTTAAGTGAACCCAAGGAGGCACAAGGTTTAATATGTTGGATTTAGATTTTAAAAGACTTATTGAATATTTTGTCAAACTATTATGGTATTATTATATATAACTATTGTTTATAAAATGGAATATTTTTTACATGACAATGGAAGGGACCACAATGCACAAAAAAATTTAATACAAATACATTCAAGATTGCTATAAACTCACTTCACTTATATTTTCCTCTTTGAAAATGTGTTAAGAATGGCGGATTAAACCATTCAAAGTTTGTCTTGTAATTAAGGGGAATTCATACATATATGAGATCAATGTATTAGGTGCTATAAAACACAAACCTAGAGGTGGAGAATAAGTATCAATTTATCAATGTAACTCAAATTGCTAATCTACTCTCAATGTATCTCAAGTTAAATCTAATAAGTAAAATAGTTAAACACCATTATAATAAAGAGACTAATAATGCCAATTATATTGATTCACCCACAAAGGTAAATTGCAATAGTTTAATTAGGTTAACACAATCCTAGACACACACAAAAAAAAAAGATTCAATGACTTCTATATACCCACCTCGAAAGTTATCCAAAACGATAAGAATACAGTATGAAGTTAATATTTACTTCCACTCTCATTTGGTCATCAAAGCTCATAATCTGGTCATGAGCTGAGTAGCAGTGCAATAATTTCTAGCAACATTAAGTTAATGGAAGATTTCCAACATGGACAACTTGGTGAATATTGTTAAGGAATAGTCTCACATGGATTAGTGAGTACAAAGATCTTGAGTTTATTAGTTGAAAAATAGGTTTTCTAAGTTGGTTAGTCATTTTGGGATGGACTTTGGACCCAACTTTACATGGTATCAGAGCAGGTACTCATACGTGGGCCTTCACCCAAATTATCTACATGTAGAGCCACAAAAGAGGACTTACACGTGAGGGGGGAGTGTTAAAAAATAGTCTCACGTGGAAAAAGAAATGATTTGCCATCGGTGTGCAATAAAGGGGAGGAGAAATTTTGAGTGATGTACTCTGGTACATGACTTTCTGTTTTTTTATCTCATTGAATGAAAGTTCTTTAGTTTATCTATCAAGCTCTATTATCTGTTGTGGAAAGAGATGGAAATGGTAATGGTACAAGTACTTATTGTGGGATTCTAATATGGGATTGCTGGTGTCTCCTCTCAGAAGTACAAGCAGGCCTTCTCTTGTGTTTCTATTTGTGTTGAAATATGAAAGAGCAGCTTGTAAAATGCAAATATGAAAGACATCAAAGAAAACTCTCAACTTTTTTCTACTCTCAATGTATCTCCACAAGCAGACATTCACTTCGTGCTTTTCTTATTCAAATAAATCCACGTTTTGATTCTACTTTGAAACTTCTTGATGTCACCGAAATCGTTCCTTCGAGACTTTTTGTTCTCTTGTTCCTCCTTTTTCTCCAACTGTGGATGTCCTTTCGCCAAAAATCACCTCATAACCCATTCCAGAAGATTCCTTTTCAGATAGATTTCCCCTGAGACAACTCTTCAATAACCAACCTGAAACGGTAGAAAAAAAGTTGCTCATTTTTGCTTGTTGCCATTACTCCACTCATTTATGGTAATCTCATTCTCTGTTGTATAAATGGGGAAGGAGACCGCCTAAGGAAAAATGGGTTTTAGGTTTTTGACTCTCTTTTGTCTTGTCAAAGATGGAGAGAGGTGTTCTGTAAGGAGAACAAAAACCCCATTAATGGAGCTTCCAATATCAATCCAATGGCACTACATCTACATGAGGTGATGGCTACTTCTCTTTGTTTGTTTCCTTCTCTATTAACAATTTGTTCCCTATTTAAGTTTTTTATTGCTATGATAATGGCCCATAGGGGCACGAGGAAGAGATCAAATTCCTTGAAATACAAAAAAAGAGCCAATAAAACAAAAGACTCTAATAAGTCTATTTATGCCGGTAAATGAGTCTTTACATTGGACTAATGAGAATTTTCTATTTCAAAGACTTTCCCTTTCTCTACCTAAGATTGGAGATGTTAAAAAGCATAATCAATAGTTTTAAGAGTAAGTTTCAAAAACTCGTCCTTGACTCACAAAGAGATTATGTCTTTTCCATTTGAGGAATAAGAGTGTTTTTTTACAACCTCGTCCCCATCTTACCATCAATACCTTAACTCTGTAGTACCCAAATGGGAAAGGAGGCTGGACTCCAGCAAAAATTGGTTGTACATATGTTTTTTTCTCAAGAAAAGCTATCGTTGTTTACAAAAACACCACTTACGCTTTATATTTACAACAATGACATTTATTATATTTTATTATTAAAAATAATAGCTTAAATTTTAAAATTTGACCTTCTTAGATATCATATTTCTAAATGTGGTTTGATAGATATTAAATTCTGAATATGGCCATATAATTTAAATATATTTTATTAAAATAGCTTACGAAATTTTTTGCCTTATTCTTGCAAGCCACAACACAGGAGAGGAAGAAGTTGAGAATGGGAGGAGTCTTGCACCCTCTCTAAACTCAGAATTATTTCCCCTGAAAAAAACCTTAAAATTGGTGTATGCAAGATAGCACTATTATCTACCCCTGTAATATCGTTAAAATTATAGGCAAGACCCTATTGTTAAATACAACATGCATGCTAGCATTATCTTTACCATGAAAAAATATATATGTACACCTCTTATAATGACATTATACCTAGCTCATATGTCTTGTGGGTTTATGAGTTGTTAAATGTGAACACATACAAGTGACATCAGTGTGGCAAGGACATAAACCCATCATCCGCCAGCACCTATTTATTCGGCAGATGCCACTGGACTGCTAAATTTTATTTTGTTACAGAACAGAGAAACACTTGAATTATTATTCAAACATGGAGGAAAACGAAGCATTTCCTTGTTTAGAACTTGGACTGTATAAGGTCAATGATGTTCTTTTCCACCTGGAAAGCTCTAGCCAGAATATCAGCGGAAATCTTCGGGTTCGACCCAAAAACAGCATCAGCAATGGTGATTACTCCAGGGTTCTGGCTGCTCAGAGCAGCAATCGCCACTGCATTGGTGTTCCCCGCATTGAATTGGAAGTGGATGAGTCCGATTGGGAAGACGAACACATCTCCCTTTTGGAGCACCTTGCTTATGAGGCGATTCTCGGGGTTAGGAGGTGACAAAACCAACAAACAGCGAGCCCTCCAGGACAATCAAAATCTCAGTAGCTCGTGGGTGTGTGTGGGGAGGGTTTTGGCCGTAGGGTGCGTAGTCAATCCGAACCAGGGTGATGCCCAGAGTGTTGAGACCAGGAACCAGGGTAACATTCAGTGCTGTCACTGTGGAGCCCACAGCGTTTGTTGGAGTTCTCACTTTGTCAAGCCCAGAGAAGAAGAAATCCTCCGCGACGGCGAGCTTGGGGTCCTTGCAGACGAACCCATTTACTCGAACTGCAAAAAAAAACACAAAAAGAAGAATAGAGTTATCACTCAACCCATGCGAATGCATCTAAAGAAAAAAACCGTGTAGAGCAGACTAGGTAGTTACAGTACCATTGCTGTTAAGGTCCGCCACGCAGATGTCCTGAAGTGGACTCGGATCGAATGCAAATGCCTGAAAAGCAGCTAAGGAGAGAAGGAAAACAACAAGGATGTTTCCGGCCATTTTCATTGCTTCTATACGAAGGAGAAGAAGAAGAAGAGGAAGAAGCAGCTATGGTCGAAAGAAGAAGAGAGCCCTTTTATAGACTGAATTTGAGCAGGTTTTAGTTGAAGTCTATTTAAAATGAGTTCTATACCAGTACCTACCCCAGTCAAAACCTTTTTCCATTATGATTTGGTCTATGCCTACAAGTATACGCAGTCTTCTTCCATAACCAAGTAATATTGATGAATCCTGTGAGAACAATATGCAAGTGGAAAGCACGAGAATGCCCCGAGTCACCTAGCTAAACGACTAGAGACTTTGACTCTATCGTTAAAATTTTCATACTTGTTAATATAGAGGGTTATCAAAAGTTTTAGAGAAACTGTCCAGTTTTTGTTGAAGGATTAAGACACTTTAACAACTCCTTGTGATGCACTAATCTTAATAACGAAGTTCAAACACTTTGACAGTAAATAAATCCTATAACATTGACATCATTTTTACAGGAGATAATTTTCAAGTTATAGCTATGTTCATTTCCCTTCCTATTAAAAGATTTTCACTTAAAGATCTTAGCTTTTTGACTTACTTTCTCGGAATTTAAGGTGTTCCTCATTCTTAAAGCCTACTTATGAACGATATGCCGTTGTAACAGAAACATGAAGACTAGGCTTCCATTATCGGAATCAAGGGCAAAAAACTATAAATCGTAAAACTTTAACCTAACTCCAAATCTATAAATTGTAAAACTTTTAATTTTTTGAAAAATTATCAAAAAATCTCAATACACATAAAAAGTCTCACAACATCAAACTCTTTTTATTTAAGCCATTGGGCATTATCATCCAAATACAAAATACTTTAAAACATTTATTTTTTTAAATGCCCCTAGGAAAACTTATAAAATAACATTATTATATCATTAAAATAAATGTCATCCATATATTTCCTAAAAAGTATTATGGGTATAAAACGATGTGGGTCAGATTAACTTGAAACCCAGTGACGTTTTTTTTCTAGTTCTTCCTCAACTCATGGGATGAAATGTAAAACCCATTCCTAGGTTTATGGGTCAATACAAGTTGAGTTACTTGGGTGATGTGGGGCTTGACTACATGTTTAACTCGCCTCAATTATCCCTACTTTTAACTAAATTTTTACATGATTATTGGAAATAGAGGAGGCACAAAATCCAACCAATTCACAAGCAACTCAGGCTCAACTTGGTCTTAGTTAAACTTAATTTGATTTTTTCTAAGTCATGTAAAATTTTAAGTTTAACCTAAACTCATTAGTTAGAATGAGCCAAACTCGAACATGGAAGAGCTTAGTTATAACTGAAACACCATCAATTAAACTTTCTCCATTTTCCACTAATTGTTACGAGAAGGATAATTAAGATTATTCGAACCTACATCAAAAGAAATGGTAGTCGATGTAATGTTACTTTCCCTTTATCATTTTGTGAGTCTATGCTATATCAATTTATGTTGTATAATCTCAATTAGAGGCTGATAAGAATTAAAATGACTAATTTGTAGATTTGTGTGTCTTTTATGGAGTAGGCAACGACCACAATAATAACGCAAGGACCTTGCTTATGAGTTGTCAATGAAGGTTTATTTGGATAGAATTGGGATGTGATGATTGCAGTTTCAATTTTATCTATTTATTGGATTTTTTTTTTGTTTATTTCATACCTGATTAAATGGTTACCTAAAATAATTCAATAATTTTTTTTGAGTGAATGTATGTTTGAGATCAAATACGATTCAAGTACATCTTTTTTAGGAATTTTTAATATTTTTAGATATTTTATTGTATATTAGAATGACATTTTTTTTAGGTATTCCTATAGTTGTGGTTTTCATATATTTATAATTTTTAAATTATAACTAATATTTTTATTATTTTATTTATTTAATCGATTTGATAAATAGGTAAATAAATATATAAAGAATAACTTATTCCGTTCAGTGTACACCCAGGGGGTGGGCACGTGTAGGGTCAGACTTTGGTCGGGTTTCTCAAAACCAGAACACAATCTCGAATTATAAATTTGAAAACCCGAACCCGAACAAAAGACCTGAACAGGGTTGGGAAACCAACCACGTCCCGCCCAGTTTCCCAATTCCTCAACTCATCCATGCTGGGTCCCCACTCATGTCCCTGACCCATTAATATTGGCCCATTAAAATAATTAACCTACACATATCATAAAAATTTCAAAAAATAAAAATTACCGGCATAGAGTGAAAAATTAATACAACATATGTTAAGTTGTAGAGCCAAAACAACGTTGTACATGGATCATTGTTAAAGAATAGTCCAACATGGATTAGTGAGTATAAAGATTTTGAGTTTATTAGTTGAAAAAGACACTTCCAAAGTTGGCTAGTCATTTTGGGACGGACCTTGGACTCAACTTCATATGGTATTAGAGCAAATACTCATATGTGGGCCTCCACCCAAAATGTCCACATGTAGAGCCACAACAAAAAGGCCTACACGTGAGGGGGAGTGTTAAGGAATAGTCCCACGTGGATTAGTGAGTACAAATATTTTGAGATAGACCTAGGACCCGACTACACAGATATATTATCTCTAGAAAGTCCGGTACTGGCCGATACGAAGTGTTTATCAATTGGTATCTGGCAATAATTTCTATATTACCCTCCTTGACATTGCCTAAATAGTAAAAGACACGTATTGACAACATCGTGAAACATTTCATGCCTAAAAACTTCTAAGTTGAAACGTGAAAATTTTACCTTAGTTAGCAAATTAGATACTAATTTCAAAGACAACCCAAATTTCCCAAAAAAGAAAAAAATTTGAATAGTCGTCACACACGTCCATGGCAGAGAAAATCCCACAAGGGAGATGACATCAAAGTTGCAACAACTTTCATTGTATGGTGTTCGGCTTCTCCACAAGGTGACATTCACTTCATGCTTATCTTATTCAAATAACTCCACGTTTTGAATCTACTTTGAAACTTCTTGATGTCACCGAATTCGTTCCTTTGAGACTTTTTGTTCTCTTCTTCCTCCTTTTTCTCCAACTGTGGATGTCCTTTCCCCAAAAATCACCTCAGAATCCATTGCTGAAGATGCCTTTTCGGATAAATCTCCCTTGGGACAGCTCTTCAATAACCAACATGAAACGGCAAAAAAAAAGTTGTTCATTTTTGGTTGTTGCCATTACTCCACTCATTTATGGTAATCTCATTCTCTGTTGTATAAATGGGGAAGGAGACCGCCTCAGGAAAAATGGGTTTTAGGTTTTAGACTCTCCTTTGTCTTGTCAAAGATGGAGAGAGGCGTTCAGTAAGGAGAACAAAAACCCCATTAATGGAGCTTCCTATATCAATCCAATGGCACTACATCTACATGAGGTGATGGCTACTTCTCTTTGTTTGTTTCTTTTTTTTTTTTTTTTTTACAATTTTCTGTCTTTTGTTTCTTCTCCACACCTTTGAGCAAGTATGGAATGAGAAATGATTTGTCGTGGGTGTGAAATAAAGGGAAGGAGATGTACTCTGTTACATGACTTTCTGTGTTTTCATCTCATTGAATGAAAGTTCTTTAGTTTATCTATCAAGCTCTATTATCTTTTGTGGAATGAGATGGAAATGGTAATGGTGCAAGTACTTATTGAGGGATTCTATAGTGGGATTGTTGGTGTCTCCTCTCAGGAGTGCAAGCAGGCCTTCTTTTGTGTTTCTATTTGTGTTGAAATCTAAAACAGCAGCTCGCAAAAAGCAAATATGCAAGACATGAATGAAAGCTCTCAACTTTTTTTCTCTTGGCTCATTACCAAGCAATATCAATGTGTTTTGACTTTTTTTGTGTTTTCTAATATTTAGAATCAAGTTAAAGAAAGTTTCATAATTCAGAAATATTAATCTCTTTAATATCAAAATCAAATGAAAAAATTAAGGTTGCAGGTTCATCCCAATTGTTGAGATTTTTTGAAGTATGAATTTCTCTTCTTCAAGGTGAATGAGTCTTTTTCACAGGATCATTTGCATAAAAGAATGTAAGTGGTCATTTCTATTAACAATTTGTTCCCTACTTAAGCTTTTTAGTGCTATGATAATAGCCCGTAGAGGCACGAGGAAGAGACCAGATTCCTTGAAATAGAAAAAATGAGCCAGTAAAATAGAAGACTCTAATAAGTCTATTTACACCGGTGAATGAGTTTTTACATAGGACTAATGGGAATTTTTTATTTCAAATACTCTTCCTTTCTCTACCTAAGCTTGGAGATGATAAAAAGCATAATCAATAGTTTTAAGAGTAAGTTTTAAAAACTATCCTTGACTCACAAAATGATTCTTTCTTTTCCTTCCAAGGAATAAGAGTGTTTTGTTTACAACCTCGTCCCCATCTTACCATTGTTACCTTAACTTTGTAGTACCAAAATGGGAAAGGAGGCTGGACTCTAGCAAAAATTGGTTGTACATAATTTTTTTCCTAAGAAAAGCTATCGATGTTTACAAAAACACCTCTTTTTTTTAATAGGATTGTACAAAAATAAGATTGTATAATAATAGTCAAATTCTCCTTTTGTTTTATTTTATTTTATTTTATTTTCCGTGGGGTTCCAAAGAGACCCTTAGCTTTCTAAGATAATGCTTGTATACCCCTGTAATATCATTAAAATTACAGGCAAGACCCTATTGTTAAATACAACATGCATGCAAGCATTATCTTTACCATGAAAAAATATATATGTACACCTCTTATAATGGCATTATACCTAGCTTATATGTCTTGTGAGTTTATGAGTTGTTAAATGTGAACCCATACAAGTGACATCAACTAAATTGGGGCTAAAATGATTTGTGACCTGTAGATTCATTTATGTTGTCCACAGTGTTTTTATATGCCAAAGTTTGAGTTAATTGACTATATTTAATGACAGGAGTAGTCATAAGAACTTGTCATACCATAAGAACTCACCTCACAAAAATATTTGTCACACTTTGAATAGTAATTCTGTTATTTGAATTGACCACTACCTTGTAAAGACAGCCAAGTAACGGTGTAAGAAAGTTGAACGATAGCGAATTAATGAGAAACATTCAAGAACTTCATTATCAGGGTGGCAAGGTCATAAACCCTTCAGCCGCCAGCACTATTTATTCAGCAGATGCTACAGAACTGCTAAAATTTATTTTGTTACAGAACAGAGAAACACTTGGATTATTATTCAAACATGGAGGAAAACGAAGTTATCTCCTTGTTTAGAACTTGGACTGTATAAGGTCAATGATTTTCTTATCCACCTGGAAAGCTCTAGCCAGAATATCAGCGGAAATCTTCGGGTTCGACCCAAAAACAGCATCAGCAATGGTGATTACTCCAGGGTTCTGGCTGCTCAGAGCTGCAATCGCCACTGCATTAGTGTTCCCCACATTGAATTGGAAGTGGATGAGTCCGATTGGGAAGACGAACACATCTCCCTTTTGGAGCACCTTGCTTATGAGGCGATTCTCAGGGTTGGAGGTGACAAAACCAACAAACAACGAGCCCTCCAGGACAATCAAAATCTCAGTAGCTCGTGGGTGTGTGTGGGGAGGGTTTTGGCCGTAGGGTGCGTAGTCAATCCGAACCAGGGTGATGCCCAGAGTGTTGAGACCAGGAACCAGGGTAACATTCAGTGCTGTCACTGTGGAGCCAACAGCGTTTGTTGGGGTTCTCACTTTGTCAAGCCCAGAGAAGAAGAAATCCTCCGCGACGGCGAGCATGGGGTCCTTGCAGACGAACCCATTTACTCGAACTGCAAAAAAAACACAAAAAGAAGAATAGAGTTATCACTCAACCCATGCGAATGCATCTAAAGAACAGAACCGTGGAGAGCAGCCTAGGTAGTTACAGTACCATTGCTGTTAAGGTCCGCCACGCAGATGTCCTGAAGTGGACTCGGATCGAATGCAAATGCCTGAAAAGCAGCTAAGGAGAGAAGGAAAACAACAAGGATGTTTCCGGCCATCTTCATTGCTTCTATGCAAAGGAGAAGAAGAATAGGAAGAAGCAGTTATGGTCGGAAGAAGACGAGAGCGAGTGCCCTTTTATAGACTGAATTTGAGCAGGTTTTAGTTGAACATGTCTATTTAAAATGAGCTCTAAACCAGTATCTACCCCAATGAAAACCTTTTTCCAGTATGATTTAGTCTATGCCTGCAAGTATACGCAGTCTGCTTGCATAAGCAAGTAATATTTATGAATCCCTTGAGAACAATATGCAAATTGAAAGCACAAGAATACCCCGAGTCACCTAACTAAAACGACTTGTGACTTTGACTCTATCGTTAACATTTTCATACTTATTAACATAGAAAGTTATCAATCAGAGAAACTGACTGTTTTTATATGTAGGATTAAGACACTTTAACAACTCGTAATCTTAATAGCGAAGTTCAAACACTTTGACAGTGAATAAAACCTATAATATTGATATCATTATAACAGGAGACAAGGATCAAGATATCATCCACTCTTGACTTACTTTGTCCATTACCGAAATCAGAGGCAAAAGACTGGTAAACAGAGAGGAGAAAAATCTGATAACAGTTGTAAATTTTATGTATAATTTGTGGTGAATAAAGAGAGTTTAATAAAATCTTACATGGTATCAGTCGTCGTCAATCCCATGTCTATCTGATAAAATTTTTCTGGCAAAAAGATTCCTCCAGCAAAAATGGCAAGATTTGTACATAGACCCTCCAAATAGACCCTAAGGGATTATAGTCATCAGAGCAGTTGCGAAGACAAAGAAGAGGCATAACAGTTTGGCTTCTTGAGACGAGTCTAAGCATGGGGTGGCAATCAGAGTCATCTTTTAACATTTGACCCACTTAAATGAATGAAACCGATGGTGTCTCATCCGAAGACTCATCTCAATAATTCTCAAGGAGAGAGAGTATACTCAATATTACAGGTTTTATTCACTATCAAATCGTTTGGACTTCGCTATTAAGATTAGTGCATCAAAAAGAGTTGTTAAAGTGTCTTAATTCTTCAAGAAAAAACTGTCGGTTTCTCTGGAACCCTTGATAACTTTCTATGTTAATAAGTTTGAAAATGGTAACGATAGAGTCAAAAGTCTCTAGTCGTTTAGCTAGGTGACTCGGGGCATTCTTGTGCTTTCCATTTACATATTGTTCTCACGGGATTCATAAATATTACTTGCTTATGGAAGCAGACTGCGTATCCTTGCAGGCATAGACTAAATCACAACGGAAAAAGGTTTTCAATGGGGTAGGTAATGGTATGGAACTCGTTTTAACTAGTCCTCTTCAACTAAAACCTGCTCAAATTCGGTCTATAAAAGGGCACTCGCTTTCTTCTTCTTCCGACCATAGCTGCTTCTTACTCTTTTTCTTCTCCTTTGCATAGAAGCAATGAAAATGGCCGGAAACATCCTTGTTGTTTTCCTTCTCTCCTTGGCTGCTTTTCAGGCATTTGCATTCGATCCGAGTCCACTACAGGACATCTGCGTGGCGGACGTTAACAGCAATGGTACTGTAACTACCTAGGCTGCACTACACGGTTCTGTTCTTTAGATGCATTCGCATGGGTTGAGCGATAACTCTATTCTTCTTTTTGTGTTTTTTTTTGCAGTTCGAGTAAATGGGTTCGTCTGCAAGGACCCCATGCTCGCCGTCGCGGAGGATTTCTTCTTCACTGGGCTTGACAAAGTGAGAACTCCAACAAACGCTGTTGGCTCCACAGTGACAGCACTAAATGTTACCCTGGTTCCTGGTCTCAACACTCTGGGCATCACCCTGGTTCGGATTGACTACGCACCCTACGGCCAAAACCCTCCCCACACACACCCACGAGCTACTGAGATTTTGATTGTCCTGGAGGGCTCGTTGTTTGTTGGTTTTGTCACCTCCAACCCTGAGAATCGCCTCATAAGCAAGGTGCTCCAAAAGGGAGATGTGTTCGTCTTCCCAATCGGACTCATCCACTTCCAATTCAATGTGGGGAACACTAATGCAGTGGCGATTGCAGCTCTGAGCAGCCAGAACCCTGGAGTAATCACCATTGCTGATGCTGTTTTTGGGTCGAACCCGAAGATTTCCGCTGATATTCTGGCTAGAGCTTTCCAGGTGGATAAGAAAATCATTGACCTTATACAGTCCAAGTTCTAAACAAGGAGATAACTTCGTTTTCCTCCATGTTTGAATAATAATCCAAGTGTTTCTCTGTTCTGTAACAAAATAAATTTTAGCAGTTCTGTAGCATCTGCTGAATAAATAGTGCTGGCGGCTGAAGGGTTTATGACCTTGCCACCCTGATAATGAAGTTCTTGAATGTTTCTCATTAATTCGCTATCGTTCAACTTTCTTACACCGTTACTTGGTTTGGTAGTGGTCAATTCAAATAACAGAATTACTATTCAAAGTTTGACAAATATTTTTGTGAGGTGAGTTCTTATGGTATGACAAGTTCTTATGACTACTCCTGTCACTAAATATAGTCAATTAACTCAAACTCTGGCATATAAAAACACTGTGGGCAACATAAATGAATTTACAGGTAAGTCACAAATCATTTTAGCCCCAAATTAGTTGATGTCACTTGTATGGGTTCACATTTAACAACTCATAAACTCACAAGACATATGAGCTAGGTATAATGCCATTATAAGAGGTGTACATATATATATATATATATTTTTTCATGGTAAAGATAATGCTTGCATGCATATTGTATTTAACAATAGGGTCTTGCCTATAATTTTGTTGATATTACAAAGCAATACATTAGAAAGCTAAGGGTCTCTTTGGAACCCCACAGAAAATAAAATAAAATAAAATAAAATAAAACAAAAAGAAAATTTGACTATTATTATTTTCAAAAATAGTTAAAGAAAAAGAGGATTTGACTATTACTATACAATCCTATAAAAAAAATAAGAGGTGTTTTTGTAAACATCGATAGCTTTTCTTAGGAAAAAAATTATGTACAACCAATTTTTGCTCGAGTCCAGCCTCCTCTCCCATTTTGGTACTACAAAGTTAAGGTATCAATGGTAAGATGGGGACGAGGTTGTAAAAAAAACACTCTTATTCCTTGGAAGGAAAAGAAATAATCATTTTGTGAGTCAAGGATAGTTTTTAAAACTTACTCTTAAAACTATTGATTATGCTTTTTATCATCTCCAAGCTTAGGTAGAGAAAGGGAGTCTTTGAAATAGAAAATTCCCATTAGTCCTATGTAAACACTCATTCACCAATGTAAATAGACTTATTAGAGTCTTATGTTTTACTGGCTCATTTTTTCTATTTCAAGGAATCTGGTCTCTTCCTCGTGCCCCTACGGGCTATTATCATAGCAATAAAAAACTTAAGTAGGGAACAAATTGTTAATAAAAATGACCTCTTACATTCTTTTATGCAAATGATCCTGTGAAAAAGACTCATTCACCTTGAAGAAGAGAAATTCATACTTCAAAAAATCTCAACAATTGGGATGAACCTGCTACCTTAATTTTTTCATTTGATTTTGATATTAAAGAGATTAATATTTTTGAATTATGACTTTCTTTAACTTGATTCTAAATATTAGAACACACAAAAAAAAGTTAAAACACATTGATATTGCTTGGTAATGAGCCAAGAGAAAAAAGTTGAGAGCTTTCATTCATGTCTTGCATATTTACTTTTTGCGAGCTGCTGTTTTAGATTTCAACACAAATAGAAGCACAAAAGAAGGCTTACTTGCACTCCTGAGAGGAGACACCAACAATCCCACTATAGAATCCCTCAATAAGTACTTGCACCATTACCATTTCCATCTCATTCCACAACAGATAATAGAGCTTGATAGATAAACTAAAGAACTTTCATTCAATGAGATGAAAACATAGAAAGTCATGTAATAGAGCACATCTCCTCCCCTTTATTTCACACCCACGACAAATCATTTCTCATTCCATACTTGCTCAATGGTGTGGAGAAGAAACAAAAGACAGAAAATTGTAAAAAAAAAAAAAAAAAAAAAAAAAAAAACAAACAAACAAAGAGAAGTAGCCATCACCTCATGTAGATGTAGTGCCATTGGATTGATATAGGAAGCTCCATTAATGGGGTTTTTCTTCTCCTTACAGAACGCCTCTCTCCATCTTTGACAAGACAAAAGAGAATCTAAAACCTAAAACCCATTTTTCCTGAGGCGGTCTCCTTCCCCATTTATACAACAGAGAGTGAGATTACCATAAATGAGTGGAGTAATGGCAACAACCAAAAATGAGCAACTTTTTTTCTGCCGTTTCATGTTGGTTATTGAAGAGCTGTCCCAAGGGAGATGTATCCGAAAAGGCATCTTCTGCAATGGATTTTGAGGTGATTTTTGGGGAAAGGACATCCATAGTTGGAGAAAAAGAAGGAAGAAGAGAACAAAAAGTCTCGAAGGAACGAATTCGGTGACATCAAGAAGTTTCAAAGTAGATTCAAAACGTGGAGTTATTTGAATAAGATAAGCATGAAGTAAATGTCAGCTTGTGGAGAAGGCGAACGCCATACAAAGAAAGTTGTTGCAGCTTTGATGTCATCTCCCTTGCGGGATTTTCTCTGCCATGGACGTGTGCGACAACTGTTCAATTTTTTTTATTTTTTGGGAAATTTGGGTTGTGTCTGAAATTGGTATCTAATTTGCTAACTAAGGTAAAATTTTCACGTTTCAACTCAAAACCTGTTAGGCGTGAAATGTTTCACCATGTTGTCAATACGTGTCTTTTACTATTTAGGCAATGTCAAGGAGGGTAATACAGAAATTATTGCTAGATACCAATTGATAAACACTTCGTATTGGCCAGTACCGGACTTTCTGGAGATAATATATCTGTGTAGTCGGGTCCTAGGACTATCCCAAAATGACTAGCAAACTTAAGAAATTTCTTTTCCAACTATTAAACTCAAAATATTTGTACTCACTAATCCATGTGGGACTATTCCTTAACACTCCCCCTCACATGTAGGCCTTTTTGATGTGGCTCTACATGTGGACATTTTGGGTGGAGGCCCACATATGAGTATTTGCTCTGATACCATGTGAAGTTGAGTCCAAGGTCCGTCCCAAAATGACTAGCCAACTTTGGAAGTATTTTTTTCAACTAATAAACTCAAAATTTTTATACTCACTAATCCATGTGGGACTATTCCTTAACAATGATCCATGTACAACGTTGATTTGGCTCCACAACTTAACATATGTTGTATTAATTTTTCACTCTATGCCGGTAATTTTTATTTTTTGAAATTTTTATGATATGTGTAGGTTAATTATTTTAATGGGCCAATATTAATGGGTCGAGGACAGGAGTGGGAACCCAGCATGGATGAGTTGAGGAATTGGGAAACTGGGCGGGACGTGGTTGGTTTCCCAACCCTGTTCAGGTCTTTTATTCGGGTTCAAGTTTTCAAATTTATAATTCGAGATTGTGTTCTGGTTTTGAGAAACCCGACCTAAGTCTGACCCTATGCGTACCCACCCCCTGGGTGTACACTGAACGGAATAAGTTATTCTTTATATATTTATTTACCTATTTATCAAATTGATTAAATAAATAAAATAATAAATATATTAGTTATAATTAAAAAATTATAAATATATAAAAACCACAACTATAGGAATACCTAAAAACAATGTCATTCTAATATATAATAAAATATCTAAAAATATTACAAATTCCTAGAAAAGATGTACTTGAATCGTATTTGATCTCAAACATACATTCACTCAAAAAATATTATTGAATTATTTTAGGAAAGCATTTAATCAGGTATGAAATAAACAAAAAAAATCACGTAAATAGATAAAATTGAAACTCCAATCCTCACATCCCAATTCTGTCCAAATAAACCTTCATTGACAACTCATAAGCAAGGTCCTTGCGTTATTATTGTGGTTGTTGCCTACTCCATAAAAGACACACAAATCTATAAATTAGTCATTTCAATTCTTATCAGCCTATAATTGAGATCTATAATTGAGATTATACAACATAAACTGATATAGCATAGACTCACAAAATGATCAAGGGAAAGTAAGATTACATCGACTACCATTTCTTTTGATGTAGGTTCGAATAATCTTGATTATCCTTCTCATAACAATTAGTGGAAAATGGAGAAAGTTTAATTGATGGCGTTTCAATTATTACTAAGCTCTTCCATGTTCGAGTTTGGCTCGTTCTAACTAATGAGTTTAGGTTAAACTTAAGAATTTGACACGACTTAGAAAAAATCAAATTGAGTTTAACTAAGACCAATTTGAGCCTGAGTTGCTTGTGAATTGGTTGGATTTTGTGCCTCCTCTATTTCCAATAATCATGTAAAAATTTAGTTAAAAGTGGGGATAATTGAGGCAAGTTAAACAAGTAGTCATGCCCCACATCACCCAAGTAACTCAACTTGTATTGACCCATAAACCTAGGAATGGGTTTTACATTTCATCCCGTGAGTTGAGGAAGGAACTGGAAGAAAAAAACGTCACTGGGTTTCAAGTTAATCTAACCCACATGGTTTTATACCCATAATACTTTTTAGGAAATATATGGATGACATTTATTTTAATGATATAATAATGTTATTTTATAAGTTTTCCTAGGGATATTTAAAAAAAATGTTTTAAAGTATTTTGTATTTGGATGATAATGCCCAATGGCTTAAATAAAAAGAGTTTGATGTTGTGAGACTTTTTATGTGTATTGAGATTTTTTGATAATTTTTCAAAAAATTGAAAGTTTTATAGTTTATAGATTTGGAGTTAGGTTAAAGTTTTACAGTTTATAGTCTTTTGTCCTTGATTCCGGTAATGGAAGCCCGGTCTTCAGGTTTCTGTTACGACGGCATATCGTTCATAAGTAGGCTTTAAGAATGACGAACACCTTAAATTTCGATAAAGTAAGTCAAAGGACCAAGATCCTTTAAGTGAAAATCTTTTAACAGAAAGGGAAATGAACATATCTATAACTTGAACATTATCTCCTGTAAAAATGATGTCAATGTTACAGGATTTATTCACTGTCAAAGTGTTTGAACTTCACTATTAAGATTAGTGCATCACAAGGAGTTGTTAAAGTATCTTAATCCTTCAACAAAAACTGGACAGTTTCTCTAAAACTTTTGATAACCCTCTATGTTAACATGTATGAAAATTTTAACGATAGAGTCAATGTCTCTAGTCGTTTAGCTAGGTGACTCGGGGCATTCTTGTGCTTTCCACTTGCATATTATTCTCACAGGATTCATCAATATTACTTGGTTATGGAAGAAGACTGCGTATACTTGCAGGCATAGACTAAATCATAATGGAAAAAGGTTTTGACTGGGGTAGGTACTGGTATAGAACTCATTTTAAATAGACTTGTTCAACTAAAACCTGCTCAAATTCAGACTATAAAAGGGCTCTCTTCTTCTTCCGACCATAGCTGCTTCTTCCTCTTCCTCTTCTTCTCCTTCGTATAGAAGCAATGAAAATGGCCGGAAACATCCTTGTTGTTTTCCTTCTCTCCTTGGCTGCTTTTCAGGCATTTGCATTCGATCCGAGTCCACTACAGGACATCTGCGTGGCGGACCTTAACAGCAATGGTACTGTAACTACCTAGGCTGCTCTACACGGTTCTGTTCTTTAGATGCATTCGCATGGGTTGAGTGATAACTCTATTCTTCTTTTTGTGTTTTTTTTGCAGTTCGAGTAAATGGGTTCGTCTGCAAGGACCCCAAGCTCGCCGTCGCGGAGGATTTCTTCTTCACTGGGCTTGACAAAGTGAGAACTCCAACAAACGCTGTGGGCTCCACAGTGACAGCCCTGAATGTTACCCTGCTTCCTGGTCTCAACACTCTGGGCATCACCCTGGTTCGGATTGACTACGCACCCTACGGCCAAAACCCTCCCCACACACACCCACGAGCTACTGAGATTTTGATTGTCCTGGAGGGCTCGCTGTTTGTTGGTTTTGTCACCTCCAACCCAGAGAACCGCCTCATAAGCAAGGTGCTCCAAAAGGGAGATGTGTTCGTCTTCCCAATCGGACTCATCCACTTCCAATTCAATGTGGGGAACACTAATGCAGTGGCGATTGCAGCTCTGAGCAGCCAGAACCCTGGAGTAATCACCATTGCTGATGCTGTTTTTGGGTCGAACCCGAAGATTTCCGCTGATATTCTGGCTAGAGCTTTCCAGGTGGATAAGAAAATCATTGACCTTATACAGTCCAAGTTCTGAACGAGGAGATACTTCGTTTTTCTCCATGTTTGAATAATAATCCAAGTGTTTCTCTGTTCTGTAACAAAATAAATTTTAGCAGTCCTGTAGCATCTGCTGAATAAATAGGTGCTGGCGGGTGATGGGTTTATGACCTTGCCACCCTGATAATGAAGTTCTTGAATGTTTATCATGAATTCGCTATCGTTCAACTTTCTTACACCATTACTTGGCTGTCTTTACAAGGTAGTGGTCAATTCAAATAACAGAATTACTATTCAAAGCGTGACAAATATTTTTGTGAGGTGAGTTCCTATGGTATGACAAGTTCTTATGCCTACTCCTGTCATTAAATATAGTCAATTAACTCAAACTTTGGCATATAAAAACACTGTGGACAGCATAAATGAACCTACAGGTAAGTCACAAATCATTTTAGCCCCAATTTAGTTGATGTCACTTGTATGGGTTCACATTTAACAACTCATAAATTCACAAGACATATGAGCTAGGTATAATGCCATTATAAGAGGTGTGCATATATTTTTTCATGGTACAGTTAATGCTAGCATGCATATTGTATTTAAAAATAGGGTCTTGCCTGTAATTTTATTGATATTACAGAGGTATACAAGCAATATCTTAGAAAGCTAAGGGTCTCTTTGGAACCCCACGGAAAATAAAATATAATAAAATAAAACAAAAGGAGAATTTGATTATTATTATTTTAAAAAATAGTTAAAGAAAAGGAGAAATTGATCTTTATCTTACTTTTTATTCACTATTTTTGAAAATATTAATGGTCAAATTTTTATTTATTTAAAACATACCCTAATAGTTTAAGTAACAATGTTACCTTGCAGGGGTACGTAGGTAATTAACCCATTTTTAAAGTGGAGAAAGACCAATTTTAAGGTTTTTTCTTTGGGGAAGCAAGGAATATATTGAATCATGTAAAACTTGTTGTCTTGAGCTGTAGAGGGTTTTTATCCGTGCATGTGTCCCTAAGATGCAATGCATAAACCTTCCTAATCCCTAAGTCCCAAGTGAGACTAACTAAACTTAAGGTCCTTGAATAAAGTGTATTAAGGGACTAAAACCATCTTTGCCATCACAATAAAACAAAATGACAAAAAAATCATTCTCTTTAACTAATTTCTTTTATTTAAAAATTCTATTAAAAATAGATTTTCTTTCAGTAAATTTCTTGTATTTATACCACTATGGGAAACATCGGAAAAACTAACTATAGAGCTTGTCTTTAAATAAAAAAAAATATATAACAAAAGATAAGGTGGAGGTAAGATTGAAACACAAAGAACTAACTTAAAGCTTTTTAGTTTATTTTTTTATTAGAGCATTAAGATACTTATTTTTTCTCTCCAGTTTTAGTTTTTATGGGACAAGATGAACGAGGTTAAAAAAGTTCCATCCACATGAAGATGGCACAATTCCTAATAATTTTTATTAATTAAAAAAAAATCGTGTGCTTTTTCCATGTGATTTGCATATGGGACAGGGTTAGTGAAGAAGGCAAGTTCCAGTGGAAGACCTTCATTTGCAAAGACTCAATTTTTTGTTGTAAAACTGTGGAGATATTATGTAGTGTAATACGTAAACAATTTGATAGTTTGATATTGTTGACTTGTTATTGTATTTCTAGGAGTATTGAGAATTTCATTTGATTTTGACTTGGTGTGTTGTACTTGATATTTTGATCCAGGAAGAATGACACAATGTGATGATGTTTAATTACTTCATTTTGAAATGTTATATTTAATTTGTAGTTATTTTTATTTTCAGGTATTTAAATTTAATTTGAATGAGTTATAGGTGTATATTGTCTATTGATATCATTCTAGTTGTTACTTTAGTATTTTTAAATAATTTTATAATTCTTATAGATTTTTTTTTTTTATGGATTATGTAAGGGAAGTATTTGAATAATGAGTTTGTATTTCGTAACATATTGGTTATTTGCCTTATTTTATCATTTTAGGTATATTTTTTATTTTTTTGTCATTCCAAGTGTAGGATGAATATTATTGTATTAATTTTTTACTTTATCGTGGTAATTTTTATTTTTATTTTTAAATTTAGAATTTGTTATGATTTGGATAGGTCAATTATTTTAATGGGCCAATAATTATGGGTCAGAGACAGGTTGGGGACAGGGGCGTGGGATAGGGTTGGTTTCCCAAGCTTGTTTGGTTTTTTTTTTTTGTTCGGGATTGGGTTCGGGTTTTATGAAACCTGACCCCAATCCCGACCCGACCCGTGCCCACCTGTGGGTTTACACTTAACAAAATAATTTCTTGTTTATATATTTATTTACCTATTTATCAAATTGATTAAATAAATAAAATATTAGTTAAAATTATAAATTTATAAATATATAAAAACCACATAACTATATATATATAAAAACATAAAAACACTATCATTCTAATATATAATAAAATATCTAAAAATATTAAAAATTCGAGAAAAATGCACTTGAATCATATTTGATTTCAAACATACATTCACTCAAACAAAAAAATATTGAATTATTTTAGGTAAGCATTTAATTAGGGACGAAATAAACAAAAAAATCAAGTAAATAGATAAAATTGAAACTCCATATTCTACATTCCATTTCTATTCAAATAAACTTTCATTGACAGCTCATAAGTAATTATTGTTGTGGCCCTTGCTTACTCCATAAAAGACTCACAAATCTGATCAATTAGTCATTGTCAGCCTATAACTGAGATTATACCACATAAACCGATACGGCATAAACTCACAAAATGATCAAGGGAAAGTAAGATTGCATCCAATACCATTTCTTTTGATGTAGGTTTGGATGATCTTGATTATCCTTCTCATAACAATTAGTGGAGAACAGAAAAAGTTTAATTGGTGATGGCATTTCAATTAAAACTAAGCTCTTCCATGTTTGAGTTTGGTTCATTCTAACCAATGAGTTTAACTTAAACTCAGAATTTGACACAACTTAGACAAAATCAAATTGAGTTGAGCTGAGTTTCTTGTGAATTGGTTGGATTTTATGCCTCCCCTATTATCAAATAATCATGTAAAAAGTAAGTTAGAAGTAGGGATAATTGAGACGAGTTAAACATTTAGTAATTTATTATCTTCAATAAAATTAATGAATGGGTTCCTCTTTCATCAATTGGCACAGAAATTGGCCATACACCCCCTCCCTTCCCTTCTCCTCTTGAAACACTCTTCCACGTAAATTGTAGGTTGTAAGGGCTCTATCCTCCCCTTTGTTGGTTAGAGCTTGACTATTGATTATGCTTTTTATCATCTCCAAGCATAGATAGAGAAAGGGAGAGTCTTTGAAATAGAAAATTTTCATTAGTCCTATGTGAAGGACTCGTTCACAGGTGTAAATAGACTTACTAGTCTTCTGTTTTAGTGGCTCACTTTTCTACTGTCAAGGAATTTGGTCTAAGTATTAGAAAACACAAAAAAAAAGTCCAAACACATTGACATTGCTTGGTAATGAGCCAGGAGAAAAAAAGTTGAAAGCTTTCTTTTGTGTCTTTCAAATTTGCTTTTTGCAAGCAGTTGTTTTAGATTTCAACACAAATAGAAACACAAAACACAACACAAGTTTATATTAAATAAGAGATGGCCTGCTTGCACTCCTGAGAGGAGACAACAGCAATCCCACAATAAGTACTTGCACCATTGTACCAGAAAGTGATGAAATATATTAAACACATTGATAATAGAGCTTGATAGATAAACTAAAGAACTTTCATTCAATGAGATGAAATAACAGAAAGTCATGTAATAGAGCACATCACTCAGAATCCCTCCTCACCTTGACTGCACACCCACGCCAAATCATTCCTTGTTCCATACTTGCTCAAAGGTGTGGAGAAGAAACAAAAGACAGAAAACTGTAAAAAGAAAAAAAGAAAAGGAGACAAACAAAGAGAAGTAGCCGTCACCACATGTAGATGTAGTGCCATTGGATTGATATAGGAAGCTCCATTAATGGAGTCTTTGTTCAAAACCCATTTTTCCTTAGGTGGTCTCATTCCCCATTTATACAGTAGACAATGAGACTACCATAAATGAGTGGATTAATGGCAGCAAGCGAAAATGAACCACTTTTTTCCGTTGTTTCAGGTTGGTTATTGAAGAGTTGTCCCAGGGGAAATCTATCCAAAAAAACACCTTTTGCAATGGATTCTGAGATAATTTTTTGGGAAAGGACATCCACAGTTGGAGAAAACGAAGGAATAAGGGAACAAAAAGTCTCGAATGAACGATTTCTCTGACAATCAAGAAGCTTCAAAGTAGATTCAAAACGTGAAGTTATTTGAATAAGATAAGCACGAACTGAATGTCTACTTGTGGAGAAGGCAAACGCCATGCAAAGGCAACATAAAGGACCAGATAGATAATGTCTGAGTGCTTATGAAAGACAAACAAAGAAGTATCAACACGATAGCAGGAGAAACCAAGTTGAGTGATAAAGGAGTTGAAGCGATGGAACCAGGCACGAGGAGCTTGCTTGAGACTATAATTGCAAACGTGATGAGGAAAATGGGGGTCAATGTACCTAGGAGGTTGTTCCATAATATTTTCAGTGAGAGTACCGCTGAGGAACGCATTCTTGATGTCAAGTTGGTGAAGAAGCCATATGTTGGTCACAACAATAGAGAGCACAACTCAGATAATGGTAGACTTTACAATAGGGCTAAAGGTATCGATGTAGTCAAGACCAAGCACCTGAGTGTAGCCCTTGGAAACGAGGCATGCTTTGAGACACTCAATGATCCATTAGGTACATATTTGGTCAAAAACACCCATTTGAAGCCCACAATGTTTGTGTTGGCAAGTCAAGGGACTAAAATCCAGGTCCAATTATTCTTCTGAGTTTGAACTTCTTCATCCATGGTAGCAAGCCAAGTAGGATTCTTAGCAGCAGATTTGAATTTTTTAGGCATAATATAGACAATGAGAGCGAAGAGACGTCCAGAGGACCCCACGATACTGAGGTTGTTCGGATGGAGAGGTTTGAAAATACCAGCTTTAGCTAGTGTAAGTATAGGGTGAGAACCCAATGGGAGTGCAGAAGCAGGAGCAAGAGGAGTGATTCATGTCTCAGTAGGTTCTGGACCAGAAGCCTGGTGCGACGAGGAGGGACCTACATGGACTCATCGACCAGATCAGTACAAATAGACATGGGGTAAATCCGGATTGAGTAATGTGTGGAGAATGGTGTGCAGAGGAAGAAGGGGGGTTTCTATATGGAGAAGACTTAGTTCCAGAAAAGTAGAAAAATGAAGAGAGGATGGGGGGTTGAGCTTGAGATGTTTTTATCAAAGGAAAGTTATGTTCATCAAATTGAGCATGGCAGGTGATGTAGATCAGAGAGGTGATGGGATCAAGGCAGCAAAACCCCTTTATAAGAGGGATTGTAACCCAAGAAAATGTAGGGAATATTGCATGGTGAAAATTCATTAGACATATAATCACATAAGCAAAATTAAACAGGGCAACCAAATGGATGAAAATTTTCATAGTTAAAAAAGGAACCATATAAAAGTTCAAACGGTGATTTACCTCCAAGAAGTGATGTGGGTAAATGGTTGATGATGTAAGCTGCAGTGTTGAAGGCTTCAACCCAGAAATAACGAGGGAGATGGGAGTGAAACCAGTCTCAGTCACATAACGATGTTTGTGTTTAGCACATCCATTTTGGGTAGGTGTATATGGACAAGAAAGTTGATGATGAATGTCAAAGGTATGAATATTAGTTTGGAAGCATGTGCTAGTAAATTTGCCTCTGCCATCATTTTGAAAAATTTTAATCCGAGCCAAATCTTGATTTTCCACAAGTTTTTGAAATTTTGTAAAAACATCATAAAAAATGGATTTTAATTTCAAAAGATAAAGCTAAGTGAAGCGTGAAAAATCATCAATGAAGATAACATAATAAGCAAATCCTAAATGGGATTTGACAGGTGAAGGGCCTCATATGTCACAATGAATAAGATTTAACACATGAGACAACCTATGTTCATGACATGGATATGGCATACGATGATTTTTCACAAGTTGACATAGACTACATAATGATGGGGAGTGGTAGTAGATCCAAGACTTGCTCCTGCATTTCTTTTGACAAATAGAATGTGTGGAAGGCGCTCCTTGAATGTGATTGAAGTTTAAGAGTTTAGAAAACTTACCTAAGTGTTGGTTTGATTGGCGTGCATTATTTTTATTGCAAGAAGATTTGTAAAATGCTATTTTTTTGGCAACCATGGTTGTGAAAGATTGTCCAACTATCTAATTGAGCCGAAGATCATGACTCTATAACTTGGGGAGGACATTTTCATAGGATGCAATTGGACGTGCAAGCATACAAAAGAGTCATAGGGGGCATTTAAGACATGGAAGAGCCAAAATGCCTTGTCTTCTTCTGAAATCGGACTTTGAATAGTTGTTAGAGCATCGCAAATGCCACAATCTCTTGTTGTTAGAAGTTTGACCACATGGCACAAAGTGTTTTTTTGCCATTGTGGCATTTTAACCAACTCACGAGAATTTGATCTTTGAGGTCCCACTCTTCAAACACTGGGTTAATGATTGACGGGTTAATGTTGTCATTGGTAACCTGCAATGGAGAAGTGAAGGACAATGTATCCTATTAGACGTAAGATATCAACATAGGAAATACATGGACTTCTCCATAAAACGTAATTGTTGGATGATAGCTTGATGGAAATGAGAGCAGAAATCAAGGTGACAGACTTGGGTGGTGCAAATGAGTGAAAGGAGAGGGCAGTGGTGTTTATGGTGTTTATGGTGTTTGAGAGGGAATTGACACCAAAGGAGGAAGAAAATGAAGAGAGGAGACGTGAGTGAGTGAGTGAGTGAGTGAGAGAGAGAGAGAGAGAGAGAGAGAGAGAGAGAAACATGCCCTTAGCTTTGATACCGTATGAAATCAATTAATCAACAATCCTTCTACAAATAAAATATGTTATCTCCTTGACTAAATAATTGATTGATACATCTGCATTATATACTGCTTATGTCAACAATCAAAATAATACGAAAGGAAGTTATTTAAAAATATCTAGATAAGGTCTAAATTGTATTTTCGCTTGAGTTTGGAGAACTAAGGACAGATGTTGAATTTGAATAAACCTTTGTTTTGATTTTTAGGATCTTGATTTCATGGTCTCATCGCTCACCTCCTCTAGTCGATAACCACTGGATATTAATGTTCAAGGTTTTGTTCTATAATCAAGGTAAAGAAGTCTGCTTCTCATCCTCTTTTCTTTAATTCGTTTCAAGTCATTCACATATTTATCGACTTTAGCAAATCTGCATAGTCAAATCTCAATGATGTTATGCTCAAATATGACTTCTTCATCTTGGAAGTTGAAACAGCCCCTCCAATTGTATTTGACATAAGGAAGTCACCCGATGTTATCATTTTCATCTCATTTGATGGGCAATTTTAATGTTCTCAGCCGGCAGCCAGGTTATATAAACGAAGTTGATTCTTGAGGGCGTATGTTCATTAATGAAGTCCTCTTAAGTTGAAGGACCATTTCTAGAGGATATGGGATGTCACCTCTTTCATTGACTTCTCATCAACTACTATAGGGATAACTGGTGCCGGCTAAGGTGAGACAGATCATAAGGTAAAGACAAAGAGGAAAAGACTTTGATAAATATAGCTCCGGTATTATTTGCAGTGCTGAAAGTAACTGTACCAAATTATAAAACGAACAGAAGGAACTGAACTCCTGCCAAACCACCTATTAGATAGCGGAAAATTCCTGATAAATACCCAAGAACTTCTTTATTATACTGCCACATGAATGCGGAATTTTTTTATTTAGTTGTACAAATAGGAAGAGTTGATTTCACATTGAATTATATCTCTCACTAGCTTCAGAACTTGGACTGTATAAGGTCAACTATATTCTTATCCACCAGGAAAGCTCTAGCCAAAATGTCAGCGGAAATCTTTGGCTTAGACCCAAAAACAGCATTAGCAATGGTGATCACCCCAGGGTTCTGGCTGCTCAAAGCTGCAATCGCCACTGCATTAGTGTTCCCCGCGTTGAATTGGAAGTGGATGAGTCCGATCGGGAAGACGAACACATCTCCTTTCTGGAGCACCTTGCTTATGAGACGATTATCAGGGTTAGAGGTGACAAAACCAACAAAGAGAGAGCCCTCCAGGACCGTCAAAATCTCAGTAGCTCGTGGGTGTGTGTGGGGAGGGTTCTGGCCGTACGGTGCGTAGTCGATCCGAACCGCGGAGATGCCCAGAGTGTTGAGACCGGCTATCTGGTTAACATTCACTGCTGTCACGTTGGAGCCAACAGCGTTTATCGGGGTTCTCACTTTGTCAAGACCACTGAAGAAGAAATCGTTGGCAGTGGCAAGCTTAGGATCCTTGCAGACAAACCCATTTACCATAACTGCAAGCAGCAAACTTAGTTAGTAAAAATGAAACCACGTTAAAAAATCAAAAAACGCAGTGAAGAAAATGGTTAAAAGTACCGTTGCTGTTGAGGTCTGCAACACAGAGATCCTGCAAAGGACTCGGGTCGGATGCGAAGGAAAGAGAAGCTAAGGAGAGGAGAACAAGAACAAGGATTGTGTTAGCCGTTGCCATTCTGTAAATGCAAGCAAAAGAAGAAAAGAGCAGAGGTGGGTTGATAGTGGCAACAGAATAACTCCGTTTTATAGATGAACAAAAGGGTGTCTGTAATCTAAAAGTCGACAGAGTTTGATTGAAACAGTCAAATTTCTTCTCACATTTTACTTCGTCGTTAGCATTAGCTTGAGTCCATTCTCATACCAAATCCAAACCTACATAAAATATTTATTTGGTTTCGGTAGTCTCTGCCTGCAAGCTATAAACGCAGTCAACAGGCTTATGCTTGCACTCCATCCGTTTTTGACGTAGTCTTGGATGATCACTCCACAAACAAACCGACCCAGAACTGTTAAAATATCGATATATTCTTGACTTTTGATTGCTAAACGTTACTGGATTACTTTCAAATCAATTCCTTGTGTCAGAAATAGTACTTAAACATATCTGATTATTTAACTTCCTAACGGAGATTTTATTTTAGCCACATAATCTCATCTGAATTGTTCTTTTCAAAACATATATTTGAGACTGCGATTGAATTGTTATTGCATCGGTAAAATCATATATAGAAGGTATTGTTTTAACCATTGACGTCTTTCATTGTAGATATTGTTTAGCTTATGAACCACTATAAATCATTGGCGTAATTGTGATGTGTGGATTTGCATTAGAAGATTGAAAATTTATCGCTTAAATTAGTAAGCCTATTCAGTCCTCTCCTTTCTCTCTCTCTCCGTTTCCTCAGGACCTAAAATCCCCTTCACCCTTTTCTACACAAGAGACCTTTGCCATTATCGGCCATCTTGGGATAGCGTAGAAAGGTGAGACTTCTTGCACAACGATATGGACCTCTCTTGGATGCTTGTAAAAAACCCCCTTCTCTCTATTTCTTATGAAAAATAGAGAGGAGATGTTGAAGTATGGAGCACTAATCACAAAGGAAGGAGATTGGCATTTAATGGAGCTTGCGAGAGTGAGAAAGTGTGATAGATGGAGCTTACAGACCATGTTTCAATCACAAGGAAAAACTAAATCAGTGACCACATGTAGCCAAGTAATGACGGAGAAGCCTGTGTTTCTCTCAATCATGTGAATATTATAATGTATAATCAAACCTCGTTACTAACAAAGCTCCTTGCCTCTTTCAGTGATCTCCCCAATAAATCCTGGAATCAATCCCTACAACAAGATGACCCCCTAATCGTTCTCTCCTCCCCCCCTCTCCAAAGGCCTTCCACCTTCTCAAGAAATCTCATGGAAAACAAAAAACCTTCACCTCCCCCAACAAGTCACTCACAAATCCAACCATTGACACCCTTCAGGAGGTTCAGTCCCTGGCATGGAGGGAGTACTCTTTATGATTCATATGAGCTCAGAGCAGTCACTAAACGGCTCAATCACGCCATACAAGGGACCAACACGACCAGACCTCCCTCTCCGAGCTACATACGATCATCTTACGCTTTAAGGAGATGTTTAAGTAGACTGTATAAGGAGAATGCAAAGGCACCAAAGCAAGTGACATGTCCTGTTGTGATTGCAAGCCAATTCTCAAGAGGAACTCACAGCGAAAAAGGTAGAGGATATTTTATACCAAGGCTCTGGAAGAAGCTCAAGAAAACCTTTCTGAGGAGCAAAGAGGTAGAGAGTTGATGAAGATTTGATAATACTTGCATGTAAGTATGTAGTAATTGGGTGCATGCATAATTGTTATGTAAAGAATGATGTTAAATAGGCATTATATACATCCCAGCTATCAATACAAGCATAAAAATGAAGGTTAAATAGGTATTATATTCGTCCCAGTAAACAATACATGCATAAAAATGAAGTTAAATAGGCACTATAGTCGTCCCAGCAATCAATCAAAGATAACTCTCAGAAATTAGTGTTCCAACAAAATCTAACAAACAGAAATTTATTTCATAAGAGTGCAGAATTTTTTCTTGAAAGAGTAACTTTCAACAGAAACCATAATAAACAAACAGAATAGAAGCACATCGAATGAAGTAAACCCAAAGACAATGGGAACAAACATACTACATCTGGAAAAGACATTTTTATAATCACAAACATTGAAAAATGTTGTACATACCTACATTTGATATCCATAGCAAAGTTTACAAGTAATATTCACACAGTGACATCCACGTAGAACCTATGAAAGCCTGAGGGCCATTTCTTGAAGGAGAGTGCGCTTTTGAGTTGCAGTGATAATATGGTTAGTTTCGGCATTCTCTAGAACGTCTGTAATAATGGCTGCTGCATGACCAAGTGGCTCTTCTGATGCTCTTTTCAGCATGAACGCCTTCACAGCCAAATTAGACAAGAAAATGACTATATTATAACTCTAAAATAAATTAGTTAGAAAATCAAGTAAATAAAATAAATACTGAAGATTTTTCGATTAAATTGCTAAAAATTATTTTAACTTGAGGGTTGGAACAGTGAATTCAGCAAAGCTCAAGGTCAATTTCCATGAACAAATTGAAGATGTTAAAATACTGGCAAACATAAAAAAAAAAAAAAATTCAGGTCAAACAAGCACAATGCAAATGGAATTTCTTGTTAACTGCAATCTTAATTCATAGTCATTAACAAAACCAAAAGAAAAGCAGATACTACTCCAATAATTCACTCTCAAAAATTAAAGAGCATCTTAATCCAACAACTAAGCATCACTCTCTATCCATCACGCTATATAATCATGTTGTGGTACGAATAATGAGAGTAGTTATTGTTATCAAAGTAATGCCCCAAATTACTCAAAACTTAATTAGATTGAGGAAGGGTGGGAGGGTTGGGGGAGAGAGAGAGACAGAGAGAGAGAGAGAGAGAGAGAGAGAGAGACCTGTCCATGATGGGAAATGCTTAACGTACAAGGTTCCTGAAACCATGGCTCCCCATCCACTTGAACCGGCGAAGGAGCAAAAAACTGGATCTTAATCGATTGCCCTTGGGCTAGCCTACGTGCTCTTGATAAACCAACCTAAGCCCACAGAAATAAAAACATTTTGGCAATTATTTCCTCCAATCCTAATCACAATCTCAAAAGAAAATAAAATCAATTCCGAGTTTCTAAAATGCTGTAGAGTTATGACTTGGAGAAGAAACAACTCAAAATAGCTCCATTTAGAAGATAGTTGCGAACATAGGATGAAGAATTTTGTCCACGTGCGTACAAACAGAAGCAACAAAAAGAAATAAAATAATAAATAATAAATAAAAGGAATCTATTTCAGGGTACATAAAGTGACCGACGCTCAATTAAACAATCAACTGTCCCAAGCCTAAGTAAACAAATACTTTGCAGCAGTTAAGGAATCTCCCAAACTATGATCCTACAATGTTCAACCAACTCTAAGTACAGTTTTTATCCTTCCGTTCAGGAATTGAGGCAGCATCCATTTCAGAACCAATCTTAATAAAGATTTAAGAAAGACAAGACTGACATGTTCTTTTTGGATGGCAAGACCAATAAGTTGCCTATATCTAGTACAAGGCTTTTACTGGGATTGTAACAACCTTGGGAAGTTGTTCAAGATTTACTCTACACTAAAAATTACAACCTTAGACTCCTAGTCTTGATAAAAGAAGCACTTGTTTTGCAAGGAAACTTACCTAACCTCCTAATATGAAAATTAAGAAATCTGACAAAGTTGCATAAGAATAAGGTCTATGGTGAAAAAATTTCAATTCCTAAGAGGCCAGCGTCAGTGAGGCCATTCATACAAGAAATTAGAAAATCAACCAAAAGGCCACCCATGTCAGATGCAGCTTTTCAGATGCCATTTCCAGACAAAAACCTACTAAAGTATATGTCATAAACGAAATTGTTATCCAGTACTGACAAAAAAATATCTTTCAAGGATCCAAGTACCTGAAGCTTTCCCAAGTGCCAGGTTCCAGATATGCTAACAACTTCAAGTATCTTATCATGCATGGATTGAGGGTCAAAATTGTCATAACTCTCATCCTCATTTTGCCATAAATCTACTCCTCCCATGTAGCTTCCTATGTTAGCGACAAGAACCCCTTCTGCATCCTGCATGTTTCAATCATTATTTTAGCAAGTTATTTTAGTAACTATAAAAAATAGTTTGCATATGCAATTGTTGTTTTAGCAAGTTATTTTAGTAGCTGAAAAATAAAAATAAAAAATCACAGAAGACATACCTCAGGAACCTCTATCTCCGTTCCATCAACCTCTAACCGTACTTGCCAAGGAAAGTCAGCAAATGTCCTATCCATAATGCTCCTTGCACCCTCTCTTGCATAAAGCATTTTATTCACAAACTGCACAGGATATTTAACTGGCCTTTCAGATGAATAAATGATGCGGGACGAATACATGACAAGGAGTGAATTTAATTTTCATATGCGAAATGAGAATGTTATATTGGAATGAGAAATAGGAGAATAGAGAAGTATAATTTAGAAGAAAAAAAAAAGGGGAAGAAGAAGAAGAAAGGGAGGGAGAGAGGGAGAGACCAGAAACAGGGAGATTTCAATATCAAAGCTGAATTCAACATCCACCTGTTACAGCCTATAAATACCTAAAATTAAAACTTAAAATTTAAAATAAATAAGATCATTATCTGATAAAATCCAATAAAATCAGGAAAAATAAAATAAAATTAATTTTAACCATAATTGGTGGGTCCACTGGGGCTCAATGGGCATACTAGCGTCCCCCCCAATAAAGATGATCAGAAAGCAAACATTAGATTTTTAACTTCCTAATTGGTATTCTAATTAATGAGATTAATCAATTTGCAGCTACAAATTCCATATACAATGTAAAAATAGCACCACCATAATTACACAAAGGAATTTATAGTGGTTCACAATTCAAACTCAGGTCACTACATCCATTCCCAAAGTGTCTCTTCACTTCGGAATTGAATCTATTAAGAAAAGCCCAAAGGCACTGACAACCAATTGGCCACAAATGTCAAATTACAACAATTGCCCTCTGAGGGGCTTACAACAGGCAAACTAGGCAGCAAAAGCCTAGACCCCATAAAGGGATTTATATCACACAACTTCCTACAACACAATTCAAGCCACCAAGGCTAATTGAAAGAGTTGAGTGAGGTTTTGGACAAGGTCTGTCCAAATACCAATGCAACTGTTTCTTACTAAGCTTGTGGCAGGCAATCCAATCCAAAAACATATCCAGTAAAAATGTATCAAAGGTGGAGCTTTGGGCCCCGAGGCAGGGGCTTAGGACCCATGAAAGGAGATCCAACAGTTGTCATCCTTTCCTACCTTTTCCCTCAGATATTCAAGAAGAATAGGACTCATGGCCACCCTTGACTCCCTTGGGTCCAGACATCCAGGAGAGGCAACCATTTTACCAATACCGCTACGATTGGGATCTCTTAGCAAACCTTTATTGCCAAGTACTTACCTCCCTTGGGGATAATTTTCCCTTTTTGGTAGCAGTAGTTCTGCTTTTAGTCATCTTGCTCCCTTTCTTCTTTTCGTATATTTCTTCTTCAGAAAACCCATGTAAACTTTTTCTTTTCCTTAATCATTTCTCCCCCTATCAAAATAAAATTCATAAAAAGAGAAGAAAACATCATAAAAATCCCACCAGTCACGTTTGTTCTACTTCTAATAATTTAGTTAGGAAAATATTAATTATGTTCTTTTAGAAGATGTATTGGAAGGTCTATTGCTAGGCAACTAATAGCTGGTTTGATTTAAAAGTCTATAATTAGCAAGTTCACAACTAAGAGTTCATTTATTAGTCAGCTGTTACATTCTGACTATAAGCTAGTTGTTTCGATTTTTGAAGGCAAAAGATCTGCTTGTTGTTGGAGGTCATCTTAGAAAAGCTAAATATTCGGTAGATTTACATAGTTTAGCAAGTGGAAAGCTTATTTTAGTAGGATGGTAAGCCTTAGAAAATTGTAAATAAGAAGTTATGAGGAAGTAGCTCGTTCTTCTATCCAGAGTCAGCTTAAATAAAATTATGGTACACATTTAACTCAAATCTCTTCTTCTCTGCTTTATACTAGTGGAATTCATTCACAAACCCAACTTCAAAATTTAGAATAAGCCTAGTACAGCCAATCAAATAGGTCTGTTACTCCAAAAGAAAAGGAAAATCGTCAAAGTGTCTTCAATGAAAAACATGACCAACTAGTCCCACAAGAAAAGTAAAACCGTCAAAGTGTCTTCAATGAAAAACATGAACCTTGCACTCCTCTGACCAATGCCCACAACAAGAAAATCAATAATTTCTTTTTCATGCCAGCTCTCTCTCACTCTCTGCACTTGTAACTAATCTCCTAGGCTGTTGTCACTCCGATTTAGTCCACCGCTTCCATCAGCCATGTCAACCAACATTTTTTTATCTTGCTTTCAATTCATAGCCATTTCACCATCCTTTCCTAATACCCCCCTCCCCCAAACCCCCAACCCAACCCAAACCACCACTACCACTTCTTTTCCCCATATCAATTAGCATAAATCGAAGGGATACAAGTAGTAGGTCACAAAATTGAAAAGTTGAAATAACAGATAAGACAGTTTATTTGATACTGTAATCTTACAAGGAGGAAACGAGTGTTAACAAAGAACAGGGATAAATCCTTGGCAAAAATGATGATGATGTTAACAAAGAGCCATTCAAACATCACTCCTGAAGAAAATGCTAGAAGAAAAAAATGGCAAATGGCCTCTTCTTTATAGAAAATCCAACTGCTTTGCATACCAAGAATAATAAAGTGATAAGAGCACCATATCTCAAATGTAAGCATATAGAAAACTTTGATCCACACAGAAATCATTGCTAGAAGGGAAAGAGAGCTCCATGACCTGGTTATAGAACTTCTCAGGGTTCTCTTCACGCAAATTGTGGATGTCCAACGCAACTTTGGCATCAATCCCTATTCCTGTTAACATTGTTTACTACATTACCCTGAAGTTCTGATATAATTCATAAGTAATGCAAAACTAACAAAATGTCTACTCAGGGAGCATATTCATGCAAAATGGAACCACCATGAATTCCCTCATAGATAAGCCATTGCCAGATTCCTTCTCATCAATTTAACAGTTCACTAGAAGCCATTGAACTTCTACCTAATAGATGGGATACTACTTTGGTGAGCAGGAATGTCGAATCGGCAAAGATTTTTGGATCATGACCACTATAAAATGAAAACTTCAATTTCTGAATCTGATCATTGTTCTTTTTTTGTAAAACAAATCTTATCAATGTTCTTTTTTGTAAAAAAAAATCTTATCACTGTTAGTGAATATAAATTCCATGTCTCAAACTAGTTGTCTAAGAGTGTGAGTTCTTATTGTCGAAGAAGAATCCCATAAAAAGATCATGTCTTTATCAGTAGGGAAAGGGCATCCGAACTTTGTAACTTTTGGTATGAACAATGACTTGACTTTAAGATGGTATCAAGCAATACAAGCCCTAGTATTTCTATCTAGTGACCCATGTGTGTGTTCTATGTGGCTCATGTGTGTATGCACATTCAAGTCTTCAGCCAAGTTGTCTTAGGTCACAAAGGAGAGCATTGGTATGTACAAAGTCACATCATTTTGTGCTTGTACATAAGATCCATATCTCAGGCAAGTTGTATAAGAGTAGAAGCTGTTGTTATGAGATTATAGTCCCACATTGTCGTGGGCTTGAAAAAAATCTATTTTTACCAGTTGGGAAGAGAATTGCTAACTTTGACTAGTTATTTTGGGATTGACTAGTACTCAACTTTAAAAACACCTACATTTTGCATCGAAGAATTATACAAGTATTAACAAGTAATAGAATTCAGAGCACCAATTTTAAGGAAATTGCCTGCACAACATACCAAGATAATTGTTCATGAATTTTGTACGTAGAACATGCTTAGAATGTTGATCTCGTATAGTTACTTTCCATCGGTCAAGAATAGTTACTGCTGCAAGTTCAATGTGGCGTAAAACTGTGCCTAACCCTCCCTGTCTCTCCACTGCTCCAAGACCGCCTCCCCATGACAAGACCCTAGCCAAATCATTACCAGTACCAGCCGGGAGGATTGCAACTGGTGGAGGAGATTCAAAATTTTGTTTGTCAATAGCATCTAAGACCCAACCAACTGTACCATCTCCACCACAGACAAGAATTCTGAAATGTGGCACCCTTCTAAACAAGAAAAGACCAGCCTCTGGTCCCTGCATGGAACTCAATTCAAAGATCTGAAAGGAGAGCAGCCAACAGGTCAAAAATTCAAATCATTTTAACAAGATTGTTAATATTATTTATTCAAAAATTACACATACTGACCTGTACAGGATTCAGAAGTATGTTCAATCGATGCCTGAGTGAGTTACCACGCTGTGCACCACTTTTTTTGTTAATGAAGACGAGGAGAGGTCTGGCATCAGGAGGCAAATCCATTAGTTCATACTTCTGACTCATAGCTAACTTGCTACAATCTTCACTTGGACTGGAAGAGCTGATACTCTTTGGACTTGTGATCACCTCCACTCTATCTTCACCACCATCAACACTCTCTTCAATTCCATTGGATCCATTTACTCTCTGAAGACTTTCAGTACTCTCTGTAGGTACATCACTTATACTGGAAGAATTAGCTGAATCTGAAGAAGTTTCAATGCCATGTTTGTACTTTTTGCTCTGACTCCTAATGACACCACGAACGGATGAAGCCAGTTCATTTGCTCCATGAGTGATTGAACTTAAAAGTCCACCAGATGCACCCCTGCTCAACTCCTTCACATAGAGTGGTGACAAAATCAGTCTTTTAAAAGGACCAAGATCACATATATCTCCACCTTCATTAGACATGCTAGTGTGGCACTCAACGTGCACTAGCCTTTGACACCACATACAACACCAGATTGGTGAGCCACCAAGAAATGATCCACCAAAAGGCTCTTCACAATAGCTGCAGAAAGGAGTTTCCTCAGGTCTATCAGCTACTTCCATCCACCTCACAGCCCACTGGTGGACTACATGTTTATAACCAATCATAGACACACATTTACAATCCTTCTGAGCCTTAGGAGAGCAGCCCAAATGTGCTGCTGCCCCACAAGTGTTACAACGGTGAATGAAATGATCCGAAGCCATCATTTGCCCCAGAGGTTGTGGAGTTGAAACAGACGTCAAACAAACACAACAATTTAAATTTTTTCCACGGGATCCAGATTCTAAGTTCCATGTATGAGCAGCCACAGGGACCTTGTGCTTTGTTTTAGGGTTCTTCTTTGACCTGGCCACAGCTCTCATCCAACTAAGGCTAATACTTCTTCTCCATTGAAATACAGTGTAAACAACAGTTAATATTCCAACAAAAGTAGCACTGAGACAGGCAATAAGAAACAGATGGGACTCTGCCAAATCTGATCGCTCGACTATCCATTTAGGAAACAGAACCCATGTATTTCCTTCAAAATCATCCATTCTGAATCACAAATTCACAGCAACATACACATCCTTGAGCTTCAAACTTGAACTAAAAAGAGGATGTACTGCCTGGATGAAATGTCCTTTAACTTATGCTTCTCTGGATGCAAGATGACAAGATGTCATTTGGGATTACAAGGACAATAAACTCTTAGATGTTACAAACTTGCGACCACCCCTACAACCTTCTCCTAAGCCTAATGATCCACTAGAATACCATTCGTTTCATTGGTCCACCCAAAGCAATGGGTCCACAGGAGCTCCACAAATTGAACAAAAATAACCACATTGATGCAACTTTGTTGGAAACTTGTACCATATTTTAAGTCCACCTTTTTAACTGACAAAAGCCCCTTTCTCTCCCACAATCGAAGTATTCATAACTGTTGCTTAAAAAATATTGATTTTCAGAAGTTCAACAATAGATAAGAACTTGGAAAGCCTCCAAGATCTAAAGCTGTAAGTAGTATCGTTCATAGCAAATAAGATTCTGCAAAATAAGAGCATCCAATTTAGAACCAACCCTGCTGCTAAGGTTTAAATTCAGATATTATGACAGAAGTAGAATGAAGATTGATATCATATGCCGCATTGTCCACTATGATGTGGCGGCAAGAGTTGGAGATATGTGAACCTTTACTTCCCTTAGAAAACAGTTCACCATGCAGGATATAAATGATCCAACAAACTTCAAACCCGGATAAAGGAAAACTGAAAAAGCTTGATCCGGTATAACAATATTAACAACTACTACCACTAGTAGAGATAAAAAATAATAACAGCAGGAACTCATCGTGAAGGTATTTTTTTGTTTCCTACAAGCCGCTTATGATCGAAGCGGCCATTGAAAAATCCCAAGACAAAAGAAAAGAGAACGGTGCAAAATAAAACTTAAAAGCGCTTTTCATTGTATCATCAATATCATGGCACAAAAATTGTGAAAATATCGAAGAGGAACATCTAAAATACAACAAAGACGATCTATAAAGCTCGAATCTCCTAAAACAAGGGGACACCCAGAAACTAAAACGACAAGACGCTACCTGCTGACCGGGAGATGAAAAACATAAAGACACCCAAAGAAAAACCATTAAGACCCACAAAAGCAATCGAAGACTAAAGCATCACATCAATTTTTAACGACATCGACACCTCCATAAAATTTGGGGGAGGAAAAGAACCGGTAACAGTAAGAATCAAACCAGGAGGCAGGGGAAGGTATCAGCGGACTTACATAATGCAGGGGATGTCACATTGAAGGGTTTCCTTGGAAAAGAGATCAAGTGTAATGAGGACAATGGGAACGATCTGGAGTTTCGGACAGAATTTGTTCGAATTGGACAGTCGGGAGGCTTTGCTATTGTTTACTATATTTAGTACAAGAGAATCAAGTTCTTGGTGCTTGAGCGTTACAAAGTTACCCGGCTCCAAATTATGAATCTCTATACTTCTTTTTCCTGTTTTAAAACTGCTGGTGTATGATTTAAATCGTAAAATGTAACAGGGACAACTCAGCATGGAACCAAACTGACGGTCTCTGACATACCCGACTAGCAGAAAACCCGGGCAGCGGCATAGCTCCGGATGGAAGGCGATTCAATAAGGACAAAAACGTAATTCATCTTCTTAATTGTAGTGACATGTGTTGGTTATCTTTCATGTTGTCAATACAGAGCAAAAAAAATGGAATTAACATAATTTAATAATATGTTATTAAATTATTAAAAATTAAATGACATATTCTTTAATATTATCTATGATAATTTATTTTTGATAATTAATTTATTAAAGTATTATATGAGGTATGAAATGAAGTGAAATTGATTTAACTTCAACTCATCCTTGGGTGTCAGTGTTGACGAGTTCAAGTGCATTGGAAAATAGATTCCAGTGTTAGTGCCCCCAAATGAAAAGTGCGATATAAACAAAAGAATGAGTAACATTTTTATAATATACTTAAATAGAACATATAACTAAACAGATAATTAACCAAAATAAACATGGTTACTACACTTATAAGTGATTTAACGTGTAGTATTAGAATATATTAATATCCTAATTAATAAAAAAACTATATTATATTACTTAATGATTATAGTTTATTATAAATTAATACAATAATTACATATGACTAGAATAAATTATTAAAAATAAAAAATAAGTAGCAACGCGTGTCCCGCGCTTCAAGTGATTGATTCGAAAAACAAGTTTGAATCTAAATTCCCCATTTTTTGCCTAAGCGAATGAATTGACGTGATTCACTTGCAGTGAAAATTCATTCTACACTTAGGAGGGGGTTAGTCCACAATGAAGTGGAATGAATTCCCCCCACATTACCTAGGTCATCACAAATAAGGCATTGGGGGGGGGGGGGGGGGGGGGTTAGTCCACAATGAAGTGGAATGAATTCCCCACGCATTACCTAGGTCGCCACAAATAAGGCATTAGTAATGCGGTAGTAATTCATCTCACTTCATTTTGGACTAACCTCTCCTTATATGGTTTATTTTGAATTGTAAGTTTAACAAAAAATAATTTTATTAATTTTATTATTAGAGGTCAATTTAAAATGACATAAATTATTACAAGAAACAATTTATGTGCAATTCTACTAATTATTATTGTACACCCTTGCATAACTCTAATGGGGGTACAAGGAGGCCGATGGGCGTCATCGACATCTTTCAACGACAATGAAAGCCAAGGAGAGCAAAATTTTGCCCCCATCCCCCTCTATTGTTTAGGTAAAATATTGGCGGGGATTTTTATTTTTATTTTTATTTTCTTTATTTTTTTAGTTGCACTAATATCATTAGGACATTATTATTGATTCAACCAAAGGTTAAACCCAATTAAACCACCCACTACCAACATTAAAGCAATTAACAAACAGATAAATATTAATTAAATATTATAAGAATAAAATAAGATAATAAACACACACACATATTATGTTAATATTAATGCATTATGTAATATTTAATTATTAGCATAATAAAAATTTAATGTCGATCCTAATATGAAACTAAGATAAGGTATGACATGAAACTAATGTGTACTTAAATACGAAACTAATATTAAGGCTAATTTTTTAGCATAATATGTGACTAATGAAAAACATAATGCATAATATGAAACTAAATTTGTACATAATATGAACATACAATACTATAATAAATCATAACATTATGCATAAAATATGAAATGCTCGACCAAACTTTAGCTCGTTAGGATCGACATGTTAGAATAGAAAGATAGGGCTTGATTAAACCTGCCCTTGATCTCACCAATTAGTTTTCATTAGTAAAATATTATCTTATGTTATTATACTATGCACTTTCTTGACTAGTATGCACTATGTTTTGGTGATGGAGTATGGTACATGGACGTCAACAAATTATGTTCGTATAACATGAGGGGTGGTGTAGGGAATTATTATCAAAATTTTAGCAGGTGCGTTAAATTGTAACTATGCAGTACTGAACAATTTCGAGCTTCGAATGGGTGCCATAGAATCATGAATTCAAGTAAACAAAGAAGTTGGAAATTGAGATTGTAAGTGATAACTCTAAAAACTATAACATGCATGATAACTCAACATGTAATTAACTAAATATTAGTTTAAATACGTAAAATTCATATTATTTAATATTTAAACCAAATATAATTAAACCATCTTAGTTTAAATAAGATAAAACAAAGTCATGACCACAATCACTCGATTCACCCATGTCTGGTGAAGCTAAGTGAATCTTCAAATAGTCCATGGTTAAGATGTACAAAATCAAGAGTCAATTAAGGTTGATTTTTCTCTTAGGTGACAATTATATATATTTTAAAAAAATAATACTATTGTGTTTTGTTTTCTGCTTCTACAAGTACTATGAAGGAGAACAAATTAAAAAAAAAATCTCGTATGATTTTGAGAAGGCCTCGTTGGTTAAATTGGTCATTAAATTGGATTTTATGAATTCATAACAAGTTTTGAAGTTACAAACATGAGAGGGGCAGGTTGTTTGAGGTCAGACTCTTCCCGAGTATTTTTCACAAGTTATTCTTCACTTACCCCAAATCCAACTACTTAGTGTTGAAAGATGAGCTCAAACTCACACGACCAAGGAAGACCTACACATCGAAGAGAGTGTTAGAAGATGGGCTTAAGCCCACACAACCAAAAAAAGCCCACACGTCCAAGAGAGGTGGAAGATGGGCTCAAACCCACATGACCAATGAAGGCCCACATGTCCAAGAGAAGTGGCATGATGGTAAATAAGAATTCATCTCATAAAGGTGGCACTGATGTAATTAGTTTAAATTTTTTGTCTCTTCTTCGATGAAGGGTTTAATTATAATATTATAATTTTATTCATCTATAAATAGAGTTTCAAGGGGAGGGTTAGGACACAAATACATATCCTCATTCTTCCTCCTGTATTCTCCCCAACATGCCTTCTCTCCTTTTGTCCATGGCGTAATCCATGGAGTCCTGAAAAATCAACATGGTATCAAAGCATTGATTTTCAAGATTCGTACCTACGATGTTTTAGGATTTCAATTATTTTTTTTTGCTCAGATTATGCACCATGAAGGCGTTGTTTTTCTGAAGAAAATTGACAAAGTCTTATTATGATAATCATCTTCTTCTCTGTTTTTTGTTTACTGTTGCTCGGTGGATGATTAACATGATGATCAATCTATCATTTAGTTACTAGCCTCCTCAGGGAAGAGGCTCTCTTGTTATCAATGTATAAATGTTATCCAATTGGAGCGATTTGACCCAGATTTCGGAACCGGTGTCTAGGTCACAGTGTACCACAATTTAATATATATATCGATTTACAAAGGCAAAATAAATATGATTTTAAACTTTAACCTTCGAATTTCACAGGACATTACATTCCCTTCAATAAGTTTTAATTCCTTTATAACTCAATATAATAAACCCAAGACAATGGATGCATATGCACTAATTTGATCTTCTTCTCACTTTGATTGCACTAACTTGAACGTCACATTCACCTCATCACTTACTATAGTAATATATGTACCCCTTGATTGCAAAAAATCTCTGATTCAGTGCATGTATCATGCAGCAATCAGCTGTTCCACATTGATGGGCTCCACGTACTGTCTTGACCCATTGAAGATTAACCTCGTAAAGATCTGTGAAGCCATCTCTGTAGGATGGTAGAGATCCCAGAAGACATGTTCCATCCTGTTTGAACAGTATCTCGCGATTGGCAAGCAAGGAACCTTTCCTCTCAAATCGCCCAACCCACAGCAAGCAGCTGCCACCTCTGTAAAACCTGCAGAAGTTCATATACAAAAGAGATTTAAAAAAAAAAAAGAGTTTAGAAGCGAATGATCCATGATTTAATTTCCGTACCATAAGCTGCTGGGTTTTGAATGAAGTCCGTCAGTGCCCGGTAAGTATCGAAGAAGGAGTACACCATGTCCTTCACCTCAGCTTTCATCTCTGCTAACAGTCTCTTGACGCCTTCATTGTATTTAACTGACCAGTAATTTGTTTCTTCGTTACAGCCTTTAGTTTTATTCTGGAGCCTTTGTGCAGGGCAGCAGCCGATTGCTCCGGCGCCGACGAAGATCAGTTTCCGGGCACCCAGATTGTAAATTCTCTGAAGTAAAACCATGCATGCATGAAACAGATTTTAGATAAATAAATCGAGCTTTCTTTGATTGGCTAACTAGTTACTGTTGCGGAGCTTCATTTTGTGTACCTTCATTTGGTCTTTCAGATTGGAGTGAAGCAAATCCACGTACTGTTGAGGAGTGTATTTCGATCGGATGGAGGAATCCTCCTTGAAGTAGCCGAGCAAGTCATTGCTTCCGATTATAATCCCGAAAAGGGAGCTATCCAGATGCTTCTGAACTTGCACGCTTCCTAGTTCTTTCACTAATTCTCCGAACACTTGTGAGTAGTACTGTATCTGCTTGTTTAGTGCGATCGTCTCCCCCTGAAAAATTGAGCAAAGCAAATTAATGCACAGAAATGGATAAAAGGAAGATTTGCCATTTACGATAAGCTCGGTTTGAAAACTACCATCCTGTCTGATTTCCATTTTGTTTCTATATGCCAATCTATGCTGTTTCGGTGCTCTCAAGATAGAAAATACTGAGTATCCATTTTCTTACTCTGAACATTTTCTTGAAACCCTCTTATGATTTGTCTGTCTAATTATAATTCTAGTGACATGGGTAGAATTCCTGAAGGAAATAAATTAAGGCTAGCTGACGTACAAAGACATTGTCGGAGCCATCCAAGATGCCTGCTCCTCCAGAAGCGAAGCTGACACCAGTCAGAAACGCATTGCTCTTATTGGCGGCAGAGGTGAGAGAAAGATATGGTGGAGATGTTGGTAGGCCAACCTTCTCAGCTGCAGGAACCAGGAACCAGGAACCACATATTCGTGAGCAGAAAATTCAGGTAAGGTACAAAATTTGAAAGCACGATGTAATTTATAATGAGACGAAAGCCGAGATTCTTCAAAATATGACGAGGAAGGTGGAGCCCGGTGTGTCGGAGAAAGCTCGGATGCTACAAAACCTATCTTGTCTAGTGTCTTTGTCACTCTTCTTCAGTTTAATCTCCAACTGAGAGCACAGTTAAAGGTTTACAGCAAGTTCAACATAGAAAGAAAGAAATGGATAGAAGTACCGATGAAGTCTGCGGAATTTCTGCCGTTGCTGAATCTTCCTGTGGCTTTCTTTCCAGGATAATCGACTCCGTTGTGCGGAAAATTGGCTTTGAGAGTGGAGAGCTTCAGGTGGTTGTTGTTGCCCACGTCGACTAACGAGTCTCCGAAGACGTAAATAGCCGGAACCTTCTGTGCTTCTGATAGAAATGAAGATAATCCGGCGATGAGAAAGAAGAAGAAGAAAGAATAGCCAAGATATGAGAAGTTCAATGCCATCCTGATATCTCTAGCTCCTCTCTCCCTCAATTTCTCTGATCTAATATAAAGGTGAGTGAGAGAATACCAGAGACTGAGAAAGAGAAAAGGAAGGTGACTCACGAGGAGATTAAAACCGTGTGGACTTGTCGCTGAGATGAGAATCGAAATCTAAAATCCTCTTTATTCCTTTCACATGAAATGCCAGATGTGAAAGAATAGTGAACTGAACATGGAAATTCAGCTTTTTGAAAAAGAAGAATCTTCCCATTTACCATCCTTATAAACTAAAATAAAAAACAGAAGCAGATGCTTTCAATGTGTTTTTGTGTCGTCTGATCACAACCCCATCAATCAGCATCTGCGGAGCTTTATCTACAGGTGCTAAAAACAATATTCACATTTACTAACGCTTGACTTGCCGAGTACAATTTTGCCTCCAGAAATTTAGTGAAATCTTTTTACGGGTTTTGTTATTTTCTGGGATTTGCAGCCTCTGATGATAGAACACAGCCACCATCCACACTAAAGATGAAAATCTGGAAGAATCCTGATGTGGTTTAGTTTTAGCAGGGTGTGAAATGCTGCCCGCCGTGCTCATGAGACACTTGCAAGTCATGAATCATGGAAACACAGAGGAGACCCGTCCCACCCACCACAAAGAATGGGATTTTGAGGACGAAGGATTGTCCTATTGTGGCGACACGGCTTGTTGACCTGTCAGAAGGGGAGAAGGGAAGACATGGGAGGCAGAGAAGGATAAATTACATGGTTGGTTGGTGTGGTCTCTTCGCAAAAGTCGTTGCTGAAATTCTTGACGTGGTGGACGCGGAAAAGATGATCAGTGGCAGTCTGAAATCTGCCGACGTCGAGACGGAATGGAGACGGCGGTTGTCCACTGATCGGTCTTCGTCCCCCTTCGTGCACGCCTTACCTCAATTACGTTAAAATAGTTTTAAAAGTATTAAATAAAAGAACTCGTTTAGTGCGATTACAAATATTTTAAGCCGCCATTGAAAGAGCTTTCACTGAGTTGTTCAAGAAGAGGAGTTCCAGTGGACGGAAGCGGCCACATTAGCTTTTCAAAAGCTAAGGAACTACAGCCATGGATATACACTGGTTGTTTTTATTGGTGGTTGCTCCTTGCCTCAGTTTCATCTTCAACTATTCGAACCAATGCATCTTATTTCAGTAATCCAGAAAACTTGTAGCCCCATGTGGCTATTGAGCCATGGTTTCATTTATTTTAGCTAGCTATAGAAATGCATGAACCTAAACCCCGAGATGTGGGAGGACAAGGTGCACCAAGACCCATCCTCCTTACATAGCTAGGTCTGGTGCACAATACCTAGGTCATTATCTCTGCATGGTCCACCTCAATACCAGCTACCTCTAGGGCCCATCCAAGTGGCCTCCATAGATGAAATTTTTTATAAATTTCTATTTGATTCACATCCTTAGAAACATAATATAGAAAGTTAGATTACATACAATTAAAAGAAAAATAAATAAAATTATTAGCATATTACTCATAACATCTCATGGCAAGCCTGAACAAATTATTTCGATTTACATGAATTTTATTTAATATTATATTCATTTGGGAATAAAAATTAGTATCACATTCACATAAAACTATTAAATTCATAATAAAAATATTTCCTATAAATTTGACTGCTAGTTCTTGTACAATTTAAATTTATTAACTCTATTCTATGCATGGCCCAGATATGTAAGATTTGTAATTTGTGATCATTCGTAATCATAATGAGGAGCTTTTGTCTCGTATTCCTCTAAATTGTTGCATCAAAGACAATGCCTCTACGTCTAGTCGCACCCTTCGCTTATAATTTCAATATAGCTCTGCCTATGGTGGCCTATGTTGGTGAGGTGGTCTCAGAGGCATATTGATGAACTACATAATTGTTTAAAATGGTTAGACCTGATATTGGATAGTGACGTAAGATAAACTCGACAAATTCATAACTAATAAATTTGTTAAAATACTTGTACACGCTATTGTTTGATGAGTCATAAAATAATTAAGTCATTCTCAAATTCATCTTTGTTTTAATTTATCATCTTTAACCTTGTCTTTCTCTTCCCTATCTTCCTTTTTCCGTGTTTTGTGTCACTTAAACCATTACCAAGTTTCACATTCATTCGAACAAGTACCCATTGAAGTGGCATTGTTGTTTGCTCAAGTAGAATGTTAGTCCTAACCAATGGGTCGAACTCACATCATGTTGTAGACTATGAATGTTTCTAGTGGACAACTCTTATTGGTAGACTTCTGTTCCCTCAAAGGTGGTATTGTCAAACACATTCCTTTCAAAAGCTGACACAATTGTTTGTACATGCATGTACTTTGTCATAATGAAACCCCAATTTATAAAAGGTTTTTGCCTCTTAATAATCTCAAGGTAGTATCTCCTTCCAAGGAACTACCTCTTTCATTAGTGAAATTATATTATCCATTATTTTATTTATGATATTGCATATCGTCTTTATATGAAGTAATTGGATAAAAAATATATATATATAAAAACTCTAACAATTTGGATACAACTTGTTGGAAGGTATAAGTAGAATTTATTTAGTTTGTTCTATTTTTTTAGTAAAAAATTGTTGTCTATAGAAAGTAGTTTCCTAGGGTTTACAAGCAGTAGGGACATGGTGTAATAAATAGGAGAGAGGGGACTGCAAAACCTATGCTCTCTCATATTTTCTTTTTTTCAAATTCCAACATGGTATTAGAGCAGGATCATCCGCGAAGTCTAAGAGTTGATGAGGTCAACTTGTAGATGTAAAATTTCATGAACTTACAAGAAAAGAGAGAGAACGTCGAAGAAGAGAGTTGGAAAAAGAAGTGATTCATATTGAATTCGAAGAGGATTCATTAGGGTTCCCTCTTCTCTTCTATTTATAACATAAAATAATGATAATACTGAATGACAATTATAGAAATCTTACATACCTCTCATGGAAAAGAGTCACATGAGAAGAAGTTTCATATCAAGAGGAATTTTATTATTATTAAAATTTTATTTGTGTTAGAGGTTTTTAATTATATTAGAACTTATTTTTAAAGAGTTGTATTGTGGGTGTAACTCGAATATAGGTTGTTCAATTAAACTCATATTCTATGTATTCTCTCTATTATAAATAGAGTATACTCGATTTACTCTAATCAATGAACTATTTTTTTCTTCTTAAATTCAACATCGTATCAGAGAATTAGTCCTAATATGGAGAAGGAGAAGAAAATAAAGAAGAAGGGGAAGAAAACGCAAAGGAGGAAAAGAGAAGTTTTTACTTTTCTCTCTATATTGTTTTCTTGTTCTTTTCCGTTTCCCGTTTATCATACTATAGTTTTCATATCTCAAATTATATATCTCTAGAAATACTTTTTAACCTATTTTCCAAATCAAAATAAAAATTTGAAGTCAGAGTTCTTTATAAAGAAAAATCAACATATGAAGTAGCATAGGTCAAACAACAAGATGGTTTCAATTGTTAGGAGAAAGCTTCAATTTCTTGGATGGTTTGTGCCATCAATAACCTGAATTTATATACATGATTGTATATCTAAAGAAAGTTTTGTGAGTCTATTTTCGAACTCAATAACACATTTCTCATTCCGATATTTCTGGACTGAGATATCGACATCGAAAGAATCAAATATAGTACTAGAAATATGTTTCTTGTGAAAATCTTTAAGCTCTTTCCTCAAGATAAATAGTTTTTCCCCTCCAACTATTACATTTGGTTTTTTTGCCATAAATTCATTCTTATATGGATGAAAATTCCTTTGAAATTCTAGCTTTAATGAACTTTTTTTAGTGGAAAAAATTGACTTGGCTCATACATGAAACTCTAAATTCGAGTTTGAAATTGTTTCAAAAGGGAAACAAAGGAACAGAATGGCTTATTTCTCTCTCTTTTTCATTGGAGTTTGTTATTTTATTTTACTAACTTGTTAGTATTGTCTCTTAGACTAAGAGACTTCTCTTAATCAAATCTTTCATGCCCGTATGTGTCTTTGAGCTTTCTCAATACTTTCTATTTTTTGGTTAATTGTGGTAAATTTTTTTGCTCTCACTTTATGTTACTTTTCCTTTAAGAAAGTTTCCAAAACTATAATAAAAAAAACTGGTCTTTAAAGTTGTTTCCCCCCACTGTGTGTCGAATTCGGCCACTCTCATTAATTTAATGATTTGATAAGTGCCTACTTCAATTTGGAAGTATGAGTATTGCATTTTATGCCTCCTTTTTGAAGTATGACTGGTGGTATCTTTTACTCATATATTTGAGTTCCTCTAGTATTTCTTCAATTTATCAATTTTTTATTACTTCATAGCAATGCCTACAGACCTACTACATGTAAATAACATGAATACACCCAAAATTGAGGTAGTCCACGAGCAGTCTTTTTCAAACCGGAACATACAAAATTCTCTTATTGCCATGAGTAATTTTTCTTCTCCCATATTTAATTTATCCAATTTGGGCCTCTTGAAAAAGAAAGAGTGATCCCCCCCGTGAGGAGGAAAAGTATAAGAAATTAGTATTTTGTAGTATTTTATACAACCTACAAAAATATTGTGGTAAATTTTATGTGAGAAAAATATCAATGGGGAGAACAATATGAAGAATTTTTTGCCAAAAAAGACTGATGACTAAAAATATCATTACAAGAAAAGTGGTTTTCTTTATAAAAAAATCATTGAGCAAAGGTAGAATTTTTGTTGCTAAAACTATTCACGACAAATTTTTTTCGAGATATTTTACCACAAAAAAAAAGAACAATTTCTAGCAAAGAATATTTTTGTTTTCCAAAAATAAATTTATACAAAATTGTTTTTAAAAAAAAAATTCCTAGAAATATTTCTTGGCAAAACTTTTCACCAATAAATATTCTTAATTTTTATAAAATAATTACATAATAACTTTTTTACTACTTTAAAATAATTATATGTAATTTAAATAATTCAATGATAAATATTTTTTTATTTAGAAAATATTTATTATAAAATTTTCCTATGATAATTTATTTTATTTTTCCTTTTTAAAACACTTAATAAAATAAAATTAATTTTTTAAAAAAATAAATTGAAATTTTTATATATACAGTTTAATATAAAATAATATACAAAAAATGTCAAGAATACAAATATACATATATATACATATATATATATATATATATATATATATATATATATATATATATATATATATATATATATATAAATAAATAAATAAAATCAATCAAAATATATGCATGTTATGAAGGACTCACATGGTACTTGTATTGATAATGGTTAGCTTGGCTTGATATTTTACTGAAAAACATCATTAATCCTACTATTTTAAAAAAAAGTAAGATCCATGACATGAAGCTGTCGAATACTAGAATCATAGTAGGCAACTCCGATTCTGCAGATGAATAGACCCAAACGATTCTCTGTTTATCGACATCACTACAATTCCAAACTGAAAATGGAGGCTCATTTCTCCGAACGTAGGAGCATTTCAATTCCAAGAGATGCAACCAAGTAATCTTAAAGAAATGCAGAACAAAAGCAGCATCGTATCCACCGGAGAATAGGTTTCTACTCCGTCGATTTCCTCCATTTTCTGCTGCTTGACGTTTGAAGGTTCTCAATTTTCCAAACGGAGGAGCATCCATTTAAACTGGATTTATTCATAGCTCTGCTCACTTCACATATAAAAGCTTTTTTTAATGGAGGTCTCAAGGGGTGGTAGGGGTTGTTTATGTAACTCACCTGAAAATATGGAAACTGCTCAAATATCGCTGCTCAATCATCTGACGGCTGTTGATCAAGGGAGTTTTAAAATGTACATCCAACGGTAACTCACGGCCAAAACGACATAACTAGCCGTTACGAGAGCCTCCGGTCGAGAAGTCTTAACGTTTATCTTCAGTCCCCGCTCCCCCTTCTCTTCTTCAAGAAACACAGAAGAAGAGTTTTTCCCTGTCAGTCGGTCTATCCCTCTTTTTTCTCCCTCTCGTATCCGATCGATTTTTATTTTCGTTCGATCTGAAGATATCCTCCCTAGAGCAGAATGACTCCAGTCAAGGAGCAGAAGACGCCCCGATCAAAATTTTCAGAAAGCTGCAAATCGGAGAATTTCAACCCGAATGTCTCTGTTTCGCCTTTAGTCGCAAAGTCCCCGTCCGTCGCGTCAGCCAAATCGAAGAAACCTGCTGCCAGAAACCCAAATCGAACTGGACCTCTTCCGATCCAAGAGAGGAAGTTCTTCGTAGCTAAGAAGAACTGTGCGAAAGAAGCGACAGGAAATACCACATGCAAATGCAAAGACAAGCATTTAAATATCAAAAAATGCCCCTGTGTTGCGTACGAGAGCCTCCGAGCATCTCAGGAAGAATTCTTCAAGAACCGTACGGAGGACATGAAGACCGGAGACGACGGCGAGATCAGGGTTGACGATAAAGATTGGAAGGGCAAGAGTGAACATGGTGACAGAGTTGTCGAATCGCAATCCCTGGGAGACCCTGGGTCTCGGGAGAACGGGTCGGAAGTCGACTTTGAGGAGTTCGAGTTGTCGGATGTGGGGGCGAGTTCGAGGATCAGGAAAATAAGGCATAGATTGCTTGAAGAAGCCCGGAGCAGTATTCCTGAAACTGGCTCGGGACTGGTTCTGCATTTAGTAAAGGCCTTTGAGAAGCTTGCTACAATCCCAAGTTCCAAGGAATCGACCGGAAAAGAAGGTGCAGAAAACGTAGAAAAAGGAAAGGCAGCGAAATGGGCATTGCCAGGTTTGCAGAGAACGAAGTCTTCGGAAACCGAAGTTTCCTCGTCTTCCTTCCCTCCACCAGCTTTCGTATTCTCATCTAAGACGTCAGACATTGCTTCCTCTGTTAATTCCTCAATAGACAGCACTACTGGAAGGTCAGTTTAGTAAAATTATATCCTTCAGAACAGAGTGCCATTTGATTTAACTGTTTGATTACAGTTCTGTTCGTTGGAATCCCAAGTAGGGTTTTTCTTCTGACGATCATATTCTTTTCAAATTTAGAAATCAATTTAGTGGAGTCTACTGATGTACCGGACTTTTCTTATGTTCTCTACCCCGTTACTTTAAGCTCTATTTTTGAGGATTTCCTTTCTTGATTCTTGTCGTACCTCCAGCATTGGTAGCAGAACGTCCGGAGGAAGTAGGTGGAGCCGAAGAAATGTAAGAATTTCTATGATGCTCTGCTTTTGTGTCTGAGGAGACGATTGGAGGTTTCTTGTCATCGGTTTGATTTAATTAAACTGCTTGCCATTTCAGAGTTCGTCTTCTGGGAGAGGTGGGTCAAGAAAGATGAAGCAGCAGCTTAGGTCCACCAGTCAACAGCCATTCAAGCTTAGAACAGAGGTATTAATCATCTTGAAACTCCATATGGATTCTTTGGCTACTTCAGGCTCTTAAGAAATTATTGGCTTACTGATTAGTTATCAACAAATGTAATTTATTTTATTTTAGATTTAAATTTACAGATAACAATTTCCTGAGTGATCACTGAGGGGTAGTCGTGCAGTTCTCTCACACTGAAACATGTTGGAAAATGATTCAGAAATGTCGAGGTTTAAATCTCTGTTCTCCAATTAGGATACTCTTAGGTTGGAAAATACTTATCTCCAGAAATTCTTTCGAGTTGTAATTCTTCTTGATGCCACAACATCCCCCTAAGTGATAAGGGGAGTTCATGGATCGGTTGGAAAGTAATGGAGACCTAAAAATTACCCCCAAGGGAGAAGAAGAGAAGAAGCAAAGAAGAGGAAGAAATGAATAAGTAAAGAAAATAGGTGCCACCTCCAAGAAAAAGGGGTACGTGAAGCTCAAGGGCATAATAGTAAAGTTGTCCCTCAAGGGGCTGGTCAAAGGAGTCATATTTCTCTCTCTTGAAAAAAATGGAATCTGGTTAAAATAGAAAAAAAAATTCTTTGATTGATGTCATCTTTAAAATTCCTTGAATCTCTCCTAGATTGATGTAATCTCCCAATCTCCTAGGATCTCTCCTGAAATTATGTAATTAGGGAACCCTAATTGATTGAGGAGTTTCCCAAAGAATTCATAAAGTATAAATAGGGGTGTTGGGTGAAGGAAAAATCTGTCAAGTCAATTCCAAATCTCTCTTGCCTTGCTCCCCTCTCCCTCTCCTAGAAGGTTTCTTGCTTCCTTCATCCAAGTTCCTCACATATTCCATCTTGCCTCAAGAAACCCTTGCCTACTCTCGCAATCCCCTCCATTATTCCATCAAGCTTCCTCCCCATTTATATCTATAATTTCCAGCCTTATTCCCAAGACATTCAGCCTTAGTTCCCTTCTTCATAGCTGAAAAAGATAGAACCTTGAAGTGGTTTCTATCAATTGGTATAATAGCGGGTCTTTCTTTTGGACCTCTACTTCCATTATGGTGAGAATGGAGCAACAAAAAGCAACAAGAAGTGGTGGCTGCCCAAGAATCCATCCAAGAAAGTTTGGTGGAAAAAATTGCTAGCCTTGAAGGGGATATACAACATGTTACAAGCATGCTTCAATCTCTCTTAGAAGAAAGAGTTATAAAACCTCCTTCGATTACCGCACCTCTACCCCCTTCGACTATCGCGCCTCTCCCCTCTTCGATTACCACGCCCTTCCTCCTTTCGTGTACTACGCCCACTCCTTTGGAAATCACTCCTCCTCCTAACCCCTCAAAGTGTGTGCCTCCTATCTTGAAAACTACACAAATCACCCTTAAACCGCCAAACCTTTTCCATCTGTCGGCACCATCCTACCAAGTGGCCGCTTCCCCACCCGTCTCTTTCTACCTCAACCTTTCAGACTCTTCCAATTTGTTACTGTTAGTTGTAGGACAGGAGACTGTTATCGTATATAAGGGACGAGATTGTAAAACTACACAAATCACCCTTAAACCGCCAAACCTTTTCCATCTGTCAGCACCATCCTACCAAGTGGCCGCTTCCCCACCCATCTCTTTCAACCTCAACCTTTCAGACTCTTCCAATTTGTTACTGTTAGTTGTAGGACAGGAGACTGTTATCGTATATAAGGAACAAGATTGTAAATATGTATTTTTAAGGGTATTATTGTAATTTCTTTTTTAAATCTCTATACCTACATATCGAACAGAAAATCAGGGATCCTTCTTCAATCTCTCGTTTCGGAAAATAAAACTAAGTTTCGGAAACTCTGTCATGGTATCAGAGCTTCGTTCCGCACCCTGATTTTTTTGTTTTTCCGAGCTTTTTCGGCGTCTTCGGCGGTCTCGGTTCGGTGGTGGAGAAATCGGCTTGGTGTTGTGCTCTCAGAGGTGCGTTATCTTTCCCTCTTTCTCAATTTGTAGTGGATTTCGGAGGTTCCTCCCTCGGATTTAGCGGATTTCGACAGCTCCTCTCTCGGGTATTTTGTTTTTTGGTGTTCGACGGGACCATCTTCGTTTTTGGTATTGGACGGTTCGTTTTTGGTGTTCGACGGGGTCATTGGCTTCATTTTTGGTGTGCGACGAGAGCAAAGGTCCACTCCAGGACGATTCTTTTGCTCGGTACACGTGTCGCAGCGTCTGTCACGACCCTTTCTACCGCTACAGCCACGAAGGAGTGGCTCATATTCACGTAGGTGCGTACAGTTGCTGGAAACCTTTCATTGTTGGGTTTTGCAGCACATCTCATAGTTTGTGCCCAAGCTCGCAAGGGCATCATGTCATCTGATAAGGTAGACCAGTTCCCTATCTGTTTTGCGGGTAAAAATTACAGTGCCTGGGAATTTCAATTTCATTTATTTGTTATGGGAAAGGAGTTATGGGGTCATATAGATGGGACTGATCCCGCACCTCGGGAGGCCGAGGCTTTGTCCAAGTGGACAGTCAAGGATGCTAGGGTCATGACCTGGATCCTTGGCTCCGTTCTCAATTTGTGGCCTTATAGAACTGTGGCTGACATGTGGAGTTTTACCTTTTCCTCATAATGCCTCTCATGCTTTACAATGTTTCGATCTTATTCATACTGATGTTTGGGGAATTGCTCCTGTTGTTTCTCATGCGCATTACAAGTACTTTGTCACCTTTATTGATGATTGTAGTCGGTTTACTTGGGTTTACTTTCTACGGGCTAAGGCAGACGTTTTTTTAGCATTCAAGTGTTTTCTTGCGCTTTTAGAGACTCAATTCTCTGCCAAAATCAAGGTTTTGTGCTTTGATTCTGGCGGCGAATACATGTCTCATGAGCACAAGGATCGTCTCTCAGCGCTCCTGTCCTTCAACACCGCAACAAAATGGTGTTGCTGAGAGAAAAAATCGTCATGTTCTTGATGTGGTCTGAACCCTTTTACTTGAATCCTCTGTTCCTTCTTGTTTTTGGTGTGAAGCGCTTTCTACTTCGGTTCATTTGATCAATTGTTTTCTCCTACATTACATCATGTTTCTCCCTTCTTTAAGTTGTTTGGCCATTCTCCTTCATATTCTGCTCTTCGAACATTTGGTTGTGTTTGTTTTGTGCATCTTCCTGCTCATGAACGACATAAACTTATAACCCAATTAGTTAAATGTGCTTTTCTTGGTTATGCTATCCCTCAAAAGGGTTATGTTTGTTATGATCCACTTGCTCGTCGTCTACGTGTTTCTCGGAATGTGGTTTTCTTTGAAAATCAATATTTTTTTCTATCTCATGTTGAGCAGCCATCTGCCTCTTTATCTCTTCTACCTTGCTTTGATGATTCTCCGCTAGTTGTGGAACGGTTCAAACTTGGTTTTGTGTATGGCAGACGTAGTGGCCATGAGCTTGGTTCTACTTCCTCTATGCCCCCTCCCGATCTTGTCCTGGCGCCCGATCCTCCTCCTGCTCCAGCTTCCACCGCTCTTCGCTGGTCTATTAGCCCTTCTTGGCCTCCTCATTGGTATGGTTTCTCCTCCACTGTCTCTCTTGTCGCTACTTTATCCTCTATTGCCATTCCCACTTGTTACATACAGGCTATGGCACATGAGTGTTGGCAGCATGCAATGCAAACAGAACTTCAAGCACTTGAGGAGAATCACACTTGGGATATTGTTCCTTGCCCTCCTCCGATTAAGCCTCTTGGCAGTAAATGGGTTTTCTCTGTTAAACTTCGCTCTGAAGGCTCTTTGGATCGGTACAAAGCTCTCCTAGTAGCTCACGGTGACCTCCAGGAAGATGTATACATGAAGCTCCCCTCGGGTATGCCTACCTCCTCTCCTGATCAGGTTTGCAAGCTTCGTCATCCTCTGTATGGGCTTAAGCAAGCCCCTCGGGCTTGGTTTGAGAAATTTCGTGGCACCCTGATTCTCCACCGGTTTACACAGAGTCAGTATGATTCATCTCTATTCTATCATAAGTCTACCGCGGGCATGGTCATTCTCCTGGTTTATGTGGATGACATCATTATTACTGACACTGACCCTGGACTGTTTACCAAGCTGCAGCAGGTGTTACATGCCACTATATGAAAGATCTTGGCCAGCTCACGTACTTCTTAGGCCTGGAAGTCCATCATCGGGCCAATGGTATTTTCTTAAACCAGCATAAGTATCTTCAAGATATTATTACCTTGGCTGGTTTGGAGGACACTTCTTCTGTTGATACTCCTATGGAGGTAAATGTCCAGTACAGGAAAGATGAAGGGGACCTTCTCGATGACCCTACTATCTATCGGCGCTTGGTTGGGAGTCTCATCTACTTGACCACTACTCACCCCGACATCTCCTATGTCGTTCATCAGGTCAGTCAGTTTATGTCCCCTCCTCGTCATCTCTATGTCCTCTCCTCGTCATCTCCATATTGTTGTCGTTCGACGTATCATCCACTATCTTCGAGGTTCTCCTACTCGTGGGTTATTCTTTCCTACAGGCTCCTCTCTTCAACGTATTGGTTATAATGATGCTGATTGGGCTGGGTGTCCGGATACCCGTCGCTCTACTACTGGTTGGTGTATGTTTTTAGGTGATGCCTTAAATTTCTTGGCGATGTAAGAAACAGGATCGTGTTTCTCAATCTTCTACTGAAGCTGAGTATCGTGCCATGTCTACTGGTTGTTCTGAGATTGTAAGGCTACGTGGTCTTCTTGCGGAGCTTGAGTTCCCTCATACTACTTCTACCCCTCTTCCTGCTGACAACACTAGTGCTATTCAGATTGCCACCAACCCTGTTTTCCATTAACGCACCAAGCATATTGAGGTTGATTGTCATTCTATCTGGGATAGCTTGGATAGTCGGGTGATCTCTCTTCCTTGCATTTCTTCGGATCTCCAAGTGGTCGATGTCTTCACTAAAGCAATGACTCGACGGCGGCATCAATTTTTGGTTGGCAAATTGTTGTTGGTTGATTTACCAGCATCAATTTGAGGGGGGATGTTATCGTATATAAGGGACGAGATTGTAAATATGTATTTCTAAGGGTATTATTGTAATTTCTATTTTAAATCTCTATACCTATGTATCGAACAGAAAATCAGGGATCCTTCTTCGATCTCTCGTTTCGGAAAATAAAACTAAGTTTCGGAAACTCTATCAGAGATTGCCTCGATTGTCCCGCCCCGGACTGCTCTAATGAGATTTTCTACAGATCTTTTGAACCTAACCCCCTGCCGAATCCTTCACACTCCTTCTGCCTCACCGAACCTCCTAAACCCTGATTCCCCAAAAAATCCCTATAGTATCGCCACTTGGCAACCCTCAGCCTTCTGCCTTTCCCCTCGATTTGTGATCCTCAAGCTGACAACTTGTCAGAACCAGGCGATTTGCTCTCTGCTTCTCCAGGACCTATACTTGAGTTAGGAGATCGATGGGATCGGAGAGAACTCGAAAACCCAGACCCCCCTTCCCAAGTCCTAAACTCATTGAGTGGCATAATTACTTCACCCTTCAAAATAACCGCCTGCCCTCTCGTTACCCAACACCCCTACCAATAATGAAGCCCAATCCAATACCCCGATGGAGACCTCCGATGCGGAGTCCCCAAACAAACCTTCCACCACCCCCTTTGGAGGTGGAAGGGTCGTGCATGGTTGCTAACATTTAGGGGGAGATGGTAGTATGGGCGTCTGGGGATGCTGCTTTTTTTCTGGAGAGAGGTGGTGGAGGAGGTTGTGGCGGTAGTTGGTGGAAGGGTGTTTTTAAGGATTTGCAAGAGGGTCGAGCGGAATTTTGTCCAGCCGAAACCAGAGTTGGAGCTTTGAGGTAGAAAATTCATACCCATACCCATTATCATCGTTCCCCATCGTTGTGTGATGGAACACTCCAAAATGTTGTTGTGGTAATGGGTGTGGAGGTGGAACTCCAGATCGCCGGTGAGGAGCAATCTGCCTTAGCTCCGGCCCATCCTACTGGCCAGAACCTTGTTGAGGATGGCAATGAAAGCTTCAGTGGCACGGACTAGAAGGGAGACAAAGGATTTCTTTGTCTTGAAGCAGGAGAGAATGCAGATGGCTTCCCCATTCCTCTCTGGTGATGGCTGAAGGGAGACAAAATACTTTTCCGATTATGAAGTCAAAGGCAGAAGAATCCTCTAACATGATTCTTCGTCGTGAGGTACGGCTTACTATAGTTTGCCAACTCGGGTCAGTTTCTTCCTGGCTTGCTCGGTCTTCAGCTTCGATCAAGTCGCGATGGTAGTATGGGCGTCTGGAGGGATGTAGCAAAGGAGGTTGTGGTAGTAGTTGGTGGAAGGGTTTTTTTAGGGATTTGCAAGAGGGTCAAGCAGAATTTTGTCTAGCCGAAACCAAAGTTGGAGCTTTGAGGTAGAAAAATCATACTCATACCCATTATCGTCGTTCCCCGTCGTTGTGTGATGGAATACTTCAAAATGCCATTGTGGTACTGGGTGTGGAGGTGGAACTCCAGATCGTCGGTGAGGAGCAATCTCCTGAAGCTCTAGCCCATCCTGTTGGCCAGAACCTTGTCGAGGATGGCAATGAAAGCTTCAGTGGCATGGACTAGAAGGGAGACAAAGGATTTTTTCGTCCCAGAGCGGGAGAGAATGCGGATGGCTTCCCCATTCATCTCTCGTGATGCCCGAAGGGAAACAGAGGCTTTTCCGTTTCTGAAGTCATCTAACCTGATTCTTCGTCACAAGGTACAGCTGACCATAGTTTGCCAACCCGGGTCGATTTCTTCATGGCTTGCTTGGTCTTCAGCTTCGATCGAGTCGCGACACTACGGCTGCCGCTTCGGATGCGTCTAATCGTCGTCGATGTCTAAGGCAAAGGAGGCGATGACTTTGGGGGATGAGAGGTGTCGGGCCCGTTGTGGGCTAAGGCAAGTCCCACACGAGACGTCAGGTCACCATTTTGCCACGTAGATTGTGGTGTTAATTGTCAACCAGAACTTTTCGGGCCTTGGTTCAACAACGAATGAAAAAACAATATGACAAGTGTTGAAGAGCATATATGGAAGAGTCTCACATGACTCATACAGTAAGAAGTCTCATAGAGCTAAAATTAATATAGTGGAGTCTTACAAGAGTCTCACAGGATGAAATCACACAAAAGTATTTCAATTAAAGGTGTTTTAGTTATGTTAGTCTTCTATTTATGTTCAGTTGTTCAATTGTTCTAGGACTTGTATTTTAATGTTTAACTTTGGTGTAATTGGGATAAGGGTAGTTTAATTGTAATTGGATTCTACTTGTTTCATCTATAATAAATAGAGGCTCATTATACTCGAATTACAACAAGTTAGTGAAGTATTTCTCTTTTTCAGAAATTCAACAACAAGCAATACAAAGAAGTTGATTTTTTTGTCGATGACTGGGTTTTTATCTTAAACTCCAACCCTAGGCAACAATCATTGGCCTCCTAATAGCATCAAAAGTGCTCCAATGATTCTTCGGTTCATTCAAAATACTCCAACAAATTGGCAAGGTGGCATACCATCTACACTTACCAAAGGACTTTGCTATCCACTATGTCTTCCATGTCACTCAACTCAAACGGCAACACGGCGATGCACATCTTGTTTCAACCACTTTACCCCCCCCGTCAGAGCTAACCCAACTACCATTCCCTTGCCCCATCTTCAAAAAGCGTCAAGTATGACATGGCACCAGATTACATAATGAGCTCCTCGTGCAATAGAATCAAGTGTCACTCGATGAAGCAACCTTGGAACGTGAGGATGGCTTCCTTCAACAGTTCCCCGCTTTTCAACCTTGAGCACAAGGTTGACATTCAAGAGGAGTGGAATGATAAAGATCTAAAAATTACCCCGAAGGGAGAAGAAAATAAGAAGAGAAGAAGCAAAGTAGAGGAAGAAAAGAGGAAGTACAGAAAATAGAAAGTGGTGCCACCAAAAAAAGAAGGTTGCGCCAATTCCAAGAAAGGAGGGGTCATGGAGCTCAATGTCATAATGGTAAAATTGCCCCTCAAGGAGCTGGTCAAAGGAGGGGTAATACTTGCCTCTCTTGAATAGAAAGTATTTTCTTTTGACCTTTTAAATTACTAGAATCTCTCCTAGATTGATGTAATCTCTCAATCACCTTGGATCTCTCCTTAAATTATGTAATTAGGGAACCCTAGTTGATTAAGGAGTTCCCCAAGGAATTCATTTGAAAAAGTATAAAAAGGGGTGTTGGCTAAAGGAAAAATCAATCAAGCCAACTCCAAATATCTCTTACCTGTCTCCCCTCTCCCTCTCCTACATCCCCTCCCTCTCTCTCCCTTTCTGCCAACTGGTGTACTCCTATAAAAAAAGAAGAAGGAGTCGTATCAATATTGAAAAAAGCACTTGAGCCCATGGTTTCTGCCCCTTGCACAGCTGCGTTCTTATTTCTCTTTCTCTCTGCTGCCTTATTCGTTCTCTCCTTTGTCACTCCTCAGTGCTTTTCGGCTAAATTGTTAGGCTGTAGTCAAAAGAAAATCACAACGGCTCTGGGCTTCTATCTTAGCAAGTAATTTACACTTCCCGCTCTTCCGGAAGTCAGTACTTTCTAGCATCAGATAGTAAAGAATAGAAGGAGAGAACCAGTGCACACGCATTCAAATAAGAGCTTTATTAAGGAATGGCATGGGTCTTCTTCAATATGGGTGCTGAAATTGTCTCCCCTGACCTGATAGTAATTTGCCTCTCCCTCTCTCCCTCTCTTCCTCCTGTTGCCTAGAAGCGTTCTTACTTCTTCCAACTTCCTCTCGTGGTCCCTCTTGCCCCAAGAAACTCTTGCCTACTCTCACAATTTCCTCCATTCCATCAAGCCTCCTCTATTAAATCCCCATTGATACCTATAAATTCCAGCCTATTTCTAAGACATTCAGCCCTAGTTCTCTTCTTGAAAGCTGAAAAAGGTAGGACCTTGAAGAGGTTTCTATTAGAAAGCAGGCATAAATTAGGGTGCACTATCTAAAAAGTAAACATGTCAACTGTATGTAGATTTTCTTTCTATATTTACTTCAGTTGATTATAGAACCAGCTTCTGAATTTTGTGCGAGTGTAATTTATTTCTAACAATGGAAAAGCTTCACGTGTTACCACTGAAATTACAAAATAAAAAACAAACAATTGAATAAATAAATGATGGAGGAGAAGGAGAGATACAGGTTGATTGCATGGTGTTACTTCCACGCCAATTTCTTTTCCAGGATGAATAGATTATCTTTTCTGCATTGCCATTTGTATTATTGATCATAAGTTGCATAAGAGTTTTGTCTCGAACTGAAAGGAATGATACTGGTTTTCAGCAAAGAGGCATGCTAAAACAAGAGGAATTTCATAAGAAACTTGAAGAGATGCTGATTGAAGAGAAAAAGCAACGCATACCAATTGCTCAGGGCCTTCCATGGACAACTGATGAGCCAGAGGTGAGGCTTCGTTTTGCATTTATAGTAATTGATATAGCCCAACATCTGCTTCAAGTTGTTTTATTAAAATGTGTAAAACCTGACACCTTTCAAGTTGTTTTGGTAGTTAATTTTATTAATTCAATTTGGAACACCACTAAATTAATGTTGAAATAAGTTCAACATGATACTTCAGTATTAAGCCATATGCATGAGTATTTGTATTAATTTACAAAGTACTGGAGTACTCTCCAGATTAGAATTGTTACCTCTGGGGTCATGCTGTCACATATATTTTCATTTCTTACTGAATTTGACGACCCCATCTTAATACATAAAAGAATTCAACCACTCCAATCATTAAATTTGGACGGCGAAATTTCATAAATGGGCATTTCCTTTAGTTATAAAAACTTTCCTTGTTTTCATGATTTCCTTTATTCTGGTTGGTTGTTATCTCAGTGCTTGGTGAGGCCTCCGGTTAAAGAACACACAAAACCACATGACTTCCAGCTTCACAGTGATGTGCGGGCAGTGGAGAGAGCTGAATTCGACCACCATGTAAGATTTTATTGATATTGACCTACATGTGAATACCATCAAGAGAGCATGCAAGGGTGGAACCAGTCGGGGGTTGGGTGGGGTTGCTCGTGCTCCCTGAAATTTTGGAAATTAAGGTGTTTTATCACCTTCCTCCACCCACCCCACCAGAGATAAAATGTGTATACATGGAATCACTCCTTTGTTTTCAAAATTTTAAAGGATATATAAACTTTGATGAACTGAGATTTTCATTTCTGGATGAATTACAGGTTGCAGAGAAGTTATCTCTTATGGAGCAGTATAGATTAGAAAGAGAGAGACAACATAAGGTATATGGGTGGATGACTCTTCTGGAAATATTTTCACCACTTGCAGTTCTCTTTTCATCTTTCCTCCATAAGCTTCTGTGTAATACTTTTCATCTGACCTGCAGCTGGAAGAAGAGGAAGAGATCAAGAGATTGAGAAGAGAGCTTATACCAAGAGCTCAGCCCATGCCTTACTTTGACAGACCTTTTGTACCAAAAAGGTAGGCGTAGCTAGTCTACATGTTTGGGAACACCACTTTCATGCCATGTCTGGTTTTCACTTACATGTATTCTCTTCCGTTTCTGTTGTTCTTTTCTGCTACTCTTAAAGGTCAGAAAAATTGCCTACCTTGCCAAAGGATCCCAGGTTTAATGTACCACAGCACAAAAAGATAAAGTGCATGTCATGGAATGACCTCAACTGTGTTTACCACCACGACCAGTAAGACATGAAAAAACTGTCTTTTTGCAGAAGAGGAAGGTTGTCTGAAGATGGATGTTGTTTTTCCTAATTATTTTCTTTTTATCTCCATTTTGTTGCGAAGAAATCAATCTCATCTCATTCTTTGTAGTTGACTTTGTTAATGGCAACATTGTCAAATGTTTTTTTGGCAACACTGATCATGTCCTATGAGCATGGGATCCACATGCTATTTCAGGCCACAATAATCAGAAAAACGCAGTTCTTGGGAGATTGCTGCGCCTATGAGCTGAATAAACTCTGAAAAATACTATCAGAATGAAAAAGTTCAGATTAGTCTACAAGGCTAGTTGGACCCTTTAATCTATCGTCTTCCCTGTTATTTTTTGCAACCTAGTATTAGGATTCGTCTGCAAGAAAGGGACAAAAAAATATCTTTTCTGAAGTAATTTAGAAAGCCTCCTTTTTTATGAGGTTGTTGTAGGAAAACCTAAATATTACAGACTTATAATAGAAACTAATATATAGAGTCTTTTGTGAAAAAACTATGGTTAGCTTTCTGAAAAAACAATGGCTGTCCAGTGATTAGAGAGATCATTGTTTTTCAGAAAGCTAACCATGGATGATGCTACAAAACAAAAAAGAAAAATTGGTTTGCATTTTCTAATTTGGATCAACTGCCCATATGAAATCCCATTGCTATCACAGTTTAGAGATTCTACTCAACTTTTTCTGTTAAAAATTCTCTATTTACACTTTTCTGTTCAGAACCAACAGGCCTGACCCGGTTGCAAACAAACTTCCCTTTCGGACGAGTCCATCCCAATGCAGGCTACAAATTTCAACAACAAAAACCAATAAAAGGCCTGCCGGACGAGTTATCAGCATAACAACCATAGCTCACTTGTAATCTAACGGCCATATAAGGTAATCAAGAGATCAAAAACGAGATTAAGATAAATGACAAACCACAATATCCAAAATGCAGAAAAAGAAACATTGATCATTCACTCCAAGTACCTCATTGAGTGTTACAGTATAAAATTCTCTACAACTACTTCAAATATATGGACTAACAAAATTACTAGTAGCAAAACCCTTCCTCTTCCAGCTCAAGGATATGAAATTCGCCCAGCAACTTGGTCCAGGTCTCGCTGCCCATTTGATGTAATTCTCCTTCCCCTGTTCCAACATAAAAAGAATCAAATTATTACATAATTGTGCATGATTCTCCTCATGCTTCAACGCATTGATTCAACAAGAAATCTTAGTAGAAAAAAGGAATAATTTGAATGTCAGAAACACAATATCAAGCTTTTGAAAAACACAAAAATATAAAACATACCCCTTGGGATCAAGTTCAATTATGCTCATTTGCTGAAGTTGTTGAAGGATGTGGCGAGCAATAGATCCACTGCTCTTGCAGAAATGAGGTGGACGACTCCCATTTCTCTTGCGCCCACCATATATTTTTCGGAAGCCCCCAACTCCAATTCCCTGCCTCAAGTAGATTTTCCTGGCTACGGAGGCTGCAATATAAAACAGGAAATTGATCAAACAAGCTCAATAATAAAATGCATTTGGTAAAGCCAGTGTTGGAGAGACAAGCACCTGCCCTGATATAGTACCAATCAGGATCATAAGGAGCAAGTTCCTTCAACTTTCCAGTCTTCACAATGTCAGTCCAGTGAGGAAGCTCAACCTACCCATTATAGTGATAAAATAAAATAAGATATCAAGCTCAACAGCCAGGCACCATAAAAAAAAAAGATCATTATCAAAATTGTCCATCAGTAAGATGGAACAAAATCATTTGCAACAAAGAAACAACCTCTCAGAGAACAAATTCTACCAGAGCAATTACTGGCTTATTTATCAGATATTTACGGTTCTTCTAGTAGCTGTTTCACATGAATGGTGCATAAAAACTTTCAACACAGATTCTTTTTCACAACACCTTACATACTCACAATAAACAGTCAAAGATACATGCAAGTACAGACATATTAACATTAAAGATTTGTAACATAGCAAAGACAGTTGATTGGCAAAAAAAATAATAACTTTTAAACTCAAGATACCCACAGCCTTACAGTAAAAAAACAAGAAAAAACTAACAGTTAGAGCCACAAGCAATCAAATGGAAGAGGAACAAATTTACTAGGAATAGACCAGTTCTTCTATAAGTATACATAACCATTGTAAGTTGTAAGAGAGTACCGAGAGAGAAAGAGCACAACAACCACTAAGCCTCACAAATACATATAATCAAACAGCAAAGATAAAAAAAAAAAGACAATAAAACACACAAATCATGAGTAAATGAAAAAAATGCAATTATAACCCTGAAGCACCAGCCATCAGGAAAAAAATGAAGGAAATCACCCGGTCAGGAAAAATGGTGTCAAGGCATATTAATGATAAAATAAAATAAAAACTCAATCAAATAAAGACCCAAATGTTATAGAAATTCAAAGTCAAAGGCCCCAAATGAAAAGCCTCCTGACAAAGTGATCTGGAAATGACAATTTTCTCGTCTGGATCTCATATCCGATATAAACAGTCAAGTCAAAACAGAGCCATCTAATTGTTGAATACCTATAAGCTTCATAAGATATCAGCATTTGATGTTCTTTCAATTACAAAAAACGAATAATCTCAAAATACTCATATGAAGAACCCAACGTTTGAGGTGAAGTTTACTCCATACGCATAGTTGTGGTGACTTTGGCAGTAAGACCAACCAAAAATGACTCAAGATGGCATTTTCCAAAGGCATTAATCAGCCCAACAATGCTCTTTTCATCAATCTCAGATGTAGAATAGAATACACGAAACTAAAACGATCCAAAGAAACAGGTAAAGTTGGGTAGCTAAAGCCTAAAAAAGAATATAACATATTTCGATTATATCTAGCATAAGCAAGTAAAAAGAACGGAACTTCCATCTCATCTGTACGTGAGGCTAAAAAAAAAGCCTAAAAACAAATTAAGATTGACAGGAAAACACCCTGATCTCAATTACCGGAAACTAGAGTACACTTGAAACAACTTACGGAAGACGTGCAGCTTCAAAACTAAATCGAATGAACTGGCTTAAAAGCAATCAATAGACAAGAGAGAACAAAGCTGAAAAAATATAGTGCAATTCAGTCATAAAACGTCAGGCAACTAGAAAGCACATTCAAAATGCAGGAAAAAACTAAAGCAGGAGAGGAATGCTACCTTGCCGGAACGTTTAAGATGAGCCGAGTAAGCCTTCACGAAGTCGTGAGGAGACACGTCCTTGACTGTTCTCGCCGTCTCCATGGCTCCAGGAGGCAGGAGAGGCTTCGGGGTTTCAGTCTAGGGTTTTTTTCTGCACGAACTGGACGACAAATATATAGATGCTAGATCTCAGGCACCCCTACCCGATAACATCCATTCAGGTTTTAAGCGGTAAGCTAACCCCGCTTAAAGTGTTACCCGTTATCCGCTTCGAGAAAAAAAAAATTAAAAACTGAATAAAATATTTAATATTATTAATTTTATTTTCCACGTGTATTCAAGCTATAGAAAGTACATTTCTCTTCTATTTTTTCTCTTTTCGCTTTCTCTTTCTCTTTCTCTTTCTCTTTCTCTTTCTCTTTCTCTTCCTTTTCTTTTCTCACGACTTTTTGTGTTCCAAACACAACCTAAATTTACCCAAAAATATTTTACCTAGCCAGTTACTAGGTTTGATATCACTAATGGCCTTAAGTTAGGCAAAGGTTGATTGCAAGAGAGACATCATTTGCTTATGTTGCATATGACCATGGCACTTCAAATTTTCCTAAAGGATTTAAATCTACCGATATCGGTAGGTTTTGCACTTCAATTAACACCAAATATTCCAAACCAAATTGCACTTCAAAGTCATGAGATTTTACATCAAGATTTTTCATTAACCCTCCACTCACCCCCTCCTCTCACCTAAATTATTAAAAGAGGAAAATCAATCATAATTATGAGTAACAAAATAATATGAAAATAAAATAATTAATTTAAATATCTTGTGATTATGTTGCATAGAGTATTTTTTTTTAAAGTTAGTTGGGCCAAAGCTTCTATAATTAAAGAAAAATATATAAAATTATGAGAAGTCGGGAGACTGTATGATTATATATATATTCTAGCTTGAACAAACAAATAGTTATAATTAATCATATTAGATAAGAAAAATTCATAAATAGCAATGGCTCTCAATCTAAAATAACTTCAAACAAGACTATCAAGCTTGAATGCGTTTTCAAATAATTGGTTTGGAATTGGGAGTTCCAATGATCTTAGGAGAGGAAATTGACTTTGTCATCCTAACGAGGTAAGTCCTCTCCTCTTCTCCTCTTCCCCTCTTCCCCATCACTTCTTCTCTTCATCTTTTCTTCTTCTCTTTCTCTCTCTCTCTTTTACTCTTTTCCTATCTGAGACTCTTCACCCTTCTTCTACCAAGTAAAAACTAGATGCCCTAAACCCTACTAATGACTTTTTTCTAGGTCAATCTCCATTGATTCGTTGAGTTGTCACTTACAACTAAATCGATTGATTTTTTTATCTTTGCTTTGTTGTTTCCAATAGTAATATCTTTGCAAATATTCTTTTGGTCCAGTTTCCTGTTGCATTGTTTTATTTTTTATTTCATATTCCTCTATGTAATTTTAGTTGCCTAGAGATTTCTTGCAATATTGGTGGCTATTGTAATCTATAAATTCCATTGCTCCTCAATGAGTTGTTATCATGGTGTTAGTTATTTACCAAGTACTTCATATTTGTTATATATTGGCTGCTATTGTAATCTATAGATTCCATTGTTCCTCGAAGAGTTGTTATTATGGTGTTAGTTATTTACCAAGTACTTCATCTTTGTTATATGAGTTATATTTTTTATATTGTTTTGTTGCATGCAACTTAGTTGATCGTACTTCACCATAACTTCTTTTTCTTTCGGTCTTTATGTGATTGATTATTCGGTTGCATGGGTGAACGATTTGTTGGAAGAAATAATACTCTCTCACTTTGTGTGAATTTGTTGAGAAGTAATTTAATAAGGAAAAATCACACACATACAAATAGCCAAAAAACAGTTACGTGAAAAATCTTTCAAAGCAAAAGGAAAAAATCAATTATTCAGCACAAAGTATTGAACGACTATAACCCCGCTCTGATACCAATTTGTTGGGAGAAATAATACTCTCCTACTTTGTGTGAATCTGTTTAGAAGTAATTTAATAAATAAAAACTACACACACACAAAGAGCCAAGAATTTTTTATGTGGAAAACCCTTCAAAGCAAAGTGAAAAAACCATGGGACCTAGTCTAGTTAAAATTTCCACTATCAACAATGATGTGCACACAAATGTTCTCTTTAGATAACACTAGAGGCATACAATCAACAATAATCTCAAGAAAAAATACTTTATTGGCAACCAAACAATGTGATGGAAGAAATTTCACTTAAGAAGATGTGGTACTGTTTATGGCTATAAAGACTAGAAATACTACTCTAAATCAGATCTCCACCGTTTAGATTGTAGAGCCCTCAGTCTTGAATGTGTCTGCAAAATTTTAGCTCAATTGGACCACAAACAATGCCGATCAGAGTGTTTGACGGAAATTGTACGGACTGCTCTATTTTGATGGCCCCTTTTCTTTTTTCTTCTTCTTCACCTTCTCTCACACGTTCTCTTCTATTTATAACGACAACAACACTTAGGTTTTAGTAAACCTAAAATCAGTTGGGCCTAAACCTTCTCTCCATGTGGGCTTAATGGACCCACATGGGTGGGAACCCATGACGCGATTCTTGATTGAGCCTTTTCACTCTCCTATTATTCAATTGGCTGCTAGGTTGAACAACCTTTTAAAATTTTTTGAAGTAGCCGCTCACTTTTATATGCATCGTTAGGCTGAGCTTAGTCCGATTAAACGATTGATCTACCATTTTTTGTAATTTTTTCTATCAAAATTACTTATTTAAACTTTCACAATTAGTTGCTAATTATTTATTATCATCAAAATCAAATTTGTAGGGATCTTTTGGGCCAACAGCCCCATATGGACGATATATACAAAAGGGAATTTTGATGTCTCTAAGTTTAATGTAGGAAAAGTTTTATTGGGGTATTGGGTGGGTTATTAGAGATTGTCATGTTAGAGTCTTGTTTGCAGTAAGGGATAACAATGGGATGGATTTGGAGTAAGTTTTAAGAAACCTACCCACCCTAAATTATCTTGCCCCTAACCCTGCCTCCAACCCCATCCTGTAACCTCAACCCCACCCTATAAACTTAAAGAGAATCTTGATGGTTGATACTTAATGTAGGAAAGATTTTAGTTAGGTGCATGGGGTGGTTATTAAAGATTGGTAGGGTATACTTCTGGTTGTGATTAAGGATAACATTGAGGCGGGTGTGGGGCAGGTTTTAAAAAACTCAATCCCTTATAACCATGTAACCATGTAACCTTGTCACCAACCCCACCCCTCCCCTGAAGCCATAGAGTGATTTGGATTTCACCCCATCCTTATGTTACAAGGTCAACTAGACTTAATACCTTGCATCTAGTGGGGTGGGTGTGAAGTTGGGTCCAAGATCTATCCCAAAATGATTAGTCATCTTAAGAAACATCTTTCCCAACTAATAAACTCAACATATTTGTTCTCACTAATACATGTGAGATTATTCCATAACACTCCCCCTTATGTGTAGGCCCTGTGGGCTCTTAAATGTGGATAATTTGGGTTGAGGTCCGCATATGAGTACCTACTCTGATACTATGTGGGACTATTCCTTAACAGTAAGGAGGGTGGGTGTTGGTTGGGAAGGGCTACTTCTAAAACCCACTCTACCACCATCCTTGTGAAATTTGTTATCCCGAAAAATAAGTCTAATAATAAAGCACTACTAACTACTATGAAGTTGACTTTATATTGTTTACTGCTTTTAAGTACACACAAATTATCGTTGCAAGGGACTCAAAGTTATATTTTATGGCAATGAATGGAGAATTATGAATGGGGAGAGAGCTCATATCAACGAAGTATCTTGATGAAGCGAAAATTGAACACGTATATAGAGAAGCAATCGAAATTGTTGAAAATGGGGTATCACATTTTTATGTAAATGAGGCTAGCAAAGATCTTTGAGGATAAGTCTCTCTACAAATAAATATATTTGTAATAGTTGATAGCAAGATGTTGGACTCTTATAAGGCTTTTCTAGATACAAACTTTGATACATGTAATCATAGGTTATTTTAATATAAAGTTTTTTTGAGGTGGTTAAGAGTAATTGAATGGTAAAGATAAGCTAGATAAAAAGGAAATGTTCAATTAAGGAATTTTAGTTGATCTTGTAATTATTTTAATTATTGATTATACACACCCCTTTTACCCTTGGTCAGACTTGAATCCAAGATCTTAATATTCACTATGTAAGATAGAAAATTATAATCGAGTTATTCCATTCGTACTCTTCATCAAAATTCAACTTTTAACCTAGCTTGCGCCGGGGTAGGGAGACAAAAAAATACGAGGAGTAGGTATCCGATAGGTCTTCACTCAGTGGAAGTACACTCTTTTACCATATATTCTCTCAACCCTCTACAATATCATAGAGATGTTCATTGTTATTATTATTATTATTATTATTATTATTATATGATTTTATACATTGCAAGGGCCTTAGGGCTACCAACATTTAATAGCATGAACATTTTTACTACCCAACACATTTTCCACCAAGGATTGTTAAGTGTTAAGTGAGAATTAAGAGAAGGATTATGGGAACTTATGTTTAGGCCAATTTTTAGATTGGTTGGGCTGCTTTTTTATTAGATTATTGAAGGCCATATTCAGAAATGGAGGCTCTAAAGTGTTAAGAAACAACTCAAGAATCAATTTTGATTTTTTTTTATTACAATAATTTTTTTTTTTTTTACTATTTAAAGTACTCCCAATAAAAAAAAATGCAAAATATTTTATTAAGTCATCCACTTGTTGCGTGAGTCTTTTCAGCCCTTCCGTGATCTCGTGAGTTTAAGCCATAAGCTTTGGCGTTTGCCAAACCCTAAGCATCTGAAATTGATCCGAGTCTGGCAATGGGGATGAAGCATCTCCTCAACGCTGCCCGTAGATCCCCACATCCCTCCTCTCTTCTTCAAAACCTCCGATGGGTTTCCCATGCTCCGGCCGTCGCCCCTTCGTCGGACCTATCTCCTTCCGCCACCCCGGTCATGAACTACGACCTGCTTGCCGAGGCTGTGAAGGCTAAACTCAAGTGCCTTGACAACCCTGATTCTCGCTTCCTGCAGCATGCATCTCCTTACCCGAAACTCACGGATCATACTCCGATTCTTGCTGCACCTCAGACACGTGTCACTACTCTCCCTAACGGCCTCCGGGTGGCCACGGAGTCCACTCTCGCCTCCCGCACAGCCACCGTCGGGGTGTGGATCGACGCCGGCAGTCGGTTCGAGACCGATGAAACCAACGGCACTGCCCACTTTCTCGAACACATGATTTTCAAGGGGACAGAGAAAAGGTCCGTTAAGGTTTTGGAGGAAGAGATTGAGAATATGGGAGGGCATCTGAATGCTTATACGTCGAGGGAGCAGACGACGTATTACGCCAAAGTGTTGGACGAGGATGTGAACCAGGCGTTGGACATTTTGTCTGATATTTTGCAGAATTCGCTTTTTAACGGGGATCGGATTAATAGGGAGAGGGATGTGATACTGAGGGAGATGGAAGAGGTAACTGGCTTTTGTTTTATTAGTGAAATTTGCCTACTTTTCCTGTCTGGAACTAGCCGTCCATACCTGTACTAATTAAAAGGACGCTGTTTAGCCTGATTTCCATTTCCACGTAGCGTTAGAATTTGTTTATGTAGGCATTAGCAGGTCTTAGTGCAAATTTCGGCGTTGGTTGGTTCCTGGAATTCAGAACTAGTTCAATAATTATCTATAGTGGGAGAGCTATTTCAGCTACAACTTTATCTTTGGAGATGTTAATTTGGTTTGGATTGAATCTCGGCAGATTGGGCCTGAGGCTTGATGACCACAATGGGGTGGGGTGGTTGGTTGTTCTTCTGTGAGTTCTTGGGTGCCAGTCTCACCAGTACCCCTCTCTCTGTAACCACCATTCAGAATATTGGATTGAATCTCATTGTAAAAAAGGAGAAAGATGGGATACCTATAATAGAGGTTCATGCCTAATTGACTTCAATGTTCTCTGCAACTGTGGTTGTTCTTAAGTTCATTAGCCTTTTGAATCATGGTATTATGTAATTTTTAGGCTTACTGTAGATAAATCATGGTATTATGGAATCTCATTTTGAATTTGGTTTATATTTTCTAGAACAAGATTAGAAATGTCTGGTTCTTTCCATTCATAAAAAAATCTTCAACTTTATGTTTTTAATTGTTATTACTTTGAATCTGTGTTATGAAATTTTATGACTTTATGCTTTTTTAATTGCTGTAACTGGTGCTTCTCTGTAAGATTCTTGGTAGCTTTGGTTAGATCTTGTTAATCTATTTTTTATTGGGAGCTTGAGTATGGTGCTCATTCAAATAGGATAACCTTCATATGGTCATTTTGGCTTTATGCTTCTTCAATTTCTTTAAATTTTTCTCCTTTTTAATATTCTTGATAGCGTTGGTTACGTCCTGTTAATCTAATTTTTATTGGAAGCTGTAGAATGGCATTCACCCAATTAACTTGTGGAGAGCCTTATATGGTCATTTTGTCTTTTCTATTTTCTAGGTGGAGGGTCAGGCTGAAGAAGTTATCTTTGACCATTTGCATGCAACTGCATTCCAATACACTCCTCTGGGCAGAACTATACTGGGACCAGCTCAAAATATCAAGACAATCACGAAAAGCCATCTTCAAAATTACATTCAAACTCATTACTCTGGCCCCCGAATGGTACGGCTTTTTTTTTTACTTGAATTAGTGATGACTTCAAGTTTGTGCATAGGCTGGATCATTACTTTACTTCATCAGTATTATTAGGTATAAAATAATACACCAAACAAATTTTTGGAACGATAACTACTTAGCTATTTTCTTTGATGATTTTTTTAGGTAATTACTGCTTCTGGTGCGGTCAAGCATGAGGATATAGTTGAGCAAGTAAAGAAGTTATTCACTAAACTTTCAACAAATTCTACAACAGCTTCAGAGTTGGTTGCTAAGGAGCCTGCTGCCTTTACTGGTTCAGAGGTGTGATACTTATATGCAGATCATAGTATCTCATTTTGCACCAGGGAATCGTGTTTGTTTACCTGTTTTTTGTTCACAAGTTCAGGTTCGGATAATTGATGATGACATACCCCTTGCTCAATTTGCCGTTGCATTTGAAGGAGCATCGTGGACGGACCCAGATTCAATTGCATTAATGGTTATGCAGTCCATACTGGGATCTTTTAACAAGAATGCTGGTGGGGGAAAGCACATGGGGTGAGTCCTTGTCAAGCTGATGCTTCCCATAAATTCTTCTACATTTTTGGTGCCTGAGTTTGTTTCTGACATGTGACTAACATTGTTTGGCATAGAATGACATTGACTCTGTTAATTTCTCAACAGGTCTGAACTTGTGCAAAGAATCGGCATTAATGAAATTGCTGAGAGCATGATGGCATTTAACACCAACTATAAGGACACTGGCCTCTTTGGTGTCTATGCAATTGCCAAGGTTAGATCCACTTCTGTGTTATTTGTATTGCTGCTGGTTGTAATGTGGCCTTTTTAAGAATGGAATTGTTTGTTAGTGATTTAATGTTTAGGTCCAAATGATCTTTATCTCACTACTATTAAGTGTTTAACATGATTGAGCAAAATGACTTTAACGGTAACTTTAAAAGCACTGTTCTGTTTGATTTCTAGGCAATTGCCGAGGTTAGATCCACCTCCTCCTTACTTATGAAGCTGGTTGTTGTATTGTTGGATTTTTAAATCTGGAACTATTTCGGCAGTGGTTGAATGTTTGGATCCAAGTGATCCTTATTTTTCTAATGTCAACACTAATATTAAAGATTCAACGCAATTATTCCTGCCTCCCTCTTCTCTTGCTGCTCTGTAGTGAGTGTATTGTTGATATTCTTCACTCGCTTTTAGATCTTAGTTTTGTGATTGATTTCCTATCCAATTTCTTGAAATCACCATTATTTTGTAAGTGTTTCAAACTTGACTTTTATCTTGCCAGAAGATGCTCCATATGCAGGTATCCTGAGCCAGTAAACATGCCAATTTGTAAACTGATGGTAATACTTGCTTAAAGTGCTTTGCTTTGTGCTGGACATCAACCCTGGATAAGCTTTCTTCTTATATGTCTACTTCTGCTACTTATAAAGGGTTCATGCAGTCCTTCAGTTGCACCCAACCACTAACTGTGGTATGTCTTGGATGGTCTTGAACATATTTGGGTCATTTGACCCTTAAATCAGCAGAGTAACTATGTTGGTATAGTTGAGAGGGAGAGAGGGAGGGTGGGTTTCTAATGCACTCACTAACTAACTAACTTTGGTGTGTCATATAGTTGAGTGAGAGAGAGAGAGAGAGCAATGTAGACTTCTTTTCCAGTGCCAAGCACTCATCTAATACTCTGCTGTTGTTGGATATGATGCATGTTTAACTTGAATGATCCAGCCTAGAACTTCTAAGCAAAAATGCTGTTATGATGTCCTTGTATTAAAAAAAATTAGTTTAATTTTGGACAATTTCCATGAGCTACTGCAAAGCAATAGGAATTGCAAAACACCAAATTAAAGAATTCTAAATCAGTTTTTAGCTAGTATCTAATTTGTAGATTTATCTCTCATGTAAGTAGCTTACAATGCTTGGTAAATATGTTAAAGCTTGGGTCTTGGGGTTTTGAACCTCCAGTTCTTGAGTTCTTACTCTTTCAGTTTGTAGAGATGCCTGGGATTTAATAGTTATATTTCGAGATGAATATAGGTTCACCTTGGAGTTTACAGAGTTGCTCCATCGAGCTGTTTAACTGATTATAAACTTGCATATTTCTTCTTATCATTTACTGTTTCATATTATCTTAATTTCAATTTTCAATTAAGTAATCTAACTTCTTCTTTTTAATTTTCTTATTGAAATCATCAGCCGAATTGCTTGGATGATTTGTCATATGCCATTATGTATGAAATAAGCAAGTTATCATACAGAGTTTCAGAAGATGATGTTACTCGTGCTCGCAATCAGGTGAGCTTGTTGATTAGTTGGGATTGACAGTTATGTCCTATTTGCTTGTTATAGTATGAGCATATTAAAGAGGATTTTGCTTGCATTAGGCATGCCTGTTCAAAAAGCTTGAGCTGAGCCCTATTAATAGTTTACGTTTTAATTTTAAAACGAATCCTTCTATGACTATGATTCTTAGATGAAAAAGGTCTGCTACTTTGTGGGTCTTTTTAAGTGCGTCGAATGTCTCATGATTAGGCTCACATTAAAACGTAGAACTTTTGTGGTCCCATGCCAGATATGGGGTCCATATTAGGTGGGCTCACTACTAGAGTGAAGGAAATGTTGAGTTTCAAAAAAAAGGTAGCTGAAAGTATAAAAATAGAACCATCTGATGATAGGCTTCACCTAAAGAAAGATAGGTCATTGCTTCGGTGTGGGACCATGTCTTAATGTGAGCTCTATAAGGTGTATACTGCATCAGTGGATAGGTTGACATTGAAGTTATCCTTCCTGACTAGAACTTGATGCACTTATATACAGAAAAAAAGGATATGAACTTAAGTCCACAAAAGCTAGGTGGTCCCTTTTTTCAATTTAGATGTTTCAAGTAACGTAAAACTTTGTTACTTTTTTATTCTACACTTTTTAATCCTTTGTACCCATAGTTGATGCTTATAAGTTTCTATTTATTTTATACTTTTTTAATCTAAATTCAAGTATAGATGATATTATTGGAAATACAGTGAAATAAATGGCATTCTAATGATTAACGTGACTATTTTAAAGAAGAAGAAGGTCGGTACCTTGGCTGAACATGAATCCAGCTTCTTTTCCCTCCTTACATATATACTGTCGGACTCTCCTGTGATCTATTATTTCAGTATGTTAAGCGTTAGGTTAGTCCTGCATCAATGCTGGTCCCCAATGAGGGGTACCATGTGAAATTGTTGAAAATGTACGGGGTATATACTCTAGCCAAAAGAAAAAAACCTTCTCTTGAAAGTGCGTCGTCTTGTAGCTTCACTAAGATCTGGTTTATTTCTCTGTTCTCTTAAAAAAAAATCTTAGCCAAGTATAAAATGCATAAGTAACTCTTTGACTGAAAGAGCTGCAATATGAGTTGATGCCTAGCAATGTTAAGTTTCTACCTAGTTTTGCCAAGCAGATTCCTGCTACTTATGGGCCATGGCTAATTGAGTTTTTGTTGCTTGGATTGAGCGTAAGTGGGGTTAAGAGGGTATTCATTATTTTGTTTGTATTGTATTTTTACACCTTTCATGTTTTAAGAGCTCTTTACTTTTGATATGGGATGTCTTTCTTTTGCTTTCCTCTGTAATTTTCTTGCCTTTTTGGTCTGAGATTGCTAATTAACACGTATGTTGGACAGCTTAAGTCTTCTTTGCTGCTTCACATTGATGGAACTAGTCCTGTAGCTGAAGATATTGGTCGTCAGGTAAATTTGTTCCATGTTGCTTGAGTTGAGTGCAATCCACCATTCAGAATTAGAAATTTCTCGGTTTCTGATTGAATTCTGCCCTTCCCTTTTAACAGCTACTCACATATGGCCGACGGATTCCATTTGCTGAACTCTTTGCAAGAATTGATGCAGTTGATGCAAGTACTGTGAAACGTGTTGCCAATAGGTTTATATTTGACCAGGTATAGACAAAAGATACCTACCTCCAACTGCAGCTGCTTTGACTATCTAAAATTCTTAAACTAATTAGGCATCACACTAAGGTTAGCTCATATCATTAATCCCACTCAGAGGTTAATGACTCCGTGAACTAAAATAATGGCCGTTATCTGCTGTATAGCCTGAATGTGTAGCTGAGAGGATTCTTGTTTTGGACGGTTTCTGGCATATGCAGATATTCTTTTGCAAATTTCTGAGGTTCCTTGTGTTTTACTTGATTGCAGGATATTGCAATTGCGGCAATGGGACCAATCCAGAGTCTCCCTGACTACAACTGGTTCAGGCGTCGGACGTACTGGAACCGTTATTAGGCTTCTTTTGTTCATCTGCTGTCAACTGTTTCCATAATTATTTCTGGGAAAGTAACACCTCTTCCTTTGGTCGCTGTTATTTTTTATGTTCATTTTTGCTCTGTAATATCTCGATATTCCCCAAAATAATCAGCATCCAATAACATGGAAAAGGAAACAAAAGTAAATGGCATGAAGTTTCTTTGATACTGAAGGGCCAGCCTTTCTGCCCTTCATTGCTGAAATGCAGCTTCTCTGGTCATTCGATTATTTCTGTGCCTCTTCTGAAATCGCGGTCCTGTTTATTGATACAGAACAAAAATTACTAGGTTATTGTTTATTAAATGAATCGGAAATAAAAGAACAAATAAATATATTCTTCTACCTGAATAAGAGAATTCGATAAAATGAAAAAAACATAATCAGATAAGTGGACAATCAGGTACTTGTAAGATTGTCAAGATGATTACAAATCACTGCTTATGGGTGGATTTAGTCTTGAGTCTTGTAGTTAGAAAAATACCATATGAGGTTTAGTCTTTAGAGTACTTTGAAGTCTAGAATTGTCTTACCAAAGTTAAATTAAACTTAAACAAGATGAAAAAGCTAAGTGATAAAATGTTTATTGTAGCTTTCATATTAGATTTAGAAAACAATTAGCGAATACCCGTTCTTACTAGTACAATCTGATATTTTTATAAATACTATCAAAGAATCTAATGCAGTGACGTTTTTCGAAAATTGTTCAGACACCGAAGTCTTAGCACAAATTGAACTTAGGAGGATCAACAGACTTATGAGATATAATAACATAGGAGATGATTCGATGATGATCCTCTAACATGTACTGAAGCGGTAAGATTTAGTTATGCAACTTTATTGGAGAAAACAATTGAAAGTGAAAATGGATTCTATCCTAACACATCATACATAGGTCATGACAGATTATCTTGAGGGTTTAAGCTAATTGGATGGATGTAAATAAATTTTCAATAGGAAACATAATTCTTATGGACCCACTAAAAAATTACAAAGCTAGAAGAGATTTACTTTTTTGACATTTATTCTCCAACCACAAGGATAACCATACGTTTGAGTTTTTATTGCATTAGCTACATAATATAAACTCAAAATTATTTGACGTGAAAACTGTTTTTATTAATGGCTGAGTTAGAGGAAAAGATTTATATGAAACAACTACAGGGTTTTGTAGAATAAAATGTGTAAGTTAATCAATTCTTTATATTAATTAAAACAAACGTATAGTCATGCAGATGGCAATTTAATCTTTGAGAATGAAAAATATAAAAATTCTAGAGGTAAAGAAAAATCAATGCACGTTAAAATATTGCGACATCTATGCAAAAAAACACTTTTAGCAACAAACGGTGATTTCTAGAATATTATCCCCATGACCACATGAAGTTCGTGGCAGTCCCAACGTTTAATCATATCAAGCTAACTAGCTACAGCAAGATTCCTTTTGGCAGCTTAAGTATACTCATGTGATCATCTGGATTCTCAACTTCGCTATTGACAAGATTTGAGTTTTATATGATGATCGAAAGACACCATGGTCAGGCATTGATGTATCATCGACCTCCAAACCCTAACATGGCGAATATTTAAGAATGTTCTAAAATATTCCCTGCTACAACTAGGAACTTCAGTTTCAATTCCTGGAGACGAGTCTCCATTCTCCAAGTTAACAATTATCCCAATTAGACAAAAGGAGTTTGGTAACAAAGGAAATGTCCTCTCAAGAAACAGACATGATCAAGTAAGCTAATTACAAATATTTACATATGTAAATCCATAAAATGAAGGGATAATACAAATCGTGTTTCACTGATGAATCCTAAAAATCTCACAGAAAATTAGTAGCATAGCTGCAGGAGTAACATTCTAAATGGACTTACCACTAATGAAGCAACTTGACTGTTTACATAACAAAATGCACCTTGCAACAACATGCAGTACATTCAAGACTTGCAAGAATCAGATACAGTAAATATTCAAGTTGTTAACAACCACTGGACAAAATTGAATTCAATAAACAACAAATCAAGAAGTGAAATAGTATATAAAACACAATAATTAAGTTAAACCGATACCTTATTCTGAAACAAGTATAGTCAAGAAATATCTGCTTTCTACTACCACATTTCATTGGGTGTCTGAGACCATCCACAGCTACATCAGATATTTCCGGATATCCCCTTCTTTTCCTTTTTCGAAAGGTAAAGAAATAGTATCCTTGTGTGTGTCACTGAGGATATCTTCATGGAACTAATATATGTTCTAGTTTCGGCAATATCAACACAAGCTACAGCAGTCAGATCGACAGCAAATGTTTACAAGACCATTTTTTTCTTAAAATGCTTAGAAGCCATTATTGTTCTATAATTTGTTCAGATGCCCAAGATTGCAACTTCTCAAAAAATTCCTCAAAAAAAAAGATTTTTTTTACCAATGACAAAACCTATCTAGACCTACGTATTCACTTATTATCTTAAGATTAATAAACCTACAATTGAACAGCCATAGCAAGCAGCAACATACAGCAGATACTGCTACAGCCTTCACATCACAGAATAAGACCTACCAATTTGTAATGAAATGAATTTTATAGAATGAATTGGAACAGAATTCACTATCAGCATGGCTGCAAATGCCCCATAGCATACAAATAGGATACAACAACCCCACTGCCAGCCCACCTGCCTGACAAAATTTTACTCTATCCTAATTTCTGTAACAGAGAAAGAATGTACATGTTAACTATATTTACCATACTTACAGCCGTTGCCTCCCCCTGCTACTGTAGCCCTTACGAGCGCTGCCACTGAACTGCCGAGAACCCCCACTCCAGTCATCATAATCAACACCATCCCCTTCATCACCCATCCCTTGTGTGGATTTTCCACTTCGAGGAGCTGGACGTTTCCTCTTGATACTAGCTGTGAATGTAGAGTAATCAACAGTGTCTTCCCTCAAAGACGCCTTGAACTCCTTCAAAATTTACGGTGAGTAAATCCAAGTGTAAGTCTCAAGTAAAAACATTGCTTGGTAACATGACTTTGCAGATGCGTGGATTGTCAATGGTAACATAACATGCATTTATAGAATGTCTGATATGGTATGTTGGCCATCACAGGATACCAGATACCTATACAGCAAAGCTTGACTAATGTCCTTAGGCATTTTCCAGCACCCATTAAAGAAATTTATTCAACAATTATATCTACCATCCGTTGAATCATTTGTTACAGATCCTCCTACTGGTAGAAAGCCATAAAAAAATTCCAGGCAAACAAAAGGATCGGCTTTAGCCCAAAATAAAAAAAAAACAAGATTAGAAAAGAAAATACCTGGTACTTAACAATCATGTCATTGTAGGTGGAAGGCAAATTAATCAAATTTTCATTGATACCAAAAGGAATGCTTTGCTTTGACAAAACTTCTCCTGGCTTTAAAGGTTCATTAGAAGAATATGCCTGAAAAAAGAAATGCGATGACTCCTTACTATTAGAGTGGATCACTGCATCTGGAGAAAATCAACTACTATAGTTGATTAGACCAGCAGAAACCAAGTATCAATGATTAAAAGACATACCTGACAGCGAGCATCATTCAAGCTATACACAATTTTTAAATGTCTTTTTAGCTTCAGAAGAAGTTGCAAAGCTATTGCAGCAAGGCAAGTACCCTGTGGGAGAAGCAGAACCTAATAAGAAAGAAGTTCTCACAAGAACCTCTTGTTCATTAAAAAGACACAAAAATAGGATTTTTGGAAAAGAAAGGGCTGCCTACAAAGCTGGTTCAAACCATGGCCTTGTCTACTAGCTCATTGAGAAAACAAGAATGGGGCCAAGGGTCATGATGAAGCAAGTTTTTGAATGTTTGATAATTAATCATCAAAGAGTTTGCACCTACAAAACCCGGACAGAGACCTAACAGTAGTGACTGGACGTGAAAATAGGCTGCACACCAACAAGAAACAATATAATCTGACCTTAGGGCTAACACAGAAGGATTCTTCCCCCCTCATCCCTTCCCTGTCCCACCCAACCACACCACTAGACTAAACCAGAAAAACAAAGCTCTGTAGAATACATGCAAATGGCAAATTGCATCATAAAGACAATTACTAGTGTTGGACTCTGAAACTTCAAAAAGAATATAACTACCACCTGAAACTTCAACAGATCTTCTCCTGAAATACCACTAGTATCATTGAAGCACATGCCATTTCCATATGCAGACTCCCTACCATTGCAATCTCCTAACTCCAGCTGAACTGCTCCATTCTCATGGGATGACTTTGTAGACTCTCCTTGTACAGAACGGGAAATTAAGGCTTTCATTTCTGATTCAATGGCCCCAGCCTTAACTTGTACGACTCGGTTAATTGTGTAAATCAAGTAAAGAGGTTCATCTGGTGTAGTGAATGGCAAGGAAGCAAGAATTTCTGTGCAGTATCTGCTCAAATGAAAAGGACAAAAAAACTAATCATGAACCCCAAAAATTGGAAAAAAAATAAAAATACAACGTAAGTCATTTTGAAGATCTGTATGGTTGTGAACAAAAAGATCAGGAAGGTTAGGAAAATCATTTCATTATCCTTTTCCTGTGAGTCACACATGTTTTATGTTTTGGCATACATGTAATCACCGAATAAGAAAAACCAATTTGAATAATCAATCACAGGCACCGTTTGAAGATTATTACTCATGATTAAGTACTTACATTAGAAATGAAACCATTGACTTGTTCCAGCTGCCAGGATCAAACTTGCGTATAACTGAAGACATAAATTTATTTCTTGACATGCGATTTCCTCGAATAAGCCGATAGATTCGAGAAATTCCAATCTTTGCATATGTGAAAATATTTCCATCGGATTTCCCTTTTGAGGTTCCAGGTAGCTTGTTTTGTCTGAGGAAAGACTCTATGAAACCAAATGACATTTGAAGACCATCACCTAATCGACTTTCAAAAAAAGCGGGGTACCTGCAATATGTTTCTCTGTGAACAACAAGGGAACTAGGTTTTTCGTCCCAAAGACTGCGCCTCATTGTAGGCATGCAGTCATGGTCTCAAACTATATTAGCAGAAGCACAACTAAAATTTAACAACAGAAAAGAGAAATCCATACTTTTCATTCATATTCACTAGCAAGTGATGTGCCAACTTTGAATTGGCCTCCTGTGGATCAGTTTCAAGTGCTATAAGATATGGAACAGAGGTGATTGGATGAACCAGGCCTTGACGCAGCACAATTTCTATAATCTGCCATCAAACAACTACTTCAGCAACCAATTGAACTAATCTGAACCATATAGAACTACATAAAAAATGGATCATAGTTCACAGAAATTAAAAAAAATTGGAGATCATATTCAAGCCAAAATTCTCTTGTAGAGTCCTCACCAGAAGATTGAACGGGACATAACAGTTACATCAAATAGTAAAGATACACAATTCAGATCAATTAACCAAATTATTTCTCCACACAACTGTTACCTAAATGAATATTCAAGCATAAATTACAAAGTGGCATTTAGCTAAACCATTTTGTAGGCCTTACATTATTCTTTCGACAGTAACCATAGAATCTAGGGTCTTAGAGCCTCGAGTCTACCCAAGGAAAAAAAGAGAGATTTGGTCATCACACTCTCTCTCTCTCATACTTTCCAAGGAGAAAGTTTGACGTTTTTCATCTAGTGAGGCTCTCCAGGTCAGTGAATTTCTGTTTTTTTATCACAGCCTCTAGGCTGCTCATTTAATGTCAAGTGTTGCTATGAGACACTTATGTGCCCCTCTGCTTGGTTAAATCTTTTCAGTTGCTGCTCATTGACCATATGTGCAGACCTGCCACACACCATAATTCTATTTTGGGTGTGATTTCTCATAGAAAGTGTGTTCCTAAGAGACAGAATTGCACGAATAATGAATTTTCTGGGTGGCATCTGGTGATGCAAGTATGTTTTCCAAATCCTATAGGTCTATGCACACTAGCTTTTTGTCTAGATGATGTGTTAGTGTTGTGGTAAGGTTAATATATGGTGATGTTGATTGGATCTGTAAGATGAAACTGAGTTAATAGGTGGTAAGTTTCAAGGAGGAAGCATGGAAGAAAAAGAAGAGAAAACGTGGAAATAAGAGGTGATAAAAGAGGGAAAGAAGAGAGTACATGTAGATTGATATGTAAAGAAAAATATGAGAGAGATGTTATGCTCTCTTACACATGTCCTTTTATAAAGTAATACAACTTGAATCCAACTAAAATAAACTTTCCCAAAGTTCTAAAAATATAACTTGCTAAATTAAACATATGTAGGAAGATAGGGCCCAAGCCTACACAACGAGGGAAGGCCCACATATCCAAGTGTATTGGAAGATAGGCCCAAGCCCATAAGACCAAAGAAGACCCATGCATCCAAGAGATATAGAAGACGGGCTCACGGCCCATAGATCAAGGAGAAGGCCCATAGGCCCACATACAATGATGGCAGGATGGTCAATAAAGAGTCATCTCAAAGAGATGGCATTGATGTAATTAGATTAAAATTCCAGGGTTAAACCCCTAAACCCTAAACCCTAAGTTCAGGGGTATTATTGTAATACAGTAGTTTGATTAATCTATAAATTGAGTGTTAGGGGAAGGGTTAGGATAATCAAGTCAATAACCTCTCTCCTCCAGTTTCCTCCTAATGGTGTCTCTCTCATTTTTCTCCATGACCTAAATTCATGGAGTCATGAAAATCAACAACATAAAAGACAAAACATAACTAGAAAACACTCTCCTTTATTCCAGCCTTTTCCTTTGTTTTTTGCTACTACAATTAGCATGAGGTTCACCTTAAACTCAATGAAACTTGTGAGATATGCTTAGCATGCAACTCGTCTTAGACTCCATGATATAGCTTCTTCAATAACAAGACCCACTCACATCAAAGGTATTTGATTTCCCAGGTGTTGCTATCATGCTAGCTTGTGGTTTATGTGCTCAAAGTTGATAGTTGTAGTGATTTTAAGGTGTAGTGATGTTGTTAGAGAAGAGTGGTACTTAGGTAGGGTCCATATTGTCTGTGCACATATATTTTCATGTTGTTTGAGTTGTTTTTACTAGTGTTTAATTAGCTGCAGTCGTATGACATGGCTGTGTCGTCCACTAGAAAAGTAAACTTTCGCCCGAATACAAGTAAAGAAGAGAAGGATGTGTACTTAGATGAGAAAAATTGTCTTACAAGGTCAAGGTCAGTTAAAATGCACCTTGAGTATAAGAAGAAGGATTACGACCTATTTGATGATCCACCATCACCAATGACCAAGGAACAAAAGAAAGATAATACAACTGTATTGACCTAATTAATTAATAGTATGAAGATTGAAGTTAGTCATCAGGTCTGCTAAGGAGACGTGGAAAGTATTGAAAACATCATTTTCTCATGAGAATTATCTCGAACTTATGACCTATAAGCTATGTAGTCTACTTTGCCAAGAGATGAAACAAGTGTTACTGTACATTATAATGAGATGAATGCATTGTTGCAAGAAATAAGTATTTGTCATTCTCGTGCTACTTGTAGAAGTGTAGAAGTTTGAATTTAAAAGAAAGGAGAATATAAGAGAGAAAGAAGAGAAGAAGAGAGATGATAGAGTGCACGAGTTCAACACTTGATGGGGAGAGATCGACCCCATCTTTATTATATATTCACTTAGTGATAAAACACCAAAAAGTTAAAAAAATGCCCCTCTATACTTAAAAACTACAATAACTCTCTAAATACATATAAAAATAAAAAGAAAATCTATGTATATAACTCCAATATGATGACAAGCTTAATGCTATATTAAGAGAGACATGACAAGAAAAAAATGACCAAACCACCCTTCACATATGTTTTAACAGTTCCCCTCAAGTTGGAGCATATATGTCAAAAAGTCCAACTTGTTATAAGTTGCCTAAGGTCATAATAAAAAATATCAATAATTTGATCAACAAACCTAACATATGGAGTAACCACCACTCCACTCATCACAATATGACAGATCAAACGATAGTATACTTATACATGTATAGTCCATTAATGAAATACCACGCTATTGACAATAAAAATCGCAATTTCCCTAAACTCAAAAAGCTTAACTTTTGCAAAACTGATCTCAACCCACAAAAATTCACTAGCTATATAAGTCATTGTTCCGTATTCAACTTCTGCACTAGACAAGCCACAACATTTTGTTTCTTGCTCTTCCAACTAACTAAATTTCCACCAACAAACACAATAACTAGTGGCAGATTTCCTATCCAACTACGACCTTGCATAATCTGCATCTAAACATCCCCCAAACTACAAATAACAATGTGGTTCACAATCCTTTTTCCTAGTGCCTCCTTTAAATATAGCAATATCCTATGTGCAACTTCTAGGTCTTTTAAGGAAGACCCAAAGATTGATTAACAATACTCATAGTAAATGATATGATAGGGCGGATTACTGTGGCATAAATAAGTTTTCTACTAACCTTTTGTACATGTTCTTGTCTTTGAGTTCTACACTATCATCTTCATGACGATTTTGATGCACTTCAATAGGTGTCTCAACAAGCCTTACTCCTAACAACTCATACTTTTTTAGTGTCAAAACATTTTGTAAAAGTGCAAGCTTTAGAAGAAAGAATAAAGAAAAAGAAAAGAGAAGGAAGAGAGGACAAGTGTCTTTGAGGTGGCACACATTGAGGCTCAAAATCAAGCCCCCTCTCCATTAAATAACACTTAAGTGAAATTGAAACAAAATTAAAAAAAAATGAGCATACAACTTAAACCTTCATAACTCACTCACTCAACACTATTCAGAATTTAACCAAATTTGCATTGTAAACTTCTAACATTATATATAGCCCTATTGCTACTTCAAGAATTCAATATCAAAAAGAGGGAAATGACTAAAATATCCTTGCATAGTTTCTAACACTCCCTTTAAAACTGGAGTATATATATCAAGAAGCCTCAATTTATTACAAAAAATCCCAAATTGTTTCTAAGCCAAGGCTTAAATAAAAGGATCACCAATCTGATTAAAAGACTGAACCTAGTAACCAATGTTCCATTCATCACTGTGTCCCAGATGAAATGACAATCAACTTCCATATTGTTGGATTTAGGATCCCATGATGTTTAACGTGAAAGACCAAGATTAGGTGAAGAAGAAAGAAGGAGAGAAGAAGAGATAAAAGAGGGAAGGTGGATTAGGGTTAAGTGACGTGCTTAATCCTCCTCCTTACATCTATTTATAATATTAAATAATAAAAAATTACATCAATGTCCTTTACTTTAGAAGTAAAGAATAGGACAAGAATCAAAGATATTTCACATCATTGCCACTATACTAGAGTTACACCATTCAACACTCCCCCTCAAGCTACCAGAGAGAAAACATCATAGATACCCAACTTGGCACATATAGTGGTTTGAATCTTGGAGGCCACCGGCTTTGTGAGGATATCTGTTACCTGTCCTTGAGATAAAAACATGTCTGAGAGATATAATGTCAGCTTGAAATTTCTCTCGTAAGAAATAGCAATCAACCTCAATATATTTTGTTCTCTCGCGAAAGAATGGATTTGAAGCCATGTAGATGGCTACCTGGTTGTCACAATGTAGTTCCAAAGGAGCTTCTTTGCGGAACCCTAATTCAGTAAGGAGAGATTTGATCTATAGAAGCTCACTGATTGCATGAGCCAATACTATGTATTTTGCCTCGGTATTGGATCTTGCAACAACATTGCGTTTTTTACGCCTCCATGTAACCAAGTTTCCTCCAACTAAAGTACAAAACCAAGAAGTGGATTTCTTGTCATCATGTGATCCAACTCAATCTACATCTGCAAATCGTTCAATGTCGAAGTGACCATGACATTTATATAAAAAGTCCCTTGCCTGGAACTCCTTTAAAATATATGAGGATTCTCCTCAGAGTTTGCCAATGGGCAATTTGTGGTTATGCATGTACTAACTAACCACATTTACTTCATATGATATATCTGGTCTGGTCACAGTGAAGTAAATAAGTTTTCCCACAAGTCTTTGATATTTATCCACATCAACATCTTCACCAGAGTGCACAAAACTTTATGTTAGCATCCATATGAGTATCTGTCGGTCAACATCCCATCATTCTCGTGTCCTCAAGTAGATCAAGATCGTATTTTCTTTGAGATAAGACAATCTCATGTTTCGACTTGAAGACCTCAATACCCAAAAAATATTTCAAAGTTCAAGGTCCTTTATTTTGAATTCTTTGCATATTTTCTTTGTGGCTTCCTTTATACTATTTGTATTACTACCAATCAAAATATCATCGACATAAACAGCTAGTAATATGCTTCCATTTAAAGTATTCTTTACAAAGACAAAATGATCTATTAAGCACCTATTGAATCCAAACCGCAACATCGTTTGGCTAAATTTGTCAAACCAAGCCCGAGGAAAATGTTTTAAACCATATAAAGATTTTATCAATCTGCATATCAACTCCCCCTCAACCACAAATCCATGTGGTTGATACATATAGATCTTCTCCTTAATGTTACCGTTTAAGAAAGTATTTTTTACATCCAGTTAATATACTGACCAATAAGAATTTACAGCAAGTGATAACAAGATACGTACCAAATTTTACATAGTAACAGGGGAGAAAGTTTTCTCATAATCAACTCCATAACCCTGAGTGTACCCTTTTGCTAGTTGTTGAGCTTTGAGACGGGCCACGGCACCATCCAAATTGTGCTTTACAATAAAGACCCATTTACAACCCACATGTTTCTTCCCGAAAGGAAGTGGAACCAAGGTCCAAGTATGATTCTCATATAAGGCATTCATTTCTTCTTCCATTGCCACTTTCCACTATGGATGTCTCAGAACCTCCTAATATGACTATGGGACAGATATAAAAGAGATAGATGCAAGGAATTAACAACACGAAGGAGATAAACGATGGTGAGAAACAAAAATTGATATAGGATGAGAAGTATAAGGCCTAGTATCAAATGGTGAGCCAAATATAGGAGGAGAAGATGTACTTACCTCAAAAGGATCCGTAAACTCCACAGGTGTGGTATCAGCCGATGCTTCAAGGGGTTGAAAAAAGATATCTACATCAACGGGGCACAACAGGCTTCAGAGCTGCAAGAACTGACGAAAGACCCAGAGGAACATCCTGGGAGGAATAAAAGGATTTATCGTCAAAGAAGGTTACATCCCTAGAGAAACAATTTCCGAAACAAGGGGATATAGCAAACATATCCTTTTTGGGTGCATGAGTAACCCAAAAAAACACTTTATAGCCTTTGGATCTAACTTACTTTTTTGTGGGGATGTGACATGAACAAAACAAGTGCAACCAAATACCTTCAAAAGAAGAGAAAGTGGGTCTTCATCTGGAAATAAAAAAGAATATAGGGACTTATTACCTAGTACGGAGGATGGTAACCTATTAATGAGAAAATAGGTTGTAAGAATCGCATGAGGCCAATAAAAGTAGGGCACATTCATGGAGTAAAGAAGGCCCCGAGCTACCACAAAATGATGTTGATTCTTTCTTTTGGCTACACCATTCTATTGAAGGGAGTAAACACATGAGGTCAGATGGATAATGACATTATCCTAACAGAAGGATTGAAACTCTCCTGAAAAATATTCTTTGGCATTATCGGAGAGAAGTCCTTTTGTCTTATTACTGAATCGAGTTGAGACCATGGCATAAAATGATTTAAAAATAGAAAAAAATTCAGAACTATCCCCTGTTACCAGAGTACATAGTTGAGGATATCTCAGTTTGAGGAATGGAAGAGGGGAATGGGATCCGAAGTAATATGGCACTTAAATCATCAAAAGATGAAAATGTTGATGAGCTGAGAAGTTGTGATTTAGCCACCTCTAGGTATAGCTTGATATTGGCCAAAGAGACTGTAGCTGCTAAAGCCTCCGTTGCTTTTCTTAAACCGAGATGTTAGTAGAGTAAACCGAGATGTTAGTAGAGTAGGGCTGAGCAATTTTCCATTCCTGAATCAACCCTCTAAACCAAGCCAAGTACTCATACAAGTTCTCCCTCTGTTTTGTATTAAACATATTCTAAAAACAACATATAACTTCTATAAATTCTTGGTACTAGAGTACAACATGGCACAAGTGTCCCATATTTGCTTCACGGTCTCAAGTTTGACAACATTATTTGCCACATGCTCCTCCATACTGTTTATTAACCAATCGATAACCAGAGTGTCATCCTCGAGCCATTTAGTATAGGAGCTATCTTCTTCATATATGGGTGGAGCTGGTTTAATCAACTGTTCTAAGAGATCTCTAGTGATAAGGAATCACTTAACTGATTGGGCCCAACTCAAGTAATTTGATAACATTTTTAAGGGTGTAGTCGTGTTCTTAAGTAAGCCATCAATATTTTTCTTAAGTAAGCCATCAACTAATAAGTATCCAATCCTTATATGCACAATATCAACCAAAGAAGAGAGCCAAACCAACCCGAGCTTAACTAGTCATCAACATTAATCATGAATGTTTAATGTGAAAGACCAAGATTAGGTGAAGAAGAAAGTAACGAAAAAAGGAGAGAAGGAGAGAAAGAGTGGTCAGCTAAGAGAAAGAGAGGGAAAAAGGAAGGAGGATTAAGGTTAAGTGACCATGAGGCTCATACACCAATCATTTTCCTGGTGCTCCCTTTAAGTATCTTAGTATTTTTTGGGCTGCTTCCAAACGAGTCTTATGAGAACACTCCAATTGGCTGACCAAACTCCTATACAATCTTATCTCTCATCTTTATGGAGGTTGTGACCGGTTTCCACAAGAGTGTCCGTAGGTTTTGCCTCAAGGAACCCATACTCCTACAACATATCTGCCATATACTTATGTTAAGCCAATACAGCTTCCAATTTACTTCTAGCTACTACAATTCCAAGAAAATATTTCAACAACCCTAAATCTTTTGTCTGGAAATGCTAAGCGAGGTATGTTTTAACATCTTCTAGTCCTTGCATATCACTACTAAATAAGACTATCTCATCCACATAAGCAAGTAGTATATCAATTCCAATATGTTTTTTAAAGTGAACAACGAATGATCACAATGACTTATTAAAAACCTAAAGACAACTATGCTGAACTTGTCAAACCATGCCTAAGGATTTTGCTCACCATAGATTGCCTTATTCAGCTTAGATACTTTTTCTTTCTCCCCCTAAGCAACATACCCAGGAGGTTGTTCCATATACTCCTTATCCAAATCTCCATATAAAAACACGTTTTTTATCTAGTTGATGTAAAGATCAACTTTGAGTCACTGCCACTGAAACAAGAATTTGAACAGAAGATAATCTGTCTATAAGAGAGAATTTTCAAACATATCAACTCTAAAAGTCTAGCCTTTTGCAACACCACGGGCTTTATACCTTTCAATGGACTCTAATCGATAGGTGCATGTTGAATATTAATGGCTGTAACATCAGTGGGAGTTATTTCTTTACTACTCAATGTAGCCACTATAGATTCTGCATGCATGACACTGTTAAAGGCATAATAATAAGGAAACATCATCTGAGGTAAGTAATTGAGCTCAAACTGCATCATATTCTGACCCCAGTCCATCATAAATCTGTCTTTGCTGTTTTCAAAACTCTTTTTAATCAACAGTGAAATGATAATAAATACTGATCTTTGCAGCTCACTGTAGTAATCAACAAATTTCCTATCACCCCTTTTAAAACTGAATAACTTGGCATATAAATCATAAATTTTGGATAGGTTGATCTCCTGAGCATACATGGACTCAAAAGATATCCACATCTCCTTGGTTACTTCACAATTCATAATTTGACTCTTAAGCCTGGAATCCATGCTATTGAGTAGCCAATTTATCACCTAGCTGTTTTCTACTTCCCAATCATCATTTACCGAAACAAGAGAACCATCTCTTATGTATTTTGTCTTCCTCTGACTTTCAGATAAATCTGGACTAATTTTAACCAGCTTAAATAGTTTTGTCCATTTAGTTTATCAGATAATCACAATTGGATCTTTCTCATCAAAATTCCCTGAATCTTTAGTTGGTATAAACACTTCACCAGAATCAGTCATCTCTAATCCAAACAATTATGTCCCACAAGATCAACCCTAAACAACAAGATATGTGCAGGTTATGTAAGCCCCACACCAAACCAGTTTGGGCAGTTAAAAACTTCAACTCAAGTATAGGCATCCAATTTGGTAAGCACTATATCCGATTCTAGACAAAACCATAAAAAAATTGGACAAATGAGGACGATGTCACCTTTAAAGGTCTCTGCAGGCAGAAATTGGGAGGATGCCAATAGTGTAACCCTCTAAGTACACAACTTAGCATAGGACTGCTCTTATTAACAGTAGAATCAACAGCCCTAAGGTTATGACAATAGGAAAATAAGAAAAATCAAACCTTTAACTTCAATCAATCTGAATTCTGAAAATACCCTTTTTGAATTAGATCAAACCTTGAAAGAGGAGGAGGACCAGGAAAACCTTGCAGAGGGATCTCCCTGCTCTAATACCATATAAAAAGTGCAAGCTTTAGAAGAAAAAAGAAGAGACAAAAAAGAAAGAGGGAAGGGAGGGTAGGTGTACTGGAGGCAGCATATGTTGAGGCTCAAAATCAAGGCCACTTTCTTTATTAAATACAACTTAAATGAAATGATACAAGATTACACAAATGCCCTTTATAACTTAAACTTTCACAACTCACTCAATACTATTCAGAAGTTAACCAAACTTGGACAATAGACTTCTAACATGATATATACCCTATTGCTACTTCAAGAGCTGAATAACAGAAAGAGGAAAATGGCTAACCCAGGACACTTGCACTGTAGGTGGTATCCTAATTATTTGCGAATCGGAAAATTCACACTATTAATAAAATTCAAGGACAGAGATGCCGGGACCATGTGGAGCCTTGGGCGTGTTTATGGTCCCAGCAGTTCAGACCTTGTCCTGAATTCTGGGAAAAGCTCTCCCAATCTCTGGATTGCCGGAATACCCCTTGGGTAATTGCTGGAGACTGCAAAACCATCACATTTTTGTAACGATAAGGATCCCCTAGCATCTCGAATAACCTCATTAATGTGAAGCTTTGGCGATTTCATTGGAGCTTACAGCCTTGAGAAAATTCAAACTTCAGGCAAGACCTTTACCTGGAGTAACTCTTAGAGGAACAATCTTAACCAAATTAGACTGCTTCCTGAGTACAGATAACTGGCTCCAAATATACCTTGATATTTATCACAGGCAAAACGGTGTCAGACCACGAGCTGATTTTCCTTGACACAAAGACTAGTTCTTGGGGGAGGGCTTTTGGTTTGAACACTCTTGGCCAGAAGAAAAAAATTGCTGCAAATTAATGGAAGGTTGGTGGAAGGAAAGTTTCTTCCCCCAATATTCAACTTACAAAGGAGAGAGAAGAGGGGAAGGGGAAAGGAGGGGATAACATCATGGTGATGTCATCCGAAGTCAACCCCAATTGACCTGGTTTCAAGAGGACCCAACCACCTTATTGGTCAGTTTTTACAAAATTGATAATAATACAACGATTAGTATAGCAATAATCCCAACATATTACTATAGCAATTTACTGTAGCATACAATGCAGTGTAAAACCTTATATTTTAGGTTTTGTTTATGTGCTATTTGCAATGCTATTTCTCTAATTTCAACAACCTCATCTCTATTACATACCTTATTCTTGTTTTTCTCTTTAAACCTTTCTTCTAGTCCATGTGATGGTTAAACAAAATTTTGGGCAAACCCAAATTCAGTCTCTTATCCTTCAACCCTGAATACCAAGCCAAAGAACCCTTCAACCTATCATCTGCGACAAAGCTCTCAACTGTAAGAAATATCCTTCTCCTACATTATCTCGCTCAATGTGCTCAAAGTAATTTAACTTAATTTTTAATGTTTCCGATGATTTTCCATATGAAATTAGCAAAAAATGAAAATGATTTTAAACTTAAATAACTTATTCTCAATGTCCCTGTTTGATATCCTTCTAAACCTAGTTCTCTTGCTGTCCTACATAAGAGAAGTTTGCTTCAGAACGTTGGAAAGAATGCCATCTAAACAGCATCTAGATAAATTACAGATAAATCCAAAAGTTGACAATCACAAAATTAATCCAATAAGATCTGACCTTCACAGCATACTGCCGCACTTGATCGTTGACATCCAAACATCTCTCCAAGATGTTATTCCAATATAATTGAATTATACCTCCACATATATTAGTATCACCTGCACCAGCAGCCACAGGAACTCTGGTACTCTCTGGAGCATGTGTTCCAGATTCAATTGCATGATCAGTTCCCATTTTGCTTTCAGTGTCAACAAGATAATCATGCAGGTTTTGCAGCTCTTGAATCTGTTAAGAAAGAAGAAGACTCAGAACTAACAGAGCAGGGTTTACACAGTACAATAGGATACTATACCTTGATCAATGGTTCTGACTCAGAGGATAATGCCATGTGTACTAGGTTTCCAATATCTTTTTCCAACATATACTCCGGTCGAGCAATTAGTACAGAACCTAGTGACTACATTACAAAAAGTTCTATAAGAAGATTATCCATCAGAAATGAGTAGGAACTAAACTGAACTAACAAGAAAAGGGATGGCAAGGCCCACCTGCAGGGCACGTAGCTTTATGCTGAAATCATCCGTGTCAAGATAATTTTTCAACAAAGTCAGACACTTGACAACTTGAATATCATGGCTACCTCTGCCCATCATTAGCTCATGACCATAGCGTATGAGCAACCCAAGACAAAAAAGAGACCGTCCCACTTGCTGAAATCAGTAGAATAATAAGTTTTTAGTCAAAGCATGAAATTCCACCACACAAAATTTTGCAGAAACAGACCAATCGATGGCCAGTTGTGGCTTCCCATTAAAATTGCATGAATACATGAAATCATTAGTTTATATTAATGCAGGAAACAAGAACAATCATCTGGTCCATTAATGCTGATCGCCATTTTTCTTACGAAGAAATCCATGACCTGGTTATCAAAACAACAGATGAATAATAATGGTAACATATACCAGAAAATAGATGTTTATTCAAATGGATGCACTTAAAATCACTGATTTTTTTTTCTTTTTGTTCCATTGCTGAAAACCCCAACCTTGGCGAGACTTGAACCCAGGGCCAAAAACTAGAACCCTGGCCATTACACTAAAGGCCCAAATCACAAAGTCCTGGAATATATAGCACAAGCTGAAGATCTTACTTTTGAAGAAAATATGCCAATTCATCTCGGGAGATACAGCTCCATAATTTTCTACTAATTAGCTTCACCATGCAGGTTTAAATCTCTTAGAATTACTTTTGCTGGGACCCATTAGATCCTATAAACTATTCAGATTACTTTGTCAGGTTTCAAACTATCTTTTCTGGGTCAGCTAATGGTAGAGCCCCGTTACTCTCTTGGATGGGTCACATACGGGTCTCTCTTTCCATGTCTACCCATGAAAAAGTAAGACTCTGCAGTACTAGAAATAAATACTAGACAATGAATGAAAGGATGCGCCCATAACAAGTCCTCTTATTTAGCCACTACATAGTGGAAAAATAATCTGCCTGCTTAATTTGATATAATTCAATTGCTCTCAAGTGAGTGGCACCATGACATATACTTAGCCAGCAGTGCTGCTGATCAGCTCGCAAAGGATGAAAATGATTACAAATATGTTGTTCTAAATTCCTTTATTTAATTCTTCAATAATCTTGGGCTCTCTGCCCTTGTCATTTTAAATAAAAACTTCCATTCTTTAAAAAAAAAAAGCAGTCAGTTCAGTAAGGTAGCTTTTAGCCTCAATAAAACCATGCCTCTAAAAGAGGTAAATTTTGAATCACTTGCATTAACACACAAGTAAATTTTGAGTCATATGGCATAAAGTACTTGGAAGAATAGTGGAAACAACGAAGGTGAGACAAGTCTTATACCACAATAAACAAAAAGTGTAAAAACTTTGCATGATAAACTCATACAATCTTCAATAATGAGTAAGAGCTACCTGCTTGTTATCAATACCAAGGCTATCCAAATGTTTGAAGAAAACCTGAATAAGATTCTCAACAACACTTGCACCCTTCCCAGCAATTTTGCTAAGTGAGCAAAGACACCTGAAATAAAAGAAGGAGAAGTAATCATACATAGCCACTCAGCAAAAGCCATTTTTGTTGACTTTATGAAGAACATCACAATTTTCAAAAAGTTAAATAAAAATGACATAAAGTTCAATAAATATGATAGAAATTTTCCACATCCCAGGCCCATAGGTAGTTTATTTCTAATCTAATTCCACTTAATTCCTCTATTATAAATAGAGGCTCATTGTACTCAGTTATAATAAAGTCAGTAAGTAATTCATCTTCCCAGAACTCCATTGTTTTTCTGGTCTAATTTATACCCATTATTATCTTGTTTTATTTTTTGTAAGAACTATTATTTTCTTGTGCAAGCATTGTTAGTACTTTATCTGGTTCAAAAAAAATTGAAATATACAATTATGGAGCATATGCCATTAATTAAGGTGAGAGTAACATGTTATTTTCTATAATTTTAATCACTCAAGTGAAGGAATATAAAGAGGTAGGATTGACCAGCCTCCTAAGCTAACTAGACGCCGAATTGATGCTACTGTTTTCTTCTTATTTTCTCCTATTTTTATTTGATTTTACAGCTGGATTTCAATTTACAATTTTTATTTTTGGAAATAAAAATATCCATTAATGGATTTAACGAAACTTTTTTTTAATGTTTTTTGGTTTAATCTCCTCCTATGGTTTCTAGAGTGATATTTTTTTCAACTTTGACAGGTTTATAGTGGGACATTTACTCGCATAATTCCAGCTGAAATTTCTTTTTTTTTCCAATTTAGTGAGTTTCAACATTGTTTTATATTTGAAGTTATCTTTTTTATGTTTTTGGGTAGATTCTGAAAAGCTTTTTTTTTAAAGTAAAAAAACCAATAGATATCCAAAATTTTAAAAAATATAAAAGATTTTTGTTAATATCATTTTTTTGGTGCTACTCCCTTCTTTTATACTGTCTTGTCCTCTAGCTAGAGTTTTGGGAGCTCCTCTCTTCCTTTCAACAATTTGTTTGGTTATTGCATCATTTAATCTACCTTAATGTCAGGGCTCACCACCCAACAACCAGTAGGATACCGGCTAAGCCAAACCATTAGTTATGGATAGTGGAATATACATGAGAAGCACAAAACTCATCCAGGCAGGACACACATGGACTGCACAATGCGCATGCACATGGGCAAGTGTGTGTACCCCACCATGCACAGGTGTTGTGCCTTAGCCGCCATCATGCATCATCTGATGAGAGTTGTGCCCTCATGACATGGTCTTTGTCCATTTAGAAATTTCTTGAGTTAAAGTTGTTATTAAGGTGAAGAAGCAGAACCTAAATAGCAACTTTGAGTTACTCTAGTCAAGCAAGGTAATAGGTACCAGCTTGAGGGGGGAAACATGAAGGATGTTATATATGGATTCCATATTAGAATACTTTTGCTTATTACTAAGGTAACTTCAATTAGTCATCTTAGTATATAGACCTAGACTCACCTTCAACATAGTATCAAAGTAAGCACCTATATGTGAGCAACCACCCAACATTGTCCAAGTAGAGTAGCCATAAGAGTGTTAGAATACCCTCCAATATGACCCCCCCCCCCCCCCCCCCTGTCCAAATCAAAACTGACAAGCAGGCTTAGAACATGGATAACATGCACATCCAGCCCATGGAAAACATAAACAGACACCACAATAGAGGACAATAACGAGCTTGGTTGTCTCTGATACCATGATAACGTTGGGCCAATTCATCCCAAAATGACAAGTGGAAGTGAGGAGGCCTTTCCTTAGCTAATAAGCATAAGTCTTATCAATCCCAATCAATATAGGACTATTCTCTGAGACACTAACTCTCACTTCAAACAAATAACGTAAGACATGGAGCACATACAACTATAGACTGGGGAACTTTTTGCCCTCCATTTTTCTTTTAAAACTTCTCTTTCCGACTCAACTTCTCTATTTCTCTCTTACAATAGAATTCATTTCCCTTTTCTTCTAAATTTTGGATTCTAAAACATGGAGAAAAGAAGCACGTGGTTCATGGACTGAACCTTTTATGAAGTAGCATACAGCTAGAGGAGTAACAAGACGCCAATTCGACAACAGAATGATCACTATGAATCATGTCAAAGACAATTATACAATGTCTAAGCAAAACACACACACAAACACATATCAATCACAAAAACTATAGAGTTAGTACATGGAATAAAGAAACACTAGCAATATCATGGAATGGCAGATTACAATGACTGAGGCTGCATTATAAAAAGTTATGTTGCTGAACCATGACATAAACACTACATGACAAGAATAAAATCACAAATAATAAAACCTCAAAAAAAATAGTAAATAATTTAGCAGCTTGTATTGATCCAGCAGAAAAGGACCATATGACAGTAATGCTGACTACTTAATAGAAGAACCCTGATTAATGCATGGAAACTTACATGTAATTTCACCATTTCTATACTTGCATATGAAACAAAAAGGTTAACTGCATACTACAAAAGACAGCTAAAGCACAGATTGGACAGCAACTTCAGACGACTTAAATGCACATCATGGAAGGAAATAAAAGAAAATCAGTTAAAAATACTGAAACGGGTAGAACAAGTTACCTGATACAGGCATGAACAACTGTAAGGAAAGAATGTCGAAAAATCATTTGTTTCAGGTCTTGTTCAAGTTCTTCAACAATGCTATGAGCAGGCTTTCGCAGAGGCAGAACAGCATCTATAACAAAGATAATACTTTCAAGCAACTGTGCCACAGAACGATTGTCCGCCTATGCAATACAAAAGAACAATTTCTTAAGCTGCAAATTGTTAACACAATATTCATAATCCATCAGCTGAGTTTTAAAAATATGTCACATTCATATCGAAATACCGTCAAAAAATGGATAAGCAGCAAAAAAATTTGAGAATGGAGCGAATTTCATGAAGAAAAAAGAAGAAAATTACAAAAGAAAAGAGGTTTAATGAAAAACAGATGAATCAAAAACGAAATTACAATTAATGAACAGCAATTTGTAATGATGGAAATGCAGAGTTTTTAAAGAAACAATCTCAAAAAGTTAGAGAGAAGATTATAATAACGGTTTCAAGACATCAAGAAGAAAAGATTAGTAACAAGTAAAAACATAATTCTTCCTTGAAATTCTTTATCTTGCTGATAATATAATTATTTGGTCACATGTTCTGAGGTCACAAATTATTTTGCAGACTCTCTTGCCAAAAAGGTGGTCTCCCTCAAATCCATCAATATAAGAGAACCCCCATCTTCTACTTTGTAGTTTTGCCTTGAGGCTTTTAATACAATTTACAGTTTTTCCCAATAAAAAAAGTAAAAATATAATGAAATAGAAGATTGAAACAAATTATTAACCTGGCTTTTGAGATAAGGCTGAAGTGTCACCACAAATTGGGATGGGTCAGATGCTGGAGCACAGAGCATGGGATCCACAACACAAAATGCATGCAGAGCAAGCACGTAAGGAAGTGCAAGGACCTCAATTTCTTGATTAGTAGCTTCCTCTACCTAAATGAAACTTTCAAATAAATAACTTAGAGAGAATACATCATAGATAAAGAGCAATAAAGAGTTAAGTCTTTTTGTCACCTGCAATATTCTCTCCAACAAGCACCTACACATCAACTCACATCGTTTTCGCACAGTTGCCAGTGCAACTGGATTGATTCCATTAGCTTTAGCAGACTGCGGTAAAAAATCTAGGGACAGGTTTCGTCTAATAACAGTGACAAGAAGTTGATGGTTTGGCATCCTTCTCAACATCTCAACAATCTGCTCAGTTTTCCGAGCTACTTCCAAAGGAACATGACTACCATCTCCAAAATATTGGATCTGGGGCTCTGATGGCTCTTCAAACCAGAATTCAAAGAAGGTTTTTGAAACAAGGTCCTAGAACAAATCAGAAGAATAAAAGCAGAATCATGTATTCAACAAATCTGGAGAATAGAATGCTGTAGAAAAGTAAATGAGCAACAAATTCAAGATATGTGTGACACGCGTTACAATTTTCAATTACAAGCAAAACAGAGCCGTAAATAGATATATTTAAAAAAAAGGTGTTAAGGAGTCCCACATGGATTAGTGAGTACAAAGATCTTGAGTTTATTAGGGAAAGAGGCTTCTTAAGTTGGCTAGTCATTTTGGGATAGGCCTCGGACCCAACTTTACATGGTATTAGAATGGGTACTCAAATGTGAGCCAGTACCCAACTTTACAAAAGGAATTGAGATGGAACGCATCAGATGAAAATCTCATGAGAGAATAATATCAGGAATACAGATTTCCTGATATCCATTTCGTTTTCAATTTGGATTAGGATATAAAACTACAGCAAGCCCATGACATCATTGTACAAGGTCCTGATGATGATGATATTTTAGAACTTCTTATGGCAATAATTTGGAGATATTATCAAAAGTAATCAAGATTATGGTGATTCAGTACCACATACAAGATTATTAGAGTTTTATATTTTTGTAAACTTTATTAAGCACTCTGTGAAGAAAACAGTACTAATTTTGCTTATGTAATTAAGTCCACTAGAAAAGCCAATACCATCAACTAGGAAATCAAAATTCATGGCAAAATAGGAACCATGGTTAACTCGTAAGCCCTAATACAAACCAATCACAAATTCATGTGTGTTCTCACTGTAGCTTATTGGAGATTTGCAGAAAAAAAAATAATAATAACCATGTACTGTAATTCTCATGTCCAAAGAAACAAGTATGACTTTTGAATCCTCATTGATCTAAGGCCTTCATTAAAGGACAAGCTATAAAATTTGAAGTATGTACAAAATCTCTTTCTTTTTTTATGAAGATAAGGACTTTGTAGAAAGAGAAGTCCCAGAGGGCAAGGCAAGTACAAAGAAATAAAACAAAAAAACTAATAAAAAGAAATATTTTAAGATTGAGCCTAATTCCATCCCAAAATGAGTAGCCACTGAGTAAGCTTATTGTTCAACCTTATAAACCAACGACTGTTCTAACTCATAATAACAGGCATGAGACGTGAATAACACAGATGAGATACAAATTCAACATGAGGCAAACTGAGCCCAATAGGTAGACTTCTTGTTCTCATACCATGTTAAAAATTGAGCTAGATTTTATCCAAAATGACTAACCAGATAGGATGTCGATTGTTCAACCTTTTAAATTAACAAGTTTTTGCAACACTTGTCCATGTGGGACTATTCCCACTAACAAAATACAAATCGAAAATACAAGAAAAAAGAAATACTATGTCAAAAAATAATAATAAAATAAAAATACATTCAATTTCGAAAAAAATAAATAAATAAATACAAGACAAACTCAAGTTGGAGAGATTAGGAGTTCAGAAAATAGTGTTACGACTCACCGAGTCGTCTCGTGACTTGGCCAAGTTGACTCAGATTTAGGACTGGCTAAGCCAGATCGAGCCTACAAACTCAACCCTTCTACAATGGGCGAGTTACCCTGAGTCACCCTGACCCACCCCGAGTCTAACCCGAGTCGCAATCTAACTTGAGATTTCAAGGACCCTTGTCTCGGTTCCAAGTTGTAACAACAAGGTCCACAACCCTGTCCCTTGCAAGAGAGTCCACCATCTTTGCATAAGATGAAGAGGGAGCAGATCTAAAACCCTGTCCCTCTAAATGCATGTGGAACTTATGACACACCTGATTCAGCTGCTTACAGTTCCACATGCATTTAGAGGCAGAAGGTAATGTACCACAGTATACACTGAAAACTTGGATCAAGACACTCAGGAAATAAAGCAATCAGTATCTGCCTAGGTTTACTTAAAATATATACTGTAACATATGGATCACATGATAAAACATGAATCCAGAAAATGTACCAAAGTATACACAGAAAACTTTGATCAAGACACTCAGGAAATAAAGCAATCAGTATCTGCCTAGGTTTACTTATTTACAGCAACAGCATGCACTGGTATGCATTTTTTTCTTTTTTGAAAGTGACGAGAAATAGCAAATTTTAAAATGAGAAAAAAAGAAATATAAAACAAAGAGAAGCAACAAAAAAAAAATACTGCAAAATTTCAGGATCATAATTTCTCTGCCACCTATTGACAAAATATATTTCTGAAGTATTACATAAAATGGAGCATACCTGGACACTAGCTTCCTCATCATAAACCCGAGAAATGATCTCAATGCAACCATTTGTAAATTCCGAGAAGTTAGGATTTGAGATGCACATATCACGAATTATTCTAATGGCACGTTTGCGAACACTAACTCCTGTATCCTTTATCCGCTCAGCAACCTTTTCAAAGTACTAAAGAATTGGGGAAAGATGATAAGGTGATTAAACACAACATTTTAAATATTGGATAAGGAAGGGAGAAACAAAAATTTTAAGTTCAGGTACCTTCAGACCAACATCAGGATGAGATGCAATATATCTACCAACAAGTTCAAGCGCAGCTTCTCGTACAGAGATTGCAGAGTCGCAAAATCTTCCTTCAACAGCACTCTGGACGCGTTTTTCACACAAAGTCTCTGGATCAGCCTCAACGATTACACTAACCTATACATTCAGTGTGTTATGCATGTCATAAGTTTGAATAAAGCAAAACCAAAAAATAAAAGAAGAAAAGGTAAAACAATTCTAATTACTGCTCGCAAAGCCTTGGCTCTTAATATTGGTGAGTTCTCCCGTAGACTTGCCTGAAAACAAATTGTATCAAAATTTTAAAATTATCAGATGAGAGGGAAAAAAGGGTACTATTATATCCCAAATATCCTTACCAGAAGTACATAGAGAATTTTATCGTATCCTCTAGAAAAGGAATTGTTCTGTGACAACTCCAAGGATATTCTTTTAGCTGACTCCCTTGGCAACAATGAAGAACTAGTCCCAAAATCACGCACAATGGCTTTTGATTTAAGTCTTGCAAAGTAATAAATGAATTTCTCGGAAGATATGGGATCATCTTTATGCCACTGGCACAAATAAAACCTGCGAGTCAAATAGATTCTATGTTAATGGATCTTTAAAGCACGTGTACCTGAAAGGACAAAAGAGCTGAACCATGCTAACAAACCAGCGAGCAAAAAGGTGAACATCATCTGAAGATCCAGCTTCCTGAAGAAAATTTAATAGCAACTGTTGTATAATCTCCAGCCTAGAAATTGAATCTGGAGTTTCCAGATTGCTTTCCTGAATCTCCTTATTGCCACCATTTGACAGGGACTTACAATATGTGCCAAGAACTTCAAGCTGCCGTTTACAGAGACAGAAATGACAAAGCCAGCTATGTGACATATCATCTTGTGAAATAACCCCAAGACAATCTGCATGGAATCGCCTCTCACAGTCTTTACAAATAATTAATTGTTTCTGATTTCCCGCATTAAAACAAATGAAACAGACAGCTTTGCATTGATCAGTGGGATGGTCAGGATTTTCATGTTTTAGCTCCTGCAAAATCCAGAATTTATTCCTGTTGCAAGAGACTGCATCATGTTTCAACCTTGCTGCAATTGTTCCCAGAAGATCAACAGCCATGCAACGAGCAGATATATCTTTTGATTTCAAACCCGCATTTTGAAGCAATAAGACACAGAGGACCTGAATGATAGACCAAATCATATTTGTCAAGTTAGTGGAAGCACATCAAATCATCTCTAGTAGAAAACTGAAAAGACAAAAAAAAAAAAAAAAAAACCTCAAGTAGAAGTGCAGAAGCAGGATACTCTGGTAAGTTCAGCGTCATCAATAGATCAGTAACAATGTTCTCCATTATAACTTTCAACTCAGACAAGTCTTGGGTCTGAGTTTGGGTTTTTGAAGTTGTAAATCGCTGAACAACACGTGTCCAGAAAAGACAGCAGGACTCAGTTGCAGTATCGAGGCATTTAGCAGGGCATGTAGCATCAAATGAGAGCTCAGAGACTGGAGTAGCAGCTAAAGTTAGCTCTAGTGTCTCAGGGAGGCCAGGGCTACACTGAACTATCTGAATCAGCAAGGCAGTTATCATCTGTATCGGCCTCTGTTCTTCATCTGGTAAATGGTACGCTCTTAAAGCACGCTTCGAAAATGGCACTTTCCAGAGCAGCTGAAATGTCTCATCAATCAAGAAATTTTTATGCTGTGTATACAAAGCAAACACCTGAAAGCAAGAACATTCGTGTCATGACTCTCAAAGGAAAAGGCATAAATTATATAAAGCCTGTACAGAAAAGCATGTTAAGAGATCAAAAAATAAAAATCAAGTACCCCACATATCAGATTGATAGCCTTTAATTGCAAGATCTGAATGTTGTCTACCATGAAAGTTGTAAAGCTTGTTTTCACTAACTGGAGAATGCAACTATCAGGCAGCTTCTCTATAGACAGTAAATCTTTAAGAAGCCCAAGAATAGTACAGAGTTTCTGAAGGACAGAATAAATGGCTGCCGAAACCCTAGCAAGGAAAAAGATCCATGAATGACAAAAGAAGGCACCACAATTTATATTTTTTGAAAAAAACTCAATTTAGATTTAGAAATACTTGATCATGCAAATACAAGTAATTTCCAGTTACAGACAATAAGATTATAATAATAATCACACTTGTTGCCGATTGACTTCCTTGGTCTCACACTCCTAAAACTGCGGCGCCTCTTGCCTGATGAACCAACCTCGGCATCGTCTTCTTCACCTAATAAAATAAATCAATTCAAGTAAGAATATCAACTGGGAAGACGACGATTGTCTCCATCTTCTTCACCTAATAAAATAAATCAATTGAAGTAAGAATATTTCCATCTTCTATCATCTTTTAAAATGTATTTTTTATCACATGTAACCAGAACTTTGTCTCCATTGCTATCAAATGATAAAGGTGTAAATGAAAAATGTTTTTTTCTCTATTAAGTACGATTCATATCAAAAATCATGCATATTTACATTTGGATACTAGCATAAAGAGGTCTGATAGTAGATAGATAAACTAGGAATGGATATTACATTCCAGGAAAACCTGGACCCAATGAAGCCATGTCTTCCCAAGTTATCTCTTCTGTAAAAATCTAAGAATATGATTAGATTGTCCACATAAATAACACAAGATCCTAAAGTTCTTCTCAAAACAAGATATGAGGAAGAGTTAAGGAACCTGAAAAGGGTAGCGATTTATAAAACCTGATGTAGGGAAAGCAAAATTTTGAACAAAATGTAGGTCAAGTAAAATAAGGATAAAACAAGGTCGACCATGGAGCACTAACAGAAGAATTAAGTTTTAGCAGCAACAGCAAAAATTTCTAGCAATTGTCAAAATAAACATGAAATTTTTGACATAAAATTTGCAAAACTATCATCATGCCTCTCAGAATAGTGTGTTTCTTTTTGGAGTCAATAAGAGTCACTCCTAATTTATACAAGAAATTGTCCCAACGTTAATCAAAGTTAGAACTAGTCCTTTTTTCTTTCACAAGAACTAGTCTAAGATGCAATCGTAAAGAAAATGAAAATTTTTGTTCCATAGTTATTGGAAGGATTTTTATTGACAGAAGTGCTATTCCACTTTACAATGGCTCGGACTTAGTTCAGTCTTACCTTAATTGAAGTAATATCACAGACCTATAGTAAGCAGATGGCCAGAATACCTAATAAACAAAAAATGGTACCCCTCTACGTGTAAAAATGGGAAGTATTACCATCAGATGCTCCAGTTTTACGTAAAAATGAGAAGTATTACCATCAGATGCTCCAGTTTCCCTTGGTTTATGGAGCGCACGGTAAGATGGATCACATGCAAACATTGTTTCCATGATATGATGCCTTGAGCAGTCCAGAATTCTTTCAATCATCTGACAAGAACAGAAAAAGTCAGGTTCTAAATGGCTGGTAAAGATACTATAATATGCATAGAAAGTACTAGTGCTGGAGAAGTAAAATATGAGGCAGTTCACTTAATGCATGGAAGAGCACACAAACAAACACACACAACACATAGGCAAACAAAACAAAAAAGCAATCACTAAAAAAAGTTGATAAAATGATTCTATTAAAGCAACATACTTCTTCTTTATAAAGCTGCTTTGGCATGTCATGATGTGTCATAATTGTAAGGGCTGCATGAATAGACTCCAAAGCAGACATTACTGATGATACAACATCCGAATCCGCCTGGAATAAAGCAGAATTTGTCAAAGGACAATTTAACCAAACTCGTATAATAACAAAATTAACTAGTCCATCCAACATCATAATTTGACATCATATAAGTAGGCTGAAGATTCATGATAGGCCCGCTACTTACGCTTTCATTTTCATCAACGGATAGAACCTGACCATGCCGAATCTGACGATCTAAAACATTTAGAAGCCTTACAAGAGTATCTACAGGAACCAGGTGCAGGACTTTCTGCGCACGGGGTGACATTAATTCATTGGCAAGCAACTTAATGTCAGCTAGATGAAAAGGTGGCCCATCTACTTCATCGAGCTCATCATTAGCAGTTTCTGCTCTTCCACAGAAGTCCTCCAGCACATCACAAAAGCCTCTTATTGTCACCTCTAAAAATCAAGTAAATACAAATGTAATAACAGATCAAAATTGAATACTTTAAAAGAACTCTTAAATAGGAAGAGGACTGACTAGTTGGACCGTGGTGTAAACATATTTAAGAGAGTTTAGATTGTAACTTGTGTCTGCTCCCAGTTGGGAGCATAGCACTTCCCTTGCATCTTTCCTTTCAAAAAAATTACTCACCGATTAAAAACGACTACAATAAAGAAATATAAGTCTGACCTTGACATTCAGCAAGATCTTGCGCATCTGATGAAGAGACAGCATCTCTTCCTGTCCTCACCTTTGGTTTTCTTGAAGGAAAAGAAGCTTGTGCAATCTAAAAAAACAACCCAACTAGCATTAGGAAAAACTTTAGTTAAGAGGGAAATAAGCCCATGAAGAGAGGAAAACATTCCCACATTGGCAAGTTCGCTATTCAAATGATCTTTGACAGTTCTTTCATCCGTTCTCTGAGTTCGACTAAAAGCAGGTATATTCGGTTCAAATGGTTTCTTCTCATATTCGACATCATGACCACTCAGCTCCTCAATAAAACCTGAGAAACTTGACAATACAACACGTAATAAGCATAAAACAATAGATTAGCAAGTACACAAAAGTAAAGAAATACAGAAGCAAAATGAAGGTGATAATCCATACACATCGTCATATTTTCTAGATACTACGTCAACAAAATCATACACAAGTTAATCCTACGAGGAACTCTCAAAGCTCTTGTCATGTAGGTCACTCAAAACACTATCTTTTTCGACTTTGTTGAATTTCTGGAAAAGAGAAAAACTTCACTGACTTATGTAATTTAAATACAATGAGCCTCTATATATAATAGAGGAAACAAATAAAATCCAATTACAATTAAACTATCTTTATCCCAGTTACACCCAAAGTTAAACACTAAAAGATAAGTCCTAGAATAATTGAACAATTACACATAAATAAAAGACTAACATAACTAAAACATTTTTAACTAAGATTCTTTTGTGAAACCTGCTTCCACGAGATTCATCTTAGACTCCTCCATATTAATTCTAGTGTGAGACTTCTTGCTATTAGAGTCATGTAAGACTCTTTCATACCTGCTCTTCAATAGATTTATTATATTGTATCATAATGATTTATTTTTTTGTGAAAAGTCACTTACAATTAAGCCCAAATACAAACAGGACATCTCATATAGTATCACAACAATTAATGCATGCATTAATTTAGTTTTGTGGATTACATCTTATGACATAGCTAGGGACGAAATAATAACATTTGCTTCTTAGAGCCTTGTACTCAGAATTTTGTATAGGTCAACAATGATGAAGATAGGGACAATACACTTGAACTATTGGGATGGCAACACATAGATGACAGGTTTTAGAACATGCACAAATGAAATGTTACATCATTGTGTAATATAATTGTTAAAGGGAATAAACTCACATATGTAAGAGTCAAGAACGTTCTTGTAGCTAGGGTGTCTATTCTTTTGGGCCTAGTTGGATTATACCTCATTTACAATGTCCACATCTCAAACCCACTGTCCATATATTGAGGCTTGGACATGAAGGAGAGAGTTAATGAGAACAATCACACATAGGTTGATGTCAAGAAAATTCTGAAGTTATTAATTGGGCAGAGGTCACCTACCTTCGACTCGTCGATTGAGCATGGAACGAGACCCAACTATAACACAGTAGCAAAGTATTTTTTTTTTCTGTTGGACCTTCTTTGACCCACGTCTAGTCAAAACCCCATTTAAGTTGTCCACACCTTGTGCCCGTTGTTAATTTGTTTAGGCCTCGACATGAAGAGGAATGTTAGTGGGAACAATTCTACATAGTTAATAGTTAGAAAAAACCTTAATAATTCAAATTTAAATCTTCCCCCATTGAAATGCTAATAGACAATATTGTCGAGCAAGTATCAACCTGGCTCATGACTCGAAAGGAATTCAGTTGCCTCAGTGGTTCTAATCTTAGAGGGAATTGGCAGGTGGTAGCTGGGATGATGCATCTTTCTCGTCTTCCGATAATGGCGACCTGGGCTTCTCCACCGACGGGCCATTATGAGTTAAATTTTGATGGTAACGCCTTTGGCTGCTCTGGTCCTGCTGGTTTTAGTAGAGTAATCCATGACAAAATTGTCCTCTCCTTTTCTCCTTCGCCAGGCCGGTGGGAGTCTCCGACTCTACCACTGCAGAACTCCCCGGATTACTCAACAGGCTTCAAGTCTTCCAGGGTCATCTTGTGGGCCCCCTCCTTATTGAAAGCGACTCCAAGATTGTCATTGAGTGGTACGCAAAGTCAACCTATTCTCCTTGGCGGCATTGGGACATTTATTTCGAAATATGTAATATAACTTCTCTTTTGAACTGTACTTGGAACCACATCCTAGGACTGCTAATCACTTAGGAGATATTCAGGCTAAGTTGAGTATTTCACTCCAACACCTTGTGGTGGACAAAGGTCCCCTTAGTTACGTTTGTATATTCTCTCCATCTTTTATAAAAAATTTTACATCCTTCGTAAAAAAAAAAAAAAATTGTTGGCCTAAAGTTAAATTTTTTTAGGAATCTCATTGGTTTTAATGATAACAAAACAATAACTTGCTCTACTAATATTTGATAACAGTGTCTTTAAACATAACCTTCTAGCATCTCCATGATTCAATCACCACCAAATTGAAGAGCTGAATAACAAGTCAAATGAAAAAGGAAACTTAAAACATGGGGAAACCAAGCAAAAGGACAAATAGATGCTAAGAAGAAATCAAGAAACAAGATATCAGGCTCCAAGGCTAAAACCTTCATATATGTTTACAATCTAAGTAGAATTTTTGTTTCCAAGATTAATTGAGCATGTCCCCCAAGAATGAATGAGACAATCATAAGCATTTCAAGGTAAAAATTCAATTAAACGCATCACCAAACCCTTGAGAGCAAAATTTTAAAATTGTTGCATTTGAGCTAGAGGTAACTCATGCTAAACACAAGGCAACTCGAGCAATGGACAAGGCAACTCAAGTACCATCTACAAACCAGTACACTCTTGGATAAGGGAAAAGGCAACTCGAGCTATGCTTGAGGAGACTCAACCTCAAGGCTTGAGATGCAATTGCCCTCAAGTACCTCTTGAAGCACCTCGAGTTGTGTTTTATCAAATTAAATGGCACCTTGAGGGGCCTCTAGCTGTGGTCAAGAAGCTTCAAGCTCCAATGGTTAGAAAATAGGTAATTGGGTATTTTTCTTTATAAACTCACTCATTCTTCAAATAGGTCAAGAAATTTTACAAAAGTTATTCTAAAGATCAATTCTCACATGCTACAGCTTGTGAATCATTCAGCAGTCTCCAACATGAAACACGATACAATCTCACTATAAGTCTTCTAGAGATCATCTTTTATTTTTCTTTGCTTTGAAAATCAATAACTCACATTCCTTGAGTTATAATTTTATTTTCAATTTGTTTTTACTCAAGAAGTTGTGGAGCTTGTGTGCCACAATAACAAGCAAAAAATTTCTTTATGAGTTCTTTTAGAGAGAACCCTCGAGGGTTTAAGATTCTCTATAAACCTATTGTGATTTTGGAAGCGTTTAGTGCACATTGTCACCATGTGAGGGAACAAGGGTTAGAATCCCACAGTTTTTTCTCAATGGAACTAGGAATAGGGTACTTGATCAAGGACGACTACATGGTTGGAAGAACCTTGTAAAAATCTCATATCAATTTGTAATGAATGCTAGAATATTTGTGTGCATATGTATAGCTTACTTCAACATATAGCACAAGGAGAACTCAATGTGAGAATTAGAATTTAGAATAGAATTATAATATTGAGAGAGAGAGAGAGAGACATCTAGACCAATAGTTAGTTTCTTGGGGGGAGGGAGACCCAAATTTCAACTAGTTAATGAACCTAGGCCCAACTAAAAAATAATATTTGATAGCACATAGGACGTTAACCACTAAATTTAGAAATTGGGCCTTGAGTCTACAGCCATGATAAGTCTTTTTTATCTAGCTTATCTTGATCAATTAATTAGCCAGACTCTTTTATGAGGTCCATTTTTTTTTTTGGATTGGAATAAGATTGCATAATATTTGTTATATCTATCTACTTTGGAGAATTTGTATTTTTGAGTTTGGAAGAAAAATTCAAGAGAAATACATCCTAGGTGTATAATTCTAGCTATAAAAGAAATTGGTAAAATTGATTGATTGATTAATTATGGATTTTACTCAAAATTATGGGTATTTCAATTCCCATAAATTGTTTATAAATAAATGCTTAAAAAGAGGGTTATGAAAATTATTTTCAGGATATTGTTTTACTTGTAACTTTACAAGTGATGGATTCACTTATGAATAAATTCCAGATAATGAGGGATGCTTCATCTATCCACAGTTTCATTGGAGTAAGAGATTAAAATAAAGGAATTCTCGTTCATCTAGCTTCTCTTGATCACATCAATTAGCCAGACTCTTCTATGAGGTGCATAATTTTTTGGATTGGAACAAGATTGCATATTATTTGTTATATCTATCTACTTTGGAGAATTTGTATTTTTAAGGAAATGGAAGAGAAATTCAAGAAAAATACATCCTAGGGGTATAATTCTAGCTATAAAAGAAACTGGTAAAATTGATTAACTATTGATTTGACTCAAGATTATGGGTATTTCAAGTCCCATCAATTGTTTATAAAACTGTTTCAAAAGAGGTTTTATGAAAATTATTTTCAAGAAATTTTTATACTTGAAATTTTACAAGTGATGGGTCACACTTGTGAATAAATTCCAGATAATGAGGGATGCTTCATGTATCCACAGTTTCATAGGTATGAGAGATTAAAATAAAGGATTCCTCGTTGGAGTTTACAAGGTTGATAGGTCTCATGACTCAATATAAGACATGTTGAAGACGTCAAACTGAACCCAGAAAAGCCCAACCCCAATCTCAAAGAGAAAGGAACCTGACGTTGAGAAGAGGTTAGAAAAAGGATTGAAGGACATCAAACACAATTTGGATCTTCAGCTCAAAAGACAAATTTTAACTATTTATTTTGCATAATCATGAAACTTTGAAGCTATTAAGAAAAACATGGAACTTCAATATTTTTTTGTGAAATTCAGTTTACTTTTTAGCAAAAATCCCATTTAGCACACACATTATTGCAACAAAGCATGAAAAAGCTACCTAGCTCCTAAAAAAATATGAATTGTAAGTAGCCTGAATAGATCAATTGCACTCCTCTCTTTCTTATAAAGGTATACACATTATGGATGACATGAATAATTAGGGTGATTATGTGTCTTCTTTTTAACAACTTTGAAATTTTGAAAACTACAATTAAGAGAGAGTCAAACATAAGGTAAAAAAAAAAAAAAAAAAAGGATCCTACTGACTAGAATGAAAATGAAGAGGGGAGGTAACCTCCCAAAAAAACCAAGGCATTGCAGAAAAGGTACACAAACCAAACAATTCCCAAAGGGAGACAAGTCTCAAATGTTGCTAGTAATCTGGTAGTCATAATTAGAACATGCCATAGACCCCACAGAGGCTTGCAAACATGAAAAAGAAAGTCAAAGAGCTTACCACCCAGCTTGAAAGATCAATTTAATCAAAAGCAAAGAAAAAATATAAAAGTACTCTGCTACTATTTCTTAGTCCATATACTTCAAAAAATGAAGATCAGTCAGCATCAGGAGAAGTTGGTGCAGAAATCCTAGGACACCAGTGCAGTCGGAGGCAGCAAGGACAATCATGAGAAGGTCCAAAAAACCCAAAATTGGCTGAAATGTTCAAAGTATGAAGTGAAAAGGCGAAGACATGAATATTTTCCAAGAAAAAAAGGAGAATGAGGAAACGCCTTTCTGAGAAGACAAAATTCGGACTAGATGGGGCATGGAAAAGCACGTAAGAATGGTAGCCCCACCCCTCTCTTCTATTTTATGAAAGTCGCTCAAGGCAGAAAGCTCCTCCAAGCAATTCTGTGGCCTGATTATACCACATCTCACCCAACCAATTTATGTTATGCCATGCAAAGAGTATAATTCAAGAGCAGCAAAGGGCCAACTTTGTTGCCTTTCTTGGTTTTATTATCATACTTCAGCTCTCAGTTTCCAAAAGGGAAACCAAGAAGGCACATATGAAGTTACAGCAAAAGACCCAGTAGAATTGTGCAGTTACTGTCAATTGGCAGGATCACGGAAAGGTCCCAAAACTCCAGTGAGCATATCTATATCAAAGACTTATCTAATTGGAAGCAGAGCAAATGACAGCCATCATTTTACGCTTCACAAGTTTGATTTTTTTATTGACATTACTGAGCAGAAACCTAGAACAACAGTAATTTGTCCAGCTTGCCCTTATTTTTATTTTCCAAGGCATACTCCCCTTGTTAAATCTAATTTGTTTTGTTTTCAATTGGTCAAGGTCCATAATTCATCAATTAGTTACTCAACTATTTGGTTGGGCCAGAAAAATGAAAATCATGTGATCTTCATATAGGTCTTGGTCTAGAGGAGGAAACAGTAAGAAATATTGTAGGTCCAATTTTTATCTGGGTCTTTCCAATTGCTGCAGGTTACACAATACAAAAAAAAAATTGGTGCCTTATAGAAGTTAGAATTTGCAAGGGAACAAATTAGAATTTGCAGAAGAACACAAAAGAATGCTATTATTACCTGGAATACAATACTCAAAAGCCTCTGAGTTGCACCGCAGGACTTCGTTATAAAGGGTTAGAGCCTCTGTACAAGTCTGTGCAGCCGGAGTTTCATCATTTCTAAGTGTCCTGTGAATACTATCCAGTTAAAAGAAGAGTAAAAGTAAAGAAAACATGTCAAAGTTAAATTGATTAAATGATACTATTCATTGGGTGGTTTTTTTCCTGGAGTCTTATCAGAAGCATCCAAGAGTATAAATTACAGATGAAAAGGGATGATGACATTATTTAAGAATGACTCGGTATTTTACTGCCAACACTTGAAAATCTCCACAGAGCTGCCATCTTTGTAAAACTAGGCATTAATGTTCCACCTATCATCACCCCAAAGCAAAGACAGCATTTAAGTTTATCTTTGCTTGAAGTGGTTCCTATTCTTAATAGTTTATCTTCAAAAGTTCCTGTTATTCACATTTAAGAAAATTTCTTTTACCCATTATCATTTTTTTCAATACTTGCAAATTTTTTTTCAAATTTCCATATCTTGGTGTTTGAGTGTCAGGTGGTGCTGGAGCAGATGAATCTGTATTTTACACTTATTTATCAGCAGAAAATTAAAAAAAAAAAAAAAAAAAAAAACAGCTGTAGTAAGGAGAAAAGACTGAATGCAAGACCTTGCTAGAGGAACATCATGTCACAGCATTTATGTCTTTACAGAGTTAATATTTCACAGTTTGACTCTGGAGAGTATGAGATAATAAGACATCTTAACCGAATAAAATTTTATTGTCTTAACAAAACAATATTTTTATTGCGGTTCTTTAACCAAATTCAATAGTCTACTAGCAATTTATCAGATAAACTTTTGCATTTTGAAAGTCAGAATCAGGCATCTACATTTTCTAGAAATTCCATCTTATGCTAAAAAATATGAGATATATAGAGAGAGAGAAATCATTCAAAGCGAAAAAACCTATTCATGTAGCCATGAAGTAACTTTCCTTGTAAAACATCCCACTTATCGACTTTAGAAATACAAACAGCGTATCATAACAATGGCTAGAAAAGAGACTGAGAAGAAATCGCCAGTGTCGCGCAGCTGGGACCTCAAATTTTGACTTTACCACGTTACGCCAATCAGTCAGACTGCAAGCATCTAACCGCTCAAAAGGCTAAACCAAAGCTATGATGAATATCGGTGGACTCTTTTGAGAAAACTGACGAATGAATATCCAGGAAACGTAGAAAACCAGTTATATCCATCCACTATAAAGCCAAAAAACACTAAAAAACTTACAGATAAGAGACATCAGTGCCTCTAAGAAGATCAGCAATCTTGCTCGCGTTAGCGAGAATTTCCGGGCGGTCCAACCATCTCCGTTCCTCAAACAAGCTAATGTCCGGATCAACCGCGCCGCAGAAGAGCGGCAGCGAAGCGAGTGGCACTGAAGGTGCAGCATCCCAGTGAGTAGTGTTCGAAAGCCGGCAAGCCTTCTCAGCGTGGCGGTTCATGTCGCCGGCGGCAGGCATGGATCAGTCTGTTCGGACAAGAGAATTGGGACACGGAAGGGCTGTCATGGTGAATAATTCGGGCGGGAATTGGGAAGAAATTGGAGCGAGAAACAGTAATTTGAAAAGAGGATAGGTTGTTTTGGACAGAGAGAACCCTAGGACAAGAGACAGTGGGAGACGGAAATGGCGCGGAACCAGATTTTTCCCAAATGGATGAGATTTTATAGTAGCTCAGAAGAAGACAAGAGAGAATGGAAGGACCAAGCAGGACTAGAATGACAAAATGGCCCTTGAGCTTCGGCTGATCACTTTCTACTTCCCCACGCTTTCGAACTTCTAAAAGCAGTGATCGCTCAGCGAAGCGACGCTCTTTGATGAGTGTCTAGTCCAAACATTGTAGTGTGCAATAGAAGATAACTGGAACGGCGACCTTGCACAATTACGGTCAGCGCCCGCCTCGGTCGCACAAAGTCAAGGCGTCTCGCCAGGGACGGTAGCGGATTCCGAAAAAACCTTAACCTTGGCTCCTAACCTTGCCCTGCACGCTCTTAACCCCACTCTATACCTTTATAGTCATCCTGTTCCGGTTGATCCTTGGATGAAGTCACATTTTTTTTTATAAAAAAATACTCACTACAAAATATCTAATAAATTTAAAAGTATTTTTATTCTTATTAATTTATATTATATAATATTAATATATATATATATATATATATATATATATATATATATATATTACTTAAAAATACACTGATCCAATACGAAAAGTCATTTGGTGTGAAAAGGTTATCTCATTCATCCGATTATGATCATACGATTAAGATAGTCATTGATGATGATCGGATAGTTGAGATAGCCGTTTCACATGCTTCTCACCAAATAGTTTTTCGTATTGGATTAACCATCAACTTAAAAATATATAATATAGTATATAGTTACATTGAGATAAGTTTTTACATATGGATTTGGAGTGTTCCTCGTTCCTGCTATTAGCAAGTAAGTGGGATGGGTTCCCTACAAATCCTGCCTTGTTGCCATTTTCACTTTGGACCACCAACGATCCTCCTTTCTTCACTCCTGAGTCAATTTACCTTATGTTATCGCGATTTGACTATTCAATTTGGTCATGGATCTAACCAAGTTTTTCATTCTCCTCAAGTTTTATTGGCATATAACCCATACAAATAATTGATTCTAGTTGAATTTAATCAGTGGACCAGTCTTGTTTGGGTTTTATAACAGAGTTGAGGACGTTGTAATTTAAAATAATTAGTAGAAAACCATGCATTGCACTGGAGAAAAATGAAAAATAAGACAAACAAGGAAAAAATAATTTATTGATATTGAATGCATGTTATTCAAATAATTGTTTGAAAAAATAAATATTCTATAATAATAGAATCTATTTATTTATAGGGATTGTGATGGGAACAAGTTTGGGCCAATTAGAAGTTGGATTTGAGGAAACATGTTCCTCACAACCTGCCATACTTCTCCAAAGTTACCTTCTCGATTTATTATATTACTTTTTAGCCTCACATATTATAATTTGAAGTAAGACAAAAACTATTAATTCAACCCCATATTCAGCACAACATTGCATAGGTTTTTGTTAAGAAATCGTCCCACATGGGATACAAACATTTTGAGTTTATTAACTGGAAAAAAAGTTTCCTAGTGGCTAGTAATTTTAGGATAGAGCCTTCGACCCAAATTCAATATGGCATCAGAGCAAGCCACTCAGTATGTGGGTCTCCGCCTAAATTATCTTGTAGAGCCACAAAAGAGAACAGGTCTGCACGTGATGGGGATTGTTAAGAAATAGTCCCACATGGATTAGTGGATATAAAGATCTTGAGTTTATTAGCTGAAAAAAAAAGTTTTCTAAGTGGCTAGTCATTTTAGGATAAGACCTTCGACCCAGATTTAACAGTTTTTCAACAAGAACCACATTTATTGCCCATGGGGTAAATGAAATATCCATCCTTGCTTTAAGAAGGTTGGGTCCATTGAACTTGACCCCTTGTCATCCCTATATAGGAGTGCCCCCTCCCTTGTTAAGACATTGAAGCAAGGGAGGTCAAAGAAGACTAGAAATGAAAAAAAAAAGACATACATAAAATATACCTGATAGAGTGAAGCAAAAAAAAGGAGAGTCGAACTCATTCGAATCTCCAAAAAAACAAAATAATATCAAGAGATAAAAACAACAACAACAAAGCACATTACTCGTTATAAAGGAAACTCTTTTAAAATAGAGTTAATTGTTTCACCTCTTGCTACTATTTGTAATGAAAAAAGTTAAAAAAAAAATAGCATACCCATTTTTTCTCCTACCTCTATTTGTTTATGTTGCTTCAGGTGTTGTTGTTTATTTTTGCTTCAACAAATCGATAATGTTAGACACAATAAGCGGAGGTAAGTCAAGTTGTCAAGTCTACAAGAGTAGTCAACATTTACTTGTTGTCAAAAGCATGACTAACTTTAGTTCTTTGGCATTATTCATAGGAAGCTTTAAGGGAATAGTTATAACTTATAACTAAACTCGTATTATAAATATATGCTAGGAGGAGCTCATCTCCATTTTGGACCTAAGGGAGAGCTTTGAAAGGTGCCCTCAAGTTCTTCTTCTTCTTCTCTTGTTTCACTCTCTTATTCTCACACCCTAATTTGTTCTCTTGTCTCTTCTTCTTTATTTTCTTCTTTTTTCTTCTTATTCTTTAGCTCTTTACACTTAAGATAACAAAATCCTAGAAATCAATAAGGTTTCAAAGCAAGGATTCCAAGATTTCAATATGAAGCTGCTCAATTTTTTTTATGAAATTTTAGATAAACTCAACAAGTATCATGCAATGAAGCAACCATAAATTGTAATTCATTCTACGTAAGTTTATATTTTTTTTTGTCGAGAAATGTCTGAAGGTACATAAGTATTAATTATCTATGTGTTTTTAGAATCTATCATTGAGTTCCTCAAAGTTCATTCGAATTTTTAAGTTTTTTTTTTTTAAATTATGGAATTGTTTCCTCGTAAGAGCCTTTGCAACTCGTTTTTTTAAGTCTCTTAAAAGAGACCAGATTTGAAGTACATCATGACCATGAGATTTTTTACCACTCCTCTTGACTTTTCCCTCTTAAAGTTATATAATTTTTGAGTTGTTGCATCTCATGTGAAAATTGAAACCCTAATTTAGGGTTTGATACAATTCATTGATTTTACTTCTAATGCATGTTTGTGTTGAAGATGAGATCCTAAGATAAGATTCAAAGATTTCTAATTTGAATTCATATGGGATAAAATACATTATATATGTGTAATATGATTTGTATCGTTTCATAGAAAAAAAAATAAAATATTTGATATGGAATCAAAGCGACCTTATTTTCGCCAATCCTGAAATCGCCGCTTTTGGCTTTGGCAACGATACCATCAAGGTTCAAAACCTCTCAATAAACATAATTCCTTTCGACCATTTGTTCGTCCGTGATGTTCGCCGAGAGACACAATTGGAAAACCAACCGAAGCTTCATTTCTTCTCATTCAAAGGTGTTTGATTTGTCGTCGCTTCAGCTCCAGTGACAACACCATCAAAGTTTGCGGTGACATTCAATGCCATCGCCACACCGAGGCATTTGGCCAAAAAAAAAAATAATTTCACTGGCAACGTACAAAGGTGGGAGATCTCGGCTGCAGATAGACCCCTTCCCTTCACCATCGTGTGATCTTGTCTGTTTTCGACCGACAAACACCATCGTCGGGGAGAGGATACTTCTCTGCACAACTCACACAGACGTAGAGGCATCTCACTCAAAGTTTGAACCAAAGGAGAGTGCCACCATACAATCTCCTTTGCTTCCAACCATCGAACGTTGTTGACAGGAAGATCCCTCTTAGTGAAATCCACACAGACGCCGAGGTGTCTCGCTTGAAGTCTGAGCTGAAGAAGACTTATATTTTTCTGGCATCGACAACCGAGGCACCTTGTTGAAATCTGAACTTGTACGCGAAGCCCAATAAGTTTCAAATATGGCACATTGATCCATTATACTGTTTCATAGTACTATCTTTCAACAAGGATATTGCAAGCATGACATCCAACCTTGCTAGTCCCAATCACCCTCTGTATCTTCACCATTCAGATTAGTCTGGGTTGGTTCTCGTACCACAACTCCTCACTGAAGAGAATTATAGCACATGGAGTCATTCCATGACTATGGCTCTCACAATAAAAAAACAAATATGGTTTGGTCAATGGATTACTAAAGCGACCAAACAGGGATGCCAACGATGAATTGTAACAATGGATTCGCTATGACAATCTTGGCAAAACCTGGTTATTGAGTTCAGTCTTCAAGAATACTGCGACGAACGTGTTCTATTGTGATTGAGCACAATCAGTTTGGAATGAACTGTAGGAATGTTTTTCTCAGGTAAACAACGTTCAACTATTTCATATCGAGAATGAGATACATGATTGCTTACGATATAATATGTCTGTTAGCTCCTATTTCACCAAACTCAAAGGATTGTGAGATGGGAGAGATGATATTTGTCTTATCTCACACTGTAGTTGTAGAACTGTGAAGGAGAAACTACCCTATCGAGAAACACAGAAAATCACCAAGTTTCTCATGGGATTAACTGAATCTTTTACTAAAGTACGTGGACAAATATTAACAATAGACCATTTGCCTAAGATTGGCAAGGTCTATTCCCTCGTGCTCAAGCATGAACGACATAAAAATGTACCTGATAAAAGGAACATAGTTCAACTTCAGGCAACAACTTTTGCCGTCAGGAATTCAAGCAAGAAAAGTGGTACTTCCACTTGTACAAAATATAACAAAGACGATCACAACATTGCAGATTGTCGAGCACATTTGAAGTGCACTTATTGCTAATGGAAAGGTCACTCAGGAGAAGAAGACAGGATGAAAGAGAATGAAAGAGGGGAGGGAGAGAAGTGTAGCTTCATTCATTGTTAATGCTCATTTCTCCTTCGTGGGAAAGCCTGAATGATTGTGAAATTGGATGCTTGTTTCTCTCATGTCTAGGTTTAGAAAACATGTTTTGGTTAAGAGAAATAATCAAATCGATTGGTTTGGACTACAAACAAGGGTATTTTCATCCCCCAGACTATGAATTGTGAATATGTTGTCTCTAATTTATGAATTATAGATTTACCATCATTCAATATTTAATCCATATTTTTTTATTTAAAAATCCACCTATATACTTCATGTACATGCCCATATTCAGAAAAATGGCACATGAGAAAGAAATACTAGGAAATAAAGATTTTTAAAAAATAAAATTTGGAACTAAATGAGAGTTGTTACTAATTATAATACAACCATATAGAGCAACTTGTAAATTCATTGTCAATACCTACTTATAGCTATGAAATTTATGTGTTTGTTGTTAAAAAGTGTTCTAATGAAGAAAAAATAATTTATAGTTATTTCTTTTGCAAGAACACAAAAATATTTAGCGGGAAATATGTTTCCATTTAGTGATGAATTTCAATGTTAGTCGTTAAATATGTATTTTGACTAAGAACATTCTTCTTTTATCGTTAAAAAGTATTGAAAGACGAACATTATTTAGTCATCATTAAAAATCAATTGTAATTAGATTGGTCCAGTTCGAGAATTTACTTGTACACATCGGAGACAAATGAAAGGTTTTTTTTTTTTTTTTGGTCTTCGGCACGACTCGAAGAGCTAACCTAGTATTTGAAAAGGTAAAAATGTAACCAGCAGGGTAAATCAAAATTATTACATTTATCTGTGCTAATTAAAAAAATCCTTTGATGTTAGAAGAGTTTCGAAGGGGACAATTGTAATTATCTATCACCTGCAGAGCCTATAATCATCAGTTTAGCTATTTGCAGCAGCAGGTAGTTTCAAACTTAACAAACTTCAGCCAGAACTCTTTGCCTCGAGTACATTTATTATATACCATCTGAATTTGCTGTCCATTTGATTTTTCTCTCTTGAAATTTAATCTCCTTCCCCTTTTAAGACTTTTGTCATTCATGCGGAAGCGATGAACAGCTCAAATACCTGAGAGAACCAGCACATTTGAGTCAAACTAGGATAACAGTTACCAGTCTCTTCAGTTGAATTCCTGAGACGCGCCTCTTAGAAATGAGATGGTAATCAGAAGCCCCAAAAGAGTTTTACTGCCTATAAATAGGCTGTTCATGGAGCTTGCCTTACAGCAAACACAGATTAGTGGTGGAGGTAGAGATGGCCAGTTACCGGTGTCTTCTTATTCTTACCGTCATTACAGTCTTCTTCTTCTCTGCCACCGGCAACGACGCCAATGACGCTAACTGGCTGGAAGGACATGCTACGTTTTACGGAGACATGTCCGGGAGAGAAACCATGAGTGAGTCACTTTTCTCATCTGTTTTAACTAAGCAAAAGTATTCATTTTGAATTCTAATGAATATTGCAGTTCTCTCAGTCCTTCAAGTTTCTTCTCCATGGTTTTATTTCATAAGCATCTGCATGGATTTCCTCATCTGTTTCCCCTAATCAAAACTCGTTTCAAATTAGATGTATAGTGCCTTCGTCTCTACCCTTCAAGTTTCTTTTCCGCGCATTCAATCGGTTGGTTCAGCGATGCTAATTTTCCATTGTTGTTCATCTTCTGCAGTGGGAGCATGTGGGTATGGTAACCTGTTCGATCAAGGCTACGGCCTCGAGACGACGGCCCTGAGCGAGGCTCTTTTCAACAATGGAGCGACATGTGGAGCTTGCTATGAGGTGAAGTGCTACAATGATCCACAATGGTGCCTTCGGGGGTCCGTCAGGGTGACAGCCACCAATTTCTGTCCGCCCAACTACAGCAAGCCTTACGAGAACTGGTGCAATCCCCCACAGAAGCACTTTGATCTCTCCATGCCCATGTTCCTCAAGATCGCAAAGTATAAGGCAGGGATCGTCCCTATTTTGTTCAAAAGAATCCCCTGTGTCAAGGTTGGTGGTGTCAAGTTCGAGCTCAAGGGTAACCCCTGGTTCTTAATGGTGGTAGTGTACAATGTCGCCGGAGCTGGGGATGTCAGAGCTCTTTCCATCAAAGGCTCCAGCACTAACTGGATGCAAATGTCACGGAACTGGGGGCAGGTTTGGGATGTCCATGCCCAGCTGCTTGGGCAAGGTTTGTCTTTCCGAGTGACTACTAGTAATGGTAGGACAGTGGAGGCTGATAATGTCGTGCCTTCTAATTGGCAGTTTGGGCAGCATTATGAAGCGAGGGTGCAATTCTAGAGAAAGGAATCAAGTTTTCACTGAATAAAAATCAAGTTCCAGAAAATATTCAGAGCAACTCATACTGCTTAATCAATTCCATGTAGGATTTGAGTTAGTTTTTACATCATCTCGTATGAGGATTGCATTTGAATAGAGGTATGAGAAGAAGAGTGTATTTAGATTTTTCATAATAGAATCTCTATGAAATCCAAAAATAGTGCATGAATATGGCTCTACTACTTCCTAAAGAGAACAAAGGAAAATTTGACAGCTCAATTAATTAAAAGGCCATTTACTTCCCTTCAAGTGAGATCATAAGAGTCCAACTTGTGAAATAGATAAAAAAACGCCTTTTGTTTGAATAAAAGGAGAAAGGAACTTGGCTATATGTTCGAGTTTGGCTTGGCACTTCTTGCTTTCTTTCGTGTATGTGATTCATTTCGGTAAATAAACCTTTGTGTTTGATAATATAGAGTCATTCCTTACGACAGATCTAGATTTTTCACTGGTAGATCATATCTTTACTAGTGAAAATAAATTCCATTGGGCAAAGAGGGATGGATTTCGATAGAAAAAGATTCTGTTGCAAATGACAATATATGTCAGTGTGATTTTTTTTTGTAGGCACATAGTTTCCTATCAAGTGTTTCTTGCACCCAGGAAACTCTTTTTGTAGGTAGAATTTTATTTCTATAAAAAACTAACTTTTTCTAAAAAAATAAAAATTCTTGGAAAGACAGGATTATCAAAGAAAATTTATTTGTTAGTAAAAATATATTATGGTTTTTACATGGACGCCTTTATTTCTTGTTTTCCTTTTCTCCCACTTTTCCCCCACACAATTCACCCTATTGCACAACCCCAAACACTGATCGACAATTCTCCCGGCTATGACTAATATCAAGTTTTTATTTTTTTCTTTCATGGTGTTTGTGGGTTTGGGGGCAGCACTACAAGAAAGAGGCGACAAGGTAGTAGAGAGAGCAATAGAGAGGGTGTGTGTGTATGTGACAACAGGGGAGAAAAGAGTGTCAGGGGGATAAATGTCTTTAAATTTATTGCTTAAATAAGTTTAACTATTTATTTTTAGTTATTTAAATTGTATGCTATTCAATTTGTTGAATGTTATTTGGGTTATTTATTTTTCAAAGTAAAATAAATTTATGCATTTTTAGATTGTCATGAAATGGATATCCAAACTCAGCATACCTAAATTTATTACACAAACTAAATCAAAAGATTGTCATGGTAAAAAAGACTAGATTGTCAATAAATTGTCATGGTAAAAAAAACTCCTCACCATATAAAACACAAACTATGCTAAAGTTAAAAAACAAATCAATGACAACTACAATCACATGAGCATTATAGTAGTTCAAAATCCAAACTCAGGTTATTATGTCCACTCCCAAAGTATTTACACTTTAGAGTTCAATCTACTGATAGAAAAGTCAAATGACATCTACAATGACCATAAAGGTCAAATTATAGCAAATGCCCACACTCCGACACTTACATTTGACAACTAGACACACTCGTCTAGACCCACAAAGGGGTTTACAAATTTGCCTCTTCCACATATGACTTTGCAAGAAGTTTTGGAGAGAGTGAAATCACAGTGGCTTTCTTCATCACAAACTTTGGGTTCTTGAATAGAAAAAATCCCAGCATTTGCAAAAAAAAGTCATCTAACACTAAAAATGATACATTGTTCTTTTACTGAAGCTTATCAAAATGTAGTTAAAAATGAGAAAGTACCTAAAATCTTAGCTTTCAGCTGTCAATCATAATGGTAAATCACTTACATGTTTTGGGGACCTATAATGGCTAATTTGATTTTTTCAATCATCTTCTACGATATTTACTGGTCAATTCGAATTGTGTCCCTTGTTTGAACATTTTGTTATGTGGTATGTATGCTCAACCAGTTTGTTTAAATATTTGATCTATTTTGAACAACTCTTTTTCTCTTAGTGCTTCCATCCATGAGCTTTGTTATAACATTTCTTTTTATCACAAAATTGCTCGGTTTGAAAAATCACGTTTGAATAGGCCTTTTTATTCGCACACTTTGCTTGAATATCCAACTTTGTTCGAACAATAACTTCTGTCATAGCTTTCAGACAATTCTTTTGCTATAGCTTCTATTGGTGAGCTTTGTTTGAATATTCTCTTTACTAGAAAAATTTCTTTTAGGACAACTTGTTTGAACCAATATTTTTGTTCCATTGATGCTACTGAATCGTTTAATCTATAAATGGCTACTCAAAAAAAATTTCAAGGGCATATCAATAATTTTAAAGTTGTTTGTTAGCCTCAGAATAATAAGAATCAAGATCTTGAGACCAACACTATATGTGCATGTAGTGAGATGTATGATGTGCTTGTTTGTAAGGAAGGGGGGAGGGGAGAAGACTGATAAGAGAGGGGAGCACCCTAAGGGGGTCAAGTAGAGGGGGGGACTGAACTGAAGGGAGGAGAGGAGAGGGGGACTAGGCTGAAATAAATAACTTATATGCTATTCAATTTGATTAATAGTTTTCAATTGGTTTACTATATTTTCTATTTAAGAATATGAGATTTTGTATACTTTTAGAGTGCAATGCAATAGCGTCCTTTGAGGAGTTCTATTTTTTTGCATCATGAAGACGGGGAATACAATGGGCTATTGCATGGACTTTCTTTCCATCTTGTATGATTGCATTATAGTTTTTTTTTGTATGTTTGGAATTTAGGGTGCAGATGCGAGGATGAAAGTGATATGACGTCAAACTTGGTTGAGAGACATTAATAATAAATAATAATCATAGCAATAGAAGTGTGGATAATACAATTAGAAGATGGAGATAATACAAACCAAAACCATGAACATGTAATGAGCATAATAAGTCATCATAAAAATATTTGCAATCATAGTCTTAGTTATATCTATAATAAATTGTGATGATTTCTAGGAACAACACATAAAGATAAGTCATCTCAAGGGAAGGAGAGAAGAGAGAAACTCTAGATTTTGGAAGAGAGGAGAGAAGAAACCAAAAGATAGAAGGAAAAAGGAAAAGAGAGAGATGTGTATAGACGAATTTGAGCCAAGAAGAAGAGGCTTGAATGCTCTATCACATACTTTGAGACATTTTTTATAATTGTGTGAATGTGTTTACAATGACAATAATGTCCTTAGGGCAACCTGCTTCAAAAGGAAAAAAAATAAATATAAGAGGACATACACCAACTTGCATAATTACAATTTTATGCAAAGCTCTCCTTATTTATTAGTCATGCCACCCCTATGCATGTGGGTGTCTTTTAACGACTTGTTGTGTTGTTTATATACTTGGTAGTTAATTTGAGTCTTTGGGTATGTAAGGGGGCGGCCAATGTCGTTGAGAAGGGGTACCGAGGTAGTAGGAGAGACGAGGGAAGAAACCAAAAGATAGAAGGAGAGAGAGAGAGAGAGAGATAGAGAGATAGAGAGAGAGAGAGAGAGTTTGTCAGGGAGATAAATGATTTTGAAATTTGTAACTTAAGTAGAATTAATTAATTATTTAGTTATTTAAATTATATGTTATTCACTTTGATGATGTTATTGGGGTTAGTTATGTTTTTCAAGTATATTAAATTGATATACTTTTAGACTATCATGCAATGGATATCCATGCAGTGATGAGTTTTTTTCATACGGTTAGCCCCCCCCACCACTTGTCTAGCTAGCTAGTGAGAAGCCAGAAATACCCAAAAATAACGAATGATGAGACAATTCATGTATTGACACCGATTGTTATATGTGTCATGTATGGTGAATGTGAATGATGTGTCATGTTTATTAAATTATTATATGATGAGGAGGTGTATGATGTATGTTATATGATAGGCCCATGGAGAATAAACTTAAAAGGGGGTGAATTGGTTTACTAATTCTAATGGCTAAATTTTCACTTAATATCTAGACAAGACTCCCTATTACATAAACTATGTTGAAGTTTAAAAGAAAATCAATAGCAACCACAATCATAAATTTATAGTGGTTAAAAACTCAAACTCAGCTTGTTATATCCGTTTTCAAGGTGTTTGCACTTTATAGTTCAATCTCCTAATGGAAAAGTCAAATGTCATCTACAATCAATTAATCTAAATGTCAAATTATCAGAAATGGTCACAACTGGGACAAAGATTTGGCAACTAAACACTACAACGCTAAGAAAAAAAAACTGAGACACCCAACATAAGTGATCCTAAAAGTAAGATAACAACTCAATTTAAATCTTCATGACAATTTTAAGGTCAAAGTTTTAGAGATTGAACACAAATGTGTGAATTTTGAAAAGCTACCAAGGGGTAGCCTCAAAATATTTTCACAAAACACAATGGGAAAATCACAGTATGTGAGCTTATTTTCAACACAAACAATCTAATTACAAACAATATATTCCAAAATACAAGAACAATTTTACTTAGCTTACTGATAACCTAAGCTTGTTCTCTTTGCTTTTAATCAAATACTGAGACAAATAACTTCCAAGTGGCTGGGAAAGTATTGGAGAGACCGAAATCACAATGGCCTTCCTCGTCACTAATTTTTTTGGGGTGAAAATATCTTAAATAGAAAAAATCCCAACATTTATCAAAATATTCATTTAATACTAAAAATGACTCTTTGTCCTTTTGTTGAAACTAATTAGAACGTAGTTAAAGAATGTGAAAGTACTAAAATTATTTTTTGAGTTGTTTATCACAGTGGTAGATTACTTATGTGTTTTGGGGACCTACAATGGTTGATTTGAAGTTCTCAATCTTCTTTTATAATATTTCTTGGTTGCAACATTCGATTAGTTCCCTTCTTTGAACAATTTTTTTCTCTAGTTAGCTCGTGCTCAACCACTTTGTACAAACATTTTGACTTTGTTTGAATAACCATTTTTCTCTTAGATTTCTATCCACGAGCTTCATTTAAACATTCACATGTTTTGAACATTTGTTTTACCTTAGTTGTGCGTTGTTGAACATTCTCCTTTAGCTGTTCAGTTGGGGAAGAGAAGTAGAAGAAGTATTACAAAGAAAGAGGTATTTTATTTTATATGACTAAAATAATCAAGGAAGGGAACAAAAGATGAAGATTTTGCATCTATGAAGATTTTTTCAATCAAAGAATATTGAAGACCAAAAATCTTCTTCATTGTAAACTAAAGTTAAAAACTCCAACTTGAGAGAGAGTATTGAATAACAGATATGAAAAAGTCTTATATGACTTTTATGGAAAGGTGTATCATGGGAAGGAGCTCTAGTCGAGGAGGAACCTAGTATTTTTATATTTCTACTTTGTTAACAGTTACTTAATCATTATAAGATTTATCTTTAAGTAGTTGTTTACTTTGATTATGATTAGGAATTATATTTGAAGTCTAATTGGGACTTTGGTAATTTTATTTTATCATGATTCTATGTCTTTCCTCTATTATAAATAGAAGTCTAATATACTCAAATTAAAGAAGTCAACGAATTATTTCTCATTTTCAAAAATTCAGTATAGTATCAGAGTAGGTTTTATGAGTTGACTAGGTCAACCCATAAAGAATGTTTTTTAGTCTCTAATCTCATATCTTTTCTTTTGCTTTTTTCTTTCTAGTACTTTGTATTTTTCTCATTTCTCAGTATCGCTCCTAGCCAAATCAAAAGCAACAACTCCATTTGCGTCCCGTTATATTTCACTAGACCCTTCAGCATCAATGTCTCTCCATGGATTGCCATTATTAACTTAAGAAGATTAAGAAATTTTCATATTTCTCTCGTGCACACTCCTTTGTTGTAGCTCAAAGATATTTGGCTCTATAAATTTGTTTCGGACCAGAGATTTTTTGGAGCGCCAAATCAGACGTTCATGGCTGCCTGGCCGGAGTTGAAGAGGAATTCAAACAAGACCTTGTTGATATCACAACCACCTCCCATCTCCTCCAAAATTGAATCACAACACAGTGACTATAGAGGAAGAGGTCAAAGTGTCAGCAACTATGCGGTTGCTCAATTTTGTTTCATGCATGTAGGAGATTTCGTCCAACAAGGAAGCATCGACCAATATCTTCGTGATTGAGAATGACCAGTTGGAGATCTCCCCAACAGATCCTTCATTTGCTAACCAGTTCCAAAGTTTCACTAGCTAAGTCCCTTCGATAGAAAATCTCAGCCTTCCTTGTGCAACTTTCACACTAGGACCGTAAGAGCTCCCTCTTTTGGAGATGGTGTTGCAAGTCCATCATAACCAATTGTCGCTTTCTCTTTTCAACAACCCAACCTTTAGAATCGCTACGATACTACTTCAATCAGGATTGTGTTAGGAATTAAATGCCCTAATTCGAAAGTAACGAGAGCAATAATAATAAACGCAAAAAAAAGGAAAAATAAACATGGAAAAACACAACAAGATTTATATAGGTTTGCCTCAAGGTGAGATGCTGTCTTCCACCGCTGCAATAATCCACTATGAAGATGAAATAGTTTACAAGATAAATCACACACTTACATGTGTTTATCTCTAAACCCTCGGGCTGCAACTCGAGATGCTCCTCGGTATAAGATGATCATACCCTAATAGCGGCACCCCTCAATTATAAAGAGATAATTAGGGCAACCGCGTTACAAGAGTGAAATTTCCAAACTGCCTTTAATGAAATATCATTTAATATATCGTGGACCGTCGCAACCAACTCAACATAGGTCGTTAATTAGGCTCTACAACTTAACAGATTGGTATTGGAAAGTTTTCCTCCTTGATGAATTTACTATGGGAGTTGAGAAATAGAACACAAGGAGAATGTTTCTAATGGGTCACCTAGGTCAGGTCTGGATCAACTTCATCTAGTCTAGAAAACAAAAATTGGTTTGATTTGGTTAATGAGTTGTTCATTGTTGATGAAATTATTATTTCTAGTTTTGATGGGAGATCACACGAAGTGATTTGGCTCGAGGTCACCTCTCTAGTGTTGGTTTACTTATCTACATTGGTTGTGTATCTCCAAAAATTATGCTCACCCCTAGGAACTTCTTTGAGATCATACTCGGTTCAACTTGTTTATTATTTTACAATTTTACTATTATGGTGTCCCCAAGTATTTTTTAAATGTCACATTCTTTATTAATTTTACAAGAAAGTCCTTAATTACTTCCTTGGTTTGAAGAAGAGTGTTGCACTATCACCTCTTTCTATTTTAAGTTTTTAGGGTTAGTTTTGTGTTGCATTCTTGCCTCCTTATGTTTGAATTACGATGTGCTACTATAATTGTTTTCTTCTAATATTTCTTCAATTTATCAATTTTTCCCCACTTAGAGTAATGTCAAGACCCACTACTTCAAAGTATATGAGTGTGCCTAACATCTAACGTGAGTCAAGTCATTTTATTCCTCGCCCAATAGGTGTTTTTCTAATTTACCTTTAAAAAATGAATAGTATCTTTTTCATGCAAAAAATTAGACATTTTTTTACTGTTTAAATTGAGCGGAGTTTTTTTAGATTATAACTATTTTGATTGGTGTAGGGAGTTTTATCATACGACTAAAAATGATTTTCTTCTCCCGTATTTATTATGTCCAAGCATGCCCTTTTTATCGCAACAAGAGGAGGAGAAGTACAAGAATAAGTACAAAGAAAGAGGTACTTTATTTTATATAACCAAAATAATCAAGCAAGGGGGAGCTCAAAAGATGATGATTTTGCTTCGATGAAGAAATTTTCAGCCAAAGTAGATTGAAGACCAATAATTCCTTTCCTTGCAAGCTGAAGTTATAAACTTTAATTTAAAGGGGAGTATTCAAGAATAAATATTAAAAATTTTTACATGACTATCATGGATAGGTATCTCATGGGAAGGGGCGCTAGCCAACGAGGAAGTTTAGTATTTTCAAATTTTTACTTTGTTAAGAATTGTTTAATTGTTCTAGAATTTATTTTAAGTAGTTTTTTTACTTTGAATATGATTAAGAATTCTATTATAGGTGTAATTGAGACTTTAAAATGAGAGATGAAGGATGCAAAGAGTGTCGAGTGAGCAAGTGAAAGTAAATTCAGAGGGTGTACCCTTGGATTTCCTTTCACTCATTTTACACTAGAACGACTGCTTTCACTTTCCTTAACAGGCGCACACTAACGGTTTTGGGTAAGTCAAAGTGAATTCAAATTCACTTTCATTTGGTAATATGGGAGTAATTCGTGTATGATTCATTTTAGATATAAGGTGAGAAACGTAGAGAGAGAGAAGAAGAGAGATAAAACCGAATTTGTAGTGCAGAACGAGATCAGGGTCGGCGTTGAAGAAAGAATGGTAGGAGAGGGGAAGAACATAAACTAAGAAATTGGTGAAGCACTAAGAATTATTAATGAAAACTTCGGATTGCAGACATAAACAAAACAAAATAGAAAAATAAGAATTAAGAGTGGGAGAAATTATCTCTAGTTTAGAAGGAAAAAAATTCAGTAAAATAAGTAAAAATTAATTATATCTTCTATCAAATCAGCTCTTAAAACATGAAATTCATAAGCCCAACTCTCTTTCCATGGTTAGCTACTGCAGACATCTCTATTTTTCAAACCTCCTCCTTAGGGGTGGCATCGAGCTGAGCCCGAACCTGCTTATGTTCGAGCTGAGTTTGATTTAAATATTTTGAACTCGAGCTCGAGCCTAAAATTGTTATCACTAATAATTTTAATCGAGTTCGAGCCAAGCTCGAGCTTCAACATTCATTTAAAACTTTTCAAAAAATACATGTCTCGAGTTCGTGCTCCAACATACATTTAAAACTTTTCAAAAAATACATGTCAAATAAATTGTATATAAAATTATACATATATTTTACATAAAATTAGGAATGACTTCTACTTAAAATTGGGCATAAGGGTAGGCATCGAATCCAACTGAGTCCGAACTTGTTCAAGCCGAACTTGATTTAAATATTTCGAATCCGAGCTCGAGCCGACCCTAGCCTCGAACCTAAAATTGTAATTGAACTCGAGCCTAATAATTTTAACTGAGTTCGAGTTTAACCTACATTTAATACTCGATATAAAATATATGTCAAATAAATTATATATAAAATTATGCATACATTTTGAAAAAGGAATGATAGGGGAGGTTCAGGATTGAATTTCAATAATGGATTAAAATGCACCAATATTAGTCTTTTTTACTCCAAATGTTGTCTAGCTTGTTTTGTAATTTTTGAATCTGGCCATAAATTTAGTATGACCTCCTTAGTGCCCCTGGTTGAAAATTTTTTTTCTAAGAAAAACTAGAAATATTTTTCCTATGATACATATTTCTAAAAAAACCTTTAAATAAAATCCTATTACTATTAGTGACTTATTAGAAAATTACAAGAAATATTTTAAATTTTTCTTAGGAAAGTTAAATGGACCTCTTATTGTCTCTTCTACGGAAATAAATAAAAATTCATAATCAATCTAATATATTACTATACTTATCAATAAATTTTTAATCAAATAAAATGTCAAACACAAAATTGCAATGAAAATTGTCTTATACTAAAAGTATTACAACATCAACTGTCATATACTTATTTAAAAAATTTCTATACGGTTTTCTAGCCTATTTTGGCAGGAAAATCTTACTTAGAAAATTATATGATTTTTTTAATAAAAAATTTCAATTAGAAAAATGTTTACAAAAGTACATGAGACACTAATAGTCCCTAGAAACTTATTTCTACTAAAATATATTTTTAATTTCTTCAATAACCATGAGGAAGAGAGTTTAAGGAATTTTTATTTTTTTTCACTTTTATGATCTTGCACGTGTGAAATCGTGCACGCTGCGGCGCGGGGGGGAGGGGGGGGGGGGGGGGGGTGTGGAAATTATTTATCCGCTGAACTTAGGTATCCGCCGAGACGGCGCGGAGGAAGGGGGTTACGGCGCCAACGAGGCCTTGTCGTCGGGGATGACGACTGGGACGAAGGCAGCGACGACGACGGAAACATAGGCAAAGGCTAGGGGAGGAAGAAATCGAATGGACGACCACAGAGGCGGTCGACGAGCAGCTGTCATCAGTGACAATAATTGATAGGACGGGCTCGACGGTGACGAGGGGAGGAAAAAATTCCCCCTCCCCCTCGTTCCCTCCCGGTCCCGACTTAGTTCGTTAACAATCCGGCTCGCAAGCCGTCGAGCTAAACCTAGATTCGGTTGAACTTGGCTCGTACAGGGATACCAAATTGAACCGAGCCGCTCGCAAGCTGGCTCGGTTCGAAGCCTCCCCTACTCTCTGCTACTAGATGTTTCTTTCTCCAAAATCGTTCTTTCTCCACCAATCCCTTGCCCTTTAACTCTTGTTAGAGCCCTCTCTCTCATTTGTTGATGTCGAATGCTTCTTTTTGAGTTCTCTTTATCTCATTCAAAGGATCTATCTTATTCACTCCAACATTTTTGTATACTTCCTATTGCTAGCTTTCCCTCCTTGGTTCACTCCTTCGATATCAACTCAAAGTTGGATTTGACAAATGTGAAACACTGCTTTCAATCACCCTAGCAGTCATCAAAGGAAGTGTAGAAGTAGGGTCTCTCACCTTTGTCGAAGAATCTCGTCGGATTACTGCATGTTTCGACAATTGAAGAAGTCGACAAAATTCATGAGGTGTGATAGGGGGTTTTGTCTTTGACGCCCGTTCTGGCTGCTGTATCACGATGCATCTCCTCACCCTCCCTCCACACACCCTAATCCTTTTAAATAATACTCGTTTTACAGGTTTCTACGAAAAATAACACAATTGCCATTGGCCACCAGAGGGTGACGCAGCCTGCTGTATGAGTATTCTATAAAGTGAGAAGCACGTGCTGGGCTCGAAGACTTATAGAGCTCCTGACGCGTAGGTGAACGGCCATTTTTTGGAGTCTTATAAGCTTCTCACTGTACAGTTTATGTACAGCGATCAAAGCCCAATTATATAGAAATTTTCTTGGAAGGGGAAGAGCATCAGTGGGTTTTGATTTCCTTTTTCTGACCAATAACTCTTTGACTCTCTGAGGTTTCTTTCGGTTTTGCCTCTTCCATTTTGGCTGCAGGAGCAGGTTTTTCTCTGAATCCTTTTATTTTTATTTTTTTGAAAATGTGAAATTTTGAGGTTTGGGGCTTGAATGAGAGATCCTTTTTGCTATTCATCTCCTTTCCAAGTGAATTTCTTTGGAGACATGTGTTCATTTTATGAGCTTTCTAGCTTTGTTTGCTTTTAGGTGGCTTTCTGTTTCCGTTATCTTGGTTTGAGATCGTACATAGTTATTTGTCCTGAACGTGGTAATCCACGGAAGTTCTTTCTTGTTTCTTTCTTTTTCTTCTATGTTTTCTTTCTGTGTTTTTTTCAAATTTAATGTTCGTTGAGTCTATTAACTAGGCCTTTCTATTGCCGTTCGGGTTTGGACTTGAATCCCTCAGGATGAATTATAAGCTGCCATTGCAGACATGATTTTTACTTAAATAGAGAGTAAATATTGAAGCGGTTATGATTTGGTTCCGTCCAGAATTTGGTCACTGTTTTCTTGCGTGAATTATGTGATCTCTAAGTGGTGCTTCAAGTTTTACCGTTAAACGGAACTGTAGCGACAATCTTCCTTTTGGAGGTTACGTTGACCTTTCAGATTTTTTAATAGACGGTTCCTAGGTCATTTATACAAGTAAGTAGATTATGCCTCTCGATATCTGAGTAGTTCTTCTCCTACATGTGTACTTGTTATGGCTTCAAAGTGAAATTGGGCCAATATAATTGATAAATCACCAAACCTCCTGCTAATGTTGCTTTATGGGGTTTCCCATGTGATTTTGTCACCAATTTCCATTTTTTTTCTTTTTTCGTAATGTTGGTGATTATACCACACTTATACTTCAATCCTTGGTGAAACCTGAAGCCGAGACTTCTCAATATCCTTCACCAACTGCAGAATTCTTATCAGGATTCTTTTGCCAAACTACTTCATCAGTTTTCACCTTTCTCTATGGAAACCTCTCTGGCTTGAAAGTTGTTTCATGGGCTACAAGCACTCATCTTATGTTATTCTTGAACTTAATCTTTCCTAGGGGGAGAAATGCCTGTTGAAAATGTTCTGAACCTGTTTTGCAGTCTCATTATCCTCTTTTTTAATTAGTTATCAACCACTCTTCTAGTGTTTGAAATCCGGGTGACTTATTAAATCTTGCTTGTTAGTTTGGTATAAGATGGTACTTCATTTGTTACCCTACATTTCAAAACTACTGATGTGCCATTGCGCTATAGGTTTGTCTGTGTGGTTGTTGATGTTTGTCGTTGATGCTTGAACTTCTGGACACTGCTGGCTTTTTTTTTTCTGTATTTTAAATGTTTCTCTTGTGATCTGGCCTCATTTGTTTAGTTAACATTGATATTGTTACCTTAAAAGAGCCTCTCACTGAGAATGCAATGACCAGTGCAGTGTTGAGTCTTTTGGGAGCATTATAAACATGGCATTCTAGTTTGTGTTGATAGTATGAAACCTGGCAATCTTATTGTTGAAACAAAGTACTCAATGAGTTGGCTGTTGGTTATTGCATTTGGAAGAAAACTCTAATCTAACTTTATAAATCCACTTGATTGATTTCCTCCTTGAAACACAGAAAATCATATTTGTTAGGGAACAACTCTCTTTTCTGATTATAGGATTATGCTGCACCTCTTTGCCTTTCAGGTATTTAGTCTTCATTATTGTGCATTGAGGAGGCCTTTCAATGTTTGTCATTCTATGTTTATATGGAGAGTAGGTTGTTGCAACATGTTGCTCTATAGTGGATACTCTTATTTATACATTAGAGGCAGTGACATCCTCAGCAAAGACAGTCCAGTATGCACTCCATTAGGTTCAAGTATCTGTGATTTGTATAAGTTTTCATTTGAAAAAAACACAAACAAACTCAAGTATGACCTATCTTACAAATGTTTTTGAAGACGGTCGAGTTGGATTTGAAAATTTTCGAGTAATGTATGTTTGAAATGAATTTTTTTTTAAAAAAGCAAGGTTGCAGAATGGAGTAAAAACACTTCTTTTGAAATTAAATTCAGTTGAATCAGTAATTACTCGGTTAATATTCAATAACCAAGATTTAATTGTGGAGTCCTTTTTAAAGTTGGACTGTTATTATCAACAGTGTCTATACCCCAAACAGTCTGATCAGTATTTCAAGTAAAATCTAGTTATTTCCAAATTATTGAGCACTGACATTGCTCTGCAACAAATGGAAGAGGAAACAACAAGAATCTTGGACGACTTGAAGCTTAAATAAGGAAGGGATAAACAGAATTTTGGTTTTGATATCATGTCAAAATCAGGGACTTAAATTCAAATTTAAAACATGCAAATGTAAGAGATTTGATTTTTTTTTATTTTATCCCAGGCAATGTGCTGGCGTTTCTTTTTTCTTCTTTCATTTTATTTTGGGGGTTGTGAAGATGTGTGCTTGTGCATTGATACACTTCTTTCTTTTTGTTTACATTTATGTGGTGCTTTCTAGTAAAAATATCTGTACGTGTAGATTGTAATTTGTTATTTTGGATGAGCTGAACTTCTGAACTCATTTTTTTAATATTCTGCTTTCACTCATGCTCAACTACAGATGACAAAAGACCGCCCATCCAGTGAAGTTCTGAAGGTCGTTTTTCCCCTACTCGATGGCAAAGATCTAGCTTCTTGTATGAGTGTTTCTCGCCAGTGGAGGGACATTGCTAGGGATGATTACCTATGGAAATGTATTTGTGCCAAGAGGTGGCCATCCATGTGCAAGAGACCCTCCCCTCCCATGGTGTCATACTACAAACTGTATCAGACTTTCTCCAAGCGCCACCCACATCGAATGCTACTACCACCTCGTCTCTCTTTTCATGACTTGGAATTTTATATCGACCTCTGGTCTGAAGAAACTCTTCTCTTCTCTGAAGTTGTCCTGGGCACCACACTTGAAGCAGGTATCAAGCACTTGCCACCTGGTGTCTGTGATGTGTTGCGATACCATTTAGAGGGTCCAGATTACAAGATGACCATGCCCATTAATCCTCAGTTTGCCATTCCCTTAAGCCAGGCAGTTAATGTGTCTTTGTTTGTGTGCCGGAAGGACACAAATAAGATTGCTTGCATTGTGAACAGGTCTCTGTTTGATTACATTGATGCATCTGCTTTCCGTGCTCATGCATTTGACTACCTCAACTTTGCTCCTGTCTACCCTTTTGTATCTGGGATTAGGGCTTGGGTTTCCTTACTTTTCATCAAGGATGACAATGATCAAGTTATGGATGTGTTTGGGCTTGAGATGGATTTCTGTGATGCTGCAACTTCAAAAGAAGAGGTGCTGTGGCTGCTAGACATGCTTGATTGGAAGTGAGATGTTTTACAGTCATGAAATGGAGATAAGTGCAGATTTTGTGTATATTTCATTTGCTTCCGAGTCTGTGAAGGGCATTGCAGTGGCAAGAGCATCGGTGAGAGCCTCGTCTCTGTGAGATAACTTTTATCTTCCTAGTCCATTTTCATTTTTCCTGTTTGTACATATTTTATCTTTTCCTTAATAAAGATTTAGAAGGATTATACAGCTTGAGCGACTAGGGAACTGGTTTGTCCCTGGTGTAAAAAAAAAAAGCCTCTCCATTGGGATTTATGACAGGGAACGACTGAAGGCCCCAGCCTGAGTTTTCATGTTCTTGAGCGGACAAGCCCTGCGTTCTTCATGAATCCTTGGTTACTTCGAAAGCTTGAAAATGAAATTTGATCACTATATGATCGTTGTCACAAAAAAACAATTAGTGTTTTTATCTATTTGAGTCAACTTGGTTGAGATTTTGTTCAACTCAGTGCTTTTCCCCTTGTTCGCCTCTACCTAGAATTTTTTTTTTTTTTTTCAAATTCTCAAAGAGTCCATTTTAATACAATTCTTAAATTTCTTCTTGAATTGATAATTATTTAAATATTCTATAATTAGTTTATTTTTATTTTATTATTCTTAAAAACTCCAGTTCAATGTAAATAATTAATTTATTTTTATAAAATTAAAAAATTATAGAGCCCACTAAATAAATATGTTATTCATATTTTAATTTTATCTACAAATTTTGTAATTCATATTATCTTACCCCTTTGAGTAAAAAAGTATTTAATTTATATTATTATTATTATTATTTATTTTTAATCCATTTATTTGTGGTTTAAATTAAAAATTGGGTTTATTTGGGAATTGGTATGTGTTTGTGTGTTGGATGGATATCATGCTCCTAATTAGGGGTGGACATGGGTGGGGTTAGTCAAAGTTGGGTTAGATTTAAATCGGTTCAGAGTTGGGTCCAAATTTCATTTGAGTTTTGATACAGAAATAAAAAGAAAAAAAATAAGAATTTGATCATTATTATTTTAAAAAATAATAAAAAAATAAAAAATTGATGATTATCTAATTTTACTGATTATTTTTAGAAATAATAATAGTTAAATTTATTTTTTACTTTTTCTCTAAAAAAAATAGGCAAAGAGAAAACGAGATTTCTAAGAGAACCGAACCAAGAGACGGGAACCGGTCCGATTCACTCGATTGCTCTTGTAACGACCCGACCCTGTCTAAGCCACTGCGAGAGGTATCTTCTTCCCTCTGCCCTCTCCGGTCTGCCTTTCCAAAACCAAGGTTGCTCATCAAGTGCAAAAACAGAGCAAAGAAACGGAGAGAGAGACATCGGAGAACCGGCCATGGGGGCAAGAGCGATGGTGACTGCGCTGGTCATGGCGACAGTGGTGGCGGTGGTAATGGGGGCGTCGAATTCTAACCTCGTTTACAGTCCGTGTGCGGACGCGAAGATTCAGCGATCTGATGGGTTTACTTTTGGCATCGTGTTTGCGCCGCGAACTTCCTCCTTCAAGGGTCAGGTGCAGCTCTCTCCCTGCGATCGGCAGCTCAGTCTAGCCGGCAGTGCGCAACTTGCTATTTTTCGGCCCAAAGTTGATGAGATCTCTCTGCTTACAATTAATACAACATCCCAATTCGCTCCCGTATGTGTTCCCCTCTTCCCGTATTTTCCCTTTCCTCTCCAATTTTTATTTTCAGTTCATTTCAGTTTGTGAATGATTTTTTTTCTTTTTTTCATCCTGGAACAATTTCGGGGTTAATACATTCATAGACTTAGGGTTTCGTTTTCCGAGTGGTAGAGTGATTTTCCCCTTCTCTTATTTCATTTCTTAATCTAGAGATCGAATTGCTGAAGTTAAAAATGGAATAGGAGTTTGTTTATCTGCTCTGATTGTTAAGTGTCTCTCTGTGTTTTCTTATCAAAATCAAACTTATTGAAATAAAATAAGTAAACAATCGGAATTAGCTAGCAGAGAAACCTTTTAAAAATGGGCTCATAGAGACAACATGGGCACAAGGGTTACACTTTTCCAACGTTTAGGAAGACTTTGTCCTGGCTTCAGGACATTGTCAAGCGTTCAACAAGCTTGTCCAACGCTGCATTTGCTTTCCATTTGTACAGGGAGATACGGAACTTTTTTCTCTTTAAGCTAAATATGAACTGACTGCATTGAAAAGTTTCTAGAGATGAAACTACCTGTAAATTTTTTGAAGCAAAAAACTTGGAAGGAGTTTGCCTTTGGGCCTTTGTTATGTTTTATGTCTGGCTTATTATATGATATTAGGATCTTGTGCTCCATTATAAGGTTGTGCATGATTTGGAGAACCTTGAAGAATTGCACGTCAGTTAACTGATACTGCTTGAAACTATTATCAGTACTAGTAAAGAGAGATGGTTTGTTCGATTCTCGGGCTCCATTACTATGATGTGGTAAAAAGATGCATCAAGGTTGGGTAGTCTGTGGAGGGCCCTAATTTGGATCTGTTAATGTGCAACTTCAAAGTGACAAATTTGTTATCTTAACTGGGAGGTCTATGTTGTCTAGAACTTTGACCATGTTTTGTGGTTAAGAAGCCTATGCCATTTTTATCTGCATTATTGGCTTTCTGTCTATTTATGCGTTTTTACTTCAGCAGCTTGAAAGCTTGGTATGTCTGTCATTTCCAAGGTTGAAATATTTAGATAATCTGTAGATGGGAATCTTGTATCAGTGATCACATCTGAAGTGTTATAAAATTATATGTCTTGAATGCAAGTGTCATGTGTATATCTTATCTCAGAGAGCATGCTTGCATGTCTGAGTAGTTAGTTCTGATTTTCTCAATTGGTTGGGTTTTTCTATTTCGTTTTTAATTACCGGCTTAAAATAAAGCTGACTGAAAGACCTAGAATGAATCCCTTGTTCCAAATTTAAACCCTATTAATGGCATGTGGACCTTTTTCTTGGACATTTAATCCCCTTGAATCCAAAGAACAGTGTTTTATGAGTTAAATAAACTAGTTTGGCTAATATGTGGTTAGAAAAAATTAAAAATATTGTTTTTGGTTAGTCCTATTGTAGCCGTCAAATGAAAATGAAAAAACTACATGAAAATGGTGTTTGGATGGGGTTGGACAGGCCAACTGGTGTAAATGTTGACTTCGAACGTTTTTTTAAATGTCTTTGTGTGTTGTCGTGTGTCTAGAGCTATTTTGTCATTCCTCATTTTTTGGTAAAATAAAATTCAGGAAAGATTTGGAGGTTACATGGTAGCATTTGCTGGTCGGAAATATGCTGCAAGATCCGTTCCAAACTTTGTTGCGAATGACACTTACACCATCACAAGCTTCACTCTGGTAATGAATAGTTGTAATCTGATATTTGCACTATTCAGAAGAAATAACATTGTGTTTTTTTCTGTAGGTTTTTTAATGTGTCTTTTATGCTATATTTTCATCCTTTTCACCCTTTTCTTTCTAGGTTATTGAGTTTCAGAAAGGTACATTGCAGAACTTGTATTGGAAGAGAGATGGATGTGCTTCCTGCTCTGGGAAGTCGAATTTTGTTTGCCTTAACAAGGTAGACTGTGCTATCAAGACCTCCGACTGTAAACACAAGGGTGGGTCAGTTGACTGCAGCCTTGGCATTCAGTTGGCTTTCTCGGGTACAGATAAGCATCTATCAGTCCTTAACTCATGGTATGAGGTGTCCAACCTGAGGCAGTACTCTCTCTATGGCCTCTATTCAAATCTCAAGGACTCACTCACTGCCCAGTATGACAGCTTCTTCTAGGTGGCTGATTGTGTCTTGCTATTCTTGCAGAGTGGTATTGTTACCACTTGACGTTACAAATTTTTCTTTGCTATTTAACATGAGAGGCTCTTGTACAACTTCACCTTTCTGTCATTTGTATCTGTTTTCTCATTTTTCTGAAAAGTTTCGCAGAGTTTCTTCATTTTTCCTTTTTGGAAATGTTCTTCTGTAAATTTGCATATTTAACAGAAATTGAATTACTTTGTTGTGTATCCATCATTAATTTCTGTTGACAGGCTGTTATCCTTGCACTACTTCATTGTGTTATTTTTTATTGCATAAAAATTTGTTGTTATTCTTGATTCTATTTCTTCATATTTTATATTTATCTATTCCGAAAAGCCTTTTTTTTAATTTTCAAGAAAGAAAACTCTGATCTAGTCTGTTTGGCTATGACTTGCCTGTTTACTCTGTTTTGAGCAATTGGAGATGTCAAATCAGGTGGTATCTCAAATCTAAAGATGTTTGGTGCTTGTATCTGTAAGTAGCTAGTTTCACTCTGGAACAAGGTAAAGTTTATCAGTTTTCATTAGCTTCTTTTTTGGAGATCAAGAGGAGGCTCACCCCTCTTTGTATATGCTTGGAGAGAGAGGGAGGATCCCCTTCCCTCAATATGTGCACAAAGAAAGGTGAGAGAGAACCCTTCTCATGACTGTTTGTCAGGGTGATTGTGGAGATGCTGCTCCTCTCTCAAGAGAGACAGAGAGGATAGGGACGGCTCCTGCTCCCTTTCTGGAAGAGGTGCCCAACCCTCTCGTAAAAAGAGACGAAAGGAGTAGATTCAACAATTTTGTAAATAAATTGTTTTATTTCACTTCTTTGTAAAATTTAAATTAGTGGGACAACACTAATTTTGGTTGCATCAAAGTTCTAAACCAACACTAATTTTGGTTGTATCAAAGTTCTAAACTTACTCTTAGAAATTTAGAACACACTAATGGGTGTGTTATATTTGTCCACTAAATCTTAATTAGAAGACTATAAGAGAAGCATGATAAAGTTGTGGCTGTATGTTTAGAAATTAGCCTTTAATTTTCGATTGGAGGTAGCAATTTTCATAAAAAATCATGCCATAGGAAAAACGTTCCGGGTCCACCAATTTCACTTTTATGTATTACTAACAGTCCTAATGTCTGTGCTAATGAAATTGATTTCAATGGACTCACACCCAACTTTACTAGCAATGAAAATAAACCTAACTGTAAGCTTATTTAGATTCATTTTTATCTTTTGTCTGTATGAGCTAGGGTTCATCTAGTAGGACCTTGGTGTTTAGGAGTCTCCTATATCTTATTGTAAAATATGTGCTCTTGTGGATGTTGCCGCCTTAGGTTTGCTGTACTGGTATGGTATGGGTTACCAAAAGTCCCAAGCAAACTGGCTTGACAGGAGCAGATTTGACCAAACACTCTTTTCCCTCAATTGTTACACTTAGTTTCAATTTGCTTATATATCTACCATATGTGTTTTTTTTTTTTCATTTTTGTAACCCAAGAAATCATGCATTCTGGTGATATCTACACATCAATAGGCTCAGTTTTAAAAGGTTTCCATGAGTTTCTCTAAGTTTTTAGGATTAACAGTTCTTTTGACTTACTTGCAGCAACATGCCTTCATAATATAGGCAGACCGATTCGATATTATTATGATTTTAGCTTTCAGAAAGTAGAGGGTGCATAATTCAATTCTTATTGTTCAACGATCGTTAACATTGTTAGTAACTCTCAGATATTTGCGCCAATAAATAGAATTGAAATGCAAGATTTAAGTTAAGTATATTCTCTTTATTGGCTTGTGCAGATAAATTATGGATATAGTTATTGGTGGGCTTATTATGTTGCTGTTTTTTTGTTATTTGCATCTTATATCTTTGATAGATTCACCTAGTTCTTTTGAAGCATCATAGTAAGCACAGGAATTACTTTGGCAATCCTACTTTTAAACCTTTTCAGCACTTTAAAGTTAATGCTATGACAAAATTACTCATCTTGATCATTCACCATGTTTGCTTTTGTTAAATTGATGAAGTATGTGCTATGTCTACAAAAAAATTACTTTATGTTAAGGTATAATTGTAACTTGAAGTCAAGCCAGTAAATTTGAAAAAGAAGAAGAAGGAAGAGATTGTCCTCAGGAGCATGCGTCTATCGCTTGGCCTCTTTGTGTTGTTTCCTTTTCATTAAAATGTTCTGCTTTCATTTGTGGGCATCCTTTCTTTTTGTGATTTGAATTAGTTGCAAGCACCTCAACAAAATGGCAAAGCAAATGTTCTCTTTTGTCTTAGGAAATTCAATGAAAAATATCATTTGTAAAGTTTAGGAGGCTTCTTCTCCAAGTCTAAATTGATGTGTGTTTATTATTCTATTACAATGACTCTTATGTTTTTTATGACTGAGCGTTAGTGTCCCTGGTTGAAAATTTATATCCTTGGAAAAACTAAAAAATGCGTTTTTTAGGATCCAAGAAACCTTTAATATAAATTTCTATTAGTGTTTTATTAAAAATTATATAAATTTTTTCTTATAACTGTTAGTGTAAATTTTAAATTACAATTCTTTTCTCTTCAAATTGAAGACAAACTTTGATGTTTAGAGCTTTATAAGAAAACAAGTGATTGACTCTCCAATAGACCATGAAAACACTTCTACAAAAGGTGGCTTTTATGAAAAATAACTTAAATATGAAGTTTCTTATTGAAAAAAACAATGTTGCCATACATGACTTTTGGACTAACATGGGTAATGATTTTCGGATGTGGATTAAGACCTTTTTTTTTTCTCTGAATTAAGGCTTTGTTAGTGCTATGTGTAAGTGAGGAGTGGTTAGTGTACTTGGGAAGTGAAATTACCTAGTGAAAGTGAATTATTTTTATTTCTTGTTAGTGTCCCTAATGGAAAATATAATGTAAAGTAATTTTTTGTATTAGTAGGCAAAATGGAAAGTATAGTGGAAAATACAAAATAAAATTATTAATAAAATAAAATAATAGATTTAACTTTTATAATAAAATTTTAAACTTTTATATTAATAAGTTAAGGCAGATTTAACCTATCTAAATTTAAAATAATTTACATATTCAATTAACTTTACTTATTTAATTAAATATATTCAAGTAAAATACTTTAACAATTTTTATAACATCTAATTACTTAATCAAATTGTTACTTTTAATATCTAAATTCTCACTCTTAAAATAATAATTAACTATAATATTAAATTTCATTAAATTTGATAATAAAAAGGGCATTTTTGTTATACTAAATTAATTTTATAATATATTTTTATTTAACTAAACTAAAATAGTTTTAACTTGTTCTGAATTAATAAAATATTAAACAAATACTTACTTTAATAATATTCAAATACTTCATCAAATTGTTACTTTTGTAATATCTAAATTCTTGCTCTTAAATTTGAAATCAAATATAATATTAAAAAAATAAATTTATTTAAAAATAATAAATAATTTATTGTATAAAATTACTTTGATAGATATAATTTTTATAAGATAAGCTTATTTAACTATTATGTCAATAAACTAAAATAAATTTTAATTTTTTTCTAAATAATAAATAAATAAATAATTTAAAACTATAATTTTAATTAAATATATACAATCAAATACTTAAACAAATGCTTAATTTTATAATATCCAAATGCAACCGATAAAGGGCAAAGTAAGTAGGGCAAAAGCGTGAGAATGACTGTGTGCGTGAGTTAAAGTGAATTCACTACCATTAGACTGATTTCTCTTTCACTTATGTTTCTTAAGTATAAATGAAAGTGATATCCCTAAGTTATTCATTTTAACAGGTTTTAAGTCATTTTCACTTTAAAGGGCATTAACACGGCCTAAAGTGAATTCACCTTCAAATGGCCTATTTGTAAGCACAGAAAAGAAAATAAAAGGGTAAAAGGATAAAAAGGTAAAAAAATATAAACTTGAAAACAAATAATAAAAAAAATATTACTAAATTTATTTTATTTTTTATTTTTTATTTTCCATATATATATATTTCCTTTCTTTCTTTTCCCTCTCTTCGTCTTCTATTTCTCTTTCTTTCTTTTCTCTCTCTTCGTTTCTCTTCCTTTTCATTTCCGTCCACTTTTCACTTTTCTGTGTTCCAATTTCTAAACACAGCCTTCCTCACTCCCACGTTCCCTTCTCGCTCTAGCTTTCCGCTGTCCTCTGCCCACGCTCGCCGTCGTCGATCTGTTCGCCGTCGATCGATTCTCCTCTTCCTGCTAACCATCTCTCCGGGTCTCATTTGCGTCCTCGTCCCTCCTCGGCTTCTCTTCTTCTCTGCTTCAACCGTGCCCCTCCACATCTCATCTGCCGACGTCCTTCTCATTTTCTCTCATCGTCTCTTTCTCTCGCCGCCCCTCTCTCAGACCCTATCCCTAAATTTCTCTCATCTCAACCTCGTCGCCCCTCTCTCAGACCCTAACCCTAATTTCTCTCATCTCATCCTCGTCGCCCCCTATCTTGAGCCCTCAACCCTAAATTTCTCTCAATTTCTGTAACCCGAAATTAAAAAACCTCTCACATCACACCAAAGGTACTGTACTCTAGCCCTATCTGTGACTTTTTTAAATTTCTGCGAATTTAGGGTTTTTCTTCAATTGTTCGATAATTATCTTTAATTTATGTGTTTATGGTTGATATTAAGTGTTTAGTTTAATAAATTATGTTAATAATTAATTAATAAATTTAGTGAAATTGGATTGGTAATGAATTACAGTAAATTAATTTTTTTTAAACTGAAATTAAATATCTGTATGTCTTTAAATTTTGCATTACTTTAAATGAAATTAATTTATGTTAATAAATTCTGTGTTATTTCATTGAGTTGATTACAGTAAATCAATTTTTTTTAAACTGAAATTAAGTATCTGTATGTCTTTAAATGAAATTAATTGCTGTTATGATTCAATTTCCGTATTTAATTGCATTAGTTGATTTAATTTCATGTTATGATTTAATTTATTTGAATTTATGTTAATTGATGATTTTTTTAAATTTAATTTAATTGCACTGTTTAAATGAAATTAATTTATGTTAATAAATTCTGTGTTATTTTATTGAGTTGATTACAGTAAATCAATTTTTTTTAAACTGAAATTAAGTATCTGTATGTCTTTAAATGAAATTAATTGCTGTTATGATTCAATTTCCGTATTTAATTTCATGTTATGATTTAATTTATTTGAATTTATGTTAATTGATGATTTTTTAAATTTAATTTAATTGCACTGTTATTTTCTGTTAATTGATGACTTGATTGATGGATTACCCCCTAAGTCCTAACCCTAACCCTAAATTGATTTCCCTAATCCAAATTCCTAAACTCCTAAACCCTACATCCTCTATCCCTAAACCCAAACACTAAATCCTAAGCCCAAACCCAAACCCTAAACTTTAAACCTAACCCTGACACGATTGCCCTAAATCGTAAGCCCAAACCCAAACCCTAACATGAATACCCAAACCCTAAAATAATTGAGGGAGGGTGGACTGGGGTAGGAAAAAAATAGGAAAGGGGAGGCAAGCCGAGGGTGAGGGGGGGAGAATGAAGAAAAAAAGGGTTGGGGGGGGGGGGGGGGGGAAAGAAGGGACTTTTCTTTTTCTCAAAAGCTAAAGAGAGGGGTGGTGGGGGACTACCAATTTTTTTCTTCTCCCTCCTCAAACCCTTCCTTTAGTTTTTGAGAAAAAAAGTTAAGTACAACTATCTTATAAGAGTTATAGGCTAATTTTATATGATAAAATATCCTATTTATATAAATTAATGATGGTTGATATTATATTTAATTACTAGTTTAAGAGTGAGAATTTAGATATTGCAAAATAACAATTTGGTTAACTATTTTGATATTATAAAAGCAAACATTTGTTTAATTATTTTATTCTTATATATTTAATTAATTAAGTAATCCTAATTTATTATTTATTATTTATTAATTTATCACAAGTTAAAATCTGTCTTTATTTTATCAATAAAAAAGTTAAGTAAAAGTTATAAAAGTTAAATCTATCAGAATTTTTTATTAATAAAAAATCTCTATGCACTTCACACATTGTGCACACAAAGACAAAAAAGTTGTTTACTCTGTATTTTCTAATATGCACACTAACACAAAAAAGTAATTCACTTTCACTTTCAGGGGGGTTTAGTGCATTTTCAAAGTGAAATGGAAATTGAAAGTGAATGACCTAGTGAAAATGAAAGTGAATTACTTTTTTATGTTAGTGTGTATAACGGAAAGTGCAGTGCAAAGTACTTTCTTGTGTTACTGTGCACAATGGAAAATGTAGTGGAAAATGGAGAAGGTATTTATTAATAAAATACTTTGATAGATTTAACCTTAATAAGATAGTTTTATTTAACTTTTTTATTAATAAAATAAGATAAATAAGTAGGAAATAAAAAAAATATTTAATTAAATATAAAAATACAATACTTAAAAAAAAACGTTTACTTTTATAATTTTCATGTGCTTAATCAAATTGTTACTTTTAAAATATCTAAATTCTCACTCTTAAGTTATTAATTAAATATAATATTAAAAGTTATAAATTTAAATAACTATTTAAAGATGGTATTTTATTATATAAAATACTTTGATAAATTTAAATTTTATAAGAAGGTTTTATTTAATTTTTTATTAATAAAATAAGATAGATTTTAAATTTGTCTAAATTAATAAAATAAATTAAAATTAAAATATTAAGTTAATTTAATATAAAAATAAAATAACTAAACAAAAATGTTTACTTTTATAATATCCAGATGCATAATCAAATTGTTACCTTTAAATATATAAATTTTCACTTATTAAGTTAGTAATTAAATACAATATTAAAAGTCATGATTTTATATAAATAAATGAATAAGATATTTAATTATACAAAAATACCATTTAAAAGTATTTAATTCATATTTTTTGTTTGTAAAGAGTTAAAAGAGAGAGAGGAGAGGGTTGAGAGGCCGATGATAGGAGAGGGTCGGAGCACAACGAGAGAGGAGCATGGCGAGAGAGAAAAAAATAAGCAAGTGGAAGGCGGAAGAGCTTCCTACCTTTCCAAGAGGAGAGTCGTCGCTCAAGCCGCTCAATCATAAGGTGCTCAGAGACCCATCCAGGGTCTACTGTCAGTAAGAGGAAGACCCAGGTAGTATGCGGGAGCAATTGCAATGGGACATCCTAGAGTCTTTGCCATAATCTGAAGCAAGGGGGGATCGATGTGATATCCCATGATGGTTGACTTCCCCTGTTAACTTTCTGACCATAAGTGGTCTAAAAAAGGCCGAGAAGGGCCTTAATGTTGCGGATCAGCCAATTCGGCTGTTGATTTGTGCTAAATTAGGCCCCCCCCCCCCTTCTCCTTTGATGTATCTTCTCTTTCTTTGAAATAAAATTATCAACATTTCAAAAAAAGACGTGAAACACCATAGGATCTGTGACTGGAAAAGGGTTGAACAAAATTCGAAATGTGATCTACTCTGCCGATTCCATCGTGTGGAACGGTAGGGGAACATGCTGGTGGTGGGGAATGTTGACGTCTGTTGGATGACGCGTTATCTGCGCTGTAATCATCACTGGAACATATTTATCAGTCAGGTTTCTTTTGGGTAGTGTTTGATTCCTGTGAGCATTGGTGCACAAGGAAGGTTTTTAACTAGGTAAGTATTTTCTGGCAGCGTAGCCTGATGTTCGAGCTCTGAAAATGTCTTTGTCTACTGATTTTTCCCTCGAATGGAGGAGGGTAGGGGTGGCATCGAGTTGACCGAGCTCGAACCTGCATATGTTCGAGCTGCGCTTGATTTAAATACTTCGAGCTCGAATCGAGCCCTGCCTCGAGCCTAAAATTGGAATCGAGATCAAACCCAATAATTTTAACCGAGTTCGAGCTCGAGTTGGGTTCAAGATCCTACCTACATTTAAAACTTTGCATAAAATACATATATAATAAATTGTACATAAAACTATGCATAAATTTTACTTAAAATAGGGCATGACCTCTGAATATAAACCCTACATAAAATTGTATATACATTGCATAAAATTGTTCTTAAACACCGCATAATAGTATGCATAAACTTTATTCAATAATCAAACACCGCATAATAGTATGCCTTAGCCAGATATTTAACAAATACAATAGGCTGGCACAGTCTGTTTGCAGTCCATCACTTACCGATTTTTTAACAAGCATAACCGCAAAAGAGCTAATGTAGGCTGTTACATACCAATTTTTAACAAGCATTGGAAACTAAAACAAAACGGTGGAAGCAAGAAAAAAGTAGAAATTTTGACAAAACCGAACTGTGATTCACGAGTGTTGTGTTGTTGGTTTGGATAAGCCGAACTCCAATTGCCTTCTTTGTTATCTCCCGTTTTATTCGGGAAGGCTGGTCATGTGCACTTGTCATATTCTAAATGGGTTCAACAAAGTGTAAAAAACTTATCTTGATTTAGGGTGTTACTTGGCTTTGTCATTATTGATCACATCTAAAAGTTAGTATAATTTCTTTCTTTAGCTGGTTTTAAAAGGTTGAAACTTGTTATTCAGTAGTCCTCTTTTTGACTACAAAGATTAAACAAACTTAAAAAGCTGATGTCGTAGATTGAGTAGATTCACAAGAAAAGGAGAGATTTCTCATTAGGGAATAAAGAAGAGGCTTATCTAGATTAGAGGGTAAGGATGGAGACAAAACATATGATGGGTACAAAATTAGCTTTATTCAATAACTAAATGGATTATTACTGAGGAATTATTATTTTTTAAATAGTTTCTTTTGTCAATCATATAGTCGTTCTCCCTCTAAGGCTTGTAGAAGAGTGTGAGGAATTGTGGCTGTTCTTGCTGTCTTGCGTCTTTGATTTTGAAGTTTCAACCTTAAAAATTCCAAAAAAAATACAGTAGTTTTCCTCCGCAATGATGAGGGAGGTTTCTTTCTTTTGCTTTTGAGCAAGTTTTAATATATGTGGAAGTATTTGGTGATCTGGATTCTATTTACAATTCTCTCTTCATGTTCTCAATTTTGTATGGCTTTCCATTCTTTTTGGTACATAGTTGACTCTTGTGAATTTCCAAATGGGTGTAGCTGCATGCTTTATTAAAATTGCATTTGCTAGCTCTCAATTATTGTTATTATGTAGTATTTTTTATAGCAAGAATTAGTTGTGATGCTTTTGTTTTGTTAAGCATCTTCATTCACAAAACAACCTTTCGACGCCACGAAACACTACTTGTGCTACACTTCTTGTGGCTAATTTGGCCCAACTTGACTGTGTGCACTCAAGTATACTGGGTGGGTGCTATATTTATAATTGAGAGAGTACATAGAATTAGAGTTAAATTAAACTATCCATGTCCAGTTACACTTAAAATAGAACTCCTAATAAGAAACAAAGTGTAATATGGAGAATTGGTGACACTAAAAACCTTATTTTGTGAGACTCATGTAAGATTCCTCCATATTAATTCTTTTATTGTGAGACTTTTTTTATGTGAGAGTCATATGAAACTCTTCTTTATTTGCTTCTTCAACACTCCCACTTAAACTAGAGTTGCCAACTTTAGCTTGCAAAGAAAAAATTCCAGCTCTTCTTCTTTAACACTTTGGGCTTCAAAATTCTTTGAAATTCCAATGTCTTCATCTTCTATTATCCTCCTTAGATTTCTGGTCACATAAAACTTTTTGTTATAGCAGGTGGAATTCTTCATTGTAGGCTCCCCAATACCTTTTTCTTCTTCTTCTACTTCGTCTCCTCAAATCGAGGATCACTCTTTCTTTTTGAAGAGCCTCAACTTGTACAAAGTATATGGGAGAAGAAAAATCCATTGACTAGAGCAAAGGTGCTCGGAAGTGGAAAGAAAGTGGCTCCTTTGAGTCAACCCGTTGTCAACTTGGTATGGATTGTAATCCTTCACTTCCCTTCCTAGCCCACCTTGCCCACCACCAGGTTTCCTCTGCCTAGACCTCCAACTCAAAGTTTGAATTCTGAAAACTCCCTAGCTCATCTAGAAAAATTGCAACCCCTAGTGACCACACCTGTAGTCAAACTGGCAGTGATAAAGTCAACGTTGATTACTATTGTGATGGCCTTGCTCATCCTGAGACTCTACCCTCCCAAACTTGAAACCCACTTTAAACTCCCAAACCCACTACTAATATCACTCCTATTCGCCGGCATGGCAACTAGAATTTGGAACTCCTAGCACCAAGCCAGATTACCAAATTCAGAAACCCACCTCCCCAAGCACTAAAATTGGCGAGAATTACCTTTCGAAGCTTCAAACCACCTTTGCTATTCACACTCCATACCTTCTCCGTTTTCTCTCACACCTATACTAGGAAGAGACATAAGCAAGCCACCCCAGGAGCCTTTGCTCTACTGCTATCCATACACCATCCACCCTTATTAGCCAAATGATGGCAACAAGCCCTTCTAGAAGTGAAGAATCATTCTCTCAAGCTAAGTTTGACCGATAGATTAAACCCTGTCGCAAGAATCACTTCAGAAGTCTGCCTTCAAAAGCCATTTGAATGAGAATATGGAGAGAACAAGGTTGGAAACTTTGATTCTCATCAACCCAGGGCTCTACAACTTAGTGAGCCAAGTATTTACATGGATAAAGGCTACCTTTTTGCCAGAGAGGGCCAAGCCAAAGGGAAGAGTCCCTTTGTCGAGTCTATCCGGGATCGGAAGTCCAATTTTGATCAGGGCACATGGGACAAAATGAGGGAACTAGTTGATCGGCTCCAAAAGAAAATGAGTTAGTAAGAATGAAGTCAAGGAGAGTTCTAAGTAAAAAAAAATCAAGGAATGATGTTGTCTCTTGGAATGTTAGAGGAGTGGGCTAAGCGAAGAAGATATAAGCCATCCGTGCCTTTCTTGAAGCCAAAAAGGCTCTCCTTATTATCCTCCAGGAAACAAATTCCATCTTTTTTTTGAATCCATAGTTTGAGATAATTGTGCAATTCATCAACCTGGCTGGCTTGTCTCAGCCTCTGGGACCACTGGTGGCATTCTTTCACTTGGGATCGCAATACCCTTGAGCGTCATGACCAGTTGATGAGCGACTTCTTAGCCTGCATTAGATCTCGTGATCTTGCAACGAGTCTTTTGGTGTCTAGCTAATTTGTTTAGACACAAAAACCATTTCTTGGGGGTGTGGAAGCCATTTCGATTTGAAAATGCTTGGTTGGAAGAGAGAAGTTGTTGTCGGCTCATGGAAACATGGTGGAATGAAATAAAGGTCAATGTACCTGAAGAGAGCATCATGGCCATGAAGCTCAAATGTATGAAAAGTAAGCTCCATACCTGGTCCAAAGCCATCTGAGCTTCCTCTCTGCTTAGAAAAATGCCTTGTAGCTCCAAATTGAGGCGCTCAACCTGATTGAGGAAGGTAGAAATCTCACCCCCTTCTAAAGTCTCTGAGAGATTTGCTGCCTTCTCCAAGCTTCAAAATCTTGTTAGTCTTGACATAATTTATTTGAAGTAGCGTGCTCGGTATAGTTGGCTGAAAGAAGGGGATGCTAATACTCGCTTGTTCAAGTTAGTTGCCTTGGGCTGTTGAAGATCTAACAGAATCATCTCCCTTCTCATTCGTACTGAGCTCTCATTGAATACTACTCAAAATTCTACCAAATTTGAAACTAATACTCTTTAACATGCCACTTAGCCTATCTTCCAATGTACATACTAGACTGGTGAAATGACCAAAATACCCTTAAACAGATTCTAACCAAATGATTGTTCATAAATAGGATCTCTTACAGTGATTTTGGTGCCTCATTCATTGCTCTAGCTCCAAAAATTGAGAATGCCGAATCAGTCATGTATTTCCAGCCTATCAATCTAATATCTAGCACCTACATGATCATTGCCAGAGTCCTCACCCAAAGATTGAAGCCAAGTATGAATCACATCTTCAGCTAGGTTCATTAAAGGCAGAGTCATCCTTGACACAACTATGATTGTCTATGAGACCATTGATTGCTTCAAGCGTGGCTCCAGGCCTACGGGTGGCATCAAGTCGAGTTGAGCCCGAACCTGCCTTTGTTCGAGCCGAGCTTGATTTAAATATTTCGAGCCGAGCTTCGAGCCGAGCCTCGTCTCGAGCCTAAAATTGTTATCGAGCTCGAGCCCAAAAATTTTAACCGAGCTCGAGCCGAGCTTCGAGCCGAACTCAAGCCTCAACATACATTTAAAAATTTTCAAAAAATATATATCAAATAAATTATATATAAAATTATACATACATTTTACATAAAATTGGGCATAATCTCTACATAAAATTAAGCATAACCCATATATATAATACATATATAAGATTAGGTATAACTTTTTCTTAAAATTGATCATAATCTATGTACATAATACCAGTATAAAATTCGGCATGACCTCTACTTAAAATTGGGCATAATCAATATACATACAACCTGTATAATACCTGCATAAACACTCCATCAAATTATCTACACATTCCATAAACACTCCATAAACACTTCATCAAATTATCTATACATTCCATAAACACTCCATAAACACTCCATCAAATTATCTATACATTCCATAAACACTCCATGAAATTATTTATACACTCCATAAACTAGTCTAAACACTTCATAAATTGCATAACATTATAAATAAGCTCCATAAAATAATCAAACACAACAAAATTAAATGAAATATCACTATCAATTTACAATCACCCAAATAAAAACTATAAATCCATTATAAAATTACGAACTATAGTTGTTTCTCTTAAGGCTAGAAAATAATATGCGTCCCTGCATGAGCAAAATCTCCACCTATGACAAAAACAAAAAAATAAAATTAGTTATTGTCAGATAAAAAAAAAATATTGTTCCACTACTAGTTACTTAATGTCGTTAAAAATATTAAAATTACCATGATGAGAGGAACATGAAAAATCATGTAGCTGGTAGCATTATCTCTATACTCTTCTTCTCAGGCTGTAATCATAAAACAAAATTTTAATAAATAAAACTAACAAATAAAATAATTTTTTTTATAATAAATAATTAATTAAAGAAATTCACCTTTTGATTTTTCTTTACACCGTGAAGAACCCGAACCCAATCACTGCCACAAATCAAAGCTTGAACTGTGTTTGGTGCCAAGGAAGAACGATACGAGTCTATTACTCTACCACCAACACTAAATGTAGACTCTGAAGCTACTGTGGATATGGGAATTACAAGGATGTCTGCTGCCATCTTAGATAATACCCGAAATTTCATATGATTCACTTTCCACCATTCTAAAACATCAAAATCATATTGTGAAGTTTCCTCACAACTATATACACCTTCTTCAAGATAAATTTCCAATTCTGACCTTGGTGAATTAACTATATCCTTTTGTTTCATATAACTCATTAACTTTGACCAACCTGAACTTGATGAAGGCCTACGACTTGTGGAAACACCCATAGAGCTAGTACTTGAAACAATCTCTTCATTTCCAATATCCACATTATAAAAAGATACATATTCATCGTAGATCTCATATAAGGTGCGTTGAACTACATTTATATTCATTGTAGCTTCCTCCTTAGAATATATCACTGGAAAACACATTTCGATCAACTTTAATTTGACCCTTGGATCCAAAACTGAAGCAACAACCATCAATAAATTGCATTCACCCCAGTACTTCTCAAATTTCTCTTTCATTCTACTAACTATTGTCCTAATGAAAACATTTTCATTTGTAGAATGAAAATCCAGAACTTCTTTTACCCTATATACCTCACTAAGGTACAAATTAGAAGTAGGATAGTCACTCCCAGAAATTATATTAGTAACTGCATTAAAAACTTCTAGGATCTCACACACCATGTCAACCTTTTCCTATTCATCAAAACTTGGCAAACAATCATAAGTTGGTTCTCTAACTTTAAATCTAGAAAATGCATCTTTGAATTTTAATGCAGAAGACAACATGTCATAAGTGGAGTTCCAACGAGTTGGACAATCAATAACCAACCTCTTTTCACCAAGTTCTAATTGTTGTACAATTTCAGAAAAAAGTGCGAAGTCTAGCCTCAGACAGATTTATGAATTTGACACTTTCATGCACATGATCAATGATATCCTTAATCTGAACAAGACCATCTTGGACTAATAAGTTCAAAATATGAGCACAACAACGCACATGAAACAATTTTCCACCACACACCAAATTTTTGTTCCTTGAAAAATCTTGTTTCAAAACTCTGATACAAACATCATTATATGCAACATTATCAACTGAAATACTAAAAACTTTATTTTCGATCTCCCACTCTTTCAAACACTTGTAAATAGCATCTGCTATATCAACGCCACGACGAGGAGGAGGAACATGCACAAAACTTAAGACTCGTTTTTGTAGCTTCCAATTATTGTCAATAAAATGCCCAGTAATAACCATGTATTCAATCTTTTGATTTTGGGACTTCCAAAGATTTGTGGTAAGACTAATCTTGTTAATCTCTTTTAACAAAATTTTCAATTTCTTTTTTTCGGCCTCATACACCTCCATACACTCCTTCTTAATGGTCTTACAGGATATTTTCTCATAATTCATATTTGTCATCTTCATTACAAAATTAAATCCCTCCTCTTCTACTATTATAAATGGATGCTCATGCATAAGAATCCAATGAGCAATGAGTACTCTTATTTTAGCTTGATCATATTTTCCTCCAAAATCCATAAAAGGAAGTCCAGATGGACTCTGATCAACATTAGATCCCGCTCCCACTGGTTCAAAGTTTAAATTTTTTTGTTTTCTCATTGCCACTTTTCTACTAGTGCAACGTTTCAAATGTCGATTCATATGTGTGGTCACTCCACTACTAATAACACTCAAATTAATTTTACAATGAACACACTGAGCCTTTTTTTTACCATTAAGTGATACTTCTTTGAATTCCGACCACACGAGACTTTTTTTGCCTTTTTGAAGTATGGGTAAAGTCACCTTCATCCTCATTTATGGTAATTTCATTTGGGTCCACTTCTATGACAAAGGGTAGTGACTCTGGTGGAGTTGAGTCACTATTTATAGTCACACTAGAACTAGTCGTAATTATTGATGTCAATTAAGGAGGTGTTGACATTCTTACTTCTACAAAAAAACAAAATTACAAATTAAAAACATAGAGAAAAGAAAGTTATCCAAACAACAAAAATCCTACACATAATTTAAGATACTTGTTTATTCTTAGAGGAAGGTACGTGACGTTGTGACAATCGGGAACGATCCTTGTCTTTCAATGCAGCGGGGTCTCTTTGAGCCAGTAGCCCTGCACCCAATAGTTTCCAGTCCAATATACCGATCCTTTTTTATATATAAATTTTAAAACTTCTAAGAGAAGGAAATAAGCATACCAACATTCTCTTTTAATATTCTGATGAAATACAACCTCAATAACAAGAAATTAATGATAAAAATGAAAAAAAAAATTCAAACCTTACAGAAAGAGAAAGTGTGTTCGCCGTTTAGGGATATCTCCAAAAGCCTTTCCAAGAATGAAGGAGCACTGTTGAAACGAAACAAGAGTTAGAAATTTTGTAGGGTAAGGTCTGCGACGAAAAAAAAATAGAACATTAAAAAGAAATCTTTCATCCCGTCGAACCGTTGCTTTCGTCTTGTCATCGAGGAAGAACTTTGGATGAAGAAATTGAAGAGGAAGGATAAAAATCGATTGCAAAAAAGAGAGATAATTTACATCAGTCTATATCTAACGTATCAATTCAACAAAATATTGGGTCTAAAAATAAAAATTATGTACTGTATTCTGAAATGTTCTGATCTAATATGTATGATGAATACATACTTACAAGACTTGTTACTAGTCTAACGTAACATAATTGGTTTGAGTTCCATATGCATAAAAAAAAGTTTTGTTTTGGTGAACAATAATTTAATTATTATGGTGAACAATAATTTAATTATTATGGTTGTTTTATGGACCACAATATTATATTTAGGAAGAGGAAGAGTTCCATAGGAATAAGAAAAAGGCACATGAAGAAAGAACAAGCTCTGATCACACCAGATAGGGTTTTTTTTTTACAATTTTGCAGTTAGGACATGATATTTGTCTACCCAATTGATTCAAAGAGCATGTTATCGTAATTTTAATTCTCTCAAGTTATTGAAAAAAAAAAAAACAGCACCAAGTCACAATAGAAGGTGCAGAAAAAAGGTCAAGACTAATCATTGCATTTTGGATAAAAAAAGTCCACTACCAGATAAAATATAATTAATATGGACACAATCTATATGAATAGAGATCAATATAAGTAGTGAACTAGCAAAAGTAGATGTGCATTGTACATTGAAAATGTTGATAATCCACATATTGTGACTAGAAGCAGGGTTTTGAGACTTTGTCCACAGGAAAATCGTATAGGATACCAAATGTAAGACAACATATGAATGACGACTGTACAGAATGCAATGCCGAGCAAAGGATGAATGATCCTTTTCAGCTTAAACAGATTCTTAAGAGAGAACAGAAATTTTATGCATTTAAAACCAATACCGCTGATAGCAATATAGATAGAAATTGGAAGGTCAAAGTTTAGGCCTGTGAGTAATAAGATAATAATCAACTACATGGTCTGCTAAATTCTCTTCGTGCTTAAAAAAAACCACATGATAGAAAACGATACGAGATAAACTTATTGATTGAGGAAAAAAGGTAAAAAAATGATTAAAATGATATATTTAACTTTATCTGGAACATATACAACGAACCCCAGAGTTCTGTCAACCAAAGGCTAACTAGACTTACAGAAGATAAAAATGAAAAAAAAAATCAACACTGAAATCACAGAGGAAAAAAACGTATTGAAAAAAAAAAATCAACACCGAAATTGCAGAGGAAGAAAACATACAGAAGATAAAAATGAAAAACAAAAATCAACTCCGAAATTGCTGAGAAAGAAAACATACAGAAGATAAAAATGAAAAAAAATAAAATCAAAACTTACAGAAATAGAGAGTGTTCGCTGTTCGGGGATATCTCCAAAACCTTTCAAAGAATGAAGAATCACTGGTTAAACGAAACGAGATTTAGAGATTTTATAGGGTTAGGTCGGCGACGCAAAAAAAAAAAATTAAATAAAAATCTTACCTCCTGTCGGACCGTGGCTTTTGTTCGTCGGCGAGGAAGAACTTCGGATGAAGAAATCGAAGAGGAAGAAGATAGAATAGGAAGAAATCGTAGAGGAAAACGAAAAAATCGAAATCTTTGACAGAGATTGAAGAATCGGAGAGGGAGAGGGAGAACGAGGGATTTGAAGACCAAAATCCCCCGTTTCCCATGAATACCCGCCGACAGACAGTGATTTTTGCGAGAAAATCATGCTGAAACGGCATGGAAATGGCAGGAAATGGCAGAGAAGTATGGGTTCCAGACGGGGTAGGACGGAAGGGAAGAGACGGGACTCTCTGTCCCGAAAATTTTTTTAGAGGTCCCCCGATTCCCGAATCGCCGCTCGTTAAAACGAGCCGGTTTGCGAGCCGACGAGCCAAACCTGGCTCTGCTCGGGTTCGGCTCGTTAATATAAACTAACCTATTTCTGAGCTCGAGCTCGGCTCGAGCTCGATATAAAACTAATCGAACTGAGCCGAACTCGAGCGGCTCGCGAACCGGCTCGGTTTGAAGCCACCCCTATCCAGGCCTATGATCTTGCTGAAGCTCAATCTTGAAAAAGCGTTTGATAGGGTGAATTGAAACTTTATTGGCTCCATGTTTTGGCTCATGGGGTTCTTATCCTTAGCCAGGTTCTCTATCCTTCTAAATGGTGGAGCTTGTGGTTATTTTTGTGCTTCTAGAGGCCTTTTCCAGGTCGACCCAATCTTCATATATCTCTTGAATATAGTTGCAGAAGGCCTCCCTTGTCACCTCAAGCTTTCCATGGAAGTTGGATGGATTAACCCTATTTATTAAGATGGGTGACTTCCTGTCCCATTTGTTCAATTTGTGGATGATCCTATAATCTTCGGGGAATGGAATCTTGATCAGATCTTTAGTATCAAGGGTCTCCTTCATATGTTAGAGTTGATATTCATACAGAAAATTAACCGGTATATAAAACCACTCTCTTTGGCTTTAACCTTGACCAAAGCCTCTCTTGCGCAATTTGTATGAGCTCTTGGATGCCATGCTGGGTCTATCCTTGGCACATATCTTAGCCTCCTCTATTAATTGGAAGATCTGATAAACTGCTTTGAAACCCGGTTATCAGCTCTTGGATTCCATGCTGGGTCTCTCCCTGGCACATATCTTCGCCTGCTCTATTAATTGGAAGTTCTGATAGATTGCTTTGAAACCCAGTTATTGAGAGATCCCAACCTAGATTGTCCACTTGGAAGGGAAGGCATCTCTTCAAAGTTGGAAGGCTCGTCCTAATTTAGTTCTACTTAGTGGGCATTCCCACTTTGTCTCCTTCCTCCACTGCCCTACCAATGTCGCCAATCGAATTGAGAAACTAATGAGGAACTTTTTATGGAAGGGAGCAACTACGGAATTCAAGTTCCACTTACTCCAATGGAAGGATGTTTGCTGGCCAAAGCACATTGGTGCCCTGGGCATCAGGCGCATTTGAGAAACAAACATCCCCTCCTTATCAAATGGTGTTGGAGGCACAATTCTCAGCCTTCCCTTCCTTGGTATGAATTTGTTATTAGAGAGCTTGGAGGAATGCACCAATTCTGGTGGTTTGTTAATGGTCACACCTATCGGCTCTCCCTGCTTTGGCGCTCCATCTCCTTCAGATTCTTTTGCTCTTTAAGGCCAATGTCTGAAATGCTGCTGGTAATGGTGCAAGATAGGTTTTTGGGGTAATCTTTGGTAGGCCATAGCCCCATCGGATGGCCTTCTCTTGCCTCTCTCAACTTGCAATTAACCAACATTCCACCCTTGCCGACGTTATTGGTGCGGGAAGCCTTCAGCCTTGTTTGGAGTGTTCTCCACGGCAAGATTCTGACCAAGGACAACCTATCCAAGCACGACTCCTTTGACATCCCTTCTTTATGATCTTTGTGGCGCCACAAATGAAACAATTGATCATATCGTCATCCATTGCCCCTTTTCTTGAAGCATTTGGTGTCATTTCTTTGACCTCTTTGTGAAGCTAGTCTACGCGCCACTGACCTTCTCTGGTCTCGTTCAGCTCTGCCTTGTGCCTCCTTTCCCCTCCTTGTAGAGACAATGATGAAGGTGCACCTTTCCTTTATCCCTTTGAGTATTGGGTTTGAGTGCAATTGCAAGAGTACCATCATGTTGCCACCTCTTGGGCCACCACATTTGGTCGTATCTTAATGCATATAATTACCTGGCTCTGTACCTTGGATGCACTTGTTGACTCTAGAGGCAATACTCTGAGAAGTAATTGGTCCTCTGTCTCTCGTCTCTTTTTACCCAGATCCACCCCCATGACTGAATGGTTCCCCTTGTGAAAGGTGCAATTAAATCTTATGGCCCTTACCTTGAGAACTCGGGGCCTGCTGGTTTTTCAGGCGTGTTTGGGGACCACTCTGGAGCTGTCCTTGCCTCCTATGTATGGCCACTTGGCGAGACTGACTCCATCACTACTGAGCTTCTGGCCTTGTGGTTTGGGTTAAAGATTTTTAAAGTCCTCTTCTAGGGTTCCCTCTATGTGGAAGGTAACTCAGTTTTTAATAGCTGGTGCTCGGGCAAGAAGGACCCCCCATGGCACTTATGGTCATTTTTTTTTTTTGAAATTCAAGACATTTGTGATCTTGTTTGTTGTTGGTTGCATATTCCTAGATTATCAAATTGTTTTGCTGACTCTTTTGCTACAGAGGGGTAGCCCTCTAATCCCTTGTAGTTAGAGGAACACCCCCCACCCCCACCAATCTGTGTTCTCTTCTTTGGGTTTAATATATTAGAAGTATGAAATAGTTTACTGGTTCATTGTGCACTTTCAGGAACATTTTTTATGTTTCTCTTGATGAAATTCCAAATACTGCATAATTATTAAGAATATAGAGTTGAAATCAAGCAGGATGAGAGTGGGCTCTTGAGAACAACCATGCTTTTACTTCTATTCTGATGTTAATTCCAGTCACACAAACACTAGAACTAATGTTGTACAAAAATCAGAATTTTTAGATGTCCAGTTTCATTGACACTAATTTCCTTAAAGTGAAAAATATGTACCTGGTGCCTCATTATTCTAACTCATTTTCCAGACAGTTTAATACATTTGCTTTGTGTGAGGAAAGGTGCAATTCATGTTTTCTACATTACATATGCACTTACTTCCAGGGTTCTTTGTGCAGCTGCAATGGATGATCTGAAAAAGTTGAGGATTTTGATGGTGTCGGATTTCTTCTATCCCAACTTTGGAGGTGTGGAGAATCACATTTACTACCTATCGCAATGCTTGCTTCAGCTTGGCCACAAGGTCATATACTAAGATCTTGTTCTCTTCACATATTAGTATGTACAGATACCAATCTATGTTTAGCCATTTGCCATATATTGTGATTTGAGTAGAACATCATAAACTGTTTGCTCAACAACTACCAGCACAATCTCAGGTGCCCAGTTGCATGATAAACATAAAGGAAGAGATAAATAACAATGAGCTCAAAATGAATAGTGGACACAGTGAAAACGGACTTATTGGAGAACAAGGAGTGATTGGATAGTTGTAGAACTAAGTTTGGTCTTGAATTTTGTGAACTTGCTACTCTCTCATGATCCTTTAGGCAGTAGATGGGATGTGATGAGCGGTCTGAACTTGCTGCTAGCTGCAAGATGGGTGTGTTCCGATGCCTAGTTATGACACTAATGCACTCCTAATTTCATACCTCTGAGACCCTCTACCCATCATCCCCACCCCCCAAAAAAAAAAAAAAAAAAAAAAAAAAAAACAATTGATGCTCTCTTATGATTTTCCTAATTTTTGGGTCTTAATAGGTTGGGAATATGTAAGGCATCCTTCATGCTCTGAATTACCAAACCCTGTAGTTTAACTATGTCATTCTGTTGGTCCTATTTTTTTCTGTTTGCCTTTGTAATCTTCTGAGACAGTGGGATGCGGTGGACCCATTAAGCTGGACCTTGATCTTTCATTTGTGGGACTTACATAAAGCATTGTGTGACACTTCTCCCTTAATTGTGTCAGCACATTTTTTTTGTTGAACATCAAATTCTGAAGGAGTTAGAAGAGAAAAGAAGAGGAGGAAGAAGAAAGAATTGCTGCAGAAGCTGAGGCAGTTGTCAGGGAGAAACCTGACCCCTGTTGCCCTTTCGTATTCACTTAACTGAAATTGCTACTGAAGGTTAGTTTCGTCTTTTACACTAGCTGTAATGTCTAGAGTTTATACTATCTTATTCGACATGATTAGATCTGTCTCTAGTTTTATTTTCATGTAATTTGAGTAGGTATATTGGGAGATATAAGGGTTTAGTTGTTTTTAAGTGTCAGGGCATTTTTGTAAATTGACTTTAATCCACTTAATGAAAGTGATTGGTGGTCAAGCATGATCCCCAGCGAGAGTCATTCAGAACTCTCTCTTTTCTCAACTCTCTCCTTCTTCTCCCTTTCAATTCCTCTCTCCACTCTCTTTGATTTTATACTTTTTTCAGATAACAAAAGATTATGTTGCCTTTCTTTTTTATATAAAATGAATTCTTATTTTGCCCATCATGATTAAGCAGCATAGACATAAATCTAAGGCCAATAACTGAAACCTAATATTCTTTGCAGAATGGAAGGTATTAGGGGAAGAAAGGTACACCGGCAAAGTCTTATATCAACTCCTATATTTCTAAGGAAAAAAAAGACGCACCTATCTGTCTGTAGGTATATGAGAGAGAAGGAAACAAGGACCAAACTATCCATAAGAAAATTTACCAAAATACCCTTGTCTTACAACTTTCAACAACATTGTCCATTGAAAGCATAGTGAAGTCCTGACAAATCTCTGGTTGATTGCAAACCCTTTTTGAATTTTTATTTGAAAATAATTCTCTAGGTTTCATACATTTTGCTAAATGCATTTATATTTTCAGCTATTGCAATGAATGCATCATCCATTTTTTACTTTGTGGTATCTCAGGTGGTGGTTATGACACATGCTTATGGAACTCGTTCAGGAGTACGGTATATGACTGGTGGTCTGAAAGTCTACTATGTGCCATGGAAACCATTTCTTTTGCAAAACACTCTCCCTACCTTTTATGGAACGCTACCCATCTTAAGAACAATTCTAGTTCGGGAAAAAATATCTTTAGTTCATGGTCACCAAGCTTTTTCAACCCTTTGTCATGAAGCATTAATGCATGCACGAACTATGGGTTACAGAGTTGTATTCACTGATCACTCACTTTATGGTTTTTCTGACATTGGAAGCATTCATATGAATAAGGTGTTACAGTTTACTTTGGCTGACATCAATCAGGCAATATGTGTTTCTCATACTAGCAAAGAGAACACAGTTTTGAGGTCAGGGTTGCCTCCCGAGAAAGTCTTCATGATACCAAATGCTGTGGATACTGCAATGTTTAAGCCTGCTTCTAAGCGTCTCAGTTATGATGAGATTGTTATAGTTGTAATAAGTAGATTGGTCTATCGAAAAGGTGCAGATCTATTAGTGGAAGTTATTCCAGAAGTATGCCGTCTGTACCCAAACGTGAGTCATTTGTCTCATGCTTCCATCTTTATTTTTTGGAATAGTGCAGGCAGGACATGATGCTGTGCTTAGTAATAATTATTATGATTATCCTTGCAGTACAAATGAATAATAGTTGTTTATAATGATATGCATATTGGTTGCCATACCATCTAAAATGCCAGGTAGCTTTCACTGTTTTCTCTGCCTCCATTTTTTTATGCACCTGCAATTCATCTTTATCCTTTCTTGGAATTTAAGACTATTGAAATCTAAGAAGTGGTATTGTTTTTCTAAAGACCTTAGGTCTTGACATTCATGTCTCACATGTGAAATCATATAAATTGTCACCCATTGAACTATTATAACCATTTTTAAATGTCTTTCAACTGTATATTTTTCTCAACTGACTATCCTCTCATTGAGAAGTCGAACCATCATCATGGTTATCTTTGGAGACTTCTCCTTTCTAAATTTAGGAGGCTACATGAGTTCTTCTCCATTCTTAATTGTTGGAATTGATCACTATTGGTTCTAAATTGAGTGAATTGGATGCTGAATTGCCCTAATTGAATTCGGTGTGGGACCCACTTGATTGTGCAAACATAGAAATTTGGGAAAAGTGTTTCCCTTTGGTTAATTGACGCTATAGTGTACTAAATTGTGGTGTTTGGTGATATTTAATGGTTGATTCCAACACACGGGTTACTGTCTAGAGGACTTCTAAGAGTTCAGATGTGAAATTCTCTCAGTCTATTCAGATAACTATGATCCGGTTGAATGGATCGAATTATGTAAACTAGTCCAGATCAGTTTTGATGTATTTAAGGGCCAGAAGAATGACAAAATATATAATTGATGATCCCCCGGTGCTTATTACTGAAGATTGGGTGGCAGAAGATAATTTACTAATGACCTTGTTGGTCAACCGTATGTAATCTAGATTTAGTGACCAAAATACCCCCGAACTTGTATTTTAACAATTCATTTCTGGAATATTGGTCTAGCACACAACTCAAGAAACCATCTACACCCCCATGAGACTGAACCCAACACTTTACACTGAGAACCCTTCTTGTGGCCATTGCGCTAAAGGCTCAATCCATGTCATTCTTCTCCATTCAACTTTCTTTTGCTAGTTCCATGTTAAGAATCTTTAGTAATTTAAATAATTACACTATTCAAAATCAATATCGTCCAACAAGCTTTATTCTTGGGTTCCATAGTTAGGACTTAAATGAAAACCATTATGTTCAGGTGGTTAGCATTGTTCTATCAATCAAAGTTCTAGATCATGAGGAATCTCTGGTGATGCTATAAATATTCTTACTCTAGTTTAAATACTAGTTTACCGCTTTTGTTGAAAATGACAGAAGTAATTTTACCCAAGTATGTCTACTTGGTAAGAGTTTGTAGGCTGTTTACTATTAGCTTTCTTTTAGTCTCTATTTCTCTCTCTCTCTAACGGGGAAGATTGTTGTTGAAAGGTCCGCTTCATCATTGGAGGAGACGGGCCAAAACGCGTACGGTTGGAAGAGATGAGGGAGAAGCACTCTTTACAAGATAGAGTTGAAATGTTGGGGCCTGTTCCACATGCTCATGTGCGATCTGTATTAATTACTGGTCATATTTTTCTGAACAGGTATTCTTCATGAGAATCCATCGCCTTTTGTTTCCCATATGATTACGTTACATAGGAATTGGAATTTTATTATCACAATTTCGTGGTCTCTTCTCTGATCTTACATTTATGGTACCCTGTTTCTTTTCTGAAGTTTGAAATTTTTAACTTTCATAATATAATCTTCTTATACAATCTGGTGCAACTGTCTACATACCTGTCCTCTCCCCCTAACTATGTTATGATATCATTCAGACCATTCAAAAGAACAGCAAAAACAACTAACATTCAGTCAGCAGATGCTAGAAGCATTTTACAAATCTACTCTGTGAATGCTATAGTAGTAAATATTCTTTTAATTTAATTGCTGCTTTAGGTGTGAAAACATCTTCAGGCCCATTTTTTGCTGTTTCTTTTCTGTGAGATGTATCTCCATTCATGTGGCCTGTAGTGCAGCGTCTTAGGCATTGGTTCAATGTTTGCATCAGGTGTTTATAAATGGGAGATCTTGGGTTCAAGCTCATTGAGCAGTGACCGTCATGCATGCTTCCATTTATCTACTTAGTTGTCTATGGTTGTCCAGTCTGTGAGGGTATTGGATCATGTTCTCTCCATTATCAGTTTTGGTTTTCTGTTCTAGCCACTCCATATTTCAAAAGTTTTTTCCTCTGCAATGTTGTCTGGTCTTACTGTGTGAGTAGCCACTATTTCATGGATTCACATACCAAAGGATGCCTACTGCTTGGCATATTTTTATCACAAGAGACGCAGTCCTCCAACAACACATTGATACTGGAGACTAGCGCTCTCACCAATCCTAGATCTGTATTTTTTTGTTTTTTATGTATATGTTTAAACTTTGCTTGGTCTATGCAATCTAGCTCTATATTTTCCCTCAGGTTTTTCACTTTTTAAAATATGCATACCTATCTAAAAACAGTTTTCTAAGGACAGTTCAGCTTCCAATCTGGACTCGCTTACTTCTTTGCAGCTCACTAACAGAAGCATTTTGTATTGCTATTCTGGAGGCTGCGAGTTGTGGATTGCTAACTGTCAGTACACGAGTTGGGGGTGTTCCAGAGGTACATATTTCAAAAAAAATTATCTGCCTCTGGTGGACCCGATTTAGTGCTTCTGCCTTTTCTACATTTTTTATTTGATAAATTATTTCACTACTCTTTCTGTGGCTCCTGTAGGTTCTACCTGATGACATGATTGTACTTGCAGAACCTGACCCTAGTGATATGGTACAAGCAATTAAGAAAGCTATAAAAATACTTCCAGCTATTGATCCCCATGTTATGCACCTTCGTGTGAGTTTCCTAATACCTGAAACACATTTTTTAGTTGTTGTTGTTGTTGTTGTTTCAAGTGTTGATGTTGTTTTCAGATATATCTAGTTGCTGTTTGAGAAATTGAGTTTTTGTGAGCTGATTGCTATTATTTCTCTTAATGTGGAGAGGTTGTCCTATTGTCTTTATCTTACTATTTAACCACTTATGAAGTGGATTCTCTTCTTTGATAAGCTGTGATGCCTATTTTTGAAATACTGTCGTCTAAATTGCATTTCTTGTTTTGTATCTATTTTTTCCTAATGAATAGTCAATCAGTGTGTGTTCTTAGCACATCGATCAGATTAATATCTTAGTTTTATTTCAGATTAAAGAACTGTATAGTTGGTATGATGTGGCCAGAAGAACAGAGATTGTATACAACCGCGCACTGCATTACCCCAGCGAAAATCTTCTAAAGCGACTTTCACGGTATTCTTTTATAAACTTCTTTGAAAAGAATGGTTGACTAAAGTTCCTGGTTAATTGAGTTCAAAGGAAAGAAACGTAACAAATGGTTCATCTCAATGTGTTTGGTACAGAAACTCACCAAGTCCTTTGTTTTTATGATAGTTGACCTAATTGCATCTCAAAGTATAGATCTGGCTGAACCATACATCCCACAGTTACTAGGAATTGGCTGACACTACCTCCTTTTATAACTTTAAGGAAGTGTTTTTTTTTTTGTTGAAAATCTAAATAAAAAAACTTTTAGTGGCTTATATTGAACTATACTTCTTGAATAATCATGATTTAAGTGAAGAAGAATAATAACCCCTTTAAGAGAAGAAGAAGTGGTACATGCCCATATTAGGCCCCGGCTCAAGAGGGAATCACAATAAGTAGGCAATCAGTCCTAGTCTTGCAAACCATTAGCAATACAAAGAGAATTGTCAATAACATCAAAGATTTGTGTGTTGATGATAAAGATGTAGGTGGATAACTCTTATTAGCCAAAGCTAAATAGGGATTACATGCTGAGGAGGCTCAACCTGATTCTTGCACCAACCTTTTACTCGAACCTCAAGCAGGCAACAGAAACACTCCTTAAAATTTCTCAATCGATGGAGGGGCCAGTGAAGCTCACCTTCCATAGACTCTACGGTGCCCAATCTACTGAAGTAGGAGACAAGTAATACCATAATGATTTCTGCAATTCTCCACAACTAGCTGGCCCAAATTACATTTAAAGTTTCCATCAAAATTAACCAATGGCCAATAGTAGGATGATATAGGAAAAAAGACTAGCTACATGCTTCCAATTTCTCTGAATTACAGCACTAGGGAGGTCAATCCCACAGTGGATCCGGTGAACCTCTTCAAGTGAGTTTCCCATAAGGCAATTTCTGTCTGAGAGGGTCAACCTTTGTCAATTGTTTGACGTTGAATGTTGCGCCATAGCATGGCTTTTGGACTTGTCATAAATAGGCTTCATCACTGGCCTCTTGGATGAAGTTTTTGCTAGTATCAGTGGGTGGTGCCATAATACGATCGATAATATAGTCTATTATCTAGAACATGATAGTTTAGACTTTAGGACTTGTATCAAATATGTGAATGCTGTCCATATTTCATTTGTAGGTACCTCAATTGTGGTGCGTGGGCAGGGAAGCTATTTTGCTTGGTCATGATTGTGGATTTCTTGTTGTGGCGTCTGTTAGAGCTGCTGCAGGTAGCTGCTTAATGTACTTTTACTTTATTTTTTTATTACTAATCTTGTTTAATTGTGAAGTAATGGAAGGAGTCCTGCATTTGAAATACTCAGTTTAATTAAATTGTATGGTTCAGCCTTCAAAGAATATAGAGGAGGTACCTGAGCTAGCATTTTTTGAAGATCTACAAGTACACAAGCCTCAGAATTTTGAGCAAGGGGTACAAGCCAAAAGCAGATTGGGGCCAAAGTTTTCTTGATATATGAGTCCCTCAGTATGCATTTCCTATGGACTCTTCTTGCGAAGGAATTTGACGGTCTAGTGCTAGCTCAAACTCAATTTTGTGCGAGCTTGCATGCCAACCTGGAACTATGGGTAGGCAGCTTGCTCCATGACCATGATGGTTGGAGTCGGATTTATTTTCAGTTTCATGACATTAGCTCTCAGCTTTCAATGTCTGTGATCCGACACCCTGATCTGTCAATCCAATGAGCTTGAGCACTTGCAAAAAACCTCATGGGTTGTAATATACGCATGTGACAGCTTCAATCTCCATTAAGGTTTCTGAGTTAAGAAAAGCAGATTCAGCACAATTTAAAAAACAGCCAAACATAATGGACTGGAGAAATCAACGATTTCAATCAAAATGGGAACTTTTTTAGTTGAGGAGAGAAAAAAGAGGTAGCAGTGTGACAGAGAATAGAGAGACTGATTCATTTCCATTAGCATGTCCAAAAGGACTGTTAAATAAAACATCCTCACATTATCCTTGCTTAAAACTGTAACTGAAGCACATAAAAAAAGGTATTATCTCTTCCAACTGTTTCAACTTTTCACTTACACTGCAATGAACATAAAAAAATACATTGAATATAATTAGAAGACAACAAGAAAACAAATTGTAGTACCAGCTTAAAACTAGATTATTGAACAAGAAAGACAACAAAAACCTCTTTGTGAGAAAAGGTATTATCTCTTCCACTACTTGAATAAGAACTAGGTCAGAGTCCTTTGGAGGTGTCCAGCTTCCTAAAGCAACTGTTTGAAGTAGTCAAAGATATGAACCAGTGTTAGTTGAACTGGTAGCAAAAATGCTTAAAACTGTAACTGAAGCACATATAAAACTAGCACTCGAATTTTCTATAAATAGGCAAAATCATAGTAGTGACCTTGTTGCCAGTACCCATAGAATCACCAATGCCAGGTCATGTTTACCTCACAAAGATCCACATAGTCTTCGCAAGATCGTAATACTATTTAACCATTCAAAATATTTATCGACCAAATAATACTATCTAACCATTCAAAAAAATTACCAACTGATGTTATTTCCTCTCATACCAATGATCTATTTCTTAAAAAAAAAAAAAAAAAAAAAACCAAAAAGAACTACTAGCATTTGCTTTTTAAAACTCAAGCAAATGCACATCATATCTAGATGGTTTTGGATGGTCTATCACCCAAACATCTCCTCCATTAGTAGTTGCAGAATTTTTCATGACTTGGATTTGTTCAAGCTAGAAACTTCTTCAAGGGATAAGGGAAATGAAGAGTTGAAGCATTTGGCCTTGAATCCCCAATGCTCTCTACTTCATCATCTGAATGGAATCCACAAAACTGTATGCCTTTGTCAAGATTCATATGGGGATTGTCAAGCCGCAAATTGAAGTAAATGTTGGAGCTCTTATCCTCATTTACATTTGATTCATCATTGTCACTAATCTCACTTTCCGGATCCTCCATAAATGCCTCTACGAATTCTTGATCAAATTCATGGTCAGGCAACATATCCCAAATCAGCTGACTAAGCTGAGCACTCGCATCTAAAACACATTCGACCTCTTCTTCCATTTTTTCCCTTGAGAAATAGTATTGGAATTTTCGGCGCGACTTCCTATTTATAAAAGCAATCACTTTTCTAAAAGTTTTTGGAACACCCACATCCCCACATTCAAAAAGATACCCAATCAACAACTTTCTAAATGTTGACCGAAATTTCTTTGTTGGTATTTCAGTTTTTGGATCTAGCATATGTTGCACCTGTTTCAACTCAACATACCTAACCTTCGGAAGGGCTTGGAGGGCTTTTAAGATTTCATTCTGTATTTCTTGTCTCAGGAGGAAAATAAAGAAACTCTGGTAAGTGAAAATAATAAATTCCACCAACTTTGAGTGATAATGCTGCAACTGCCATGGCATTAGCTAATGGTTCCAACAGCTCTTCTCCTACATTCTGGTCCACAAGCATATGAGACCAAATCCTGTGAACATTTTGAATTAGAAAACTGCGGCTCCAACCATATCGGTACTTCAACTGAGGAACATATTTCACTCCCTTCAGCTTTCTTTGCATCGCAAGCAACGTCAGTGTACAAAAGTCTCCCTAGCACCATCTTACAGGCAGAGATAAGCGACTCAGAGATTGGGGTTACACATGCATGGCCATCTTCTCGAAAATTGCGTTGCTCCATGAAAATTTGAGATAATGGTTCTATGTATTCCTTGTATCTTGATTCTAGGAATAATTTACGAAGATGCCTCTTTACTAGCTTTTTCATTACTGGACGGGTTTTCTGAAATTTAATTGAGCTTCCTGTTAGGATGTTAGTTACGCAAAAGAGCCCAAAGTTGTTTAGGTTGTCAAGATCAGAAATTATAACCCTGTATATGATGGATGGTTCGTCCACTTTAGTGTTAAATATTTGTGCATAATCCTCAACCACACAAAGCTCCTCTTGTTTAGACAATAACGCTCCATATCCCCTCTCAATAGATCTCTTTACAATCTCAGCAGAGACATAAATCATCACAATTTAAGGTATGATCAGTAAACAGAGATGAGAGTGATCATGTGCCCTTTCATTGCAGTTTGAACAATTCAAAGAAGATTATTTTCAACTGCAGATAGAAGAATACAATCTTATTAATTTTTTTGAAAGAAGAATTTTTTCAAATAATAGTAAAAGGAATATAAAAAATCATTGCATTAAAGATAATCAATCTTTGGGGATGTTAAATTCAGAGAAACTAGAATGCACTCAGAGAAGCGCAATAAAAAGGAACTTACATCTTCGTCTCGGAGAAATGATTCAAACAAAGACCTTAATCACAACCACCAATATACCAGAAATCAGTATTGTACTGTTAAATGAAAACATCAAGGAGAGCAATTTAAACAGAATAGCATAGTTGTTTTCATGTAATCAATCCAAAATGGTCACCCATTAAGAAAGAAAAAAGTAACTCACTTATCTTTCAAAAGATTTGGTACTATAGTATGCTTTTGAACATGCCTAGATCTCGACCATGACGGCAATCCCATCAACCAACTGCATTATTCAGTATAGAATTTTTATGAAAGCACATAAACCATGAAACCATTTACCATTGATATTGGCATTCAAGCACATCAGCTAGATACTAATACGTGCTTAGCGAGGATGGGAAAGTTTATTTCAACTATTGGATAGCAACAACTGCAGACAAGTGAAGAGAATTAAAGAGCATTGCAAACCTCTTTTTGATTTTAAGCATCTTTTCTTCATGCTGAATGGAAGAACATAACTTTTTAACATCCTGGGCAATGAAGTCCATTGTCAAAGCTCGACAAAATCAAAAGATACCCACACTACCAAAACAGTCCTGTCAAAGAAAAATAAGCAGTCATGGAATCTCATCTACTAGAAACAATAGAACATAAAGCAGCCAAAGACATCAATAGAAGTTCATGCCACGTAAAGCATCAATCAGCGGTCCAAATAACAGTTCCCCCATGAAGATAAGAGATGTAAACTGGCCCTAAATTACTTGCCTATTTTCTTTTCAAAAACAACGAGAAAGAGAATGTATGGATAGAATTATGAGTTATTACATTGAAGCCTAAATAACTTAAAACCTAAATGAGTAAGAATCACTATTCAAGGAAGAGTGCTTGCTACAAAATGATGTTGGCAGGAAACACCGTCTCTAGCAAGAGAATCAGCAATACATTCACAAATCTAATCGTGTACTTCCACTCAATGTGAAGCAGGCCTGTCAATGATCCAGATCCAATCTGAATACAGATCCAAATTTTACAGATAGTTATACAAAATGGAGTTCCAACATAAATAAACCAAATATGGAATGAGGGATAAAACCTTGCACTAAACTGGAACAGGAATCACGATATCTGGATCCAGTAAATATCCAAACTGAAACTTCAGCCATTAGAGGTATGTCCAACAGTGCACATTAGTTTGATGCTTCAATTACCCTAACCCCCTCTCTACTCTGTCAATAGTTTACAAGCTTTTGCACACAAGTCATAACCTGAAATGAATATCAGAGGTCAATGTGGACATATGGTGTTCCATTCATACATGGAGAAGATTCTTTTTTCTTCCTTCCATACAAGCAGCTCCCAAGGATCCCACTGGAGAGGTGCATGCACATTGACTTCTGAGGGAGTCGTGCTTTGTTGTCGACTTACTGCAGCTGAGTGAGTCGAATTTTATGGGGAACCCTCCTCAACCAAATTCTCATAGTAGACAATCTTAGAAGAAGAGGGAACTCAGTTCCAAACAACCTATATGATTTTTGTGCAAAAGTAGAAGAAACCGTCAATCACCTGATACTGCATTGCCCATTCGCTTGGCAGGTCTAGATGCACTTCTTAAACAAGCTAGGGATTAGTAGCTACATCCCAGGTAGCCTTAAAATGATCAGCCAAATGGCCAAAGGCACTCAGCCTCCAAGTCTAGGTAAAGCTCTCTTGTCAGCCTATATTGCTCACACTCCATGGGGGCTATGGGTTGAAAGGAACAACAGAAGATTCAATAACAAGTTTTCCTCGATTCAAGAAGTCACATATTGGATCGCATGGATGATAGCCGCTTGGATTAACAACAGGATAGAATTTGAGGAAAAGACCCTTCTATTTGAAAGAATTGGCTGCCGGTTGCCCAAATGTCTAAGCCGGCTACCCAACCACTATGAAAGAATAGTTCCCCCTCCTTCCCCCCAATGGAACCTTGTAGTTGAATTTTGATGGTTGCACACTGGGTAATTCGAGTATAGCAGGATTTGGAGGTGTCATCAGAAATTGGGAAGGTACTACTCTGATCACCTACTCAGGACCTCTTAGCACAGAGGAACCTTGAAGTTGAAATTTGATGGTTGTGCAATGGGTAATCTGAGTATGGCAAAATTTAGAGGCGTCATCAGAAATTGGGAAGGTATTGCGCTCGCCTACTTAGGACCTCTCGGCACTTCAGACTCCACCTCAGCTGAGATTCAAACTCTTCTTCCAGATCTCCTCCTCTTCTGCCAACCAGTAAGTGGTGAGCTTCAAATCGAAGGCGACTTCAAAGAGGTGATTGGATGGCGCTTCTTAGCATCTGAACCCCCACGACGCTATTGGAAAACATATTATGAGATTGTTGATGTTGTATCTTCTATTGATTGTACCTGGACTCATGTCCTCAAATCAGCTAATTCTTTGGCTGCTTCTTTGACAAAACAAAGGGCCTCCCTCCAATCGCTCATTGTCTCGGGAAACCCTCTAGTCTAGCCTTTTGTTTGTGTTTTTTCCTGGCTCTGCCTTGAATAAAATTTGCTTTCTTCAAAAAAAAAAAGATAAAATAAAATAAAAATGCTGCAGCTATTAAACTTGTTAACTGACCTTCATCCTCTTAAATGTAATTTTGAGTATATGACATCACATAAACGAGTAGTTAAAGGGAGCTATGGAGAAAGATGGACATATTTGAAGTTGCCTATTTGTGTCCACTTAGTATTTCCAAAGATTCATTCTAATTCCACATTGACACCATATAAAGAATTGTTATCAAACTTCCTTCAATTTCTCTCTTCCTCTATGTCTAGTTCTTCTTATCAGCTACCGTTTCTACTTTTATGCATGTAATTGTGGTCTAAATGGCAAAGAAAAGGAATGTTGTGGGTCTGGTCAAGCAATCACGCCGCCAGAACAGGTTCACAAACATGGATTTCCTTTTTGAAGACACATTAAGAGGCAACTTTTCTCTTGTTTCTTTGTGAATTTGAAAACAGTTTCTTGACATATGAAACCAGAGACTCCTAGTTCCAGTTTCATCAGCCACAGTCATTGTTTCCCCTAATTCCTATATTAATTTGGTCCATTTTTCTACAACATTGTGTAAAAGGATGCATTCCATAATGTGTTGTTTGGTTCTTAATTTGATATTATTTATGTTAAGAAAAAAAGTTTCAATAGCACATTTGGTTAATAAAAGCTCATATAAAATGGACTTGGTATGGATTCTCTGCAATGTCTAGAAAGGATATAGTTGGCAACACTTTCTTGGAATTGGATTTTCACAGACCCTACAAATCACCTAGTTGGTTGTAAATGAATATAAATTTTACTATAAATTGAGCCCATTCACATCCAGAGATTGGCCGCGTCCAGAGGTTTCCTAGACCAAAGTGTTCAAAGATCTTTTCTCAGTTGCTTGGTTTATATGTGCAAAAGATTTTTTTTTTGAAAGAAGGGTGTGAAAATCTATTGCAAAGAGGAGAGAATACAATACCTAGCTAAGGTGGCCTTCCTCCACAACAAGCTGTTGGAGGGAAACTCCCTTTTCAGCTTGAATATCTGCTAAATAATTAGCAGATCTAGGAATGTAATTCCACTTACAGTGTATTTGAGAAAATAAAAACATATATCCTCATATAACTCCCAATGCTGCCAAGGAGGTTTTTGAAGGCTTCGTATACCACTTGATAACTACTTTTGAATCACCTTCAATGCAGAGAATGCTCTCCATCTTTTGCTTGAAGAGTTTTAAACCATTATACAGCCCGTGTAACTCAGCACTTGTTGAAACTGATATACCAATCGGACCCGCATATGTGCAGAAGATTCAACACTAGCTTCTATAAATGTGAATGCAGAGCCAAAAAAACATTTTATGTGGATCCACTGAATTTCCTCTTTCATAGAGGTGGGCACAGGCCAACATTCTATCAATTATCGATCAAAAGTTTGATCATATCACAGGCATCAAGTAGAGCTAGAACAGGTAATGATAAACCACAAGTAGGTCAAATGATTAGGGTCAGGCACAGCAAACAATGACAAGTCAAACAAAAACAAGAGCGGAGATATGTTAGTCTACATTAACCATCAATTAAAGGCTATGTGAGAGAAAGACGAACAAGCTAGGTTGGATAGGCTAATTTTTTTTTAAGCTCTTGGACAAAGAGGACCCAACAATTCAAGTCTACTAAAGATACACCAAACAATAGATAATCAAAAGTTATTATTGGCCTCTTTTCATTTGAAAGGGAAAACACTACATTAGTTTGGTCTTGACGCTTCCACTACATCCCCTATCTTTCATACATCAGTCATTGGAGATGCCAATGACTACTTGTAGATGCAGAATTTGATCCTTGATTATTTGCCACAACTACAAAAGTGTGGGGACATGGGACAACAGATGATACACAAAAAAATGTGACTGAACCACGATGACAAAGCTCTAACAGGGCGGACTAAACATAAGAACTTTATGGGATTTTATTAGTTTCAACAGGTAAGATGGACTTTATGATTTTAATTAGGGTTAGTTTAGCTCTAAATATATTTTAAGAACAATGAAGGGTATTTCAGAAAAACAAGGGTATTTTGAAAAATTAGATGAGATTAGAGTTTTAAGGAAGAATCAGCGACACAAATAGAAAACGATTTGACCTTTAAAAAAGTGGATTTAGAAGTTGAAGGTATGCATAAGAGATTTTCTACAAGAGGACAACTATCCTCTTAAATATTACATAAACTTCCTGTATCATAGTGTTAGCCATAGAGGGCACTACAATCAATTATGATTTCACAATAATGAGCAGGGCCAAGCTTATTAGGAGTATGATTCCTCAAACAAGGAAAATATCCACAGATAAAAATCCAGAAAAAGAGTAGTCAGGTCATTGTCTAAATAATTTAGTAAACGTAGATATCATTTCTAGAGTAAAAGTAGCTAGGAATTAATAATACATATGGGCATATAAAATGCTTCTACCCAATAACACAGAGGTAAATATGTTTCAAATGTCACGGTTATGCCCATCTAAGCGTACATTTCCATTTCACAAAATCTCATTTTTCAAAGGAAGTTTTACTGATTATCTATGAAACAATGAGGATATTACCAACATTCATCGACAAACTATTCCTGAATTACATTTGTTTTATTTAGGTTGAAAATGCCCTTAGTTTCACTGCAAGCCAAGCTATCATTCTCAAGACAGCTAGAGGAAGAGAAAACAAATACAAAACCCATGCCAAAAAAGAATACTAGAGAGCTTGACAAGGGGTGGCATCGAGTCAAGCCAAGCTCGAACCTGCGTATGTTCAAGCTGGGCTTGATTTAAATACTTTGAACTCAAACTCAAGCCAAGCCCAGCCTCAAGCCTAAAATTGGAATCGCTCGAGCCCAATAATTTTAACCGAGTTCAAGCTCCAACCTACAGTAAAAACTTTGCATAAAATACATGTCAAGGAAATTGTATATAAAATTATGCCTAAATTTTACTTAAATTTGGGTATGACCTCTACATAAAATTGGGCATCACCATCTTCTCTCTCTTTCTCCCCCTCCTAATTCCAAATTTAAAGGAATCCGATTAAAGAGGTTTTGGATACAACATAGAGCAAATGGTAATGAAGCTTCCATTGTAACACTCCATAACAAAACAGAAATTTAAAGAGACAGCCACATTTCTTCAAAAATAGTTAAGCTTTGTCCTTTTCTTCTTCCTCCTGACATTTTCTTATTTTTCAGAAACAAATAACTGCTCAGTTTTCAAATTAGTACCCCTAAGCCTTTTTTTATCTAGTAACTATCAACCTATATCAAATTTTCCCAACTATGTTGAGGTTAGCAAATTATATATTGTCAGAAATATCTTTGAGTCTAGTTTCAAACTCAAAAATAATTTTTTCAGACATACAGATAATATAAAGAAACTACCAAAACAAAAAAAATAAAAAAGAATCAGGAGATTATCAAAACATCAGAAAACAAAAATAAAATAAAAGAAAGAAGCAAGCTAAAGATATGTCACTGCCATCACGTCCTTGAAAACTGAGGCCTTTGTGCATTCTAGACAGATGGACTGTTTGATCTATGACTAAACCTGACCTGTACTCTAATACATAATAAAAATAATATAAGAAATATAATAAAGTGAATAAATAATAATAAAACTACCTATATATGGCAATGGAGATAGGGTTCCGTTTGTTTTTCTTGTTCTTCACGAAAGAATTAGATAGTTATCAAAAGGAGTAGAAGCAAAGATTGAAAAGAAAATGGAGATTTGAAACTGACGTGAGAAGAGCAGGAGTTGCAGAGCAGTCCCACCAAACAGTATTCAATTCAAAAGTTAGTATGTATTGGCAACGTAAAGAAGTAGCAGGTTTTTATGGGTTTCATTGCCCTTGGAATCTATTCACCTTCGTTGCCCATCATGCATCGGTTGTGGACTATTGGTGTGTTTTCTAAATTAAATTTCCCAACCCGAAGAACAGAATACGGACCAACAGGGCGATGAGTAATTGGATCCAAGTCAACAACAGGAAGAACGAGACGATCAGTAAAAAAAAAAAGTAGTTAGAGATTAGTAAGAGAGATTAAACACTGACGTAAAAGCAGAGCTTGAATTTGAGTCCTGTATCTAATAAAAATAAATTTTAAAATTGCTGATATTACTGGACGAGAGAAATAGACTATAAGGTGTCTGCATTTATATCTAACAAAAAAAACCAAGCTCGTAAATAGTATTTCTGATGTTGTTAGAAGAAAATAAATAGAAACCAAATCTTTCACAAAACGATAGATTCATAAGTAGAAAAAAATAAATAAAAAATAAGAAAATCGAACCTTTCACAAAACCGAACCTTGACGAGAAATTTCTCTTTTTATGTCGGCAACAATTAATGTCGGCGAAAACCGGTTGATTGAAGAGGCTGTTGAAAAAAAATGGCACCGTTCGGCGGTGAAGAAGGTGATGGCACTGTTGAAACAGGGCATCCCTCCGGGCAGAATCCGAGAGTTTTCTGACTCTAGCGATTTGTCAGAGAAGACGAGATAAGTGGAGTCGTGGAGAGTGGACGGGAGAGGAAGAGAGACTGAGAGGAGAGAACGGCGATTTTTCCGTCGCCTCTCCGCAACTCTGATTTTTCCGTCCCGTCTCGGCTCACGAACCGAACCGTTGTCAAGCCTCGTGTAAGGGAGGGAGGGGAACTTTAGGTCCAACTTGACTTGAAGGAGTCCAATGTGGATCTATTGAGTCAACTTGTTTAACTAAATAGGTTCTAAGTTGATCCAACCCAAATTCGACCTAAACCCAATTAGTCCTTAGAAAAGGACTAAATTGATCCTTAGTAAAATCTTGCAAAGGTTGACAAAAGGGTTCTTTGAGTCCTTAGAAAATCCGAATCGGATCAGAGTGGTTGGATGAGTATATCGTTTAAGTCGAAATGACTTTAGTTCATCTTAATAAGTAGATTTGAGACATGCTCAACTACAACTCTTCTATAAATGTTCTATTGAGTAAAATATTGCAGAGGTCCACATTATATTGAATGTTGTTTCATTAAGGATAGTTTGGAGATTTCACATTTATAATTCGGTTGCCCTATTTTTTCTCTAGGGTTTGGGGTGGTGTTATAATGGTGATGAATGATCATGAAGAGTGTGTGAGAGGTTGGAGAAAAACACAAAGAAAATGGTGTGTACGATTTTCTCTTGTAAACTTTTTCTTCATTATAGTGAATGATAACAGCAGAGGAAGGACAAGACATAGTTTCACCTTGAAGCGAACCTGTATACATATTGTGTATTCGTGCTTAATTATTTCTTCTTCAACGATTATTATTGCTCTCAGTAGTAATGAATTAGAGTGTCTAATTTTTAAAAACTCTTAGTTTCACATCGAAGATTTTTTAGAAGTAGCTTTAATCTCTCATATGTAAATAGGGAGCTTCATAAGCATTGTAAGCATCTCTTATCAATACAATCTCATTTTAACTTTAAGCCACCTAAGGCATCTTGAGCAACAAAATAAAGGATAGTAGGAGGCAAGCCCCTAATTAAAGGGTTTCCATCTTCTCAAGGAGTTTCTACCCTTGGTAAAGGTTAGCCAATTTGATTTTCTTTCCCTTCATCTTTGTTTTACTTTATTTTTACTCATCTTAGTCTTCTTGAGTGTTATTGTGATAATTAGTTAGATATTAGTAGTATTAGAGATCCCCTTGTGGCAAGGGACTCTCATTTTAGGCATGTGTACTGTGCATTACTTCTAAATAACCAATCGCTAATCGGGGGGGGGGGGGGGGGGGACTCTGTCTCTTTGCGGCCTCCTTAGCCCTTATCCTTCTCGCTATGAACGTCCTCTCGGCGTCCTTCTCTCTATCTCGGACTCACTTCTCACTTCTCCCTCTCTTATCCCTCTCGGCCTCCCTCTTTTCTCTCTCTCTCTCTCTCTCTCTCTCTCTCTTCTCCCTCTCTTCTCCCTCTCGTTATTATCTTTTCCCCCAAGATACCTTCTGATTTCGTTCGATTTCCCCCATTTCGATTTCAATTTTCTTTGATTTTGACATTTGGGCATCGATTGCTTAATTTCTACTTCGATTCGACATCGATTTTCCCATTCGGCTTCGATTTCACCCTTCAATTTCGGTTTTCCCCAAACTTCAGAAGGTATGACTAAACCTTAATTTTTTTCGATTAAATTAGTGTTTTAGGGTTTAGGGTTTTAAGTTATGGAATTAGTGTTTAGGTTTAGGGTTTATTATGGTTTTTTTAGTCCAGTTCACACAAAGTTGAGTCACTTACACGGGCGTCCATTAACCAACGAAACCCGACCCCCATCACTGATGAGGTACAGTTAAGTAAAAACCTAATTTTTTCTTAAAAATAAAGATGTGTATTCCATATAAAGGATATTTCAGTTTAAAATTAGAGAAACCAAACTTTATAATCTTTGCTAATATCAATCTTTTATAACAAACAACGATATCACAAATGAGAAAACAATTGTCAAAGAATAGCCATTTTCTTGTCTTCACTCAAATTTCTTACTCATGGGCATCCACACCAAAAAATTTCTTATTGAGATATAGAAAGGGCCTTAAAACAAGGTATAAATACTTGATTTTATTTTCAAAATTAAAATTTTTTCATATTTTTGTTTGCATGTCTTCTTCTTCTTTTTTTTTTTTCTTTTTTTAAGTCATTATGAAGTGTCATTAAAATTAAGTATATTTTAAATTTTAAATATTATTAATAAATTAAAAAATAAAACTATCTTGTTTTTTTAATGTTTAGGCCGATTAGGGTTTAGGGTTTAATTGTGAAGATAACTCTTTCCTATAAAAACAATGAAAGGTACCGAATGGCCCTAATATTGATGGGCTAAGGGAACTCCATAAGAATGAATATGTCACCAGCCTTTAACGGCCTGGCCCAAATATCTATGGGCTTAAGGGAACATTTTCTTTTTAGGTCCATAAGTTAGAACTCTGAAACCTTTTTTTGCTCCGCTAAGTTCCCTTCATTCCCGTCTCTGCCCCAAAATGAGGCTTCCGGCTCGATATCTTCTGCTTCGCCCTCCGTTACTCTTCTGCAATTCCTATTCTTCTTCTTCTTCTGCTGCTGCTGCTACTGGTACTACCAGAACAGAAGCAACCGCGTCGACTGCAAAATCGACGCGAATAACCTCCGACGAACTCACCCAAATAAACATCCTCATCCCTCGTCTATGTGAATCCAACAACTTCAAAGACGCCATACGCCTCTTCGTTACCTCTCTCCTCTTAAGCCCTCCTCTGGATTCCCTCCCCCTCCCTCTCCTCATCCAGCGGCTCTCCTCCGATCCCCAAACAGCCCCTCCTTTCGCGCTTCTCATTGCCCTCCGCCGTACTGGCCCCCACTGCCACTACGTTCTTCCCCGCGCCGCGTGTCTCCTCGTTGCAGCCTACCTCAAAGACCGCCGTTACCGGGAGGCGACGAAAGTCTTCGATTGGATGCTGCGTCTGGGCCTGCGGAGTGTTCCGGATGCAGAGACTTATCGGGTGTTGATAAAAGGGATGGCCTTAGGTAGAAAAACAATGGAGACGGTGAGGACTTTCCGCTGGATGGTGAATGCCGGATTGCCCGTGGAGCCGGAATTGAGGAATGTGGTGGTGAACAGTTTGTTGAGGGAAGCCAGAGTGAGAGAAGCAAGAGAGATGGATGAATCTTTGAGAAGACTTGCTGAGGGTGACGATGACGTGCAGAGTGTTGTGGGATTTATCGACCAAATGCTGCGTGATAGTGACTGGAGAGAGTAGAAAGGAGGTAATTTGCTTATGTATTTTTCTCTTTTGTGGTTTCCTGCAACATACCTGCATTTTGATGTTCTGCATCAATTGAAATGCTCCGGTCTAGCTACACTGATGTGTCTTGATTTTTGTTCATGTACTCATTTTGTTCTCTATTGATTTTCGCCATACATGATGCTTTTGGAGCTTGTGAGGTGATAAGTTCTCTTCGCTTTCTTTGTCTTTTGGAGGGGGGGTTAATCATAATAAATTTTGAACAAGACAATCAGGAGTGGACAGAGAATCGCCTCTTATGTGTTTACTTTTCAAGTAATGTGCTGCACGGTTGTTGCTCTTGTTTCTTTTGGTTGAAATGTGATTTGCTACTCTGTATATTATAAAATGGAGCTGGGTGTTCTTGGTATAAAGTTTTGCCATACTTATCGAGGTGTACACTCTCAACCTGTGAATTTGACCTTCATGAATTGGACTCATTCCTCTAGACATGAATGACCCACATTCATGGGATGGTCAGCATTCACAGGTTTCAGTATTTCCTTTGAATTTGGTCTCAGTAAACCTGGTCTCTGAACTGTCCATCTTCAGTACTTCTATGACATTGGTTTTCCTTGTGTCTGAAGTTGGTAATCAATTTAGTTTCTACAACAGCCATTCGGTGGTCCCTTATCAATGCAGGTGGAAGTTAAAGTTTTTTTTTTCTTTTTAGTTGAAATTAAAGCATCTGCTCATTGAGGATAAATCATTCAATCCTCAGAGGCTGCACTAGCTCTTCTTTTGTTGGTGATCTCATTGAAGTCATGAGCACCTGTACCTCAAACTCTTGACAAGATTTCTAGTATTAGATATTATTTGCTTGATGGCGCAATACATTGTACTCTGAATTGAATAAAATAGATTCAAGTCAGGGCTTATTTAAAGAATTTGATGCTTGTAGAAAATGAAATCTTATGATGTTCATGTGGATATGCTTCTTATTATGCTACAACTGCTTCTCACAATGGTAGCATGAGATTTTAGTAGAGCAAGCATTCATGTTAGATTTTAGTATGCCTTCACATTGTACTATGGCACCACCTTTTCTCTTTGTGATTTCGTGTATTTTCAATGGGAACTCCAATTCCTTCTCACTTTCTGGCATCTAGGGACCTGTTAGTGTTTGAAGATTCTCTCTTATTAACCTCACTTGACCGAAAACCTCATGTGTGTTGAAAGATTGTGTGTGGAAGAGTATTTTCCCCTAGTAAAGTAGAAAACACTCAATCCCTTATTGGATATTTGTGAATACTGATGTAGCAAGGCAGAAAGACACTGATTTCAGGATGTCTTGATATGCTGCAATGCACAGGGTGCTTTCTAGTTTTGAATTTTCGGAAAGTCCTAGAATTGTACATTTGCTGATGATTGTGGTCAACTGGCAGATACTGAAGCAATCTTCTGTGACATTTGAGTATTTGGTCAGGTCTTTATGCGCATGAAATTAGTTTTCAATGTTTTGGTTAAGTTATTAAGTCTTGATGCAGTCTTTGTTTGATCATGGGAAGGCATATTTTGAATGCCTCTACTACTTTTCTAGGCTAACAGTGTTCTTTTTTTAATTCTTCAATGCCTTGATTTTCAGCTAAATTAAGATGGTTTTACTGATGCTTATTCTCAATCGGATCCACAATTTGGCTGCCATGTTTTTGACCCTAGCAGAAACTTGCATGCTGGTTCCCCTGTTTTGAGAAACTGTCCATTGCAGTTGGTGTAGGATCTACCTCAGACAGTTCTTAAAGATGTTTGATTCTATGTTTCTGATCGTTCCTAGAGTTTCTTGCTATTGCAATTTAGCTTCCATGGACAAGCAAATTTGAAGGAAATTGTAATGTTGTTGATCAAAGATACAAAACATTCAAAAGGATGTTATGTGGTCCACCACTCGGAACTGGAGAATGAGATGGACAGGGCTTGCGAAGGCGAAGAGAAGATCAAATTTCGTTTTTTGCTTGATCCTGATGTCAGTATAAACGTTGGCCACTAGGTGACTGTATAGTTTAATGAGTGAGATCCTTTATGAAACTTGGTCTTGATGATATAGCAGGGCAGAAAAACAGTTTTGCCTCGATGCAGGTTACTAAGTTGTCAAAAGAGAGTCAGAAAAAAATGCAGGTTACATTTGCTCATGTTCTTTGTTATCTTATTACATAGCTTGTAAAAATTGACAAAGAATTACTCAGTTGAATTACTCAAAACTGCGCCAATCAATTACAAAATGAACAGTGCCTCATATCCGACGCTAATAGTTAAATTCATGTAACCTGGTAATTCTCCGTAAGAAGTTGAGCTTCATGTGAAAATTTAGGCGGAGGACCCCCACTCAGTGGTAAAATACTAACAACCTGCAATGAGCAAAATGGAGCATAATAAGGACTCAGGGTTCTCTTCTGGTGAAATCTTATAAAAAATTACCCAGACAAGCTGTGCGTTGATTGTTTGGAATTAGTGCTGACATATGAGAGGCTCTGTGTAGATTCAAAAACAGCAACAACAACTAGCAAAACAGTCGGACAAATACCAAATGGCCTGAGTATACAAGAGTCCATTTTTATCTGTATGCACTATGCAAATGGCATGAAACTGTGCACAAGAAGTTTGGCCAAAGCCTGAAATTTTATGCTGTTCTTTTTCTTTTTTGAATGAGGAAATCCATGCTTGTTAAGGTTGCCGAAGGAAAGAAAAAAAATATGTTTTCTGTCCTCATCCAACCAAAAATTCTAAGAATTCTATCAAAGTCAATTTACAAATGATAGAACAGTAAAAGGTTTCCTTAAAAAAAGACAATTAAGATTCAGTAAACTTTGACCAAGTGATATTTGACCATGACGCTGCCATCTACATATGTAAACAATTCTACAAAAAGAGAGAAAAGGAAAGGTACAAGAAGACGCTTCACAACCTCAACAAAACTGAATCAAGAATGATATTATATAACAAGTAAATCCTATAATAGATAGCAGTTATGATAACTGAAAGTCCAAGCTTGACAAACCTTCACGCCACTGAAAGTTGTTGCAGCAGTAAAACTGACATTAACAGGGAAGAAAACTGACAAATCTACAGGAGGAACAACAAATTCCATTGACCCACTGCCAAGGGTTAAACAGAACAAATCAACATTTAACAAGAGGAAAATTTTAAAACAATAAAGACATCACAAAACAATCAAATAAAACCTAGCTACCACTTCAGACCTGCGGTTCGAATTATCAATAAGAAGAATGGACCACTCCAAGACAGAATTTCTCAGGTCATATCTGCAATAAAAGAACAAACCTTGAATACCAAGTGCATGGACAAGGAGGCAAAACTGCAAGGCCCATTTCAAACAAAATGCATGAGGTTTATGACGGGGTGGATCAAGTTTAAACTTCAATTGGAGTAACAAATGAAGAAAGATCTATAAGAAGAGATTCACAAATGTGCCTACCTCCATTCACCGTCAACCTGTCGCACAGTTGGTGCTTCCCGAACAGCAGGAAGCGGGACTGAGATCACAACATTGTGAAGATCAAACAATGAAGAAGATTCATACTCAATGCTGACGTAAGTCTCACTTCCAGAAATAGAGGGCCAGCAGTTTACTGCATGTGAACAGACAGTTATTAAGTTTGTAATAAAAGATTCAACATAATGAGAATCTAGTCAGTTAGAATTTGTAACCTACTTGTCAATGGGACCACTGACTCATCTGTGGTCTGCATTCTCCACTTGAGAAGACCAATTCCTGCAGCATCACCCGCTTGACCAGTGGGAAAAGGCCTTTTAGGATCTTTCAACCCAAGAATATTTTCATTTGAGAACAGCTCCTTGTTGATGTTTGGATGTGTTTTGAAAAGGACAGCAGGATTCCCTCCAGTTTCGATCTGGACAAAGAACAGTAAGCGTATCATCCTATACTTGGACGGAGAGAGAGAGAGAGAGAGAGAGAGAGAGAGAGAGAGAGAGAGAGAGAGAGAGAGAGAGCAGACCTGTACTTGGATAAGAGCATCATCCTGGTTGAGTATTTGCATAGAAAGGGTACCCTGCACGTCAAAGTTCCCAACCCCACCATCACGCTTGAGTGTTACATTGAGCTTTTCCTCAATTGTCAATGTGATGGGGTCAGTAGGAGGTGTTGCAAATGATCTTGACTGAACACCAGGTTTTACGTCCTCGAGAATCACTTCACCTTCAGCCTTCAGAGATTCCAGAAATTGGTTTGTTTTCTGAGTTTTCCCAAGTTTCATACCAAGACCTTTTGGAGGAGCAGTTGCAGATGCAGGTGAACGACCTAATCACACAAAAATGACTCTTTAGCTTTGAAAATTTAGGAAAGGGAACTCCAATTAATTAATTTCTAGGATTAAACTGATTCAGACATAAGTTATCAATCATTAACCATACAAACAAAAATAAGCCTAGAAAATTCATCCACATCGTTATGCACAAACCTTTTGGCTTGCTAGTGAAGGATTCCACTTCATTGGTCACTCCAAATCCTGAACCACCTCCAAACCCATTCCCACCACTAGAGATACTCAAATCACTAATGGTGCTTTCAGTTCTTCCTTGAAAAGACATAAGCCCACCTTTATCACTTTGGTTCCGATCAAGCTGCAAAACTTAACCCTATGGTTAGCAAGTTATTGAACTAAAACAAGATATGGATGAAACAAAAAAAATAGAATAAGTCATATGAAAACTATGGAGCATTAAAACCTTGCTTTTGTCAATTTCACTAGCTTTCCTCTTCATTATATCCTTTGTGTCATTGATCTTGCTCTGCCTCACCAACTTATGTAATTTTTCTTCATGACTCTCCATCTCACAATATTGCTTAATTTGTGCAACAGTTACACTTTCTTTATGGCCGAGAGAGATGACTTCATCAAAAGCAAAAATGAGCTCAAAAGCATTCTTACAGATGCCCTCTTCATCTAGAGAGAGAGAATATTCAGGTACCTGAATGAAGTTAAGTTTTCAACTGACCATACATCACTCTTCATTATTTACAAGGTATGAACAACTTCATGGGCTGCCTTCTTAGAATTAAACTGCTGTATTTCAAAAACCCATGGCATCTGATCAACTTTGAATCTTTATTATTTTAACATTTTAAATAGTTGCATAACTTTGTTGTACAAGAAAAGATGACCAAATTTTAAATATATTTATCCATGAAGATGAGATTCAAATTTCAGGAATAGTACAGTATTCAACAATTGTAGAAAGCAATAAACACAGAACATGCAACAAAATGAGAAGGATACTATTTTAGAAAGCAGCCTCAAGGTCTCCAAATCTTCAAGAATGTTGCTCTGCTTGTTTGTTACAAGCAGCAAGTATAGAGCTTCTATTGGCTGGTAAACATAGCGGACATTTTCAGTTTCTACATATGTGTGTTGTTTCCCAGTGCCAATAAGCTTGGGAAATGCAGCGAGCAGCCCTTCAATTCTTATGCGAGACATATCAACAAACTGCCTTGAAACCAGTGCTGCAATAATAAGTAAAGACAGGTCAATGGTAAAATTGTGACAGTGTGATCTGCCATTATTTGGAAATGCCTCAGATAATAACAGAATGCATAAAGCTCCATTCATAAGTATTTTCTTAAACAAATTCGTTTGGCAAATCCCAATATAAGAAATGAATAGGCAGATTAGTCACAACTGAGTTGGTATAATCAGAAGAAGCACCAGTCCACAACCCAGTACGATGAATGGGAATAGCACTTGAAAGTTGAAAATGGAAAATTAATAATATGATTGCCAAAGTTCTTTGCGACAAGAAGAAAACTTACCTTTACCAGACTTGGTAATTATAGAAGCAGCAAGAACCACCTATTCATCAGATTAAAATTATGAGCAGAAATGAGTACCAAAGGAATAAACCTCATGTAATCTTTATTATACTAGTGAAGGAAGATTGAACTCACACAGCCTTCAAAAATCAATTAGCACATGCATTACATAATCTTCCAATAACAGTTACATAGAAAACAAATAACTGCAAAAGAAGTGCTAAGCCAAAATGACCCAGAGCATTTACCATTGTGGAAGTTTAAGATTCACGACTTTTACTTGAAAGCACAAGAAACCAACTGAATTATAGACTGTGTCCTTATCTTTGGACGGCTCAGCTCCTGGAAAGAGGTCAGGAAAGAAGATGTGCAGTTAGTACAAAGCAGCACAAAATCTTCAAGTAGAATAAAGAAGATAGTTAGGCATAATAAATATGGATATGAATACTATAGAATTCTCCCTTATAGATCCAACACCATCAGAATTAAGTAATTCCAACAGCTTCTTTCTTGATTTCTATGACAGTGTAATTTTTAGCTACCTGAGACCAAAGATGTTATATTCTCTTTCAGAAGCATGTGAATTTGGATAGATTATTTTTCTTATTTAGGACAATTGGCCACCGAAGGACTCCCACAGAAAGTTACTAATAACACTGTAAATTTGTAAACCAGCCAGACTTAGAAGACAACATAGATGCACAGGCAAATTTTGGCATTTTTATTTGGAGCAGTTCAAGCAAGTATGTTAACTAGTCCAGGGCATTTAATGCTACATGGCATTCTCATCAAAATCATATTTATCATGACTCTGATTGGCTTCAGATTCGGTTAGCACCAGAAAATTAAATCAGCATTAGGCAAAGCTTGAAAATGATCTTTAAATAAGAAAAATAATATATTTGCATATTTATGTTATTTACATGGTTTTGTACCTTAATTTTATATTTTTATTTTTCAAAATATATTAGTTAAGATTCACACAAACAAAATACAGTGCATATTAATATTTTTTGTCTCCTACGAAATATCCAATAAAATTGGAAGAATATAAAGATTAGCAAAGCACCCATTCAAGGACGACATGCAATTCGAGAAAATATCCAAAAAATCTACAATTGAAAAAACGTTAACTTAAACTACATCAAAACTTTTAACAACATTTCCTTTCTATTCTTAGAGACAAACAGAGAAGAAATTTCCCCTGATAACTGAACAAGAACAGACTAACCAAAAGAAAAGGAAGAGGACAAGGAGAATTCTTTCAGGCAAGAAACTAAAGCAATTGAATGGGAATGGCTGGTGCCTATTATTAATTTATTTAGGCTATGCTGATGCTCGGAAGATGAAAACTTAACTAAAAGAGAATGCAAGTAACTTGGCAATACTGGGTACAGCCGATGATCTAGAATGCTGGATAATAGACAGGTTGGTGAACATTAACAGTACGTATGATTTACATGAATCCAATTTGAAGAAGACAAATCCTATCGCACTAGATAATGAAGAGAAGAATTATTCCCTCTTCAAAACATAAAAATTTACAACTCAAAATCAGATAATCCCATTCATCCCAATTAAGCTTCATTTCCAACTAATGTAAACTTTTGGTTCGTTTCAGAAAAGCAAATGATAAATGGCGAAGGTCCCAAAACAGAATAAAATCCTAAAACAATAAAACCCAGATGAATCAACCAAAAACTCAAGGCAAATGGACAAATCTTGTGAAGTAGAGAGCTTCCATACAATTCCCAAAATGAAACAGTAAAGGATCCAGAAAGAATATCAAACAAAAGCAACAGATCCAGTAATGCTTGCAAATTAGCGCCAAGTATAAAAACCCAATGCTCAAAAATTCAGAATCCAGTGTTACTTGTTTTTCAGAAATTGAGTTCAAGCCTATAACCAGTTCAATCAGATCCAAACGGAATTATCCACTCGATAAGATGCTAAAGCTATTTCTCATCGCTAGAAGGTTACGGAGTTCTGGACAGTGCATTCCAATTGACGTCCAATAACAAACCATAAAAATTATATGAGTCAGTTCACAATTTCTATGGAGACATATTTTCAACCAAAGGACAAAGAGAATGAGAAGTAAAACACGGTGAATCACAAAGAGTGAGTCGAAACATATCGAGATCGAGAACGAGATCCAGAGAGAAGCAGAGAGAATGAGATCACCACAGTGAACCATACAGACAGATCATAAAAAAACAAAAGAGAGAACTAAAAGGAAGAGAATGAAAGGTACTACAAGTGAGATCATCACAGCAGAGAGAAAGAAGAGCGAGATACCGAAGAAACCGAGGGGGCTACAAGGAGATGGTGGATAATCGGAGGTTGGTCGCGTCCGCTGGATAATATTTTAGAGCTTGATATTGTAATAGTTGATTATTGTTAATACTAATAATATTTTATATTTTATATTTTAGTATTAATTTTAATCAATTATCTTCTAATTAAATAATTATCACCATTATATGTGTAAATTAATTTTAAAAAAAATTAAAATTAATATCATCGCTTATGTGGAGTTGTTTAGTAGACTTCTTTATTTACAGGAAAATGTAATACATTGAATATTAAAAATCGAAGCTAAACACAAATCGAACAAACTAGCACATACGCGTATCAATTGATGCAGTTTTATGTTCCAATTCCAATGATATATGATGTGTACACGAAATAATCCATTAGGATGGGCACGCGCTTATTTACAATCACAAGAACGTGATTAATGGTAGAAATCCTATCTGAGAGTACTGAGAGAAGTTTTACATCTTCTGGCTAACAATTTGATTCTGGTTAAAAGTGGATGATAGTCCAGTCTTCTAGTCGCGATGTGCCAAGCTTTCTCCTGCTAACCATCCTGACTCTGACCCTGGAAGTTTGGCCAAATTAAACACCGATCCTTGCCATGATATAATTCAACGATCAGCCATTGGATGAATGCATAAGCAACATCTGAAATTCAGTGAAGCAGCCAAGAAAAGAAAGTTATACTGGGCGAGCAAGGGTTCATTTAATTCTGCCCTCTTTGATTTTTTTTTTTTTTTTTCCAAGAAGCTGCTCTGTAACACTTTCAGGCCTTACCTACCATTACCCTTTTGGTTGAATCAACCTATTTCTTGTCTTATAGTGGTCAGACTGGTCAGACAGGTTGGACTCCCCCCCTCACACACACACACACACCAAATTGTAAGAGTAAATTTTTTACATGCAAAAGACGTCCAAAATAAAGCAAAGTTTCAAAAACAAAAAGATAAAAAAACCTTTATTTTCAACAAACATGGTCGCAATTGCATTCCTTCAATGCCAAGAAGGACCAGCTTGAGACTGTTCTGATTCATCATCCTAAGACAGGAGAAGGGCGCATACCATAAATTTCACCTTTGGAGCTTCCTCCTCGCCAATGCTGGGGATTTCTTCGGTATATACACTTTGTAGCTCACCTGACAAATACATAATATCAAGTTAAATTTTGGAAAAAGATGAATAAACTAATCTCCACAACTACAACTTCCATTGTATTTACAGTATCAACCGAAATAACTAACCTGCACCAATTCTCCACCACGCATGACAGACATCGTCTTTTCCTCAAGCTGTGAATCACTTTTAGCTTCCCCCTTGACTTTATTTGAGACATCATTTCCAGTGTTGGGTTCTAGAGATGAAAATTCTTTGGGAGCAGTTCCACCAATAGCCTCAACTTCCAGCTCACTGACACTGCAAATTTCAATAGTGGATTTTGGGATTTTTGTAACTTGCCCATCTGGCACAGTTTTTATAAGAGAGATCTGGTCTGGCATTTTGTCATCTGATTCCAGTGTTACTGCACATTCAGTATCTTCTTTGACAACAGGACTCTGCTGACTGGAAGAATCTCTATAATCCTTAACACCCAAGGATACTTCATTACCTTCAGTCAAGTTCCCAGTCACCCTAGCACTAGATTCATGTACTTCACTCTGATTGGATTCGGAAAGTCCACTCTCGTCTTTAGTATCACCAATAGATTTTCCATTACCAAGAAGCCTGAAACGAAACTTTGCAAAATTTTCTATAGCCTTTTGCCGTAGACGAGCTTCTAGATCATCAGTAGAAGAATCTCCAACATCAACAGATACCTCGCCCTTTGGAGCAGCCCCTGAAATATTGGTTGATGCCCCCACTTCTAGCATTCCCTTTCTCCCTGACCCATTACTGTCATTGCTTCTTGAAGAAGGGCAGTGATCAATAGATTGAATAACATCAGCTTTAGCCTCAACCTTATGGTTATTTACCTGTTCTTGTTCCTTCAATATTTTGCAAGCATTAGCACGTGGATTAATATGTGGAGGTAAACTCTCATGGCTACTTCTGCTACATCTGCTACAAGACGAACAACTCCCTGATGAGCGAGACTGATGCCCGCTTCTTCTTCTGCTCTTTACCTTTACCCTATGAGTGGATCTCCTTGACCTTTTATGTATAATCTCCTCACTGCTGCTACTTGTCCAACTTGAGCATGAATCACTGCTTGGAGAAGGTCTTCGCCTTTTTTTAGTAGATTTCTTCCTTTCCACTGATATGGAACGTCGCTCAGAGCGACTTCTACTTTTGCGGCCATTTCTGTCCTCGCGGCTGGGAGAGCGTCGCGATGGCTTCTTAGTCTTCTTGGAAACTTTTCTTTTCTTCCGACCATTGTTTTCAGAATCAGAAGCTGAAGAGTAGTTCTCCAAGACAGACAAGGAAACATCATGACGACGCTTCTTTGGCTTATCCTGACGAAGGCCATAAAATGTTGTAAAACCGGAGCAGCCTTGGAATTAACATGAGCAGACATGCCATATCAAACACTAGTATACCTTATATGAGGAAGGTTTCCGGCGCTTGTGGGAGGAAGAAACCATAGTCCCAACAGTTCAAAGTGCCTGCAAGAAAATAAAATAAAGAAAGTAGAGGTCAGATGTCAAAAGGAATTTTTCTCTTAACAGGAAAAGGAACCACCAAATGACAAGCTCCTCGGCTCCCTCCTACGGCCACAAATTCCCTGTAAATAAGGAGAAGTAAAGAGAAAGTTATCAACAGGGCTTCCGAAGCAACAGTTCGCCACGTTCACTGAATTAAAGTTGGGTGAGCAAATAGATTTTTCGTAGACAGGACAGGTATATAAACATAACAAACAACTTTCACTGATTTAGGTACCATCAAATATTGAACTCATACCATAGCATTTTCCATAGAATAAATCAATGGTGCAGGAAGATTCAACGCAAAAAAAAAAAAAAAAAAATGCATTGACCAGATCTATTTAGCCTAACGATTATAGATAATAACAAGAACTATTTATCAAAATTTTAAATGTTATTTAATACTTATTGTCATAAGTGCAGTGAGGCAATTTCCTGATACTACTTCCGAATATCTCGACAATTGCTTCGACCCTTAAAAAAAGTATGACATTCACCCTTCGCAGTATTCACAGTAAAAAAGAAATAGACCTAATATTTGATGAAATAATTCCCACATTCGAGAACTTTTTAAGCGACGCCCCGCTATTGAACTCAACCCTTTTCATCAATCTACACAGTGCAAGAACATATGGGTTCAATTAAGGCCTAAATTTGTTACAAGAATATGAAAAACATGTATATAGTATCAATCTAGAGATCCCGTTTATTAAAGGTTAAAAAAGAACGGGTTAGAAAACACGAGGAGAAAAACTTACCCGAAGCTTTGTCAGAAAGAGTTGCAAGGAGAACAGATGCTTCGATATCTCACACAACGAAAGATTTGGATGGAGTAAAGATGACGAGAGGAGTAGCAGATAAATAGGGTTTCGGTTTCTCTCGGTTAGGCTTAGAAAGAAGAAACCCATGGATCGTTCTTATAAGGCACAAACTAGGGAAACCTGGTGGAAACACGTGCCGTTAAAGCCAAAAGATTAACCTAGTGGAACCCTTTTATCATCCACATCAACACAACTATCTATTGTTAACGAATTAATCGAATGGAAAATGATTGATCAACATACGCGATTGATCTATCAGTCCACCTATTTTGATTTGATCAATCAACCAAAGAACACACTCCATATGATTGATCAGACAAAAAAATCCTCTCCACTTAATGATTAATTAATAGAACATCTATTGATCGATCAATCATTGAAATCTTGAAACCCGATTTTTTTCCAAAATAAAAAAAATCCCCCTCAAAATTATCCACTCCATACCAATCCTATACAATGTCTCACACAAAACCCTCATGTAAGAGAACCTTTCTAGGATCAGATTTGTTGATACCTTGTGAAAATTAAAGAATACAAAGCTATAGAGAAAGAACAAAGTTTTGGAAGAAAAATGACTAAAAACTGGCAATCACTCTTATTAGGAATTGTTAAAAAACACCCACATGTGTAAGGGTGATATGACTAGTAAATAAGGAAAACTTTCATAAAGTTGTAATTATACAAGTTGGTGTATGTCCTCATATGTCCTTTTTTTTATGCATGTAGCCCTAAGGACATTGTAGTCATTGTAAATATTCACAAAACTATAAAAACAATATCAAAGCATGGGGTAGAGCATTCAAGCCTCTTCCACTTGGCTCAAATTTATCCATACACCTCTCTCTTTTTTCCTCTTATCTTTTCCACGGTTTCTTCTCTTCTCTCTCTTAAGAATTAGAGTTTCTCTCTTCCATCCTTCCCTTGATATTAGAGCGGTTTCTATGAGTTAGCTCGGCCAACTTATAGAGATAATGTGATCATTTTCTAATCTATCAACTCTAGCAGTTTAAGTTCGTATTCTATCTTTTTTCTTTTTTTCTTATCCTAGTACCCATTGTTTTCTTGGTGTTCTTACCTCCATACAGAACTTTTCATATTACAAATTATATATTTTCAAAAATATCTTTGAGTATACTTTCTAAATCAATTTTGTTTTTTGGCAATCTGAGTTTTCTACAAAAAGAAATCGATGTTTCAAGGAGCAACGGTTTGATTGCAAGAAAGGTTCGAGCAACAGTAAAAAGCTTCAATTATGTTATCGATAACGAGACTTTATATGGAGAATTATATATCAAAAGAAATATTTATAAGTATATTTTCTTACCTATCCATCCAATTCTCAATCTTAGTTTTATAGAGGGAGATATCAATTTCGGAAGAGTCAATGGTCATGTAAGCCAAAGAAGAAAGAGTACTCAGATCAGCCAGATTAAAGAGTCTGAAATCAATCATATTTGTTTATCTCAAAATAAGTATATTTTATGGAAAAAATTTATAATTATATGAAATTCATCGAAGTATAGTTTCATAAGGAGAAAATTTTATGTCAATTTGATCTATATTTAAGGAGATATTCACATTGGAGTTGGCACGGGTCAAGCTACTGAACAAATAAAATCAAGAAGTCATAAAAGTTTCAAGAATGAAGGTTTTTTATGTCAAATTTAGTATCAATTTAAAGCTCTTTGAGTCTTTTTTTTTTTTTTTTGAGAAATAAACTGTTTGTGATTCAAATATTGATATTCAAAGTACCAAAATGTCATTTATGTTAAGAATCTCTCCTTCCACATCCCCCCATTTTCTCTCCTATTATCTCTCCATGCATTGATGTAAATTGAGTTTCCTTTTCTCCTAAAATTTGAGTTTGTTTTAGCCAAATTTCTCTTTTAATTAGAGAGTTTTGATAAAACTTAATCACTTCATGATGTGCTCATTCAAGGTATGCATTATCTTGCTTCGATGTTATTTTCAAGTTTTACGTTTTTTTGTTACTTGGTTGTGTATCTTCCGCATAGTTAACACCAAAAATTGTGATCACCCCCAAAAAATTATACTTGGTCAAATTTATTAAGTTCTACCATATTAGTGTCCCCTAGTTTTTTTTTAAAAAAAGTCACTTTGGAAGTATGAGTTTTGCATAGTCGCCTCCTTTCGGTTAAAAAATGTTTTCCTCTAGTATTCTTCAGTTTATCATCTAATGTTTTTATCATTTCAAAGCAATGCCTAGACCCACTACCTAAAATAAGTATAAGAATGTGCCTAACATCCAACTTGAGTTAAGTCTTTTTATTATTCTCCCTAGATGCATTTTTCGTTTGAGCTACCCTTAGAAAGTGAGTATTCTCTTTATTGTGCCCTAAAGTTGGCATATTTTTCTGCCATTAAAATTGAGTAGAGTGTATTTTAGACTATGGCTATTTTGATTGGTGTATAGAGCTTTGTCGTATAACTAGGAGTAGTGTTTCTTCTCTCACCATTATGTTGTGTGAGTTGGGTCTCTTGGTAAAGAACAAAGATATCCCCAACTAGAGGGGACAAGTAGAAGAAGAAGTACAAAAAAGTGGTAACCAACAATGTAAAATTCTACGTGTTGTGGTGATCAAGTTTTATATGGTTAGAATAACCAATTAATGGGGAAACAAGATGAAGCAAGATGAGAACAAAAAGAAGATGAATCAAATCAAAGCAATCAAAATTTCTTTTTCAAGCACACAAGATTATTTGCAAAATGAATTTACAAACATCAGCTTGAGGGGGAGTGTTAAAAGACACCCACGTGTGTAGGGGTAGCATGGCTAGTAAATAAGAAGAACTTTCATAGAGATGACATAGAGTTGTAATTATGCAAGCTAGTGTCTATCCTCTTATATCCTTTTTCTTTTGAAGCATGTAGCCCTAAGGGCATTATATTCATTGTAAACACCTTCGCACAAAACCTCAATGCATGGAGTAGAGCATTCAAGCCTCTTCCTTTTGGCTCAAATTCGTTCATACACCTCTCTATTTTTTTTTCTCTTTCTCATGGTTTCTTCTTTTTTCTCTCCCAAGAGTTAAAGTTTCTCTCTTTTCTCCTTTCCTTGAAATCTCTTGTATTTGTCATCACCAAGTTACATGAATACATAAAATTAAAAGTATGCCCCCTTATACTCTTAAAACACAATTTATGCGAAAATGAATTTTTTTAAGGATATTGATATAATTGAAGTGTAAGAGAGATACAAAAGGTATAACCTTAATTTATAAGAACAATATGGTCATTAAATAGTAATTAGGATTAATCTTTCACCTCTCAAATTCATGGCCTAGCACTTCTCCTCTCTTCTTTTCTTTCTCTTTTCTTTCTCCTTCTCTCTTTTCCTTCTAGTTCTCTCTCTATCTAAATGTCTTCCTCTACTTTACTTCTCTCTTCTTCCCTCTCTTATTCCAACCCTCTTTAACCTTTCTCTTTCAACTTCCTTGAAATTTAAGAAAAGATAGGGACCTTCCACAATTGGTTATTTTTAATTGGTATCAGAGCAATTTTTCTTTGAGACCTCTGTCTTGGTCGTAAGCCAAAGAGAAGATTAGTTCGGCTACACTATAGGTTCAATGATTTGTGAATTCATATCCCTCATAAGAAAGATATTTTATGTTGCAATATTATACTTGAATGAAAGATATTTCAAGTCTAGTTTTGGAATACACAAGTTTCAATTCAATCTAATCTCTAAGTAAAGAGATACTTATCAGAGTCGACTAACGTTTTGATATTTAATAAAGCAAATAAAACTACCATAAACAATTAAAGGTGAGAGATTTACGCATCAAAGTATATACCAAATTAAAAATCTTTCAGTCTCATTTTTGGATCAAAATGAATTTTAGTATTCTGAGGTATATTTAATGAGATATCACCATCAAAGTCATAAAGGTCAATCTTTTTTCTTCCTTGAGCTCATTCGACCTAGGTCTCTTTTTTTCTTCCCCCATTACTTAAAATTTTTTAAATTATTTGTTCACAATATTCCACGTGTTTCATCTACAATTTCACCACAACAACTTAATCAATTCCAAACATCACCCATATACCCCATCACTAGGGGTTGCATCAAACCGAGCCAGTTTGCGAGTAGCTCAAGCTCGGCTCTGTTCCGGCTCGGTTCGGTTTGATTTATCTCAATCTTGAATCGAATTTGAGATTGAGATCAGGATTGTTTAAGTTAACGAGCCTAGCTCGAGCGAACCATGGTTCTATTCAAAAGCTCACGAGCCGGCTCATTACTTAACAACATTTTGTGGAATCAGGGATTTGACAGGAGAAACCTTCGGAGTTCGGGGAATGGATTCGGGGATTCAAGGCTTGAAAAAATCGGAAGATCGATGTTCTTCCTCTTCAATCTTTAATAAGCGATCAACGTGGATGAGAAGGATCTTCTGGTTGAAAGAAGATGTCATCATTCACCGAGCCCAAGAATATTATGTTGCCGAGAAATAAACATTCTAAAGGGACCAAGGAGACCGAAGGTAAAGCTGAACATAAAAAATGGAAGCTAGGAGAAGAAGAGAATTCTGACACTTCCAAGAAGAGAACCAGAGAGAGAGAGAGAGAGAGCTTATGAAAAAGTTGGTACACTTGACAGTGCTAATGTTTACTCTCATACTGAGGCGAACCACAAGGAAGTTAACAGAGGTGGTCCAACCACCATTCTCATGACATTTGGCCAAGGTACCACTTTCCCTTCAAATGAAGATTTGATTACAATATTTGACAAATTTGGAGAGCTTAATAAATTAGAGACAGAAGTGCTAGAAGATTTGGGTCGTGCTCGAGTGGTCTTCATGAGGAGCACCGACACGGAGAAAGCCTTCAATAGTTTGGACAAAATCAATGCTCTGAGGATTGTCTTTGTTAGTTAACGATATATGTATCTGTTATAGTGTTAACCATTTGTTTGAGAATATGTGCATGTGAATGCCATCAGGCTAGAATATCATGGTTTCTTGTTTTTTTTCTTAATAGTGTATTGAGTTCTCTATCAATGCAGCATTGTACTCATTTGGGTTACATGTGGACCTTTCTTTCCCAGTTTCTTGAGCCCCTGTGCTCTCTGTATTGTTTCTGTTTCTTTCAGTGACTCTCTAGTTTAATCGAGAAAAGAACTGTTATGAGGTTTTTGTTCTTTTAAGTTAATTTTTCTATAGTTTTTTAACTGCCTAAAACGTTGTTGAGTAGCATAAATAACAACAATTACTTTGTAATTGAAGGGTAAAAGATATATCTTATTTCTTTGTAAACTGTTAATTATTCTATAATTAATGCATATGTGGATCAAGAAACTTTAAGCTGTGAGGTTGGTTGAGTCTTAGTTTCTTATTTCTTTCCAATTCTAGGATTATTTGACATATTTGATACGGTGGGGCTAACTTTTACCCTTCAAACATCAACTGGAAATGTATTTGCCATGATAAGGTCTTGTAGATCAACTCCACGTTTTGCTAAAGAGTCAACCATTGAATTTGCGCTACGCAATGTATGAACCTGTCGACAATTTCATCATAGAAGTGAAGAAATATCCATGGAGGGATCTTACTAGAGCTGAACAATGATATGACCATAAAAAATACCTTCTATTACTAGGGAACTAGAGAAACTTTGACAAAAATCCTTACTTTATGAAGACGGGTAAAAAGTTCCACCTTAGATGATATGTATTTTATGCAAAGTTTTAAATATAGGCTGGAACTCGAACTCAGTTAAATTCTTGGGCTCGAGCTTGATTACAATTTAGGCTCGAGGATGGGCTAGGCTCTAGCTCGAGTTTGATAAATTTAAATCAAGTCCAGCTCGAACATATGCAGCTTCGAGCTCGGTTCACTCGATGCCACCCCTACCCATCACTACCTACCTTAATACCAAAATAGCCCAAACCTTCCCCACACATCAAAACGCTTACTCCCACTTTCACTCTCAATTTGGCTCTCCTTTAAGCAAACCCCTGAATCCAATCATTCACTCTACATCTCAAAAACAACTCTCACTATTTTCCTCCTCACCTTAACCTATACAGATCACCAATGTTCTATCCACATAAAACTCAGCCAACTCCATCATATTCTCCATCCATCTCAGTTGCTCCCTCTTCCCCAAACTAATCCTCTTCACCAAACTACTCATCCAGTTACCCTTTCCCATGACAATCCCCATCCTATTTCTTCCATAAATTACACCGCACATTATGTCCCTATTTATAATTCAACCCCAACTCGAATAACTTTTCAAAACCTAACCCTAACCCGTCCCAACAAGAAAATTCTCATTCATACCAACAACCACATCCCCACCCTCATGCACCACTTATGTATCACCCTCTCATTCGGTACAACCACCCACCATTGTCGAAGACCAAAATGTTGTCATTCAAAAAGAAGTTTGGTTGCACCGGGATCTGCCCCCATACTCAACAAACACCAACTCAACATATCACAAGAGAAAAAGCAAAACGAGCTTAACAAGAAGTATACAACTTGGGAGATTGAAGACAAGTTCTTACAATGTTTACTTAGTACCTCAACTTTGAGGGTAAGGTTGATCATCAAAGAGGGTGTCGTTTAATTTATTTCTAGAAAATCTAGGGGTTGTCACTTAGGACACATGAGGATGAATTCCATCTACAATTCCTCGACTTTCAACCTTGAGGACAATGTTGCTACAAGAGGGGAGGAATGATAGAGACTCAAAATTTACCCCCAAAATAAGAAGATAAAAAAAAAAAAAAAACAAAAAAAGGAGAAGAAGAAGAAGAAGAAAAGGAAAGAGAAATAGAAATGCCACTACAAAATAGTAAGTGGTGCCACCTCCAAGAAAGAAGGGGGCATGGGGCTTGAGGGTAAAAAGGGAAAATATCCAAGGTGCTTGGGGCATGAGGAAAAAAGGGAAAATATCCAAGAAGCATGTGGTATGAGGAAAAAAGGGAAAATATCCAAGGAGCATGGGGCATGAGGGCAAAAATGGAAATGCCTAAGGGACATGGAGAATGAGGGCAAAAAGGGAAAATGCCTAAGGCTTATGAGGCATGAGGGTACAAAGAGGAAAATACCCCATCTTCTTGATAAAGATAAGATCCTACAAAATTATATTTATTTTTAATTGATATAATTTTTTAATTCCTATAATCTCTCCTTTGAGTTATGTAATCCTAATTGATTCTCCCCTCTCAAATTTGTGCCCTAACACCTCTCCTTTCTGTTTTTTTCTCTCCTCTTCTCTCTTTTCCTTCTTGCTCTCTCCCTCTCTTCTTCTACTTTACTTCTATTTTTGCCCCTTCTCTTTTATCCCAAACTTCTTAACATCTCTCTCTTCCAACTCTTGCTTGCACTTTTAAGAAAAACAAGACCTTCCCCAAGTGGGTTCTTATCTAATAGAGCTAGTAGATTAAAGTCAAAACTAGCTATCTCTGATGCAAGAACCTTTAAACCAAGAAATATATGACGGCTAGATGCAAACCAAGAAAATTCTCCATGTAAACTACATAACTAGCCAATACAACTTTTAGAAAAGCATTGATGTAGCTAATCCCATGAGCAGCAATTTCATTTTCCATCATACTTGTGGAGGATAGAAATTTTTAAGAAAGCCTGTTCAGCATCTGAATGAATAGCAAACCATGGTGATTCTCAAAACATACAACAGATCAGAGAGAGTGTCTTCATTGTTAATCTATATTTAATTCGCTTCAACATAGCAATAAGTGCTGCTATATACGATGAGATAAAAACAAGATTGCAAGTCACGGATCATACTGAGAACCTCCCTATGTCTATAAAAATCAGTAATTTTTCCTGTACACAGTGAGAATCTCGCAATACTTCACATTCATATTACCGGTAATGTGATTGAATGATCAGAAATGCGGAAAGCTCGAGAAAAAAAAGAATGTATTCTAACAGCAACAACGGATGATCCTTTTCGAAAATTCCTCATAAAATAACCCACAAGAAAAAGGTCAAAATTTCAGGCCTGAGTTCCTGTTAACGCATTCATTTGGACATGATTGCGGTCAAAACAATCACCATGACAAATATGACATGAAAAACAAAAACAAGATCCAGCAACGCGGCGGCCCGAAGCTTAGAGTCCTCGATATCACACTTTACCAGTGACAAGGTCCAGCAGCCGATGGCACCCGTCGGGGATGAAGGCCTTTACAGGGAGAGCCCCATTTGAAGGACCCACAAGCCCTGCAGGCAGATGGAGCCGGCGAGGGCAATCTCGGTGATGAACAGTCTGGGATTGAAGGCAAGCGCAAGGGACAGGAAAGCGGAGATGGCGGCAATGCGGGAGAAGAGGGAATCGCACTTGGCGTGTAGTTCTGATGTCTGGATGGATGAGACGGAGAGAGCCACGGTGGACTGAAGGGCGAATGAGGCGGAGAGGAGAGAGAATGAGAGGTCAGGCGGGAGGACAGGGGGACACAATTTGCCATTAGCTCTCTTTCTATAGTCTTTATTAACGGTGCAACAAAGCTAGAAAAACCTGGTTTGTGTTCAAGAAATGTCATGTATCTTATTTTCTAGTTCAATTGCTCGTTGTTAAGATGAAACAATAAAGCCTGTTGCAACTTTCTTTTACTCTCTTTTGAATTGTTGCTACAAAAGGAATGCAAAAAACGTAGGAAGGTGAATACAAAACGCAGTAACAAGAAGAAACTTACAAACCATCCCAGGTTCCAGATACCATAACCAGACAGAAACTTAAAAGAGAGAGAGAGAGAGACCAAATAGGAAATGGCAAAAAAGCAGTGAATAGAATCAAGCCTCAATTCCCTACGACACTTTCAATGAAGAAAATAAATTTGTAAAAGATGAACTAAAAAATGGTCATAATACAGTTTTATTGGCAGATAGAGAGAGCGTTCAACTTTACACATTTGTTTGCCATCAGCTGCCAAATCATAGATGGATACACGGGAGAATTTACATCGGCAACCAGGTTTTATAGAAGAATGCAATTACCTGCTGTCACCTACTTGATCTTTTAATTTTGAATCATAAGGTACTGCCGTTGCAATGGTGAGCCACCCCGTTGCTGTAAGCTTCCTTCCTTTTCAGGCTTGGCCTATTCAATCCCCAGATACGAATCGTGCGATCATCACTGGCTGACGCCAACATATGTGGGTTTGCTGGGTTCCAACTGACACAATTAACAGCACCAGAGTGCCCAGGCAACACCTCTAACTGCTCTCCCGTAGCTCTATGCCAAATATAAACCTACAAATAACGAGTCCCTCCTGTAACTTGGCAAAGCTAATAACAAGAAAGAAGAAACAAAAGGTAGCTCAATGTTCAGTCTTACAAACTACAGTTTTATACGGACTTTTTAGCACAGAGAAATTGTACGGGTGAAAAGGAGGTAAAGAGAAAAGCAATCCATACTAAAGAGGGATTAAAGACTCCAAACGGCTCTAACAGCTCTCCCGTGCCTCTCGCTTCAACGTCCAAACAAAGGCATCATTGGCAAAGAGCACTGTGGTACCTCAAGCACCAGGATCCAGACAAAGGCAGAGTAGTTTCGTGTGCCTGATCCACAGTGTTGCCATGTTTTTTCACACCACACACAAACAAAGGAATTATGGACAACACCTCTAAACCTGTGCCAGCCTTTTGCTATTAGCGATAAGGACTCTCTTTCAACAGCCAAAAACCTAACCCTAAACCCTGGGCAATTAAAAGCTTTTGGAACTCCACTCTTTCAACAGCTCCAACATACTTAAGAGGAAAGTGAATCACTTGACTAAGATTGCACATCATCAAACAGCATATTTTCAAATGTCTTTAGCCTAAGCATCAGTCATGGACTCTGAAATATACTTACAAGACACTTCAATTAGTAATAAGGACAATCTATTACCATCCATTATCATGATACATGAGATGCAAAAACCTTACAAGAAATTATCTTTCAACAGTTGAAGATGCATTTGCTTTTATAACAAATGATGATTCACACTGAAGTCTTGAGTACTACAATCAGAGAAAAAGTGTGTGCAACCACATCAGACTGAGAGCTACCCAAACTTGAAAAAGAGGTAGAGATACTGCCTACAAACTTGGTGGGTTGGTGTACAAGAGAGGGAAAATCCCCATCTTTGTTAGCTAGAAATATGGCTTCTTAGTTCGGGTTAGAGTTGATCCAAGACCCTGATCCATGTTGGGTAGAACCAAAAGCACAGTATTGATGGAAGTTAAGATTTTAGAAGACAACGAATCCAATCCCAACATAGAAATGCTTACTCATAATAAAGGAAAGCTCATCAAATGCACCTCCATAAAGGTGGACTCTATAGAAAGACAATAGTTTTCTCGGGTACCCAAAAGAGCAAGACAATAGAAAGTTCTCTATTATAAGGTTTTAAATGACAAACAAATAGAAATTTTCTGTTTCTCTATCGAAGAAAGATGAGAAAGTGACAAGGAAATTGAGCAAAAGCCTAATTTTGCTTTGAATGCAAATTTAACGTATAATGTAAATATCTTTGTTACTAAATCAGTCACCACCTAATCTCATATACAAACTTATTATAGAGCCAGAAAGAATAACATATCATTCAGATTTTCAAGGACTCTATAGTGTTGGAGTTTGACATGAGCCAGAAAAATGATGCAATATTTTCTATGAGTTAGTTAGAATATGCAATAAAAATTAAAGCCATCAATAAAGCACCATATATTGATGATATATAGGCATAAAAACCACATACCTGTGAATCCTCACTTCCACTGGCAATGAAAGCTTGCTTAAACCCACCAAAACAAGACCTTATTACAAATCGGGTCCTTTTATGACCTTTGTACTTGGCAACAAGTTTCAATTCCCCAACTATGCTCCACAAATGAATCTCTTGATTTATAAGATTTACCAACAAATATTTATCATCTCTTGACAGGGAAAATGAAGTTATTGTCTGCTCTTCCTCAATCAATCTCTCCTGCTTTGCTTCCCTCTCGAGTAACAGAATTCCATTTTCCATACACATTGTAATTATCTGACGACCATCAGATGTAACAGCCATGTCTGAGATCTTAAGGGTCCTGTGCCCTTTCCATGTTTCCACCTCTTTTCCATCCAAGTCCCACATGCAGATACTCCTATCTGTCAAGCCAGACAGTACCCTTTTTCCATCGGGCAGCCATCCACAAGATATTAGGCCAAGCCCAGATTTCTCATAAACATGGAGGCATGCACCAGAGATGGCATCCCAGCGGCGAACAGACTCCTCCATCCCACATGTAAGAATCTGACGGTCATCAGGGCTCCATGCTACAGTCAATATAGGCTTCTGATGACCAGCAAGGGTGTGCCTTTCTACTACTGTGCCATCCTCATTAACCTACAACATCAAAACGCACAATTAGTTTCGCTTGGATTAGTTTCATATTTTCATAGAAGCACAAGCATTTGGGTCGTTTTGCAAATGAAAAGAATAGTGAAATGGTAAGTATAAAGTAAAAAAGTCAATATTAAGAACAAGTAGGGAAATAAAGTTACTGGACATGCAGCAGCAGCATCATAATTTCTTGACATGTTCATCTGAAATGCAAATGTTTTTTTATTTCAGAATCTGCTATATCTTTCATAAACTAATGCATACAGAGCATGACCAAAAATCAAGAAAGAAAAAAAGAATGCCAAACATATAACTAAGGGAAGGGACTACCAATGTTGTGGGATCCCAGTAACAATTGCTGGTTGAACTTTTGATTGAGTATGTTGGAATTTTCTGCATGATCTCCTTAGCAAGATAGGTTTAGGGCCGAGATGGCAGTTCTGGGTTAAAGTAGTAATCTCGTTTGCTTCCTAGGTGGTCCTCATCACTTGATTTCTATTTGGAATCTAGCAAGGCTCTTGCTGCTCCTGTCTAACATTATCGTGAGAATCATTCCTCTCTTTTCTACTAGGCAAGGCAGTCTGGCTGGTTGAGCCTTACTTCCACTAAGCCCAACCTGTCACAAAAATTTACAAATTCACATTTTTTTCCCATGCCTCAGTAAAAACTTCTCCAAGCCGATCACTAGATCAAATATACGGGGTGACTACCGCCTTCTTCATCACAACATCCCAAATGAAATGATAGTCTACCTCTATGTGCTTTGTTCTCTCATGAAAAACTAGATTACTGGCAATAAAGGTAGCTGCTTGGTTCACAAGAAATGGTCATAGGTTTCTTCTGATAGAACCCTAACTCCTGTGAGACTGATCTCACTAACATTGTGAGTCATTGCCCTATAATCTGCTTTTGCACTAGACCGAGCCACCACATTTTGTTTCTTACTCTTCCAACTGATTAAATTTCCCCCAAGGAAAACACAGTACTCAGTAGTTGACTTCTTGTCTAATTTGGAACCAACATAATCAGCATTAAAAAAAGGTTCAATCTTCAAATGACCACTAGGTCTAAAGAAAAGACCCTTTCTTGGTGCTCCCTTTAGATATCGTAAAATTCTCTATGCTGCCTCGAGGTGGACTTTACATAGATGCTTCATAAATAGACTCACTACACTCACCACAAAAGAGATATTTGGTCTAGTAACTATAGCATATATAAGTTTACCACTAATCTCCGATACATTGTTTTATCATTCAATCCTGCACTCTAATCGTCATGGAGATCATGTCCAACCTCCATCGGTGTATCAATTGGTCTGGCTCCCAAAAGAACATATTCTTGTAGCATATCAGGTTTGTATTTCCGTTGTGTCAAGACAACTCCTTTGCTTCTTGCTACTTCAATCCCCAGAAAGTATTTTAGCAGTTGTAGATCCTTAGTTTGGAAGTGTGTTGCCGAGTGGGATTTAACTTCTTCAATGCTAGAAATATCACTACCTGACAGAGTGATATCATCCACATACACCAGTAATACAATAATTCCAGATGATCTTTTCATTATAAATAAGGAGTAATCACAATGGCTTCTAGAGAATCCCATAGACATGACCACTTGACTAAAATTTTCAAACCAAGCTTGCGGACTCTATTTTGAGCCATAAATAGCTTTCTTGAGTCTACATGCTTTACGCATCTCCCTTTGAGCAACATATCCTGGGGGTTGCTCCATGTACACTTCCTCTTCAAGATCACTATACAAGAAAAAAATTTGGTATCGAGCTACACAAAGAGCATCCTTGATCCACTACAACAGAAACCAGTATCTGAATAGAGGATAGGCGCAGAAATGGAGAAAAATCTCAAAGATATATTATCTCTCAATGGACGAATCTACATTATACTTCACTATATACACCCATCAACAACCAACAATTGCAACCTCCAGAGGTCAATCACATAACTACCAAGTTTCCTTATCTACCAATGCTTCCATCTGTTATGGACCTAGCCAATACTACCCAAAAGACCGGCCTGTTAGGTAGCGGAAAGCCAAGTGCATAACCCAGGACCATAACAATACACCCACCTTCACGAGCCAACGTCCACGGCGGCCTAACACTGGCGATTCGGAGGGGTGCCGAGATCTGCGCGACGCTCTCGCATCCACGCCGGGAGTCGTACTCGCGACGTAGCACCTGCTCTGATACAAATGTTATGGACCTAGCTAGGGGTGGCATCGAGCCGAGCCGAGCCCGAACCTGCTTATGTTCGAGCCGAGTTTGATTTAAATATTTCAAACTCGAGCTTGAGCCTAATAATTTTAACCGAGTTCAAGCCGAGCTCGAGCTTCAGCATTCATTTAAAACTTTTAAAAAAATACAAGTCTCGAGTTCGTGCTTTAATATACATTTAAAATTTTTCAAAAAATACATGTCAAATAAATTGTATATAAAATTATGCATCCATTTTACATAAAATTGGGAATGACCTCTACTTAAAATTGGGCATAAGGGTGGCATCAAATCCACCTGAGTCCGAACCTTGTTCAAGCCGAGTTTGATTTAAATATTTTGAACTCGAGCCTAATAATTTTAACCGAGTTCAAACTCGAGCTCTAGCTGAGTTCGAGCTTAACCTACATGTAATATTCTATATAAAATATATGTCAAATAAATTATATATAAAATTATGCATACATTTTAAAAAAAGAATGATAGTGGAAGTTCAGGATTGAATTTCAATAATGGATTAGAATGGACCAATATTAATCTTTTTTACTCCAAATGTTGTCTAGCTTATTTTGTAATTTTTGAATCCGGCCATAAATTTACTATGGCCTCCTTAGTGCCCCTTGTTGAAAATTTATATTCTAGGAAAAAATAGAAATGTTTTTCCTATGATACATATTTCCAAAAAAACCTTTAAATAAAATCCTATTACTATTAGTGACTTATTAGAAAATTACAAGAAATATTTTAAAATTTTCTTAGGAAAGTTAAATGGACCTCTTATTGCCTCTTCTAGGGAAATAAATAAAACTTAATAATCAATCTAATATATTACAATACTTATCGATAAATTTTTAATCAAATAAAATGTCAAACACAAAATTGCTATGAAAATTGCCTCATGTTAAAAGCATTACAACATCAACTGTCAAATACTCAATCAAAAATTCTCTATACGGTTTTCTAGCCCATCTTGGTAGGAAAATCTTACTTCAAAAATTATATGATTTTTTAAAAAGAATTTTCAATTAGAAAAATGTTTACAAAAAAATGAGACACCAGAAACTTATTTCTACTAAAATTTATTTTCAATTTCTTCAAGAGCCATGAGGAAGGAGAGTTTAAAAAAAAAATACACTTTATGATCTCTCACATGTGAAATCAGCTTTGACGGTTACCACAGCAACGGCCAGAGGGGCTCGGCGGTGACGAGGGGAGGAAGAATTTTTCCCCCCTCGCTCCGCTCGGCGCTCCGGTCTCGACTCCCCCAAATCCCCCGCACCACACCGCTCGTTTAATACTCATAAAAATTAGGGATTTCGAGTCTTGATTTGCGATTTAATTACGACAAATAAAAAATAGTAAAAAAAGCTAAGAAGAAATCAATAGAATAATAAAAAAATCTCCGCACCAGCTTTTTCCCTGTCATTTCTTTTCTTCTCTGCCTTTTTCCTTCGCTCTTCCCTTCGCTGTCTCCTCCCACTTCATTTCTTTTTTCCTTCCTGCATACGGTGCTGCCATTTGTCCTTTGTTCGATTCGTGATTTTCTTTTTTGGGTTTTTGGGGGGCAGAATTCGCCTTGGGTTTGTTGCTGCAGATATGAAGAAATCGGCTGGTGGAACTAGCGCCGACCGCGGATTTTTGCGGCATTAATTTTGGTATAAATAATCGGTTCCTTTTGGCTGTGGTTTGATTGAACTTCTTTATCGCCGGTTTCGATCGTTGTCGATTCTTTTGGTGACTGTCGGTGGTTATTATGGGGATGATGGTTTGGATGCAAAGGAAGGCGTGAAATTGGGTCTTCAATTCGCCGGTGGAGAGTTGGGGTTTTGCTTCTGCTGGGATGGAGATATCTGCTGTTTGATTGGCTGAGGTTAATGGTGATTTGCTGGTTTTGAGCTTCGCGGTTGTCTTTTTTGTTGATTATGGAAAAAGGATAAAGTTGGTTTTGTTGGACGAGATTCCGACAATTTTATGAACCAGAACGATCCTTGTCCGTCTTTTGGCGAGGCAACTGTCGACACCGACAGAGGCGGCCACAACAACGGCCGGAGGGGCTCGGCAGTGATGAGGGGAGGAAGAATTTTTCCCCCCTCGCTCCGCTTGGCGCTCCGGTCCCTACTCCCCCGAATCCCGCGTCGCTCGTTAAATTAACGAGCCGGCTCGCAAGCTTTCGAGCCGAACCTTGATTCGGTTGAGCTCAGCTCGTTAATTTAAACGAGCCGATCCCAGATCTCGAACTCGGCTCGAGATTCGGGTATACCAAATCGAACCAAGCCAGAATCGAGCCGGCTCGGTTTGAAGCCACCCCTAGACCTACCCAATGCTACCCAAAAGACCGGCCTATTAGGTAGCGGAAAGCCAAGTACATAACCCAGGACCATAACACCATCACTACATCCATGGTTTGTTTCCACTGGGGAGACAAGAAAACATCTTGCACTGAAGAAGGAATAGTGCAAGTAGAGATTCACAAGGCAAATTTTCATTAACTATCAAATAAGGAGCCAAATGAGACGGAGTACCTTTTTTTACACCCTTCTGGAGTGCAAAAGGAAGGTGTAAAATCACTTACCTCAAGATTCTGAGACGACTTAGTGTCATGGCCCGATGTGAGAGAGGAGTCTGGAACCTTATGCGATTTTGCCTGTCAACATCAATACACCTCAATGGTTTCTCAACAGTGAGATCTTGTGAAGGTTGAATGTAATAATCAATTGGGAGAGGAATGATTAATCCAGAGGGAACAAAAAGTACAATCTCTGAAGAAGTAGATTCAAAGAATAAGACATTCTCAAAAAATGTAACATTTGCGGATACAAATGTTTTATTAGTAGATGGACAAAAAAAATTGTAATCTTTTCGTGTCCGAATATATCCTATAAAGACACACTTGATAGCTTGAGGAGATAGTTTATCCCTGGATGGCCCCAAAACATGAGTAAAACAGACACAGCAAAATACACGGGGTGGTACTGGAAATAAAGGAGATGGTAGCAAAACCTGAATAGGAATTTTAAAGGAAGAATGTATCCTATTGATAAAAAAACATGCAATAAGAACAACATCACCCCAATATGACTTTGGGACATTCATATGAATCATCATAGTAGCAACTTCAAGTAAATGGCAATTTTTATGCTCAACAATTCCGTTTTGTTGAGGAGTAAAAACGTAAGACGTTTGAAAAATGATCCCTTGGTTTTGACAAAAAATATGAAATTTGTGATTCATGAATTCAAGACCATTGTCTGGACGCAGAATATTAACTAAGGCAACAAATTGATTCTTTATTTTATTATAAAAGAGTAGGAATACATCAAAAGCCTCGGACTTCTCCTAAGGAGGTAAATCCAAGTATACCTACTAAAATCATCAATAAACGAAATAAAATACATATGACCAAACTAACTAGTCATAGAACAAGGACCCCAATTTTTGTCTTATGAAGAGAGACTAAAAATGAACTTATGTGATACTTGCCCAGTTGACATGACGCATTGAAAGGAAATGCTAGAAAGAAATTCTGAAAATACTTGAATTAGTTTTGCTGGATATGGATGACCTAGTCTCAGAGATGCCACCATAAGGGTGAGTCTGTTGAGTGTAGCGCATGTAAGGTATTATCTGGTAGGTGGGCCACCAAATAATACAATCCTCCTATCTCACGAGCGGAACCAATCGTCCTCCTCGTCATGTGATCTTGAAAACCACGGTGAGTATGATAAAAAGTTAAGGAAGAATTTATAGACTTTGCCAACTGACTTACAGACAGTAGATTCAAAGGAAATTTGGGAACAAGTAAGGCTGACTGAAGTGATATGAATGACGCTGGAGTGACAATACCCACTCCCTGAACTGATGAAATAGACCCATTGGCAAGATTAACATGCGTTATATTCAAGAACTCCTTCAAGTCATAAAATATAGATGACATACCTTACATATGCTTAGTAGCCCTTGAATCGAGAGCCCAGGATGGTGACGGACGCACATGGAAAGCTAATATACTTGAACTGGTCCCGGTGTTAGTAGGAACAAAAGCATGAGCCACAGATGTAGAAGAGGAAGCAATGGAGATCTAAGCCATACGATGTGCAATCTACTGTTGTTGCTGAATTAACTGTTACATTTCATAATTGGGGCTTAGGTGTAACAGATGCACCAACATTAGACACATTCCCAGTACCATCATGAGTAGTAGAGTTTCCCTATGTGGGTTTTCCAAACTTAATCCAACATCTATGAATACATTTCCTTTCTGATTTACCATCCATGCGACCTCTTCTTCGGCCTGAGCCATCTCTACCTCTACCTCTACCAGTACCTGTACGTCCTCTAGAAGAATCTGTTGAGCCCGATGCAGTGTCTAAGGTATTAAGAGTGGTAGCTTCAACCATCTTAGCATCTTTGCCCACCTTAGGCACAATTGTCTACTCAGCTCCCATAACCCTATTAAAGGTTGTGGATAGAGTGGGAATCTCATCGGAGGCTAGGACCTAGGCCTCGATTCCATCAAATTTGGCACCCTAAACCATCGAGGAATTTTACTACCAGCAACTGATTTTGTTGTTTTCTTAACTCTCGTTCATCCATAGTGCATGGATGGTAAACATTAATTTCCTGCAAAATTCCTAAAAAAAACTATAGCACTCTTTAACTGTTCTGTTTCCTCTTTTCAAGCAACGAAATTTGTACATAATGGATACACCTATGAAAGATTGCTCTCTTGAGCATATAGAGTCGGACTCTAAAGACACCCACATAGCCTTTGCAGTCTCACAATCCATTACTTGATTCCATTGAGTAGAATCAATGTTGTTGACAATCCAAGTAATGACTTAGCTATATTCTACGATCATCCCTAATGAACTTTGTCTAGCCCAACTAAGATAATTTGAACCTATCAATTTCTCAGAAGTGATAGTAATAGTCCTTTCCATCGTATCCTGAAAATTGTCTAAAGCAGCCATATTGATTGTATAGAATCACAAATCTACCCAATTTCACTTCTCAAGATACTTCTTATAGACCATTGATGTGGGCCTCACATTGAAAAATTAGGGTTAGGGCAAAAATATGATATGTGCATTTTAATAACCTCTAATCACTACACAAATCTCAATTTGAAAGAAAATAATCCCAACGAACCTTCAATTAGGGCTGATGTCAGCCTAGAACAAGATGACACATGCAAGAAGGGATAGGTGGTTCACATCCCAAGACAAGCACAGTAAACCCTCAGGATAGTCAAATCATAGAGAATTGCTCAAGGAACAATAAACCAGTAACCCTAGATGGCAGAAAAAGAAGATGAAAAGATTGAGTTTTTACCAACAAGTACTAAAAAGTTTGAGAAACCCCTCTTCTAGGAGATCGTCTTCTTCAAAAGATGATATTTGCTGACAAAGGACCTTCCGAGATGTGATCTCACTACTCTGATACCATGAAAAAAATCAAAGATTGAGAGAGAGATGAAGAGAAAATGAAAAGGGGAGAAAGGAGAATGGGTGAAAGCTCTTGGAATAAGCTGTTTGAGGGTCGTGCACGACCCCCATCTCTATTTAATTAAGATGATTAGGACAATTACAAAAACGCCCCTCACTTACACTTAATGACCTAACTCCTTATATCTCCCATTCTATATGTCCTATGTACATGAAACTTGAACTGCAGATATAATTCAACATGGGGAACAAGATTACAAAGAAATATGAATCTGACAATAAGGTGAAATAACCAAAATGCCCCTAGACTGGTTTTTCAACATGACCACCATCACTACTCACAGTTGCCCCTACTCTACCCTCCTTTCCCTTGCTAACCCAACAAAGTTCTTTAGTTTCCTGTCCTTCATAAAATGGAGCACCGTCTTTCTTCTTGGAAAGGTAGGACTTTATCCAAAGCCAGTAACCTTACCATCTTAACTCCCTTGCTGGCCTCCCCTCCGATTTCATGTCCTCCCTACCAAGCCCGGCTAGCATTGTCGCTAAAGACAAGGTTCGTTTGGAGGGTTATGTCAGATGGTTTCAAGCACCATTTGGTAAAATAGGATTAGATCTATTTTCCAAAGAAAAATATGAGGTCTTTGAGTTAGAAGCATCAGTACCGTGAATCAAGCTCTCCGCACTAGACCGCTTTGCAGATTTTGGAGGCACTCTATCAATGCTATGCTGGAGTTAGATGATAATTGCTAGTGGCCACAGAATATCATTGACCATAGCTTATCCCTTAGAAACGCTCTTACCTTGATTCCTATATACCAATCAGGGATTCTGTTTTGTAATGGGAACAGCTCATCCTTTCAGTTCTAGCAGGCTTGGTGGATGGAGATGGTCCTCCAATGAATTCTTTCCCACTGATTTGAAGCTTTGTTGCCAGCCCCTCGTTGTTGCTTGTTGAGGCTCTTCCTCTTGATTCCAGCATTCATGGCTGGAGCCTCAATCTGCACAGGAACCTTGGGGGGGGGGGGGGGGGGGGGGCGGCGCACTATTGAAGCTACTCTAAGCAGAAAAGACTAGTGAACAAAAAACCAGACCTCCAGGCAAAAGGAACCAACACTACCATCTAGTAAATAATGGATGTACAGTTATGCTATTAAAGGAAATGAAGGAAGCATCTGTAATTGTGGTCCCATTCTTCAGAATGCCAATTCAGATGCTGATAATATTAGTTAAGATAGACAGTACTAAAAAAAAAAAAAAAAAAAAGATTTAAGAGGGTTGCTCTGGCTTTGCTCTTTACCCAGATAAAAGACTACCTTGCTTAACTTTTGCTACACTATGATTTGGTTCAGGCATCTGTAATAGGGTACTAAGCCAGATTTCCTTCTATTTTTTATTATTTTTTTCTCAAATCAATAAATTTCAGCAACTTTTTATTTTTTTTTCACACCTTTTTCTCAAAAAAAAACAATAAAAAGTTGTGATTTCATTAAAAATAAAAGAAAAAAAGGAGGAAAATAAATATTTTTTTTGTAAAAGAGAAAATTAATACTTGAAATAAGAAAGACCAGAAGGCACTATTAGTTTTATTTTATTTTCCTCTAGTCAACTTTCAGCCAATCTACCCATAGTTTAAATTCTTAGCTCCCAAAAAGAAACTAAACAAAGGAACTAAAAAAGTAAAGATGGACTGAAACAAGGTTTTATGATATACAGCAGGTAAAATTAAACCAATAATCAAGCAGTGAACAGAACATATTATCCTACCCTTACAACAAGAAAATAGAAGGTTTGAACATTCCACTTCAACATTTGAGTCAAAAAAGGTTACCTCCCATATAATAGCAGTACGATCATTGGAAGAGGAGGCCAAGTATCTTCCATTATTTGAGAACTGCAGAAACCATACCTCATCATGATGTGCTTGCAACACCTGCTCCAAACAAAGGTACAAAATTTTCCATATCAAAACCAAATATGTCACAGAAAAGTCAAAACTTGTTATCCATTATTACAAAAAGAAAAAAAAAGAAAATTTAAGCACCCTTTGTCATAGGAATTTCAGGCAGATAAGACATACTTTTATCTAGGTCATTGACAGTTTTTGGATCAAGAATCCATTAGAAATCAGCTACGTCATTGACAGTTCTTTTACATCATTATTGCTTATCCCAGGCTTTATTTCCAAAAAAACTCATTAAAATTCAAGTTTTGAAGGGCTAAGGTCCTCTCATGTTGATACCGAAGGATCACACCAAGATCCTGAATAAGAAACTTTTAACATGTCCAAGAAGGTCAGCAAACACTCAAGTACCTGATCATATGTCTCCTGCTCATTCACATACAATAGAACTTAATCATATTCATACATCTCCACTTCTTAATTGAAGTTCCATCAGACTAGTTGCAGAGGAGCCTCTACCAGTAGATCCTAATCCCAAAAATATTTTAACATTTGATGAGTTAAAAACATGCCCACCTGCACCCCCACACCTTTTCCATTGCACAAAAACATACAAATATCTTAACAGATGGACACAAAAAACGATTATTTTAACAAGATAAGACAACGGAGCAAAGTAAAAAAACTGAGGAATAGGACAACTAAGTTGTGTTATCAACATTAAGATAAGGAGGAAAAAAAATCACAACAAGAGTTCAAACCTGCACGGTTTGTGAAGGAATTTGGTCTCTTCCGCACTGGTGATCTGAGTACAACGACAAAGAACTATCCAAAGAGTTGTGGAAGACACAAGCCTCCCTCTGCACATTCAATGCTTGTTCCACCAAATGCTCTAACCTCCTCTCTGGAATCATAACTGTGGGAGGAAGCAAGTTCTGCAAGTTCTCCAAAAGCTTCAAACGTAAGTTCACTTTAATGAAATCTTGACTGTTGAGTCCTAGCATTTCGCACGGGGCAGGACATACAAGGCAGCCTGAAAGCTCATGGATCCGTTTTGTATTTATGCCAAGTGGCACAATCTCGGACCTCAGTGTCTTTAGAGCATCCATGACTTTGTCATTTTCTAATAGTTCAAAGAATTTTTTCTCCAATATCAAAAAAGAAGCAGATTTTAGAATATTTTCATCCGAAAGACCTATCTTTTGCAATGTGGAAACACTCGCATCCCATTGCCCATCAAGTACTTGTTTCCGGAATAGATTGACCATGGATGAGTGTAAGGGAATCCCAGATTCTTCTTCTAAAAGTTTCCCACTTTTTTGATAGCCAAGAGAATAAAGGGCCTTAGTAATAATCCTGACAAACTCCACTCTTTTGATAACTCCTTTAGAACCAACCATCTCTTCATCTCCTTGGGAAGGTAGCGGCCTGGCCATTGAATCTCCCAAAAAGCAGGTGGTTGGCCCAGTGACAAAACTGTTGGCTGAGAGGCTCAATTCTTCTGAGGACACTTTTACACGTTTCGAGGGTGGCTCATAGTCCTCTACACCTCCCATGAAATGCCCAGCTCAGCCCATATATTCCACACAACCAAAGAAGTACGCCAAACTTCTAAATGGCGAATCAATTTGTCTAATGTGCCTCCCAGTGAACAAGAATCACAGTGGTTTCCTGCATAAAGTAATGAAAAAGATAAATTTATTAAAACAACTTAGCCTTAAAGATCCACAGGATGAATGCATCTCGAGTTCCATGAAAAAACAAGTTCGGTGATGCTTCACTTATCAAGAGTAGGATGGAGGTTTAACCCTTGAATCAAACTAAAGAGGCAAGTACACAAAATTCTAACTTTCACTTCTCTGATTCATTAATTTATAACAAGACTACACAAAAGTTTTACAGAATCAAGCAAAGAAAGAACTGAATTGTTGGCCATGACAAGTTATCAGCTACTCTTGAACTTCTTTTCAAAAATATTATTAAGAAGGAAGAGAGAATACGGCTACCAAGCAACTCTTGAACTTATCAATATCACTACAACTTGCTGTGGATTACAGAATGCTGATTAACTCAATGTGCTTCAGAGATTAATTAAATTCATCCCAAGAAAATGAATCAAATATAACAGAACATCACAGAGTGCAAATAGAAAGAAACTTTGTTACAACAATGAGATACCTACTTATATGTATATCTGCCAAAAGAACAAATAAAATGGGTCAGCAGGGCAGTGATACTTCTTCCCAACTCACAAGGCATCGGTTGATAACAAAGAACATTGACAAAACCAGATGCAAAATCCGCCATACATTGGTAGCAGCTCAACATGGCAGTCTAGCATCCTTTTTCTTTGCCCCTTCAGGAAGTGCCATTGACACATGTGACTAGACGAGGCAAATTTGTTTTTCAGAACTTTATCACAGACATTATTGCAAACACAAGTCTCGTACTGTAACCTACAAGGCTAGCACTAACTGATTTATTCTTTTCCTCTAGTGAAATGAGAAAATGACCGCAAAATGCATTGTCAACAAGAAAAGGCCCAGTTTCACAATGATTCTGCACAAACAAAATATAAAGTAAAAAACTGTCATTGTTCAATTTAGATTGCAAACTTTTACTGATGGTAAGAAAGCGGCGATCAGTAAGGGGGCGAATATCCACATAAAAACAATCACTAATAAAGATGCCCCAATAACAGATATAAGTAGAACCACTGCAGCGACCAAGACAATTAAAAGAGGGGAAAGACAGCAGATGATGAACAGAGATTTCTAACCTGAAATAAAAGCATCCGCTAGTGGGGATTCTGCGGATCTAAACCCCCACCCAGAAATCGCCCCAAAACAACAAAAATATGGATTTGAAAAACACCCAGATGGCGATTTTACTAAGGAGTCGATTTCGGGTCACACGAGCCAACAACCATATGTGAAATCCATCGGAGAAATATGCATAGATAACGGACAGAGATAAATAGAGCGGCAGGGACCAAAACCCTCACAAAAAGAAAAAAGCTTTTCTTTCTCTTTGTATATTGTGCACATTAATATTTTCAAAGTTGGTTAGTTTTGCAATGGAAGTAAAAGAGAAGATGAGGGAAGGAATATAAGGGATATAAGAAGAGTGTTAGGCCATTTGTGCCCATGTGTAGAAGTGTGGATTGTTTTTTGCAGGTACCATGGAGTTTGTCTTGGCGTGGAGGAAAACGTCTCTAATGGGAAATGAAAGGGGAGGTGATTGTCTTTTTACCTCCATTCTGTCACCTATGACGGAAAAGTGAAGGTGAATTATCCAGGTAGATGTATCATGTAATGTCGATAAGCTCATGTGTGAGTGCTCCCTTTCCGCCTCAAGTATTCTGGTGAAGTGGGTACCTGGACTTCTTTTACAAGCAGCGCGAACGGCTGCTGTTTTCAATTTTTACTAGAAAAATGGGATTGTGACTCAGTAACCATAGTTTCCCAGATGATTCTCGAATATGGTTCCGAGGCATTTGGTTCAGATTTTGATTATGGCAATGGACGCTGTCGATTTTGGATTTATATAACAAATGGAGAAATAAACACCAGCGGCTAAATTCCAGAAGCAGTGAGCAGCACCCTTGGAAATGGCACATCAAGATCAGGTTTATTTGACATAGACTTGGAGGCACAAATCTACCTCTGACCCGACTCATCTTCTCCCTCATATATGCTCAAGATTACTTCTTTTCTGTACATTCTGAGAAAATATTTGGGAATGGGTGCCCTTCACTTTAGTAGATTTCATTGGGATCGAAGAGGGATGGTAACAAAGTGGGTTCAATGATGAATCACTGTTTCCTCTACACTTGAACAGGAGACAGACTAAGCTTGCCATTTCCCTCAAGAGTAGGCCCAAAATCGAGTTGGATCTATCCATTTGTATTATTTGTAAGAAAAGAACATGTCTTTATATAATAGATGAATGCACTTAAATCATAATTAATGAAATTAAGTCTTTAACTCTCATTTAATTAAATAATCTTACATATTTCGTGATGTTTTTATAAACCTTAAAGTCCCTACTCATTTGGCGATTGTTGCTGTCAACTATTCCAGAATGAATGCATGATATAAAGGAGAGTAACATTTTAACTTTTGACTCACAGCCATGGGGGGACAGGTCGCAACAACTTTCAAATGATACAGGTGACTACTAGAAAGCTCTTCTATACTGCTGTTCTACCACACTTCATTTTCACTAGAACATGGAACTAGCTAATAGAGGACGAAAATTTGTTCGATCGTCTCATAAGTGTCCCTCCTGTGAAAGACGGACGTATGTCGCTCGAACCAAATCACGCAGCTCCTCATCGATAGCTTCAAGTTCACCAGTATCTCGCATTTGGGGATAAAGAGGAGCAATGTAGTTTACTGCAGCTTCAACTATCTCCCACTGAGTAAGGTCAGCTGCAGACTTGGTGACGAGGAGAGCTAATTGGTGGCTAGTTTTCAGACATGATAAGACCACGTTGTAACTCTCTTCGTGCACATCTTCCAGGAGCCAGAACTGAGACAGCCAGGCCAGTTCCACGTATGCCTGAATCTCGAGAAGCTGGTCCTGTGTGTCTAGATGTTTCCATAAGCAATCTAAGCTGGGTTTTGGCAGCTCTCCAGTATAAAACCAGCTGACTAGTTTGCACAAAGCTTTCCAACCAACGGGAACTTTGACAATTTGGGACTTGCTGTAATACACAGATAAAAGACTATGGATAAGAAACTGATGGAAGCACAAACTGTATAAGCACAAGAAACATGTTTTCTATCAGCAAGTTACAATTAATCCTCAACAGACAAGGTAAAGCAAGAATTTTTTTACATTATTTTACCTCATAGACATTAAATTCATCAGCAAGGGCAAACTCAAGATTTGCTAGCTACTATAAAAAATGCTCTACATTTAGTTTGACTTTAGATGGATTTATTATTTCTGACCATGATGGTAGATGAACAAGTCCATTACTCCGTAGTTTTACATGTGTACACGTCTTAGACTTGATGTCTTAGCATGACAGCTGTTAATGTGTGAGAGAATAGTCCATCATTGGTTAGGGCTTAAAACTTCAAGGAGGGAGGAAAAGATAACTATAACATGGTATAAGAGACAACCCAACCCAAGTCAATGTCATGTTTTGTGCGGCTTCCATGTTTGTTCTCCATGGTTCATGTGAATATGTCCTCATGTTTTATGGGCCGAAGCCGTTGCATGTACCATCTACATCCTAAACAGGTGTCCAACAGAGGTACTTGAGGACATGACCTCGTATGAAGCATGGGAAAATAGTCCCATATTGGGTTAAACTAGAAAAGATATGGTTATTAGTTGGCAAGAGGCTTCCATACCCAAGCCAGTCATGTTGGGAGGACTGAACCGACTTTAACAAATCATAACATTCACATATTGCTTTTTGATTCCTCACTAGCAAGGCCAGATTTTCACTTGTTTGACATGCTATGCAACTTGATATTTTTATACCATCTCCACTTCCAAAACCATTTTTTACTATTATGTCAATTTCATAAATAAATCTGCAAATATACATTGTTCCATTAAACATTATAACAATCAGAATATTCCAAGAGTTCATTTTCAGAGTAACAAGCCACTGCATTCACTTAGTAAATCAAAATGATTCATTTTTCACCTCATCTCTAAAAATTCAATTGAACTCCTAAAGAAAAAAAATATTTATCGGTTACTAAGGTTTTACTGAAGCAAATGCTGTAGAATTCACTTTATTCAAACCTTGCATGCTTCAACCTTAAGATAAAGAAAAACACCAGAGAATTTCACATGTACTTAAGGTCTACTTCATAGATGATATGTTAAAATAACGTTCAGATAAGCTCTTTGCCTAGTCCCATTTAGATTGGTAAGAGGACCTAGGTGAGCATTAAATAAGTTCTTACAATTCAAATATCATGAAGTCGTTGGTGAGGTTAAAGTCCAGTGTACAAGTAAGCTCAAAGTTATACCTGTCTTGCATCCCAGATTGAAACAACGCTGCCAAATAAGTACAGCTTGACCATAATAGGATTCTGTGGACATGCATGTGGGGTGACGACAAGAAGCAAATTGTGCAGTTCTGGGACATCACTTCAGCTGGATTTGCTTCCAATATGGTGTCTCTGTAACCAAAGGGAAAGTTTATCAGAAACAACCATGGCCACTCTTGTAACGTCAAGGTGATTCAGTAAAGAGGATTCACCATAAGGAGGAAGCTAAAAAAGAGAGAAATATACAGATTCAATAAAATTGAAAGATGCTTAGTAAGGAAGCAAAATCATTGTGCAAAAGAAAGGCACATACGAGAGATGTCCATATGTTCTGAGTGCAAGAGTGAAATCAAGGCTAGGAATCTGGGTGCCCCATTTTGGTGTTTTCCTGTAAAGCAAATCTGAGAGGTACATCATGTTGCATCTTTTGGAAAGACTTTTCAACTGTTTCCCTATATTATCATCTGCTTGGGTGCATCCCATATAAACAAACTCCAACAATTTAACCAAGGCACCATGACTTACATGAGAGGACAAACGAACTTCCTGCCTAATGCTTCTACTTGGCTGTTCAATATCACACTGTTCAGCAGAGTCATCCTCCAACATTTTCTCACAGGATTTCTGAACCTCTGGAGGAAGCAAAGATGGGCATGTGACCATAAGAATGACCTTATGAACTCTTAAGTGGTGCCCATTTGAAAGAATTAGATCCACATCTGCTAGTTCATTCTCATAAAGAGCCTTCTTGATCCTTTCACCAAGGCAACAGGGAAAGCCATACAACCCAAAGAAACTAAGACAGCATGCACTGAACCATCTAACGCCTGGAGAAAAACCAGTAGAATTGATTTTGTGAAGCATGTATAGTAAATTTTCATCCTCTTTACTTTCCAACTCTATGCCACTACTAGCTTGACTAAAATTCACCTCTTGGTGACTGTTTTCATAAAAAGTTCCCATCAACTCAAAAAGTGCCCAGAGACAAAAAAACAAAATGAGATCTCCACCCACCCACTCTTCTACAAGAACCCAACAGCATATTCTCGTCCCAGTCGCATTTTGTAGATGAGGAGCTATACTTGACCTTGTAACTTGCCAATCACTGCTTAAACACTTCCTGATCAATGCAATTAATGCCTCCATAACTTCACTCTTGGAGAGAAGGTTCTGATACCGAAACAAACTTATATGAGATGTTAAACTAATTAGAATAATGACAATTTGGGAACTGTCAGATGGCATGATGTCATTCCTTGAGACGATTGATTTCAGGTTATAAAGCTGGTGTTGAAGATGCTTCTCACTAAATGGGGTGAGTGCCTCTAATAACAATTTTCTTACTCTGGAGGCAATGTACTTGCATGGCGAATGGACCATTAACAAGACTGCACGGCATATTGGTTCACGTCCAGATACATGCAGATCTTTGTGAGAGGAAAGAGTAACTGTCTGAAATGTTTTTGCTGCCACCGTACTATTCACAAACATAAGCATTAGTTGATGCCATTAAAATTTGCAGCTACTTATGACTAAAAGTTAGAAGGAAATAAAGGAGAAGAAACACATTACCACGCACAAGCAATAAGCATGTCCAGGCAGCATTTATCTCCATAAATTTTGGGATTAAAATCTGGTGGGCAGTATGCTGCAAGCCATCCAAGAATATCCCATACATAAGGCCTTACAACACGAAGACCTTTAGTACCAAGGTCATCCTCAACAACTGCCAGTTCTTGTAATGGTAACTGTGCCTGAGAATGGTCGAATTCAATAGGCTTTCTGAAAATAAGACCAAGAAGAGCCTGGTCAATTCTCTCTCTCCAGAAATGAGAGTGATGTTTCCCTGCCCAACGAGTAATCAATGCTGAGCGACAGGCCTCTACCACTAAAGGAATTTGATCATTTGGAACTTTTACATGAAAATGTGATTTCCAGCCACTCATTGCATTAAGGATGCACTGGACAATGGGCTCACAACACAGTTCTATCATTTTTGAACAACCTTCTTCAGACCTCTGCATCAGAAAACAGAAATCCATAATCACTAAATGATTTTGAAAGAAATAAAATAACAAAACTGGTTAAAAAACATCAGAGAAGTTCAAACATACAGACAAATGCTGCATGAGTATAAAGGCTTCTACTCGAACATGATGAGGCTGTGAATCTCCCATAAAGTGTACCATCAATTTTACTAGCGCTCCACCTTCTAGAAGCTTTTTGGCTCCATTACTGCATAGAGCTGATGAGTGAAAAGAAATAAAATGACATCTTTAATACATGGTAGCATAATGAATTAATAAAGGATAACTCATCAAGGAAAGAAATTTACCGTAGTCAAAAGGGTACCTAAGGCAGAATAAAGTCGTAGAACCTTGGCTACAACAGAAGACTCAAGGTTCTTACATAGAGCTTGTAATGGAGACATTATTACAGCATTACTCCAAACGAAGTACCTAGAAGGTGGCCACTGCCACATTATGGTCCTCAAAAGTGTTAGCATCTCTTTGAAACATTCAATAGGTTGGCTTCCATTAATATAACCTTGTACAGCATGGAGGATGTTCCCAACTGCATCTCCTTCTTCTATTGCTTGCCAAATTTTGTGGTGCCTTCCAAGGTTTGAGAGGGTCATTTTGGAGAGGATGCAGTTCAAAGCAATGGCAGATGAGACAGAAATTGAAGATCTCTGGGAAGATAACAAGCATGACAAAGTACCAACAAGATTTGAAACATCATACTGGAGCACAGAATTTCCTAACAGCTCAATCAACTTCACCGTCACACTTGCTGCAATGTTCAGCACCATCTCATTTCCAGATTGAAGAATTTTTTCCAGAGCAAGCACCATATCAACGATAGAATTCTGATAAGAGAAATATTACATTGTGTAATATCAGTCTGATAAGCATAGAAGATCAATTAGTTTGCTTAAGTTTAAATTCCCTTAATCTTATCTTACATCTTATATTAGCATTAATTAGTTCAACAATAAGTTGATTACATGTCTCTAATTAGTCATGCCAGACATATAGCGTCAACACCCTACATCAGCACAAATCCCATCCAAATTACATGCACAAATGTCAAAAATGATATAAAAAAAAAAATTGTAAACGAGTTTTCTGCCGGTGCACATTTTTTCTTCGCTTTTCAGAGATGCAAATCACAGAAGGATAATGGAGTGTCAGCATACTACATCATTCAAGCTTAAAAAGCAGGCACGTATTACAAGAACTTAAGAACAGATGCTCGTTATTCTATTGGAATGGAACTCTTTCAAAGGAGATTGTACTTACCTTTACAAGTTGATGACGCAAAAGATCAGAAGAAATACATTCAAGAAATGACGCTATTGAGCGTACAACATGTCCCTGTACCTCCACATTTGTGCATTCCCATCTTCTACCTTTGTTATCCTGACACCTGCGAAAACAAAATTCCCCTTTAATATAAATTTAAAATGGTAAAATCTTAGAAGCCTAATGCACCAAAAATACATGCTGCTGTTTTCTATGTGAGGAATAAGTGTGACTGATTTTTCATTAAAAAAAGAAACAACAATTTTCTGAATGTTAAATTGGCAAAATATAAGATTCAGCTCATGTTCAATACCAAAGAAGTTAGCAAAAAGAACCTACCCTTGTTTTCCTTTTATGAGAGTGAAAAGAATTTGAAGAACTTACATCACACCAAGGTCAAGTGCTTGTCGAAGACGTTGATGGAGAGTCATCATGTGACTGTTGAGACTACGATTCTTTGTCTCCCCCATTTTGGGAGGCTTCATTATGTTCCTTAGTACTTCCAAAATTAAGAAGATTAAATCACATCTTCCACTTTCGAGATATTGGTGATTTCAAAAACTTCTTGCCAAAATCAGTTTCTCTCTTTCTGTTCCACTGTAGAAGATTTTTTTTTCCTTGAAAAGGTTCCTCTCTGGAAGATTTGAAACTCAAATGACTTTTTTCCGTTTTTAATGGGAAAGTATAATGAAACAAAGGCAATGAAGTGCAGAGGCCTCCTCAGGGCATAAAATACGTGGAGCCTAGCAAGACTTTGATGTCCTAAAATGACCAACGTGGCAATGAAGCCCCTGAAAGTGATTTCCCAATGCTATACCTGAAATGCAAATTCTCCTGTTAGCACCAACTACTCAAAATTTAAGAGTGAGCATAGAAAGTTGTTGCTTGGTTAAACAAAACAAACATGAATAATCAACTGGATATCTATCTTGTCATGTCATATGTCTTTCTAAAGGCAAAGAAAACAAGTTAGAGCATAGTATTTGTTCATGTTATACTCTTCTCATGTGTTGCTCCATCTGAAAGGTATGTGGTGTTAGTGAGAATAATTCCATATGGGCTAACATCAAGAAAAGCACGTAATTAATTGTTGGGAAAAAACCTCCTAAATTCAGTTAGTCATTTTAAGATAGACTTGGACCCAAATTTAATATGGTATCAAAGAAAAACATCTGTCTTGTTAGGCTCATTTTGTGCCTACACAATTTATCACCATTTGTGTCGCTCACATCCCAGAACCATTATCCATTTGAGTGGGCCTGGATGTAAGAGGAAGTGATTGTGGGAATAATCCCACATGGGTTAATATCCAGAAAAGTCATATGCTGATTAAAAAAGAAAAAGTCCCCTAACTTCAGCTAGTCATTTTAAGATAATTCATGACTCATCTTTACCGTGTGGGACATAATCAACTAATAAAAAAGCTAAGTGCATTTCACAACTAAAGAGGGAGAAATGAATTAAATAGATGCAAGGGAGTGAATGAGAAAATAAGATTTTTCTTTTTATCATGTACATGTTTAATTTCAACATAAATTTTCCAATGAATGCATAGCCGATATCTTTTAGTTGGTTACCACTTATATGATTATGATGTGAGATAAAAAAACGTAACTATATGGTAATTGACCAAATCATTTAATACAACCCATTGAAAACAACAACAATTTTTTTTAGTTTTGTCACATTCATAAAGCAATCTGTAGAGGCCTTCCCCATTTATTAATCCATTTACTTCCAAAAAATCATGTTAAAGTTCAAATTCTACAAATGATGAACTAGAGAAAGAAAACATAAAAGCAATGCCAAAACTGCCAAGAACAATTCAACCACTTTTTTCACCATGAGAGACAGAAACACTTTCCTTAACAAAGAGAGCCCGTGAGAAACCCAAACCAATGCATAATGTAAAAAAAAAAAAAAAACGACAGTAAGGAGACACTGATGAAGATACACTCCTGCGTTGAACTTTTTTGAAGAAGAAGAAAAAGAAGTGCATTGAGTTCTGGAACTACAAAAGCAAAAGGAGAAGAATGAGAACTTCTTTTTATCTGGGCGACATTCAATTTTAAAGAGATGTTCCTTCAAAACAAATCCTAGTTTGAGAACTTGTTCGCCAGGAGTTCCTTTAAAATAAGGAATAGCCTTCCCGAAAAAAATGTCCAAATATGTTAATTTCATGTAATAACTGACTATAGAAAGACTTCTACCCATCCTAAAACATAAAAAAAAAAAAAAAAAGTATTTGTAAGTATGGCATAATCTCCCGAGATAGATACGTTCTGTGAATACAAATTCGAGGAGGGTGATGAGTGAGAGGTAAATGATCCGCAGGAGTTCGTTGGATAAAACCATAATATTAGAAAACTCTTTCACCGATCATATATCTTTTTTTTTTTAATTTTTAATTTCTCTTTCGAAGAAAGAGAATCAGACACCAGAAAAACCTATTTCCTGGTCTAAGAGAAGACCCAAAATAAAGAAGTCATGCGGGATAAATTAAGGGCGATCAAAACCAATAGGAAATCTTAAGCAACGGGCTCTAAAGAACTCGTCTACAGTGGAGCGAAGGCAGAGGAAGTACGAAGAAGACCGGAGGACAGGGAGCGTAAGGAGAAAGAAAAAGGAAAAAAGAAAAAGAAAGTACCTCTGGAAGTTCGCGTTCCAGCAAGAAATCGGCAGTAAGGATCTCAGCAAGAAGGATAACGTGGTGGAGCTTGTGAAGACGACTGAATCGCGTTAGAAAATGAGCATCCGCTGTAATTTTTCGCGTCGAGAGGCTGGAGACACTCCCTCTCACTTTTCAAGATCAGCACGTCTACCGTCTGCGGTTGACCATCCAGAAGCAACCGACTAACCTGTAAGTGTCCCGTCCCGACTTCTCTTCAGAAGACCCTGTGTCTTTATCCTAGTATTTACGTAGAGCCGCGAACCTTTCTTCTGTATTCTCATCATTACGCAATTAATTTTTTAGGCTTTGAAGGATGATTCAGGATCTGCCAGCCGCTAGCCAAGAGGAATGTTTCGTCTCGGAAAGCTTTTGTTATCTTTGGTTTTGTTTGAAGTACGCTGGGGGTCGCACTAAGACAAATTGATTCTCAAACCGTTTGAATTCAGTTTTTACTGTAGCTCAGCTCGAGTTCAAACTTGAAATAAGGTTCATTAAATATAAAGCCAAACTCGAGATTTTTTAAAATCGGTTTGTTAACTTGTAAATAGACTTATAGATTTTTTTACGAAAATACTATTTACTTTAATTGTTCTTGTTAATTTTTTCTTTTAACTGGTAAATAATTGTTCTTATTTACCTCAAACCTCAAACACAATTGATCTTGTAGCCCTTTTGGGCCCCTCAACATCTAATATTGTTGTTCGTCGATATAATACACACTATCGATAAAGGTGTTTGCTCTTTCTTTTAGGTCTATTAAGTTGGTTATTATACATGAATATACTCTATTGTAAAGTATTGGCCTCCTTTGTGATATATGATAACTTGTAATTAAATGGTACTAAGTTCATCATAATATTTTTTTTTTTGAAGTTTTAAATATAAGTTGGAACTCGAACTCGAGTTCAAAGTATTCAGATCAAGCCAAGCTTAGATATATGCAGGTTGGCTCAACTCGATGTCACTCCTAGTTGATGCTATCTTCCGGGTTTTTATCCGAGTTTTGTTGTTTCTTCATTTCCCTGGAGTTGCAGTTTTGACCAGCTCCGGTAAAATTATTCACTCAAGGGCGTGTTGTTTGTGTCATCTAGAAAATAGAGTTTTTTTTTATTTACCAATTTTTTTTGCTTGAGTTCTCTAATTCCTCTTACTTTTAAGAAATATTAAAAAAAAGTAATAAGTTTTCTATTGATCTAATAAGAAATTATAGGAAAAGTTATCTAAAAATACGAAAATAGCTCATAATTACTTCTTTCTTCAACCTTTTTTATTATTTATAATTTTTTATTTCTCATATCATTATAATTAATTTTCTCATAGTAAGAAAATTAGTCAAAGAGAAAAAAATTATTAAAAAATTAAATAAAAATTATATTTCATCATTTTATTTTCATATGACGGTACAAACATTCTCTAAAGCTCAAAAGCTTGAATTGAAGATAATTCAAGAATATTATAAGAACATAAGAGGATAGAGTTCAAACTCAAACCAACTCATCTTCTTCCAAATCTAAGTCATAGGTGAAGTTCAAGTGAAAGTTGGGTTAGTATGGACCATCTTCTTCCAAATCTGAGTCATAGGTTAAGTTCAAGTGAAAGCTGGGTTAGTATGGACGAGTTGAACTGCACTGGAAAACAATTTACAGTGTTAGTGCTATCAAAGCAGTTCCGTCCACTCTTGTAGCCAGTAGTTTTCCACACCTAACATATCAATCTGTTGGGTTGTGTTGATTAGCTATTGTCATAGTATCAGAGCTGGGCACGCCACGTCCCGCATTTGAATCCCGTGAAAGGCGGTAGAAAATGGGCGGGGTGAGTGTCAGAGTGGTTTCGTCCACTCTTGTAGGCAGTAGTTTTTCGCCCCTAACAGATCGGTCTGTTGGGTTGTATTCGCTAGCCGCTATCAAGTACCCCAAAATAAAAAATATAACTAAAACAAGAGAATGAACAACTTTTTTTATAATATAGTTAAATATAACATATACCTAAACAAATAATTAACCGCACCTAATAGATTGGTCTGTTGGGTTGTATTGGCTAACTGCCGTCAAGTGCCCCAAAATGAAAAATATAACCAAAACAAGAGAATGAACAACTTTTTTTAGAATATAGTTAAATATAACATATACCTAAACAAATAATTAACCAAAACAAACATGATTTCTACACTAATAAGTAATTTAATGTATAATTAAAAATATATTAATATACTATTTAATTAAATAAGATATTATATTAATAAATAATTTTAATTTATTATAAATTAATACAATAATTAGGAAAATTCAAGTGAAAGCTGGTGTTAGTGTGGACGAGTTCAAGTGCACTGGAAAACAGTTTATAGTGTTAGTACCCCAAAATGAAAAATATAACTAAAACAAGAGGAAAATTCTCTCATCCTCAAAAAATAACACAAATAATGAAAAATTTTGGACAACTAAAAATCTGCTTTTCACACTTTCTTTCCAATTCTAAAACCAGAATAAGAGTATGCAATAACCCAAAAGAAACCCCCACTAAAGATGTTGTGCAGGTATTTTATGGAAGCGGTATGATGCTGTGTTTAATCTAGAAGATATGATGCACAAAATAAATGGGATTCTGCAGGATGTCATGATCTAAAGGTAGTTTCCCTCTTTTCTCTACATCACTAATACTGAAAGCCTTTGCTCAGGATTCAATTCTTACTCGTTGACTTGTGCACCTTGATCATCCATCATTTGTAAACGCTTGCTTTTAAGAACCTTTCTCTTCTTGTATGTCATCCACAGAATCACCTTCTCCACCAGCAGGCTGGGTACATAAGAATGTTCAAACATTACTTGGACCACTCATAAAATTGGTGCAGAATCACGAGTGTCAGAAGAAATCCCAGAGGAACATAAAAGCATGCAACACACTTTACAAGAGAAACTAAATTAATAGAAAGAGAAGTTCTCCAGAACGATACACAACCCAAACAAGTTACAAAGACGCCAGGGAGCACCTCAACAACATTGCTCTACTTGCTAAAAGGGGTAACTGGGACAATGATGATGAAGAGAAGAAGGAAACCAAAAGGGAGCTAACAAAATGCAGTGTAAAAGAAGCCTCAAAAAGGGTAGACAAGTCTTATCGCTGTATAGAAGTCTTCAGTGAAAAGAAGCTAGGAGATCATATCCTTAGAATGCAGAACCTGCAGCAGCCTTACTACTGTCAGATATGATAACGGTTGTTACCTTATGACATGAATGTTAACCATTAAAATATAAAGACACATCATGAAAAACTGAAAATTAATTAAAATATTGTCAAGCTAAAATCATTCCCAAAGATGGTAACTATGTTTACCAATCCCTAGGTGCAATGCGTGTGTAGTATTGCATCCCACTTAACAAAGTCATGCTCCTATCAAGAAAACAAATAAGAATGGAAACTCAACTAACATATCATTCTCCACAAGAGAAACACTTCATTTAAATAACACAAGATGGGAAGAAAGTAGTAGTTACTTAAAGCTTAGGCAATGCTTTCCTTTCTTTCATTTTCATTTCTTAGAGAAAAGACAAGAAAGGAGATGTTTGGCGACATTAAACCAGGTTGTTGAAGGTATATATACTTTCGAAATAGACATCTTTGTGTGACAGAATAAAATCAAGAAATTTTTGGTGGAAAGAAAGAAGAAGAAAAGCAGAAGAGAGGCTACCTAGTGCATATTGCATCACCCGAATTCCATCCAGGGCAATGAATGCCAGTTTGCAGCCCTCACATGGGGCAATATCAAGTTGAGTCCACAGTGGATGCACGGAGAGCAGTGGCACAAGCACTCAAACACCAATCTGAATTCCGTTGCACCATTTTGAAAAAATCCAGTTTTTCAAGCATTTCTTCCTCGAAATCATTTCTGACAACTTTAGTTCCATATCACCAAAATCATAAATGCATTTACAAGAATGAAGAGTTCAAACAAAAACAGAGTGCTACATTCTCATGAAAAATTAACAAATTACATCAAAATGGCTATAAAATCCTCACTCGGTATAAATAATCATGCTCTCACTAAAATCACTACATTTGAAAGTATACTGCATTTTTAGAAAAAAATTCCACATCCACCTAGAACAGCAAGCCTGCTTTTGAACCTGCCAAAAAGCAATTCCAGCTACAGAAATTGGGTAAATTTGATGAGAGCAAGAGCAAACACAATGTGGAAATCCTTAACAGCTGAGCTCTCATCATCTAAGAAAGATTAGTTGAATCTTCTGGATGCAAATTTAGCTTTTTCTTCTTTCACCATTGTCTGCACAAAGAGCTCTCCTGCCCTATAGGAAGATCGAACCTAAAGAAGCTCATCCATAAGTTAGATCCCACAAGTATCAGCCTAGGCTGAGAAGTTAATGTCAAATTTCAGGACATCGATAAAATAAACAGTATTTCACAAAGAATTACTAAAAATTTACCAGAGGTCCACTGGCAACATATCGGAAACCGATTGACTCTCCATACTCTTTCCAGAAGTCAAACTTTTCAGGAGTCACATATTCTTTTACTGACAAGTGGAGTGGAGTCGGCTGCAATCAAGCAGTCATGACAATAGGAGTTAATAGAGAAAACATAGACTTCAAGACTGTTTACTACATAGATTGTTTCTTGCACCTGTAAGTACTGTCCTAGAGTGAGAATATCAACACTTATGGCACGCAAATCAGCCATTGTCTGTTTCACCTCTTCATCTGACTCTCCAAGGCCGAGCATGATAGAAGATTTTGATATCATTCCCTCTTTGAAGAGCTTTGCATGTTCAAGAACAGATAAACTCTGCTCATACCTATTTCAACAAGACAAGACAAAGTAATCACTCGCCCATAGTAGAACATGCAAAAGAAGTCTTAGACGAAAATGTAATCTACACATGCATTAGTTACATATCTGCACACTCCACAACTCCCCATTATAGGTCTTCCTAGTATAGGACATTCAGGCCATCCACTCAGTAAATGAGAGCTCAAGATTATTTGTTCATCTCAACAATTCTTTCCCTCAACAACTGTTGACTGTATTTAGTAAGCATATCTGAATCCATCATTTTTTTTATGCATTTGTGTCAAAGTCACTTTAACAAACAAATTTTATTTTCTAAATATTATCAATAAAGATAATTGAGCTAAAAGAAAAAAAGTATGCCACCTTACCCTGCCCGTGGATCTCTAACAATTCGTTGAAGTCTTTTTACAGTTTCAATGTTGTGAGCAAACACATCAAGCCCAGAGTGGACCAAAGATGTTACAGCCCTGAGATCCCCTCGGAAATCAGAAGTTAAGCACTCAACCAGGATCTCAGGCTTCATACTCTGCACAATGAATATCAAGGAGTCAATTTACATTGTGAACTTGCCAGCAATCCCCTGTCAAATGAGTTCTTGGGAGTCAACTCAGTTTAAGATCTACAAACCTTCAAAGCTTTAACAGTATTAGCAAAATGGCCACTGCCACCATCAGGTAGGTCATCACGATCCACACTAGTCAAGACAATGTAGTCCACACTGCAAAATCATTGAAAACATTGGAGCTACATCAAATAGCTAATGCAGAAAAAGCATGCATTTTAGTACAGTTTTTAACAGCTTTAAAGGATACTTTACATTTTCCAAATGATCTCAATCATTTCTCAAGTGAATGACAAAATATGCATCAGACCTAAAAACCATTGTCCAACATAGATTCAAGAATGTGCTTGCCAAGCAGGGAGCATCTCTCCAACAACTTGTTGTTAGGGATTTGCTCCCTCTTCCTTTGTAAATTTTTGCTTGTTAATACAATACATCTTTATAAAAAAAAAAAAACATAGATTCAAGAATGTACTATGGACTCCAAGCCACTAACTAGTAGCTTCACCCAACTGGCTATTCTGGATGTCCTTCATCTAACTTTCAATGAGTTGGATCACTGTCAGACCTGAGACACCTTGGCCTCAGATTGCTCACTGTTATCACCTGAAAAAGCATATCCACTTCATCTCGTTTCACAACTACCTGACACAGAGAGGAACTCGTATACCCATACTTGACAACAATGGCACTCATTCCAAAACCCAAAGAATACACTTCATCGATGAATCTACTATGTAAGTACTAGAACTAGAAGAACAAATCAGAGAAGATGTGGGTCTTCAACCAAACTATCAAACGGATCATGAGAACTGCCCGATGTTACCAGCAAGCTTGGGAATAGATACATGCAATTTATCAATCATCTCTTCGGCACTCTACAACATTAGTGGATCGATATTCTGAGTTGAAAAAGAGCACACATAGACCTTTCCAAGCTTCCACCAGCTTAAAATATTGCAGTCAGGTTTGTCCATGAAGCGATGACTCTTAAGGGTGGTCTATAGTATTACCACTTCCCCTTATGGTAATTTGAGAAAAAATTGTATAGATTTTATGTAGAAACTTTTATGGCTTATTCAAATGCATTATAACCTCCACTGGTCGGAAAAACAGAAGAAAATGTTTCCGTTAATTTGAAACTGAAATCTTGAAAATACCCCCAGCTTGCAATTGCCTTGGCAGTGTTCTCTGGTTCCATAGGGTCAGGAGAGGCTGGGGTTTTGCTGGTTTTCACGGCACAGAAACGGCAGCCACGGGTGCAAGTATCACCCAGAAGCATGATTGTAGCAGTAGCAATATCATCACCGCCACCGCCATTCCAACACTACACCAAAACCACCAAAAAAAAAAAAAAGGTTCAGGCAGCGAAGTTCTCAAGTTTCAATGCCGTGCTTTCACAGAATTATTGGAAGCTATCTACACTGTAGTTGCCGCCGTGCAATGCGACTAAATGATATTTTATTTAGAAAAGATGGACATTGGCTTTCTTTCATCACCCATGCTCAACCTTAAAACCCGTCAAGTTCCTTCCACATGGCAGCTAGCTAGATGGGTCTGATTGATAAAACGAATGGAAGGAAAAAAAAAAAAAAAAATCAAATGTATGACACAAAACTGAATGCTAAGAATCACGTGAAAAATCAAATGAACCAACTGAACGTAAATATAATATAGCAAGCCGATACTGCAGAAAACCAACTGAAACTTCCAAAAGCACAAGACCAGGAGAAAGAAAAAGCAAAGAAAAATAGAAACACAAAATTTCACCTCTCCAATGTTGGGACACTGTGCTTCCTCACAAACTGAGTTCAATTTCAACTGAGACAATTGCTCCTTCACCTGCTGATACCTCTTTCCTTGCGGCGCTCTCTGCCGCAACCAATCAGGTTTCTTGACGTTCGGATCTCGACCGGTATAGGGCCCAAGACCACCAGGGTAGGGGCTTGTCGAGCTGACCGACTTTGACTCGAACAATTTCGACGACTGCAGGGGTTTCGAGTCAGTTTGGTTCGAAGAGTCGACGGCTTCGGAGCAAAGAACTGGACGATAGCTGAAATCATTTCTTGGCTTGACTAAAGAGATTGGCACAAAAGAGAGTGCGGCAGTGGTGAGAGATTGCTGGATCATCTTCGTTCTCTGTGAAATGCGGATGGAAAGAAGTGCAAATGAACGCAAAAGAAGAAAGGAGCTGGGCGGAAAATGATTTCAGATCTTCCAATGAATGTGGAGGGTTTCTTCTCCAATGCCGGACTTCGGTTTCTCCGTAGGTAGATGTCGTTAATTTCAAAGCGAGAGCTTTAATTTGCTGACAATGATAAGAAAATATTATATTAAACATGACGTGGCAAATCCAGGTCAGCTAATAAGAGGCCGAATCAGCAAGTTAGAGACGAACGGAATCAGCAATAGAGGAATAAGTCACTTTCCTCGGTCTTTGCACTAGGGTAGGGTTGCACTTGAAGGGTAATATGAAGATCAGCCGCATTACGTTGTTCATCAGTTTATGTCGTTAGTAGAGCACCAAACTTCATGTCATCTGGATGCTGAAGATGAAGAGGAATATCGTTTCCACGTTATAAAAAAATGGAATCTGATTTCCGACTTCTTTTTTTTCATTTTTTTCTCCCTCTCTCCGGCACCCCCCTCTTGTCTCCGTGCCTCCCTATTTTCTCTCGAGTGCTCTCTGTTTTTCTCTCTCGTTTCTTCCTCTCTCTTATCCCTCTCGGCCTCCCTTTCTTCTTTCTCTTCTCCCTCTCTTCTCCCTTTCAGCCTCCCACTCGTTTCTCTCTCTCGCTATTCTTTTTTCTCCCAAAATACCTTTCAATTTCGTTCGATTTCCCCCATTCCCCCTATTTCGATTTTGTTAAATTTTATTACTATAATAAACTTCGTATTTAAGTCTCTGGTAAATAAAATATAATTAAAGTATGCATTTGATTAATTAATTATTTTTAATTTTGTCAAACTATATTATTAATTAATACCATATAAAAAATCCATCTTATGTTATTAATATAATATTATTTATTTATTTATTAATCATATTTATTTTTAATTTACTCTATTGTATTAGTGATTTAATAGTGGTAATTAAAATATTGTTAACTCAAACACTTGGTTTAATTAACTCATTTTTATAATTAATAAAATCAATAGTTTTAAATTTAATGAAAAAATATTTTTAATTAATAATATGTAAAAATATATAGTGTGTTAAAGTTAGTATTTGATAGATTTTTCCTGTTTAATCATGACTTTTTTTATGTTAAAGAATACCATATATTATCAATAAATTAATAACTAAATGTATTATATTCGTTTATGTTATTTTTAACATTTTTTTTTATGATTAGTCATGTGTACAATTAATTGACTCATGTAATTACTGTATTAATGTATAATAAATAATAATATTTAACTAATATAATATATAATTAAATTAATTAATACATTAATATGTTTTAGTTATACATTAAATTAATTATTCGTGTTATTTTACCTAATTTAATGTTTAAGTATTATATTTTAATTAAGTATATTTTACAAGTTACTAATTCTTTTATTTTCTACGTTTTCCTAATTTGGGGACATTAATACTGAAAATTGTTTTCCAGTGGACATGAACTTGTCCACACTGACACCCATTTGACTTTAAATCAAGAATGGATCATTCATACTACTAAGGTGATCACATCAACCACTCACAGAATCATATATCATCAGAATTCAATAATATTACAATCTGTAAAATAAATCTGCAAAGGTTCCCACAATACAGTGCAAACTACAGAAGTAAATAAAGCTGAGAAATACAAACGACCCCCTCAAAGACAGTACAGATACATAGATAACGCCACGGTAAAATCAAAGTGCACAGAGATGAATCAACGGCTTGGGGGTGGGGAGAAGAAGGGTATCTTTGGGAATGACGGAATGGAAGGAATGCTGGGGATTGAAGGGATGGTTGGAATGGAAGGAATGGTGGGGATGGAAGGCATGGGTGGCAACGTGACCTTAGGTAGCGTTGGGATGGTGGGAATGGGCAATGCAGGTGTCAGCGGCACCGTGGGCTTTGGCAAACTCGGCACCACCGGCGAAGGGATGGACGGAATTGGAGGCAACGTAGGATTGGGTAGGGTTGGGATGGGCAAGGCGGGTGGTGGCGCTGCTGTGTCTAGCAGTCGGCGAGCTGCGAGGCATGAGTGTTGGCTCACCAACAAAAGGGTGATGAGCACTGAGAAGAAAGAGCTGGGGTGGCCGGAGGCCATGATCGTAAGGGTGTAAAGAGCTCGAGAAAGGCTGGCCAAGGATGCAGGAGATACTGCTGTGGGTGCTAAAAGCTCAGTGGGTATTGACAGGAGGAAATCGATGCGTTTTTATAGAGGGAGAGAAGCAGAAATTGCTGCATTTGGCTGTTGGATTCCATGTATGAGGCGGTTGCTTTTTGTGTAATAGTTAGTTCACCTTCCTGGTTATATTTCTTCATCAAGTCAAAGGGAAGCTAAGATTAGATATAAATAGGTTGAGAATTTCTTCAAGCACGCAAACCTTTTCTCTATCTTCCATTTTTGGAGTTGGGAGTCGCTACTCATCATAAAAGAACAAAAACGCTATCTCAACCATCCGATAATAATCAATGATTATCTCAATAGTCCTATCAACGGCTATCGCATCTATCTGATCAATGACTATCTTATCCGTCCAATTGTTTCGCATGTTTCGCACCAAATATCTTTTCGTTTTGAATCTGTTGTGTTTAAAACAATCCTAAGTTCTTTGTTGCATGCTTAGACTTCTCATCCACGATAACTTTGTGGCCAGTGTTAAAATATTTATTATTATTTTTAGAAATAGGATTTTATTTTATTTATTTATTATTAATATTATTTTGGTTGATGGGTCCGTTTCAAAAAAATTAAGGGTTTAGAAAAAAAGAAAATAAAAGAGAATTTAATCATTATTATTGTAAAAATTAATTTTTTATCATTATCACATTTTCATTAAATATTTTTAGGAATAATAATTAAATTCTTAGTTTCTTTTCTCTTGTCGGGGTCGGGTACGTTATTTCATGCAAACGGAGTTTTGTTGTCCGTTTCACATATCTTCCTCTCGATCCGAATCAAAATTTACGTGGCGCAGCCGGCCGTCTCTCGTCAGACGGAGCCCCGGGTTAGTCAACCTATAAGTTTCAGGGGCGCTAAGCTTCGAATCCTCGTGCGCTGCGCGGCTGCTTCTCCGTAATCCGATCTCCAGGCCTATGGAGTTCTTACGGCGTCCTTTGAGAGCGTTGCTACCCCGAAACAGCTCTATTTCCACTTCTTTGCTGCTACTTCTTCTGGTTTACTCGTTTTCGTCTCAGTTTCTTCCAATTGAACCTTACCTCGTTCCTTACCTTACCACCGTTAAGCATTTCACCAATTTTCAGGCATGATTCCATCACACCCCAATATTAGGTTCTTCTTGTCACTTCTAGCTACAGTTAGGGAATCTGAAGTTGTAGTTGCTTTTAATACTTTAATAAAGCTTCTATACAAAATCCTCCCGCGGAAAGTAAACAAAACTGTGCTTATGTTGCAAAGAGTTAACGTCATGTTGGGATTTGGCAAGCGTATAATGAACTTTACGAAATGAATTTATGGTCGTATCATCTTTAGTCTGCCTTTCTTTGTCTTTTTTACGTTTCTTTTTTCTTTTTTCTCTGTGTCTCTATAAATCGGCTCCCTAACTTCAATTTTATCATGCTGAGCTACTGTTGTAAATTTGTTTTGTTTTTGATTTTTGTATGTTTTTTATAATCTGCTTGTCATATGTTTTAGTATAGGATTCATGTTCATTCCCTTTTAGTGTTACTGCTTCTAGTTTCTTATCAACAGTTTATTTACTATCTTGGTTGCTTGCAGGTTACTGTTGATATATTTCCTTTCAGTGTGTATGCACAACTCATATTCACCCTCCTCATGGCACCGGCCTGTCTTTATCTCTCACACAAGGTGGTCATTGTTCTAGGTAATTTCCCTGGAGTTTCATTAATCTTCTTATCTGGATCATACGTTACTTACTCTAAAATATTTAGGGTTGCCTGTGAATATGTTTCCTCTGTTTTTACTTGAATTTGCTTAGCTGGTATCAAATCCCAAATTCACTTAAATCATATATTATGGGACAAGGCAAATTATTTTCTATAACTCGTCACTGACTAGAGATAGTTCTCTTTTAGGGGCTTTGGGGATTCTCATTACCTACTTCATTGTTTGGATGGGAGAATCTCTTCTTTCTATGCAATTCATGCAGGTCAGTGGTTCCATTTCATATGTTCTATTTCATATTCCAAGATCCTCTTTACTGTACCTAGATTCTTCTTTCCTTTCTTTGGTAGCTAAACATCTTGTTCATGTTAGACATTAACCACTATTTCCATCCGTTATATAAACATGATGAATTAGTGCACAGTCAAGTTAACTAAATCATTAATTGTCATAGAAAGAAAATCCTGTAATGTAGGACAGTAGGTCATTTCCCCTGGTAAGAGTTAGTTTGTTCCACTGTACCATATAGTAACTGATTCCTTTGACCGTTTCATCTATTTTTTTTATTTTTTTATTGTGGGACTATCTAATGACAGAGGTTGCTTTTTCTAGAATCTTCATGTGAAACAATGAAACTTTCATTATTATCATTTTTTTCTGCTTTTTTGTAGCATGATAGGATGCTTTTTCAGTAATGAAGGATATTTCCAGATTACATCTTGCAGGATAGTTATCTTTGGTTCCCTTTCTCTTTTTTCTTGTGTAGATCACATATGGATTTGGAACAGCAACACGATTGGCTTTCTCCTCGTATATTTTTCTTCTTGCACCAGAAGAAGAATATCAAGCTATGGTATTTCATCCATGTTGATTCTTTTCAGTATTGAAGACACTTGCTGATTTTGGAATCTATGATATAGATCTTTCTCTGTGTATGAGTTGGAAACATAGACAAATTCATATTACTGAAGAATAACTCTAGCAGTAACCTTGTAACTCTCCAACACTGTTATTCTTATATGCGTCCACAGAATGAAAATGAGTAGGGATATACCTTAAGCAAAAGTGATATCTAAATTAAGATTTTGATTTCTTGTTGGATCGCACTTTATCCAGTTATGTGACCATTATTTGTGTTTGGTTCATTTAAGACTTGAAGATTTGATTCTAAATGTGGCTTGCTAAGCAAATTTAGAATATCATATGTTATGTCTTCAATCTATCACTGCCAGATACTTGTTTTATTGAATCAGTCAAGGAAAAATGATGTTGAACCTCTTTGTGCTTAGATGGTTTTCATTGTGTCAGTTCTATTGCATATGCATATGACATTAAGACAGGATAGACACTACCCATACAACTGTAATATTTCATTTTTTTTTTTTTTGCAGACTAGCTTAACCACCACTACCTCACTCTTGTCATTCATGTTTGCTTCTGAGTTGAGTATGTATACCTTTCACTATCCTCTTGCAGTATTATCTGATCTTCATCTCAGGGCTATTTTTTTGTCTTTTCCATCTGGAATATCTGAGTATGGCCAGAATTAATCCATGGATAAAGATTTTTATGCCCTATTTCTAGTAACGACATTACCTTTGTATTTGAAAAAGGCAACTTTGGTTTATAATGTGCTAGTTTTTCTGCTTTTGTTCTGACAGGTCAGCTACTTGCTCTTGAGAGGGTTCCTTATATTACATTCTTTATTCTCACACTGATTTCGGTGTGTATAAAGTGCATGCATCCCTGCCTAGTTACTTGACTGGTTGGCATTTCTTGCTGTCCCTTTATTTTGCCCTATTGTTGGTTTGACTGATATTGTCTATTCTCAGCTTGGAGTGTGTTGCAATATGGCGCTTTTGTTACCAAAGGATCATTCTTCCAGTCTCCTTTTCTCTTCTGTTGCAAACTGTTCTAAATGTCATGAGGTGACTCTTCGCACTTCTCTTGCCAATTGCTTTCTTTGTCATTCCACTTGGTTTTGATAAGTTCTTTTATCATTATAAGGAAAAAACAAAAGTATCTGATTTCATGTAAAGAAATGTGTCTTTCTAATTTGAAACTCTTCTCAATTTTCAATATTTCATGGGGGAGGTAACCAGGGATTTCATTGGTCGAGACTGTACACGGCATTGTCTGCCTTATTAGTAGCTTCAGATTTTCTGTTCATACGAGTAATACTTCATACATAACAGGTCTATGTCCTGCATGGGAAAACCATGGTTTTTATTTGCTGAGAACTAGAAGCATAATCTGCTTGACAAGCTGCATAGGTCTCTGTTAATAATTGTAGTACTTCAGGTATAACAGCTCTCTTGTTTAGAGTCATTTTCTCTCTTCATAAAGTATCTGGAATTGTTTTTGCGGATGTAACAGGGTTGGGTTAGGACTTTGAAGGAAACGTGGCATGGGAAGGAATTACAGTTTCTATCTCTATGGTTAGTTTTCACTTATTATATTCCAGAACATATAGGCTGATCTTAATGCAGATATGAACTTGTTTTATTTTGGTTAATGGATATGAATATTTCTTGATTACTTAGCATTATTTTATTGTTTGAATTTGTAGTGACTGGTAACTGATGTCTTTATACATAGAGAGAAAGAGAGATGCTTGTATAAGCTATTTTATCTTCTGCTTGACGTGTAACCTAGTGTGTAAATGATGGTTTTCAGGTGGGCAGTGGCATATGCTGGTTTCTCCTTGGTGCAAAATTATGGGACAAGTCTTTTTGATGCTATTGACTCAAACTCAAAGCTGAACGGGCATATTCTTGCAGTGTCTCAGGCAGCTGGAAGCCTTGGAGCATTCTGTGCTGTCTATCTGGAGAGTTTTGCCAATCAATCTGGAATGATCATATATGTGATAGGCTTGGGATCCATGGCAATTTTGTGTATATTCATGGGAATCTCTGCAAGGATATGGTTGGCATACTTAATTTATGTGATAATTTCTGGCATCTATCAGACTCTTGCCTGCTTGCTTAATGTTCGTTGCGGGCGGCTACTCTCAAACAAACAGTTTATCCTTCTTTTTTCCATCAATAATTTTGCTGGCCTACTGCTGGAAACCATTCTGCAGGCTGTCCTGGTGAGTTTAAATCTTAGATTATTTCCAACTCCAGCAAGTTTCTTGGCCTCCTAAAGTGGAATATTTAGAAGGATCATACCACAAGCGAGTTGTTTTAAAAGATATCCAACTCCAAGTTATTAAGCCAACGATATTGGTCTGGCCTGCAGAAATTGTGGATGCTTTTACATTCAATGCACAGAAAATAGTTAAGTCGTTGTTTGATCATTTTCACTTGGTTTAGTTCATGAACGTGGCTGGAGTTCAGACTCACATGCCTTCACTGTGTTGTCCTGGATGAACAGTTTGACAAAAAACCCTGGTTCTTTGCTAAGGGATACTGGTTTAGGATATTTGCAACAAGAATAAAAGTGTAGCACTTCAAGAACTTATACTTTGTTTTTTCGTATAATCATTCTACCTTTTTCTTTTCCCATTTTCAGCAAGAGGAGCTCTTAGGGTGAGGTGCCACCTCATGGTGAGGATGTACTTGGAAAAATTAAATGCCCTTTCTCTTTCATTTTAAAGAAAACCTTCAATATATTCTTTCCAATCACAAAGTTTGCCATCAAATTGCTATTAAATATCCATTAGTCCCATTCAATATAGAGGCCCAACTGAAAAATTGACTCCAAAGAACCATTTTAGTCAATACATTTAGTTAAGAATTTTGGCTGCAGTCAATTAAATTTTATTTCTCAGTATTTAAACATTGATTCAGTTTAGTATTTATAACTTGTCCAATTAGTAAGTAATCATTTGAACTAATTGCTATGAATCTTTTCTCAAAAAAAAAAAAAATCTGCTGGGAATCTATTAGCTACTATTACTTGTTTGATTTATTTTTGTACTGTTAGGGAATTGACTCTTGAGGTCTTAGCCACAGGGTGTTCAATAGTAATTGAATTTGTTCCATTCTACAGTTTAGTTTTTGTTTTGAAAGGCGTTCTATTATCAAATTCAGTTTAGTTTGAATGATCTGTCCATCAAATGTAACCATTACTCTATTAAAATAACTATTAGAGACCTGACTGCCATCTTGTTTAACTACTGGAAATTGAGTACTTAATTGACCTTACCATTACACAATTTATATCTGTATTGGTGAGCTACCAAAAATGTGTCTTATTCTGCAGAATGTGAGAATGCAACGTCTCAATATATAGGTCCTTTCAACACTTTTCACTTTTCACTTTTCACTTTTCACTTTTCAGAAACCTATGTCATTTTTTCTATGTAAGCACAATACTTTCATGGTCAGTTCCATGAAACTGTCTTGCAAAAGCAAAAAAATTTGCACCTTTACTTCTGAAGTTTACATGTATTTTATGTTATTTTCTTGGCAATGCAGGAAATTTCAAGGCTATCTGTTTTTGCACAGTTCACTGTTTTTGGTGGGTTTTTCTCCTTGGCAACCATGGCCTTCATCTTGCTTTGTTTTCTTGGAGGAGAGACCAGGACATCTTCTATTGAACTGGAAAGTGAGCCTGAACCTCTACTTTCCGAATGCACAGATTGAATATTCTTAATATTCTTTGCTATTATTTCATCTGAGGAAGATATAATCACTTGGTTTCACTCAGAAGCATGCGGTGGTCAACACACACTAGGAAGACTACGATAAATATTAAAGATACCTAGGGCCTGGTCATTTATGTGCAAGTGAGATGAGATTTTTCTTCTTGCAGTTGTAAAGTTCACCAATTGGTAGTGGTGCTCAAAAGTTTAATTATCACATAATCAATTGCAGCTTTCATCCCATCAAGCCAGTTCTAGAACCAATGACTTCACTCCTTCAAACACTAAAATTACAATTTAGCAATACGAAAGCAGTTAATGAAAACAAGCAAGTGGAAGGTAAGAAAAGTGAACTTTTGCTGTTCCCAGCAATCAAGCTCAGAGCAACCATTGGAAGTGACAAAAAATTCTACTGAAAGAGGAAACTGATTCAAATCTTATACATGCTGCCTCATAATACAGCAAAAAGTTGACTCAATTTTCTACTAAATGTCTCAAATAAGCTCTTAAGCACAATCCTAAAGAAAAATGAAAAAAAAGACCAGACAAATGACAAATGATAAACACTACCATTTCTGCATCAAGCTGAACTCTGAAACTACCATAAGATTAGCTGCAAGACCTAATCACCTTAGCAAAAACATATTGATAGTGTTTGAGTTCCTTCTTTACATTTGAAACAAATTATCAATAATCTGAACTCTTAGTCTTCTAAAGCAACAACAACCATGCAGCTGCAGATTTTTTATGTAACAAAAATGGATATATCAGAATATGAATGAATTAAAGGGAATTGATAATCCAGAAATGCAAGAAATAGATAGGTGGTAGTCCTATGTCAATCTCTGGTCTCTTGATATTCCTTATCTGACATATCCCATTAGTTACTGCTGCATAAGATTAAAGAACTTACAGAACACCAGAAACCACTCCATGTTCCACAACACCATCAATTTCATCAAAAAGACATTAGGATCAAGAAATTGGAGTTGGAATTTGAAGGTCCACTAGCTACATATAAACATTGAGGACACCAAATATTGAGCTTTGTGCAGACTGATTACTGAAACCACTTTTCAGTGTCAAATACCTGAGATTTAAATGTGAAACATCAACATTGTAATTGGTAAATGGATATTCAATGGAATATCTAGATTCATATCTGGGTTACTTCTGCAGGTGCATATTCAATGGAATAAGACATTTTTCTTGATAGGAGATGTAAATATGAGATCAAGAACATTGTTTCTCTCTTGTAACCTCGTGTGACTGGTCCTGGTAGGGCTTGATGCCTCCCAGTGTAAACTTGTGTGACTGGTGGCAAGATTCGGTTTCATCAGATACCCACAACAGTCTGAGGACAAGGGGGGTCAAGGCAGGCACCATTTTTAATGCAGGACAAAGAGACAAAGATACTTAGAAAATTTTTATAGATATTTTTTATAAATATATATTTTCATGAAACGTTTGACACTAATAGTCCTTTTATAATTTGTTTTTAACCTAAAAATGCTAGAAACATTTTTCCGAATGCTTCATGGAAAAAATATATTTCTAAATAAAAATACTTTTCTGATCCTTGAAAATATATTTTTACCTTTTTTTTTTTGTATAATCCAGATTTAATTTCCATTAATTATATAAAAGATTAAAAACTATATAACTTAAATGGAATAATATCTCTGGTCCAGATAGTCAAACGTTCTAAGAAGCTCTGTAACTCCATATATAACAATGTATATAGTACTTGTAAATATTTACTAAACCCAAGTAACCGACCTTAGCTCAGTTGGTAGAGCGGAGGACTGTAGTTCGAGCAGATAATCCTTAGGTCGCTGGTTCGAATCCGGCAGGTCGGAACATTTTGTCCAATTTTTCAAGAATTACATTTTCTGTTGTTACTTGCTACCATCAATTTTTCTATTGTTCGAGTTGATCAAAGTAGTTGATGAGGGAGACGAAGCTACTCTTCTTAAGCAACAGCCGTGATTTTGTTTTGCCATTTATTATGGCGATTATGCCGAGATTAGAGTTGAAGCTGATCAGCAAGAATCCGTTGCAGATAATCCTTAGGTAGGAACATTTTGTCCAATTTTTCAAGAATTACATTTTCTATTACTTGCTACCATCAATTTTTCTATTGTTCGAGTTGATCAAAGTAGTTGATGAGGGAGACGAAGCTCCTCGTCTTAAGCAACAGCCGTGAATTTGTTTTGCCATTTATTATGGCGATTATGCCGAGATTAATCGGAGTTGAAGCTGATGCGCAAGAATCCGTTGCCTCAGAAAAATTCTTAATAGTATGTAAACCAGAGCTGTGATTTCGGCGGAGGAAGAATAACCTTGACTCCAAGAACAGTATCAATCCATCCCCTCTCATTTTACAAATTCTAGGAAAGAGAAACACTACCAGAAACTACATTACATTCATGAGGGGAAACAAAGTTCTTAGTAATTATTTTTCCTACTTGCAGCCGCGTCAGACCCACCGCGATCAACCTTGTCGTTGTTGTCGCCATGATTCTGCTGATCAGAGTTCTTTGCGTCGGAAATCCGACTGGCGCTAGAGAAGAAATCGATTCGGTCAGACTCAGCGGTCTTCCCTCCTTCGAGGGGAGTTCCATGCTTGTAATTCACCCGCATGGCGTCGTCTTCCGATCGCCTCGCCTGAGCAATCCCGTACTTACATCATCCTTGCTTCTTGCCATTTTACTCGATTATTTACTATTGTTTATTAAATTAGTTATTAAATAAAGAATTAAATCAGCAAATCTGCCCTAGTAAACCGCTTTTTGACCTAATTCAGATTTTATAAAACACCACCCTAATTGAGGAATTGGATTCAAGTAAACCCTATTCAACCTGTGATCAGACTAGTTATTGAGGATTGGAGAAGCTGAATGCAAGAGCTCTTCAATTGTAATTTTATATTTTTTAATTTTTTAAGATTTTTATAAGTTAAACTAACAATGAAATGGGCCAAAGGGCGAAATAGAAGTGGTCTGGGGGATAAGGGACGGACGGGGTTACCTTTTCCACCACTCCCCCTTAACCCCCCTCCTCTTTCTGCCTTCTCTTCGTCTTCCTTCTTTCATCCTCACTCTTCTCCATCGACGAGTAATCCGACAAACTTAACCGGTACGTCATCTTCGACAGCACTACGCTTCCGAGACGCGTGCCTACTTTTTTTTTCTTGCTTCTCACCTTCTGTTCTCTTTGCTCTTCCCTTTTCCCTTTTTCCGCTCTCCATATACGTTACTCTTTCTTCTTCCTCTTCTCTCTTCTCTTCGGAACCACCCTTCTGGTGCAGAGAGAGGGGAAGGGTAGATAGTCCTTTTGCTGTATTTGGACGGGTGGCCCCTTTTTTTTATCAATCCGCGCTCCTTCTGCGCCTGAACCAATTTGTTTGGTCAATATTAGCCGAGTTCATGAGATCCTTTATAATGAATGTATTTCTTTCATTTATTCTACTTTTGTTTACTAAGGATTGTATGTGTTTGATCTTGCATCTACACCGTTGATGAAAGATTTGCAAACTACCATCTGATAGCTGATAACATGGGCAGATTATTTAATTGGATGGTCTTTTCTAGCTGCAGCTTTTGATGGTTTTTTAATTTATACTTCTTATCTATTATTTAGCTTGAAAATCATGGTATTGCTCGATGAATGTCTCTTTGCATCATGAATTTGGGCTGTCAGAAAATTTCTCAAACTATGTTACAGTGATAATTAGATAAGCTGAAAATCTGAGTTTTCTATTGATTTTTTTTTTCCTAATTAACCGAGTATCTAGAAATCCTAGGTAGAATCAATTTGAGCTGAAAATATTATTGACTGATTCATTCAGATGGTAGTCTGTCTTAATTCCGATCAGGAGGAATAAATCTTAAGTATGTTCTATCTTGATCCTGCCTTTTTCTTCCTAATCAGCAGCTTAATAAATTGTCTTGTACATTTTCATCACTCTGTCATTTGTTTTTTATAGAATTGTTTCAAGAGAAATCCATAGATTGCTTGAAGAAAATGGCAAGCGGTTTTCCCCAGCCTCTGCGCATGATTAGTGCTGCTGCTGCCTTGGTTTTTGGAGGAATATTCAGTGTATCACTAGCTTCCTCTTTAACAGTCAAGATTTTAAAAGGAGCTGCAGAAGCTAAGCGGGTAATATAGTTGTTCAGCAGCTAGATGTTGTCTAGGGCAGATTAGCAGTTTTAACTTCAGGCGAGATGTTTATTGTCATTTCCTGCATAAGTCTGCCAGAATTAGGCTAGTCTGTGAGAATTATATTTGATTCTTATGGATTCAACTCAAGTAGCATCATGTGCAGGTAATACTATACCAGTTGCCTCTATAGTTGAAGGGTCTCATCGTTTGTTTATACTGTAGGACTCTGCCATTCCTTGTGAAATAATCCTGACCATACCATATCTTACTAATTAGATTATCTTGTTGCATAGTTTCATGGAATCTTGGATATCGGATTTGTTCAGCTAGACGGCTAATGTAGTCTATCAGTGATGTTTTTGGGTGATTATCTTTCCAAGAACTATAATGAGAGGTTTGTTCTCATCATTGTGCCCTAGCTATTCTATGCAATAGTCAAGTTTGAAAAGAGTGCCTGAAATTTTGCTTTAACAGCCAAAAATAGAACTCAAATGACCACCTCACCCACACTTTTTATTAAACTCGTTTCATCTTATCTTGAATTCTGTAAGGCTGTTGTCATAAGGTTCATTCGACTTACCTGACTTATTGTGAGCATTTTTCAGAAAAAAATTGCACCTCCATGCAAAGTTTGTAAAGGAAAAGGATTTTATACATGCAAACTATGCAAAGCAAATTCAACCATTGAATGGTCTCCCCTTCATGATCCCATTTTCATTAATCCATGTGTTTGCCCTACATGCGAAGGAAACAGGTCAGAGTATTTTCCTCTACTTTGTGAGACTTTCTCTTTTGAATCTGTTTGGTTTGAAGCACAGTGATATGATTGCTTGCCTCTGAAACTGTAGTTGTTGAGTATGTAATAAAAGGACAATTATGATTATATAGATCAAACTACTGCATCACGACCACTGAATTAAGAATGTACAAACTCTGTTCCAGGTAAAACATGCTTACATTTCTCCTTAATAGGGGAAAACTGTTAAAGGGAATAGTCTAACATTGATATATGTTATAAAAACTCCTATGGTTATTAGTTGGCAAATGGCCTCCTAACTTGGCTTTGACTAGTCATTTTAAGATGAACCTGGACCCAACTTTAACATAGAATTTGGACGGGTACCTTTACATGAGCTTCCACCTAAAACATGGAAGCTGCAAAGAAGCTCCATGCATAAAGGGGAGTGTAAAGAATAGTCTCATACGGATCAAAGAGTTAAAAGAATTTGTGTTTATTAGTTGGCAAGAGATCTTTTTACTTAGCTAGTCATTTTGGAATGGTTTTTAACCCAACATGAAAACAAAAAACATTCAAAACTTGAGCAACTACTGGAGGAAACATAAAAATGAGTAAATCCAACACGATTTCGTTTTAGATTCAGAAACAAACCGAAACCAATGGTTAGTTCAAAATGTTTTCTAGTATCCTCCAATTGGTACAGTAGATTTTAATTTTTAATGCTAGTTGTTTTTGGACAAGTGCCTCCATTAAGATTCAGTGAGCCTAACCTAATCAGCAGTCTCTTTCATACTGGTTTCTAGAACTGACGATATATTTTTCTTGTACAGAATACAACGTTGTCTGAACTGCCTTGGAAAGGGTTATGTTTGACCAGAGTGTGAGCATAATGTATTTTGGACATGGATAACTTGAAAGGTTCTTTTGTCTGCAAAGGTGGTGATTCTGGTCTGCAGATCAGGGATGACAGCTTCATCTCTACCCAATGTCCAAAAAATGTAGTCTGGATGTTATAAACACCAAAAGTGCCTTTGACTGTAAATTCTGTGGTTCCCTTCAGTTCCAGAGCTTGGCTTGTTTACCTGCCCTGGCAGTGGATATCAGTGTGACAAGAGCAAAGGGGGAAGGAAAAAAAAATTCCTTTAATGAATAAACAAGGGATTTTAATTGAATACCCATTAGCCTTTTATCAAAGAATTCAATCAATTCATAATCATGTCCAGTTGGTAATTGAGTTGGTAATTGAGTTAACAAATGGAGTCCTAACTGCATATTATTTGTTCAACGAGACATTCAATTGTCAATTGAATTAACTATTACTCCTTGAATGGTCATCGATAGCCCACTGGAGACTTTCTGCAGAGTCTACAGCAGTCATCTTCGCAACAAATAAAAAAATGACTATGAGAGCAAGACAACCCGTAAGGAAGGTTTTAGGCTTTATATAATAGGTTTTAGCCTGAGGCTTAATCCGTTAATCTTTCGGGAGTTCAAGAATCGGCGGTCGGTGGAAATTGAGAGAGCAGATAACGAGGTTTTTTTTTCGCTTCTTTGTTTGCGAGAACCGCGGGATAACAGGGACATCAGGGAAAAGTGTATATTAAGTGCTTGCGGATGAGGCTCTTGTGGAAAGGTCCTGCTCTCCGCCTTCGGCCGGAAGAATAAGAAGGAAAATCTTGTTACTCTTATCTCTTTCTTTACTCCGGGAATCTTGTGTGATTGAGTTTGTGAGTTGCTTCAACAGTTCAACGCATGCAAAAGGGCAGCTCCTCTACATATTTCGTGAATCAGCCTCCTTAACTGCCTTCTTCCTTTCTCCTTGCTTTCTTCGGTGGTTTTCTTTCGGGAAACCTTGGAAATGGTAGGTTTGTTGATCTGAGTCTCTTTTTTTTTTTTTTTCATATAGCTCCATTATCTTGCTTACGGAGTTACCGTTCGACGCTCTGCTTCCACAAGACGCTGGGGTTCGATTCACTTCGTATCTACTTCTAATTATTTATTCGCAGTTCAACTTTTTCTTCCTGTGTGAGGATTTCTTTTGGCTAGTTAATTTGGTTAAAACAGGAGTAAGAGCTACCAATGGCAGCTTTTCTTCACTCTGTATCACCCATCCCGACCCAAACTCCATGCATTACCAAAAAAACTCATTTCTTCTCCCAAATCTCAAATCTTCAGACGGAATCTCTCTCCAAAGGGTTTTCAAAAGTTTTGGCCATGACCCATGTCTCAATTCCGCCCAAAGAATCATATTTTTCCTTACCCAATTGGAAAAATGGGAGGAGCGACCAAAGAAACAAAGAGCTTAGGTTGAATGATGCGTTTCTTTACCTGGAATACATGACAAACAAGGGTCACAAACCCGATGTCTCTCAATGCACCCAGATGATGTACGATCTCTGCAAATCGAATAAAATAAGAAAAGCTGTAAGGGTGATGGAGATGTTGGTCACCGCAGGATGTTCAGTTGATCACTCTTCTTATGCTTACTTGGTTAATCAGTTGTGCAAGAGGGGAAACGTTGGGTATGCCATGCAGCTGGTGGAAAGAATGGAGGGACATGGCTTTGCACCCACCACAATCACTTATAATTCTCTTGTTCGAGGACTCTGTGTTCATGGAAATTTACAGCTTAGTTTGCAGCTTCTCGATAGGTTAATGCAGAAAGGACTGATTCCAAATGTTTTTACATACTCTTTCTTGCTTGAAGCAGCATATAAAGAAAGGGGAGTGGATGAAGCCATGAGGCTGTTGGATGAGATTATTGTCAAGGGTGGGAAGCCCAATTTGGTTAGCTACAACGTTTTGTTAACTGGGTTGTGCAAGGAAGGTAGATTGGAGGAGGCAATTGGGTTCTTCCGGAGTTTGCCATCTCAAGGGTTTAATCCCAACGTTGTGAGCTATAACATTCTGCTGAGGAGTTTATGTTATGAAGGACGATGGGAAGATGCGGAAGAGCTCTTGGCTGAGATGAATGATATAGGTTGTAACCCTACTTTGATAACTTACAACATTTTGATTGGTTCACTTGCTCTTTGTGGAAGAACTGATCAAGCCCTTGATATTCTCGGAGAGATGGCAAGAAATGGATTTAAACCCAACGCTGCCAGTTATAACCCAATTATTACACGATTATGTCAGGAGAGGAAGGTAGATCAGGCAGTAAGGTGCCTCAACCAGATGATGTATTGCCACAGTAGCCCAAATGAAGGGACTTACAATGCCATTGCCATGCTTTGTGGAGTAGGGATGGTTCAAGAGGCCTTCTCCGTTTTACAAACATTGGGTAACAAGCAGAACTACTCGATGCATGAGTTCTACAAGACTGTTGTCTCCAGTTTGTGCCGTAAAGGGAACACTTTAGCTGCATTTCAGCTTTTATATGAGATGACTAAGAATGGATTCACACCTGATTCCTACACAATTTCTTCGCTGATTCGAGGCTTGTGTTTGGAAGGCATGCTAGATGAAGCTTTTGAGATTTTTGTGATTATGGAAGAGAATGGTTATAAACCTGATATCGATAATTATAATGCACTTATACTTGGGTTGTGCAAGGCTCAGAGGACTGATCTTGCAGTTGAAGTGTTTGTAATGATGGTTGAGAAAGGTTATATGCCTAATGAAACAACCTACACTATCATTGTGGAAGGTATTGCCCATGAGGAAGAGACTGAACTGGCAGGGAAACTTCTGAAAGAGTTGTACACACGACAGGTTATGACACGAAACACTTTGGAAAGGCTGATGATGCAGTATGATTTTGAGTTATAGGGATGGCCATTCCTCATTTTGAAGGAAGAAATGCTTAGAATGCAGTGGAAGTGATACCTATCTCATGGGAGAAAAGGGCTTTAGGCTTTTGAATATGATATCAAATACCCATTTGCATTCAAGGAATGCTGCTTGAAAGGTATGAGACCGAGCAGTGAATTGGAGTTGGCCAGGACCTTTCACAGGCACTCAGCCACATGAAGTGAGCTGGATGTGAAATTGTTTTCATCCCATGGCTAAATGCTTTTATGCACCCTTTTATATGTTGTAGATCAATTTCTCTAACTTATATCATACCCAATTTAATTGCTAATATTTTTCAACTTTGATATGATGACAAACGGAGATCTTAATTTCTAAAACAGAGAGTAGTTTTCAAATTGATATGATGAAAACATGAGTTTGTGTTGATATAACCTATTCCTTGCTTTTTACATACATCGATAGCCATATTCATGCTTTATGGTCTTAGAATGCTGTTCTACTGGAAAGATTCAGAAAACGCTTCTATCATGTGGGGAAAAGAATGTGTAAGAACCAAAAGTTGGAAGGGCTGATTCAATCATCGATCATCGGCTATCTCAACCATCTGATCATGATCGGACCGCTGAGATACTCTGAGATACTCTGAGATACTCTTAAAAACTGTAAGAAAAGATTTCAAAACTCCCTCGGCCATCGGGCAATGCCATTTGTGCATAATAACAAAATTCACCGCCACCAAATGGAATGATCAAGCTCAATAGCAGGAACATGGCATGTAAGAGTTAACATAGCTTTTAATTGGCAAAATACAAAAGAATATTAACCACACACCCCGCGCCATTGGAAGCCAGACATGCTCAAGGGGCCGACCTGTCTGATGCATTCCACAATCAACATTCATGAACTGCGTTTACAGTCGCACTAGCATGGCTAACAGACAGCATTTGTTTGATTATATCAAACATACAACAACCTTATCAACATTTCTGTAGGCTGTAGCAATCGGTAGATAGATCACAGACCGAATAAAACACTATAAAGAGCTCTAGAGGAAATATGTGAAAGCCAAGTAGATAACATCCACAATAATCAAGTACCAACATCATTCTCATAAACAGTGTTTGGACAACAAGGGTTTATATTGAAGAATTAAACAGAACATATAAGTAGTTTCTATCAATCGTATAGTTTATAAGCCTAGAGCTGAATGACTTCACTAAAAGGAAACAAGTCAGCCTCTCCCAAAATAGATTGTCACCAATGACAAGATAGTGAGGCTCCAGCCAAAATCCTCTCTACCTGTCACAGTGAGTATTGCACAAGAGAAAATCCATCTTGCCTTCCCAACAGAAATTCTACTTCGATCTCTGTCTCATCTTTCGGCGTTTCCTCTTGAGTCTCCTCATACGCTTCTTCTTCCACTGCAAAATGCAACAAAGAACTCATCAGAAAAGTATAGCTGACCTGAGACTTAGGTACCCAAAGATGTAAAAAATAGTAAATATGAAAATTTCTCATTCAATTTAGGTCATCATATGGGGATCAGTAGCATGGCTTGTCCAATACAAGAAAACACAAACTCTAAGTACAGTACTGATGGATATAGCTTGCCTGGATTTCATCACTTATTTTTGCTACAACATTGACATAATTGCTGTTATCTATTACTGGTACTGAGTCTTAAACTGTGGCTGATTTACTAAACAAGTCCCACTAATTCACATGAAGAAAAGAAGTAATTAATCAGGCAAAAAAGAGGTATACAGTAAAAATCCACCCATCTTTAAAACCTGTAATACAGACATTTTTCACTAATCATAAGTCATTCTTAACAACAACCGATGATGATAAATGAAAAAGAGTGAATTTTTGTTGAACAGACTTCATAGGTAATAATGGAATCATGTTTCTTCCATCCAGTAAATAAAGGAAAAAGAGAAGCACATCTACCTCCAATAACTTTTACATTCAACAAAAAAAAGCTACACAAAACTGAGAAAGTATACACGAGAGAAAGTTAATAACTCAATATGTAAAATGCTCAATAAAACAATGCACATAGAAATTACATCTTTTTCATGAGATGCAAAAATAAAAAATAAAAACTTTCTATTTTGACTATCGAACATAAAGAGACTTATTTTCCTTTTGATCGCAAACATGTACACTGCAAAAGGTTAAAAAATGCACCGACACCCAAACGAAGGTAACAAACCCAGTCCACAACGATAAAAAAGAAAGAAAACTAATCCATTAAACGCAATAGTTAAGACGGGAATAAGTTATAGACAACCGCCGGAAGAAAAAAAAACCACTCTCCGTCCAAGTAAAGCACAAGCACAGGTTTCAAAAGAGGATCAAACCTTAGCCCTCATCTTCCCTTCTTCGGACGACTGCTGGAAACTTCTCCGATTTCCTTCGTCTTGTGACCGTAGTAGCTCACAGGGTCTTAATAAGAGTGGAAACCTAGTTTTTCACATGAGGGTATTTTAGTCTTTCACCTGCGGTGATAGACGATAGTCATTTTAAGCTTGAATTAACGAGTATGGGCTAGCCAAAAATTGAAAAAACATAATCCTTCTTTAATTCTTCTATCTTGAGATACCTTTTTATTTAAATCGTTTTCATCAGAATTATTTTTTGCAGCTTGTGTGGATTTTTTAATTAATTTTTTTTTTTTCATTTTAGCCAACCTGAACCCACCCCCTACAATTTACAAGCTTGTCATAATTGCTGCCTCATCTTCTCAAAAATTGGTGCTTGGACGGTTTCCACTTTCTTGAAATATTATTTCATTTGTACCAATTACAGTTCACCCTCATCACCATATCCAGTTTAAAACTTAAAAATTGAATTCTGAACCTGAAATCTCCCTTGCACATAGCAAAGCTTCTACACTGAAAACACAGGAGATATTTCTCCATCAGAAGAATTCTAGGTGCCATGAGTTCTTCAGCCTACTTTTCAATACATTTAAGAGTTGCAGAACAGGAACAACAGTCAACAGTATTCAATTTGTGACAGGAACTCATTTAGTTGTTTTTTTTTCCTTTTTACTTTTGGATGGACAACAGTGATAATTGTTCATCAATGGAGCTATCCACATGACAAGAAGTTCGACAAGAGGAAGGAATGAGAATGAGGCCAAGACACCGCTGTTCCATCGGAGAAGGGGATGATCGTCGTGTGCTGCTATACTCCACTGCATCCTGGAGGATTATATTCCCTTGCTTGTCTATGCAATGGAAGGCGCCAAGAAAGAAACGGCCATCATTTACACCCACCAGCATCCGGCGGAATAGTAGTTTGCAGACCTGACTGACAAGAGGAGATCTGTATGTGGTTTGGTTCTGTTGATGGTGCAGCTCAGAATCTTGAAAACTTGAATAGAAGTCGGATGGTTGCTCCATTTGACTCTTGGGTGAGGATAGCTTCAAACAAAGATCAATTATTGAGTAAAAGCAAAAGCATAGACTGAGCTCAAACTATCTTCGTGAAGCTTAGTCGCGTAGAGCACCTCCCGACTGCAAAGACCAATGAAAACAAGCCAAAAATATAAATATGAGATTGAAGATTAAATAAACTGAATGAGCTCCCCAATACTGTTTGATTGATATGACATTAATAGAAAATGTTGATAGAATCACAAAGTTTCAAAGGTCTTCATCTCCAAACAGTCTTATTTCAAGAATAAAAATCATTTGTCTAACAAATCAAGCTCTCAGTAACACAAAGAAATTAGTACTTGAAAGAAGAGAAGTTCAATTAATAGCACGTAACAGATGTTCTAGCAGGAAAAGTGAGCTCCATGGAATGAGATCCATCTTCAACTTAAAATGGCATTGCAACAGTGTATGACATAGTTATACACCAAATCATTCAATGCTGACAGTGTGATCCAGAAGATGGTCCACAAAATTTCTTTTAGCATCTATTCACATATGGAAGCTTCCCTTTTATACTGGGTGGAAAGGAACTTACACACCACAAGGTTTCAGAAACAATGATAATAATGAACAAGGACAAACACTCACCCTAGACGCTTTAGCAAAAAACAAGCAGAAATTCACTCCTTCATTTGCAACTTTTTCAAGAAGAGAATTGGAAGAGTAGTAGACTGAGTCTACGAAGAATGCTATAAGTAAAAAGCTCTACAAAGTAAGTAATTTTAAATAGATATCAAGAACATATATATTTCGGTTTAGGACTCCTATCATGGAATTGAGACCTGCAGTCTAGGCATGGGAAATTGAAAGGGAATGGACATCTTAGTTTCTTAACAAAGATGCTTTGCGTTCAACATGTTAGGTTTTATTCAACTGTTGTATTGTCTTACTTGCAGTGTTAAAAATGCAACATGTTCATCTTCTTCATGGAAGTTGCCAATCTCACACTGTAAGCAGCATGAGATATCAACCTGAAAATTCTGCTAGCTTGATAGCATATGGGTCAGAGTTCACTATCACATAAGATACACCTATAAGAGTCACAATCTAGTGAACCTATTTCAGTGCGAAAAATGCTCCCTTACCAAATAAAACTTTGAATAAAGGAGATCCAAGTATATCTTAGAGCCTACAGGTGTTTGTTCAGCGAGCCCCTGCTCATGCCCCTGAATGGAATTGCATATCCCGGGAAAAACAAGAAAGGGGTTTCCAGATTTTTGAGTTTAAGAAGAAAATGTTCAACTCCAAATACCATTAGTGCCTAACTAGGAAAGTGCATGGAAATCCAATCCATTTCCCCTGGTAGATATAAGTGCAAATTCCAAGACATAAGAGACGGAAATGAATACAATAAACAGTAAATTGCTTGGCTAGTTTCCTTTCAGTTACGCTACCAATATAGTCAGCAAGACCTGCAGTAACTGCCAACTACTTTCATTATCATTAAACTAAATCAATAACTATATACAAACATCATTATGGACAATGAGCCAGTATTCAAACATTTGCATCTTTTGCTAATTGCCTTAAAAATGTTTCCACATAGCATCTGTGAGGAAGACAAACAAATCCATCTCTACCTTCATGGTGAAATCAGAACTTTAAATAAGGGTGTTTCCAAATTCAAATGAATTCACATAAACAGGTGCTTATCATTGTTCTTATTCGAAGCCTTAGGTGTATCAGCAGCATTTAGATCCTTAGATATCAATCCAAGTCGTAAGTAGTGCTAATGTCATGTCGCGATTTTTTTATGTCTTGCTGTTCATTGTTAAAGTAAGATGCATAATAGGACTCCCATCCAGAGTTCTTATTACCTTTGATCTGCAACCAAATAGACTACGTATGACACCACTTGGTATTTGAACCATGTCTAAGATCAAATTATGTTGATTGAATAAGGTTGGACACCCCAATGTACTACAAAAGCACTACTATCCAAAAATAAGAAATTTTAGTATACTCCTAATGTCATGCTCTTCAAAAGACAAGGACACAGTTTTGATTTTAGTAAACAGAGTAAAATAAGTAATGATGGATGAATCAAGAGAGAAAGATCAAAAGACTTATTTCATGCTCTTCAAATAGAAATATTTGATTATCAGAAGTTGTTTGAATGACTTTTACGAAGGTTAATGACCTTATCTACAAAAGGCCAGAAACACAAGCATGAAATGTTCATTTCATTTGTAATAAGCTTTGGTTAACAGAGTTGATTCATTTGGGGCTTTAGACCCTCCTTGGAGCTATTCAAACAAATAAAAAGAACACTGATGGATTTGGTTTAACAAAATGAATTGAACAAATTAGATCGTAGCAAGGGTGTTTGCTTAAATTTGTTGTAAAGGAATATAAGTAGGGAATCAACGTGAGTTCCGACTTGCTTTATTAAGAATTTCTAATGGGTGTACATAATCAAACTAAAAGAGAGTAAAGTTCTGGAATAAATTCTTCTTGAATCATTATTTCAGCAACTTCCATTTACCTATAGAAATCTATGCCACCAAGAAGAAACAGCTTTATGCTTATTTCCTTATAAATCTAATGAAGTAGAGAGAGAGGGAGAGGGGAGAGAGAGAGAGAGAGAGAGAGAGAGAGAGAGAGGGAGAGGGAGAGAGAGAGAGAGAGAGAGAGAGAGTTCAGCAACTTCCATTTACCTATAGAAATCTATGCCACCAAGAAGAAACAGCTTTATGCTTATTTCCTTATACATCTAATGAAGCAGAGAGAGAGGGAGAGGGGAGAGAGAGAGAGAGAGAGAGAGATCACTTGCAAACATGTTCACAAAATATAAAGCTGGTATTTTTTTATTTTAAAATTGTAGAGTGTGAGAGAAAGGAATCAAATGCAATTGGAGAAAGCATAGCCCTAATCAAATTTTCAAGTGGAAACCAGCAAAAAAGCATAAATAGAGGCTTGCCCACTACTCGATTCCCATGAGCACTTAGGCTGCATTTGGCAGCACAGAAAGTAGAGAAAAAGAAAAAAAATATTGGGTTTCTTTCTCTTGTTTGGTAGGGAAGAGAAGTTAGGAAAAAAAAAAAAGAAGAGAAAGATGGTTTCTCTTGTTTGGATGCGCATGAAAATGAACAAGAAAAATGAGAAGAACTAAAACACTTTGAAAAGCTTAAAAATCAAAATTAAGACAATCATAAAAAATCTTAATTATTATTTCTTTGTGAATTTGATTGGTTCTACACTTAAGCCTTCACCTTCATATAGATCTTTTTAAACCTTATAGCAGCATCTTTGCCAGTACACTTAGGTGCAGAATGAACTAAAAAAAAACGTATACATTATGTAATGCAACAACAATTATGACGTTGCATTTATGTCGCTTTTGAGCTCACAATAATTCAACATCAAACTTCAACGCAGAAAAATCTCAGTAATTTACACAATACCAGCATTTGATTTTAGTTTCATCATTTACAAGAATATAGAAGGATTACTAACCACCAAATCCCCAAATACCAGAAAAAGAAAAAAATAAAGCATCACTTTCTGAGTCAATCCTATGTCAATATTCATCTGCCCATAGAAAACTAAATATTATTGGTCTTGGGCAATCATGAAGTAAGCAGAGAGTAAGAAACTGAGTAAGGATTGTAAAAGATCAATTTTTATTCTAGTGTAGCACCAATCAAATCATAATCATCTTCTTTGATTAATCAAGCCATACCAACGCTAAAAAAATGAAATTTAAGTTAGCTCTGACATTTTCATTGCTCAGTTTAATACATCCAATCTTCAAACTCAGAACTGTATGAGCAGCTACAGTCGGTCTAACTGATGGGTCGGGCGTTCCAATAGAATGCCCTTGTCGGTGGCGCCTGCAGTTCAACGCTCTTTTACTCAAAAGTTAAATATCGCAGTGAAAAATTTAAACAGTCTTGATCAGCAGTGCATTGAACATTTTAGAGCAAGATAACCATTTCAGGAAAGGAACGGAAAAAAAATGCAAAGCAGCAACCTCGAAACCCACAAGGCAAAATCTAGACTTTTACAACGACTGCAAAAGGAGAGCGTCAGTTCTGATTTCTGAAAGCATAGAAATGTGATATCTGAAGCACCCATTTGGAGAGAGAGAGAGAGAAGAGGATGGACAGATATGAGAAGGACGAAAGCGAGCAGAGGGAAGGGTTGTTACGAGGGAGAAGTTCAGATAGATAGGGAGTTCTTTAATATTTTTCGGACTTACAAGGCGGAGGGATGTCTTAAGAGAAAAACATTTCCAATCAGATAAATAGATACGACGATGACATTATCAGTTTTCCAATGGATGATGGTCTGTTTGCCAACTCTCAACGAAATTTACAACAAACGAGGATGCTCCAGGGGGCGATTTCAAGAAGAAAGAAAAAGAGAAAGAGCTAAGGGGGAGGGGGGAGAGTACCTGTAACCGGAGAAGGCACGCACGATCGTCCCACTGGCTCTGGCCTCTCGGCCCCTGTAAATGGGCAGGTTTTGAAACTCATCCCTACCTTAAGTGGGGTGGATCAATGCAGCTTTCCAAATTAAACCTGCCTTGTCATCCATAGGTGCAACCAGTTTAAATTTAGCCTAAAATTAAATGAAGTGACTTAGTTTTTGCATAATATTTTGAGGCCACATATGTAAGTGTGGTGTAATTGGGTTTATTTTAATGAAAAAACTAGTAGAAAAAGTAATAGTGAAACTATGTGTTGGCCCATATGGTTTCTTAAGAAGGGGTCGATTGAGAATTACAAGTTTAAAAACTTTTAAGTGTGGAATAATTGATAACGAGTGTTTTGTTACTGTTGTTCCCTTATTGGTATTCACCACTCAATAACCCGAGCTTGGGAATTACATAAAAAATTTTTTGACTCTCTTTTAAGCCATATGTATGTTTAAATACATGATTTATAATACAATTTGCCTAAGAGATTAGCTAGATTTTAGCTCTAATAAGGTACTTTCTATCTAAATTTAACCAAGTTCTAAATGAACTTATCACAAATGAAAAATATAAAAGAAAAGTAAAACTTACATCCTTGTCAATTGGAGAGAAAACCTTCTCCTATGAGAGATCCAAACTTACTAACCTTTGTAGCACAATATAGAATGTTGGAGTTTGACTATGATGAATGCAAAGAGATGGTGGGAGAAAGAATAATGGAATTTTGCAAGGTTTTGGCTTACTCTTTCAAAAAAAAAATGCATCTTAGGAAGAATTCAAGAAATTGAGAACAAATGCTAGTGGATATGTCAATAAAAGCCCATTAACTTCTCAAGAGGAGGTTTGGTGGGGTATTTATAAGTTACCCAAGCCAAACTAGTTGTTTTTTGCCCATTTTCAAAAAGTTGAGTTTATATTGATCGATTAGTGTAAAGTAGATGATCTATCAATCATGTGTAGCCACTATTTTTTTTGTCAAAACGTGACTTATTGATCGATCAATATCTTCCTGTTGAGTCTCACATTTTAAGTTGACCATTCAATGTATATGGTATGATCAATCAATTAGAATTCCCATTGGCAGTGTAATGCAAGTATGATCAATCAATTAGAATTCCCATTGGCACTGTAATGCAAGTATGATCAATTAATGATTTTGCTATGATCGATCATGTTTTATGTCTCTGACTGGTAAAATTTTGTACGATTGATCAGTCTCAAAGGTTCATTGATCAATCAACTTGAATTTGCTTTGCTTGGAAAGTATTCACCTATCAATCCAAATGGGTTAATTGATCATGCTTTATAGCACAGATTGGCCATGTTATAAATGATCAATCATGCTTTATATTTTTGGCATATGCACTTCTAGTTGATCAATTGTTCTAGTGCTAGTTCATCATGTAGACTTTTAAAACATGAAAAATAATGATCCTAAGTGATTCTAACATGTATAAAATGTATGTGTGCATTTGTAAAACCATGTTTGAATGCAAAATATGTTAGAAGACTCCAAATTTGTATTATACCTCAAGTTTTGGAAGAAGTGGATTGTTCTCACGTATAGAATCAATTTTTGGCTTTTCTCAGTGATTCCTAAAACTCTACTATCCATTTTTTTTTTATCTTCTAAAGGTGTTTCTTCAAGAGTTATTCGACATTCTATGGAGCTTGAGGACTTGGAAAAATTGTATCAATTCAATGTTTTAGACCTTGAAATTGATGTTTCTTAAAAAAAAAAATATGTGAAATACTAGATTTGTAATTACCAGCTCAATAAGTTTTGTTATCATCAAAATCAAGAAGAGAATAACATTTGGTCAACACTATGCTGGTGAAAATTTCAATGCTAGAGATTAACTCCATTTTTTTTTCAATTTTGCAAGGGACTGCTCAATTAAGTTATTAACTCTTTAAGTTTATTTTAAATAGATACTATTAGTAGGAAATAATTATTGGGGACAAAGAAGACATGGATTTGAGTGAGAAACTGTAAGAGTTAAATCGGTTAGTAAGGACTAATTAATTAAAATTGAGAGCTTTACAAAAATCCTTAACAATTCTAATCAATTGCTCAAATAACTCATAGAGAATAAATTAGAACGGGAGAAGAGAAATATGAATAGGATTTGTTCCTCCTCTACTTCATGTCTGCATTTGAATTTATTCTTTGAAAGTAGAATAAAGATGGAAAAAGTGACCCCATAAATGCTTTTTTCTCCTAAATAGGGAGCGTTATTTGGGAACCAAAAAGACCTTTTGGAAATATTTCTCGAAAGTATCTTATAAAAAATATTATTAAGGTAGAAACTTAGAAGACAATTGGTCTAATAACTCATGTAAAAACCAATGTGAATCTAAATAATATTTTATTGGCTAGAATGCATAAGAAAATGTTGTATTAGTAAAGGCTCAAATATAAACTAAGATTTAGTATTATAATGTTGTCATACTGATTCAACTGACCAATTTTTTAGCAAGTTTGGACCTGTTGGTCAAGACTATGATGTGCCCGGGTGGATACTTGAACTTAGGTTTAATAATATCGCGACTAATCCAATACGAAAGGCCATTTGATATAAAACATACAAAACAATTATCTCAACCGTCCAATCATGATCAGACAACTGAGATAGATGATTGAGATAGTCATTGATTAGACAATTGAGATAGTCATTGATCATGATCGAATGACTGAGATAACGTTTCTCATATTTCATACCAAATTATTTTTCATATTGGATAAGCACTCTGATAATATTAACAATTTTTTTTTTTATTTCACAACTTCAAGGTACTCTTATCTTTGAACTCAGCAGCCACACCCATTTGTCTTTTTCTTCCACAGGCAGCTTAATTACAGGCTTCCACCTGCCTAAATCTTGTCGAACTAAGAACATGCTTAACAGATTATGGATTATAAAAAATATGATTCTTCGAATGCCACTCATGATTCATTCATTCGCTTTAGTGGTGCTAAGCATGTGCTACTGCACTTGATGAGGAAGAGTGATCGATACTCCACTGCCATGGCCGGTGGTCAACTTTTTCCTCCTTTTCTCTCTCTTGATTCCAGTATTTTCCTCCTTGGGCATTTCCAAAACCCGTTAATCAAGTGGAGCTTTGTAGTTTGTATTGTATATTATTCCATTATAGAGTAGTTCAGAGAAAAATCCTGACTTTGTCATTGTTACTTATCAATTGTTGATTAAAATGGCACTATTAGACTCGGGGGTCTGAGCTGAATTGTGGAAATAATATAAAAAAGTAGCATTATGACATTTTTTTGGTATTTATTTGAAAAAGTTTCTGCATTTTATTAGGAACTGCAGGGGGGAAAAACCAAGCGGCCGTGAGGACATGGAAGAATGGGTGATCACTGGTCACCGAAACAGAAACAGGAAGTTTGTCCATCCTTCTGGTGGGCTCCATTGAAACGACCGTTGCTCTTTGCTACCGGATTCAAGCGTGAAACCTGTTCAAATTTATCCAGAAAAGATGTTTTTGTCTCAAGCCATTTGAAGGAAAGTATCACACGGGCTTTTTTTTATTTTCACATCTTCGGAGAAAATTATAAAAGGGAGTCATTTATGGAAATTAAAGATGTAATCTGACAAAGAAGGGATATGTGCGTTAACCCTTTAAAGAATTGAAAGTAGAGGGACATGGTGAGCTGAAGAGTGGCACAGTGGAAGATCCAGTCAACAAAGAGAGAGAGAGAGAGAGAGCAAAGGGTGCTCTGTAGCCTGTGGCACGGTGGTGATCTGTAATTCATTTATCTCGTTAAAATATATAGAACGTTGGAAGAGAACAAGGGGCTGTGTGCCTGGAAAAAGGCTGCAGTCATCGAATTTCTCCATCATTCCCCGTATGAGTACATTTATAACGTCTCTCTTCCATGGGACTTTCTCCGGAGGTGGCGTTTTCCTCATTCATTGTCTAGCTGTTTTTCTGCTCTGGGATGTAGAGAGCACTACATGACACACTAAGTCACGGTGACCCTAAAACTGGAAGAAAATAAAGGAAACTAGAAAAGGGACCTTCGTCCCCTTTAACAAACGTTCATATTCTCTCACACCACCCAAGAAAGAAAAAAACACTTGTAGAATCTCATCTCGGTGCAGCAATCCTCATCCATCTTTTATGAACTAAGGAAGCATTAGGAGGGTGCTTTTCTCGCCAAACAAATTCTTTCTTTTTGTTAACTCGTTCTGTTTAGCTGGCTGTTTCTTAGCTAAATTCCGAAAAAGGGTATTCACTCTGTCACGAAGTGCTTTTTTTTTCTTTGTCTACGGAGGACTCCGGAAAACAGGGTGACTCAATCTACTACGGAGTGTTGAACCTGCGGCAGATTCTCTTCTCAACTATTTTCATACGGAGGAGAGGGAATGACTAAATCTATTTATAGAGGGTTGAAGCTCTTGCAGATTCTTTACTCAGCTATCTTGAAATAGCAGAGAATGGTCTCTATTTTGGTGGTGTAACTACAGAGTGAAGAAGGATGTTGAGTTTCACGCAGGAGTTACTGCTGATGTTTTGAATTAGTACTACTGTATTTTGTTGGGTCCTGCTTCGAGTGCCTTAAATGGAGAGCATTTATTTGTTGCATTTATTGGTACTACTACTGGGTGTTGGAGGCCAAGTCTTGTGCCAGGATGATTCCGATGCTGCGGTTTATATTGTTACTTTGAAGCAGACTCCGGCAACCCATTACTACAGTTATATGAAACTAAGGACTACTCATTCAAATTATGGGGCTCCAGGAAGAATGAACCACCTGCATAAACCATGGTACTTCTTTTACCCCCTCTTTAACGGTCGAAATTGTTCATTACCATTTCCTTTTTTTTTTCTTTCTTCAGTCTTTTGATCAACAAGTTTCAATTAGTCGTTGTTGTCATAGGATGTCAATGGCTGCCACAGTTTCAAAGCTTACTGGATTTTTTTGCCATATCTCGTCCCTTGTTTCAGTATTTGTGATTTCGTTTGCTAAGAGCTCACTGTGACATGGTTGACTGTGACCATCTGCCTGCCGTATTAGCAATGTCAATTGAGGTCAAGGGATGGGTTTTGCCATTTTCCTCACCATCCCTCTGTTTGTTGGAGTATTGTAAATTTTAGCTACCTATATCTTTTTTTCAAGTTATTGTATTGTTTTTCCTCTATTAGTCTGGTTGTGGTATGGATGTGGAATTCTTGGTGCTTGCACTTCTGTTTCGAGTTTCCTCATCCAGGATCTGTGATTGTCTGTGTTATTTACTGAGGGATAGGAATTTCCAATTAGTTTTTGGTGTCAACTTGGTAATCTGCCTGTCAGTTTTTTGCTCATGTTGGCAATACTTTAGGTTATATATCTTATATATTTTTGTTCTCCGGGAAACTGGGTGCTTTGTTTTTATTTCTGTTCTTGATGAGGTTGATCTCTTATTTGTTTTTTATATTCAGGAACGTGTCAAGATCTCACAGGAGTTACAGTTCTTATCTAATTCGAGTACAGAATTTATTACTGAAGCGAGTCTTTAAGGGGGAGAGCTATCTGAAACTCTATAATTACCATTACTTAGTTAATGGCTTTGCTCTTTTTGTTACTCCTCAACAGGTAACTTAGTTATTATTTTTTACATTCTATCTGAATTTTCTTATTAATGTTACATTTTGTTTGCTTGAATAACATTTGTTATTAGTTTGGTCTTTTAAAGTCATTTAACAAAACTAGACTCTTGCAGCCAAATGTTTTAGATGATTAATTTGTTGATCTTGATTTGTAAAAGGCAGAGAAGCTTTCAAGGCAAAGAGAAGTGGCCAATGTGGTTTTAGATTTTTCTGTTAGAACTGCAACCACTCATACCCCAGAATTCTTGGGTCTACCCCGAGGGGCCTGGGTGCAAGAAGGAGGGCCAAATTTTGCAGGAGAAGGAATTGTAATAGGGTTTATAGATACTGGCATTGATCCTACACATGCCAGTTTTTCTGATGATGTTTCTGAGAACAGTTATCCTGTTCCAGCCCACTTTTCTGGAATATGTGAAGTTACAAGGGATTTTCCATCTGGATCCTGCAATAGGAAGCTTATTGGGGCCCGCCATTTTGCAGCATCGGCAATAACAAGGGGAATCTTTAATGCTACTCAGGACTATGCTTCACCATTTGATGGTGATGGCCATGGAACGTGAGTTTTTTTTTTCTCTCTCCACCATGTAATCCTACAAAGGCAAGCTGTTGAGTGTTTTTTTTCCCTCTGTTCTCCGTGTTATCCAATAAAAGGAAGCCTTCGTATTGTTCATGTTCCAACTCCCTGACCTGCTAAAGATGCCCAAATGAGCAACCTAATCCAATTCTTGTATAATAATGAACTATTATAAGTTCATTTCTAACCTCAAAATTGGACACTTGTAAGCCCCTATCAATGTAAAATTAAAAATATTGAGATCTAAACTTTTTTCTTGGAGTGGTTGCATTTATGAGTTCTTTTTCTTTTTAATTCATCTTACATAAGCTTTACCAAATGCAGGCACACAGCTTCCATTGCAGCTGGGAACCATGGGATTCCTGTCATTGTGGCTGGGCATCATTTCGGAAATGCAAGTGGCATGGCACCTCGAGCACAGTAATCAACTACATTTTAATTGTTTTATTGTTAGTTGTGAGTACAAATGTGCATCTCTGTCAGAGGTTGATTCATTTTTACTTAATGTGCTTCAGCATTGCCGTTTATAAGGCCCTATACAAGAGCTTTGGTGGATTTGCTGCAGATGTTGTTGCTGCTATTGACCAGGTAAATGATTAAAATTGTCTATGATCTGTACGAAACTTTTATTGTTTCTCAATCAAGCTTCACCTCCTTTTCTATGGTAGTGCATCTTTATACTCATTTTGGAATTATAAGAGTAAAGCAGCAATGAACTTCGTGATGTCAAATAGGAACCTTCCACAATGAATATCCATCCATCATGAAAAACCTTTGTGACCTACAAACTGCAGCCAAGTGAAATCCATGTTTTCCTACACCATTGCAAGCTCCAACCAAATTTTTATACAGTTATATGTCCGCACTTAATCCACTATTTTTCACTTAGAATTCTATGTCCTTATGTCATTATGTCCCTTTGATGTTTCTTGATTATAATTTCAGGCAGCTCAAGATGGAGTTGACATAGTGAGTTTGTCTATCACTCCCAACCGCAGGCCTCCTGGGTTAGCGACATTCTTCAATCCCATAGACATGGCTTTGCTTTCAGCAGTGAAAGCAGGTATCTTTGTTGTTCAAGCAGCAGGAAATACTGGGCCTGCACCCAAGAGCATTTCTTCCTTCAGCCCATGGATTTTTACAGTTGGTGCAGCTGCTCATGACAGAGTTTATCAAAATACCCTTATCCTTGGCAACAACATTACCATCTCAGGGGTTGGACTTGCTCGTAAGTTTGCTATTATTCTTCTCCAAGATTCTTGCTATTTCATGGTTTTCTTTAGGTTCATATATCTTCCATGTCTACCTTTGTTTTTGGTTTTGGTTTCCCCCCTCTTTTCAGCCCAGACTGATTCAAGAGGGGTGGAGAAAGGTAGAGATTAAGTCTTCAGTTCATGAAGAGCCCTTTAGTCCCTTAAGACTCATTGTCATCTCTATTCTTTTACTTTCACTCCAAAACAACAATGCATATAAGAGTAAAAAGGGCAACTTTTGCCATTCAAGAAAGAGAAAGATAACATTTAATAAGAACTCTTCAAAATCACTGGGTTCATCTTGATTTTTGGGAAAAGTGTTTTTGGTTGACTTCATCAAGTTCTTAAATTTCAACTTAGTAAGATTAAAGTGGGCAATCTCAGGTAGGTATATGATTTGTTCTATAGCTTTTTAATTGGCCTTAAAAGCCATTAAGGCCAACATGATTGGGAATTATAAGTCCAGCCAGTACCAAGTTGAGTTGACTGGTATGGTTCTAAGGTGACAAGATGCATTCCTGGGGATTGTAACCATGTTGTTTGCATAAAGTTATCTTCTACCACTGCATGACTGTTCTTTTTTATATGATTCTAAAACATATGGGCCTTTGAAAAAAATAACTGAAACAGACAGGTATTAACGCTTTAGGAATGACTTAGATTGAAGTATCTACTATTTGTTTTCTGTCTCCCTGGCAATCAAGGACCTACTTTTAAACTTCAATAATGGATGTATACATGTGGATGCTGACTTTTATTCTATTTTCAGCGGGGACTGATGAAGATAAGATGTATACCTTGGTTTCTGCTACTCATGCTTTGATCAATGATACAAGTGATGTCAATGATATGTATCTGGGCGAATGCCAAGACTCAAGTCGTATAAATGAAGATTTGGTCAAGGGCAACTTACTGATATGTAGCTATTCAATCCGTTTTGTGCTTGGCCTGTCTAGCATCAAACAAGCACTGGAAACAGTCAGAAATCTCAGTGCAGTTGGTGTAATTTTCTACATGGACCCATTTGTTATTGGGTTTCAGCTCAATCCAACTCCAATGAAGTTGCCTGGTTTGATAATTCCATCAGCAGATGATTCAAAGGTATAAATTGGCATAGCAGTTTATTTAAAAGTCCTAATTGTTTCTAAAGCACTGCATTACATTCCAAGAGTACATCCAAATTCCTTGCCTTAACTGTAATTCCTTACTCTTTAAAAAGAATAATGTTTAAGTTTCTAGTGACTGCTATTTATAAAATGTACCTTAATTGTTCTGGTTTTGCTCACTCTCTTTCTTCTTTTTGACAGGTTTTCCTCAAGTACTACAATAGTTCCTTGGAAAGTAATGAAACTTCTAATCAAATCTCTAAGTTTGGAGGTGTTGCAAGAGTATTGGGTGGACTAAAACCCAACTATAGTAATTCGGCTCCAAAAGTGATGTATTATTCTGCGAGAGGCCCTGATCCGGAAGATGGTTTTCTCGATGATGCTGATATACTGAAACCAAATCTGATAGCCCCTGGTAATCTCATCTGGGCTGCTTGGAGTTCTCTGGGTATGGATTCTGTTGAATTTGAAGGTAGGAGATTGAACATTGGGTGGTTTAATTTTTTTTACTTTATTTTCATTTTTATTTTGACAAAATTTGTCAATCAGGAGAGAATTTTGCCATGATTTCTGGGACTAGTATGGCTGCACCTCATGTTGCTGGGCTTGCTGCGCTGATTAAGCAAAAATTTCCCAGTTTCAGTCCTTCAGCAATTGCTTCAGCTCTTTCAACAACTGCTTCAGTTTATGACAACCAAGGAAGCCCCATTATGGCCCAACGGTCATATAGCAACCCAGACTCAAACCAGTCACCTGCAACTCCTTTTGACATGGGAAGTGGATTTGTGAATGCCACAGCAGCTTTAGACCCTGGTCTGGTCCTTGATTCAAGTAAGGCCTCTGTCCACATTAATTTTTTGGAAATAATATAAATTTAACCTTTTTTGTTGAAAAAAAAACTGTTCAAAATTTTAGGAACAAGAAAAGAATTAAAATCAGGTAAAAAATTACCGTGTCATGCTCATGATTTATCCTTCATTTATGACACTTGTTATAAAGGATCATTTTAGGTGCCCTTTTGTCTTGTATGCACTACAACTTGGATCCCATACATGGATAATTTTCTCAGGTCTGATGATACATGAGGAACAGATAAAATCTGACTGTGTACAGACAATTATCCAATTTGATAGTATAAACTTTCCTGAGGACAGACCATGACAGTGTTCAAAATCATGTCAATTTCAGTCTTTTTGAGGGATATAGGTCATACAGTTCACCTCTCTTCTCTGAGCATTTTAACAATAATCAGTGTAATGGAAATTATCAACACATGCAGGTGTTCCTGAAGAAGTGCAAATGAATCTATCAGTGAATCTCTCCTTGACTGAATTTGGTTCTAATTTAAATTGATTTCTACTAATTCAAGATAAAAATTATGCTTAAAGTACCACAATTTTCTCAAACTCTGACATGTTAATGAAAAAACTATGACAATATTATTCACAAAAAGGAAAAAAAGATTAAGATAATAACTTTCTGATGCATGTATTTTCTATTTGTAAAGATTTGTATCGAATGCTTGGCTGGTGCCTGAATCATTGTCTTGCTCATGCTTTACAGGCTTCGATGACTACATTTCATTTCTTTGTGGTATAAATGGATCCAATCCGGTCGTTCTGAATTACACTGGCCAGCCGTGTGGGAGTTCTGCTATGAATGGGACAGATTTGAACTTGCCCTCCATAACTATAGCCAAGCTAAACCAGTCAAAAATTGTTCAAAGAACAGTGACCAACATTGCAGACAATGAGACCTATGCTGTTAGTTGGACTGCTCCTTATGGAGTTTCAGTTTCTGTGGTCCCGACTCACTTTTCCGTATTTAACTATCAAAAACAGATACTAACTGTTGTCTTTAATGCTACCATGAACAGCACCTCTGCCAGTTTTGGAAGAATTGGGCTCTATGGGAACAAGGGGCATATTGCTACAATTCCACTATCAGTTATAACGAAAATTGTGCCCAGCACTACTTTCTACTGAAAGAGATCCTCATGGGGTGTGTGGTGGCTGTGTTTTTATATGTTTATTGACCCATTTTTTTACTTTTTATTTCTGTAAATGAGTGTCAGCTTGATATGTAGAACAGTGGCCCATTTAGTTATATGAGATAAATCTTTTTTGCATTAATGAATGTTTCTACTTTCCAAGGTTACTTTTTTAGCTAGAGAGATTTTTCTAGTTGAGTGCTAGCCATTCCCAAAAAGCTGTCGTATAAAAGTTTGGAAAACTAGTGCCAATGTGAATGCACTTCATGGTGTCATTGATTTTTCTAGTCTTTCTTCCTATCTTGCAATTTTTTGTATCTACAACCATCAGTATGAGCCTTTGGAATGATTCTTCGGAATGATGAATGCTTTTGCTTATTTAAATCAATACACAACACGCTTGCTTTGGACAACCATGATGGTGCTTTTGTTCAGTAGATTCCATAGCCGTGCTTCTGTTCAAGAGAATCATGAAAATTGTTCTGCTTCAATTATGGTCAATGAATATAATATTTTACTGGGTAGGCAACATAAAAGTGATCTGTTGACAAATCTGCTGGTTAAGAAGATAAATCTCAAAGACTTTGTACATCAAGGTTTCGGGCATATGGTCATTTACATTGCAATAATTGAGCCTCCACCCTCGAAAGTCATGCGCAGACATTAGGTGGAACAAACTGATATAATGACACTAGAGGTAATATGTACAGAATAATACATGTTGTACACTCTTTTGCTCTTTCTCATTTGCTAGGCATGCAGCTTTCTTCTCTGGTATGCCTGAGTGATCTTCTAAAGAAGCTTTTTTCTTCTAGTGCGAGATGGTAATAAATCCTGGATAGCCATTTTTCATCTTATTAATCAGGTACTAGTATGTGAGAATCCACTTGAAACTACGGTTGCCAGTCAAAAATTGCAAGCTTTTCTCATGGCTCTGTGGAACTTGAGTATGGCATGAGGTTGAGCACACGTTTGTCCAGGAACTTGAGAGACATTGAGCTTATCAAACAGAAGCCATCAGGGCCTGGAGCAGCTAGAGAGGAAAACAACACCTGAAATCTGGCAAATATTCTCTTAAAACTGCAAGGAAAATAAGAAACATTTTAAAATCGGGACAACAAAGTGGTTTACAAATGTTGATTAGAAGAGAAATAAATAATCATTCAAGAAAAAACATCCTTGTGGAGATGATATTACCAACCTTGGTTCTGTACCAGACACGAACCAAATTATCTAGAAGAGCTTCATCAGCCACTCAGCTGATCAATCTGGTGCATAAAGACCCAGCTATCTCCTGATCATCATTGAGAGAGAAGAAGAGGTCCCAACTGAACACTCTAAAAGACTTACTTCCAATCTCATATACCAACGTAGAGACTATTTTATCTGGCTTTTTCAAACAAATCTCACCTCCAAAATACCAAGAAATGACAACAGCCACACCGATGAAGTATGAAAGCACAATAAGGTACAAGAATACAGATATGTATAGCTGAAATCCTGTCCAAGACAATGACTGGACAAAAAGGGAAGAAGATACAAAGAGGCTTTCTGTTGATGTTTTGCTCACAAACGAATAGAATATGTATCACAAAGATAGAAAGAATGCTCTCAAAGAGACAATAGAAAAACAAACTCATAGCCAGATAGTAAGAAGGAAAACACGCCAAAAATGTTCATGGTCCAGGTGAGGTTCGTGTTCGAGTCATAGAGAACTCCTACAACAAGGTTTAAAAAACTTTATCAACTTAAAAGGCCAATATTTGGGAGACAATAAAAAAGGATTTGTAGACCATCAGTATACCTCATTTACATTGAAAAGCCTTGGATTTGTGATATTAGTCATCTGGTTGAGGTATGTGGCTTAGTTTTATGGAAATAGAGCACCAAAAGCAAGATCAAAGAAGAGAACCATAGATCCATTCAGAACAATCATACCTGAAAATAACTATTGGGCCCAAAACTGGGGAGACCAGGAGTGCCATGTGTGTCAAAATGATCACCCAAAGAAAGACACCTGTCATATTTTCATTTTTGTTTTCAGGAAATCTAGATCAATGCATCAAAAGAATCATAAGCTTGTATACCAATTGAAGAACAGTTTACTCACAAAATTCCATCTGAGAATCCTGACTGATCTGCACCGAGCATGCTGTGCCCACGTAGATCACTTGGGCCAGGGTCTTGCCAAATAATAAATAGGTGAGGATAAATCAGAATATGGATCAGATTTCTTTATCAAACAGCTGGAGAACAGAAACATACCTAACATCAAGCCACCGCCAGTACCAAAACTTCCCCTGAAAGACCAAAAAGAGATAAGTCTTTCTACACAGAGAAACTCAGGAATAAATTCCCATGAAGTCATAAAGCATATAAGAAAGTACCCGATGGGCCTCAATCTTGGACACAGAGACTTGTCATGATCATGCTCCTTACAGAGACTACATTTAACACTCTTTGCAGTTTTCTCAACACCAAGTTTTGAACTAGAGTTTCGTGGCCGTCCTCTTGCCTTTGATTGTTGTGGGTCACAGAAAGATATGCTGTTCGGTGTATTATCCACCTCACTTTGAATGAAATCATCCCCTTGACTACTGCCACTTGCTTGAGTCTCAACCTGCAAAACCCTAGAAACTTTTTTCCTGGAACCAACAATTTTATCCCAAGCTTCTCTAAGGGCTCGCACTGCCACATCATAGTCCTGGACAGATGAGGCCCCTGCCTCAGCACATCTGATAGCTTGTTTGCACAAGTCACTGTAACGCAATGAGTAAGATTTACGACAGTTTGTTTGCATCGCAACACTTCGTCTGTCCAAGCCAACCCCACTTTTAGCATTTCTTGTCCATCGTTCTAAGATGTAATACGGTGGAACTGATATTATATCTGATGCTGTCAGCACGATTAATGCATGCCTACAGAGAATGCCTGAAAATTCAAACATCAGGCAACTGCAGCTAACTCTCTTTTCAGGCACATTGAAAATAACTGTACACGATCTTCTTTGCTCCTCATAGCTTGACACACTGTATGTGTGAATTGTTCCTGCCTCTTTAATTTTATTTGCCACATATCCAAGACTTTCATATATTTCCTCCTGGAATTGTAAAAAAACAGCTCGTGTATAGATGTCTGCCATTTGCTTTTCAATTGGCAATCTTGATTTTAACATTGGTTTGACACGTACTGTTTGAACATCCTCTTCAAGTTCCTTCTCAAATCGACTAGTCAAAGCTCTTTCATAATGCATAATGAAGTCTTGCAAGGTGGTGCTTGCATTCAAAAAATCATTAAAAAATGAGTTTATGGTTTCACTTCTTTGACTGGTAGGAAAGTGAGCAAAAAATGTGTCTCGCAAATATATCGGTACCCATCTTTGACGAGCATTATATAGAGAATGAAGCCATTCATTGTCCTTGAGTTTGTATTTACTGATAATGGACTTCCAAGCAGACTCAAACTCATAAATTGTCTCACTCAGGCTTATGCACTTCTGGAACTCCTCCTGAAAGAGCGGGAATGTACGATTTACATGAGACAACTGCTTTGGCACTTCATTTAGAATTTCCCATGTGCAAAAACAATGATGAGTTTTTGGAAAAACTTGTGCTATTGCAGCTTCTATGCCTTCATCTTGATTAGTAACCATAGTGACCGGATGGCGACCAGACATAGCTTCAAGCCATGTCCTGAATAACCAAACAAACGATGATTCGATTTCTTTGAAGAGCAAGACACAACCAAATAATATAGGCTGTTGATGATGGTTCAGTCCTGTGAATGAAGCAAAAGGGATTTCATAATTTTCTGTCTTGAACCTTGTATCGAAACAGACCACATCACCAAAGTAGTTATAAGCCAACCTTGATCGAGCATCAGCCCAGAAAATACAACACAAAGATTCATCTTCATCCTGTTGTGTAGCATAAAAGAAAGCAGGATTTTCAGACTGCATCCGCTTCAAGTAGTCGAGGATACTTTGGGTACTTCTTTCAGGGCTTCTTTTTCTCTTCCGAACAGTTCCATTATGGTTGCCGATGCCTTCTTCAGGGGTGTCTAGATTGTTAATTTGCCTTTCATTTCCACCAGACACCATACTTGTTTCATTTTTACCCATTTTTTCCTCCTCGGAACCTTCCAACAATTTTTTTGAAGCATCAGATGCATTGCTATGTGTTCTAATGCAACGCATTTTACTTGGATCTAGAAGAGCATGGTTATGCTCTTTTACAAACTTTGCAACAACCCACTGTCCATTACTTTGCTTTTTTACCATAACCATTGCTTCACAGCCTAACCTTGTAATGGCTCGTGGTCGGTATATTCTCTCTTTCTTATTCTCATGCTGCTTAGCACGAAAGCCCTCTTTGCAACAAACAAATTTCCTGGCAATAACTTCTCCATCTTTCCTAGAACGACGGTTCTTACTTATACGGCTCCGAAAACCAGTTCTCCTGGCGTACGTACTGTAAAATATCCTAGCTGCCTCCTCAGATTCAAGCTCCATGCCCTCATATGGTTCCATATTTCCATTGATTTCTACATTTCCAAGTTCTTCACGAGCTACCATCATTCCATAGTCCCCATCTGTACGAGATTTAGCACATAATTTTTTTGACTCAGATGCAACCTTGTGTGATCGAAGGGCCCGAGCTTCACTTGGGCTAAGTAAGGGATGGTTATGTTCCTTGACAAATTTTGTGACTGCCCACTTTCCAGTATTAGTCTTTTTTACCGTAATCATGGCCCCACAGCCTTCCCTAGTCACTGCTCGTTGCCTCCTGCTTCGACCTCCAGTGTTTCCCTGTCTATTAGCACGATAGCCCTCTTTGGAACAGACAAAGTTCCGAGCTATATTTTCCCCATCTTTCCTTGAACGTCGATTTCTACTCACACGGCTACCAAAACCAGCCTGTATAGCATATTCATTATAGAAAACCCTTGCAGCTTCTTCAGATTCAAATTCCATACCTTCATATGGTTCTATAACTGTTCCCCCTGAACTCCCTATCATATCACCATTCTTGATGGCAAAATGAGGTTCTATATCTGGTGCTATGCAATATTCATTTGGATCATTGTGGAGTAGAGGCCCGCCAGAGTTTCCTCCCCCATCATGATGTGTAACAGCCATATGTCCAACACTAAGTGGTACATGACATCTGGTAGGGTCAACTTGAGGCGGAATATGACATTCAGTCAAAGCATCCTCTTCATTTGGATTGCCGTCCATTATATTCCTTCACATAAAAGCTGGTCAACAAGCAATTGCATGAACGAGACATTGCTGACATTAGTCGGTTGGAAAACACAAATGGGAAGAGAGAGAAAGAGAGAGAGCATTTTCAGAACCTTATACTGGATTTGCAAGTTCCACAGACTACCAACATGAGCACCTGCTACTTTCCTGAAAGTAGTTCATGCACAACAACTCACCATGAGGAAGATCTCCTTGTGTCACATAAATTTAATGAAAATAGTTTTGCATATAAAGAGTATTTGAAGCAGTAAGTTATTCATATAAAGTACATTTAGATATGAAAAATAAAGAGTGGGAGAGTCTTGATGTGGATTAGACAATAAATCATGTATTTAATAAAAATAAGGTTGTTCTTAGTGTAATATATCTATCTTGTCATTAATGGTACATTAATGTCCTTGGGTAGAGGAATATGGTATAAGCAAATAGATTGAGTTTCTGTAGTTGTCCAAACACAGTTATTCTATACACAGTTCAACCATTACATGTTATTGTATTCAATCAATTTGATGAATTAAGAACAATGATCCACCTCATTTTCTTTAATTCAGCTGCACGACGGATCAACGGAGGGTACTGCAATGCAACAGTCATGAACACCAGTTAACAAAACAAAAATCGCTCAAAACTTAAAAGTTTAAAGAGGAGCAACGTCAATACCGATAATAACATCAATTCAGTAAAGAAGTACAGACAAAAAAAAAAAAAAAAAAAAGACGAAAACAAATGGAAGTTAAAAGTAGTCGCAATTAGAGCACAAAACTCTCGTTACATCCATTACTTCAGCTGTGAAACAGTAGCAAATGGCTTTACTCCAACCCGAGCGACTCACGCGAAAAAAGCAACTAATCCCATCAAGCTGAACTGGATCCAAACCACGCAACAAAACTAAATTCAACAAACAATTCGTTCAATTCACGAACGCAGAAAAATAGAATCAATTACAAAAGATTCTTCGGACGAACAGATTCTGACCAACAATTGAGAACATCAAACTGAAAAGAAGGGGAAAGGGCGTACCGTAAATTGAAATATTTGGAGTTTTGAAAGCGTGTCTCATCCGTATCCTTCTCTCCGTTCTTCTTCCCGGTTCGATTCGTAAAGATACCGAGACAGAGTCGGGAGAAACCAATGGGGGGGAAATTTTTTGTTAGGGTTTGGTAGTCCGAGGGACTACCATCGGTCTCCCCCGATTTGATGCCCCCAGTCGGGGGAGGGCACGTGAGCCATCAGACGGATGACTCGCTTCTTCTGGGCCTGTCGGATAAAACAAAACGACTCGGACCTCCGTTAATGGATCCGTCTCGTTTATCCGCGAGGGCCTCTTCGTTGATTAGCTAGAGGCTGCTAGGAGATTTGGAGAGTTGGAGACTCGGCCACGTCAAACACGGTCAATTATGGGGGCGTTAAGCCCACTCGTCCATTTTGCTATTAATCCTAGTTAACACGGGGGCACGTAAGAGCGACTCAGCAACTCAGTCTGCCAAGTTCCAACCAGCCAAAATAAATAAATGACTTGCGAGAAATTTTGCAGCTATGTCTGGTGCTATCAATGATGGTCGCCCTGCGGGAGCTACAGAAGAAGATGATACCGTTAATTCTTTCGAAGAAAAGAGATCACACCTGGATCCTGTCAGTAAGATTGATCTTACAAATGAGACCATTTCTTATGAAGATGAAAGGCTCCTTGGTCATCAATCCCTGAATGGAGATCAGATTAACTGGACTGTTTTCTCATGCAGATCTTCATGCACTGGTCAATCGCCTGGGCGGCGTAAAAGGAACCATGGCTCCAGCAGATTCCATGAATGTGGGTACGCAATTATTCCATTTTCTATCTCAACACCTGGGTTTTTCTAATACTGAGATACGTTTCAAGAAATCTGTAAAAACGATATTTGATACTTCGTATTGCTCTTAATTTGTTAATACAAAAATTTATTTGCAGGGTCTTCAACATCTCTGCGCTGGAGTTAAACTCATGCATTGACCGCTTTGCTTGGAGAGACTCTAGAGAGGGTTACTGTGGCACTCGTTTCAAGTCTTCAGTTCTCCCAATTCCTCCTCGTTTAGACCCATCCTAACCATGGCACAATCTTCTAGAGGTTCTTTTTAATGAAGGTTTAGTGATATCTCTTACAATTCAGAACTTTTCTGTCATAAAGCCGCTTAAGTAGGCCGAATCTTTAACCTTTAATCTGGCTCGAGGTTGAAGATTTAGAGCTCTAGAAATGTGCACATTTATTGCTCTCCTGGGTCTGCATGCATGAGAGAGCTCTATATAAACCGTCTTCATCTCTTCTGTATGCAGAGTTCGTAGTACTCCAGTCATGGCTTCTCAGTTTGACCTCCAACTGAAACTTTCTGTTGCTTTTCTTTTGGTTTCACTCCTATTCTGCAACACTTTTGTCCCCGGTGACAGTCGCAAGCTCAAAGTGACAGCCCATGTGGGGACCGTGAAGGGAGAAGAAAATGTGAGGCTGAAACTGGAAGAGACGACTCTGCCACCATTGCCGCAATTTCCATTTCCACCACCGTTTGTGATGCCGAAGCTACCTCCTCTTCCTCCACTGCCTTCAATCCCAACTATTCCCATCTTTTCTCCTTTCCCTCCTTCCAACTTCCCTCCTTTACCATTTCTTTCACCACCTCCACTGTGAGCTTAGCCTTCCGACTGGACTAGGGTCGTGTTTGCTGTACTGGAATAACCTTTCGTAGTACCGTTCTTTAGTACACGTACATGGCATAAGTTTTTGTTGATCTCTCTGTACTGAGAATGCACTCTGCACTATGGTCTTTTGTTAGTTGAATGTATCTGAGCTAGTTTGTGGTGTGTACCATTGTTGATGCAAAAGAGAGAAAGAAGCAGCTTGTGAAAATGTTTCGAGACGGAACAACCTTGTGTGAGATGTTGATCTCTCGATCGATCGATCGAGAGAGAACAATGCAGCTTGAACATACAAAAACAAGAGATTTAAACACTTATCACCACCCTAAGAACTAAAAACCTGGTTCCAAATTTGATGGTGGAAATCTTCAATAGTTTTTTTCGTTCTTCACATAATAAAAGCAAAAGTATCGAATAATCAATAACCACTAGCATTAGACCCTCCAAAAGCGGCCGAGCCACCATTTCTCAACGAGACCCAAGTTCCCTAGATGAAAATACACATTGATCACGTTTCTTTCTCTCTCTACTGCAAGAAGAAGATGAAGAGGGAGAAAAGAGCTTTGTAAATGGGAAAGAGGGAGATGGACACATGAGAGGGAAATTGCCGGCTTTGGATTTGGGATATCATATTTCATCAAATTATGTAGATTTTTAATCCTTAAATTTGTTTAAAATGTTACTTTTGAAGGATCGGAAACCAAATTTCTAATAATGGGTAGGTTGAAAAAATGTTAATCAACATCACTAATTTTATCTTTGTCAAGTTATATGACAAGCTCCACTCACAGCAGACTCATCCTACGCTCTCGTACCAAATTGAGCTTCACTAATTTTGAACCAAACCCATCGGTTCACCATCATCTATATTATTCATTCAGAAAATAAAACTGGTTCCGTTGGCGTTCTGCGACGCCAGAGAATCCACAGAGACATTCCTGGAGCTCCTTCAGCAACCAAAAGCACGACACCAAATTAAGATGAACCACAAGACACCCCAGTTAAGTATACAACAGTAATCTCACAATAATTCATCTCCAGATCGATTTCAATGCCGTCTCGGCTCTCGTCAAGCCACAGATTTGTAGGTCACGATCCTTAGAACTCATCTCAGCCACTGCATTTTTTCGCTATAATAATGTAAACGATGAATGAAGTTAAACAGGACATTACATAAGAGGTAAGGTGCTCGTCATTCCAGCCATCAGAAGCTCCCTTGATATATCATTTCACCAGTGTTAGAAAGACCCAAGTAGCCTCAAATGAAAAATGGCATATGAGGGACGTCTTTATAAAAAAACCCCGCACCTTTAACAAAGCAGAAATGAGTCTAGTGTGATATGAAAGCAGACGGGACTGTTGCTCGCTGCTCAGCTCAAGGTAATATCTAGAGATACACTCATTCCGCCAAAAATAATCTCTAATTGGTCCATCCTGCCGAATCACAAACCACAAATTATTTCAAAAGATAATTTAATTAGAAGCAAGATATCCAAGTACAGCTATATACCAGAAGTAGAATTAGCCTTGCAGATCAAGATACGAATTGTAGCAAAGAAACTAATATTTTGGCATCAAGATGCCTTTTTCCTTTTTTTGAGAAGCAAAAAAAAATTGCTAGTTCTTCCTGCAGCTTATAGAGATGGACTATTCTACCTTAAGCAGCTCCAGATAAGGTGGTTCTTCCCGCAGGAGGGAGCCTAGTAACTTTTCCAACTGCAACTGTTTTTCCTATAAAAGCATTGCATCCTTCTTTTAGTGACCTGAAGTCAAATAGACAACCATCTAGCTTTTTTACTTCTTTCTTACCTTCAGACCTAAGAGTAAACCTTCCAAGCTGTTGGAAATCAGAGAAATTCTCTACACAGATTAAGTTGTTCACCTGTCAGGTAAAAAAGAATAAGAATCAGGCGACCATAATCTAACAAAAATGTTGGAAAGTTATAATTTAATGATGGAATACGGGTACAGGGGTATTTTAGTCATTGTATCCTCTCATATGAATGTCATATGCATCCAGCAAGTTAAGACTTCTCATCATGTATTTATGTTTCAAGTCTCACTGAATTCTGATGTGTATTGAGTGAGATATAAGGGTTTTTTTACTTAGAGGCATTATTGTCCTTTTACTGTAAATCCACTTAATTGAAATGATCAAGGGGGTCATGCTTGAACTTTGAGTCAGACTCCAGGGCAGCACACTGCTGCTGCTTCTACAACACTCTTCCTCTCAATTTTCTCTCTTTCTTCCTCTTTAATCCTCCCAAGTTTGTTACTTTTCATGATATCAAGTTTGTTACCTGCAGTAAAAAACATTCTTGGGCTGTTTTTCCACAGATCTTGACTTCTCTTTCCACATTGATCAACACTATTGAAGATTTTTCAAACAATTTCTAAACTGATAGGGTAAAGGTCAAATTTTTCCTTTTTTCTTCCTGCCATAACCATTTGGTTGATAACTTCTACTGCTAATTGAGTAGTTATTATGATTACTACCCTTAAAGAGTTCCTAACTGGAGCCCTAGCTTCATTCCTACCTGTGTACCCACCCTACCCATTGCTTGTGCCATCCCTCTTTTGCCTGGTGTTGTCTGAATTGCATTTTCCCAAGCTTAATCACTGAATTGAAGAGTGTGTGTGCCATTGTTCATTGAAGTGTGATTTGGGTGTGATGATTGTGCCCTAATTCGTAGAGTGGGGCCCATATTTTGGGTGGATTTGGGTTATTGATACCTTGAATTTGGAGCATCTTTGGAACATCTTCTTGAATTCATTTGGGAGTATATTTAAAGGATTAAATGGCAGATTCCAGCAAACATGTTGCTGCCCTTAGACCCTCTGAGAGCTCAAACAGTAAGGATTCCAGTTCCATCCAAATTACCTCCAAGTTGAATGGATCATACTAAGTAAACTGATCCCTTTTGGTTCTTATGTTGAAGGCCACAAAGAAAGTGAAATACATCCAGGATGACGACCCCTAGCCCCTTAAGTGAAGATTTGGAGGTTGAAGATAATCAAGTCATGACTTGGATAGTGAATAGCGTAGAGTCCCGGTTCATTAATCAGATCTTAAGTTGTGGGACAGCCAAGGAGACGTGGACTATGTTGATTTCCATTTTGTCCCAGGAGAGTAATTTGGTCTCGCATATATAAACTGTATGTCTGGTATTTCAATATGCAGACAAGTGATCACTCACTCATTAACTACTTTACGAAGATGAGGGGTGTTTTGCATGAAATCAACACCTTCCATCCTTTTTCTACGATCATTGATGACATTTGAAAAGAGAAAAAGCAGATTCAGGTGGTTCGATTTCTTGATGGTCAAGGATCTGAATACGATGTTATACGTGCTCAGCTGCTAGTAAATGATTACGTAACTACACTTGAACAAACTTTTAACCGAATTATATAGGTAGGTGTAGTGGCAAGCAAAGATGAAAAAGATACATGACTTTCTAATGCAACTGCTCTGAACCTCAACTCATCCTATAGTATGCCTGAGACTCGAGGTCATGGGAGCATTAACAGATGTCATGGCCGAGATTCCTCTACTCGAGACCGTGGTAGTAACAACAGAAGGAATAGGAAGTGTATCCACTGTGGGAGGGCAAACCATTTCTTTGATAAATGTTGATAGAAAGTATGGGCTAACTCTAGTGTGACTGATCATGACTCGACTACCTAATTTGATCCTCAAGAGGAGATTCAACAATTACTTCAGAGACCTGGTCAATTGATCACCACAACTACGGCTTTTACTACCATTGTACTGAACACCTCTACCTCAGGAAGTGCCATGATAGCAAGCATAGGTGTACCACTGAATGTGTCTCATTCTCCCTCCTAAATCAGTGATTTAGGAGCATCTACCCAAATTTCAGGTATGGCTTCTTTGGTTTGGTCTATTAAACCTTCTCAGTCATATCGTCAAGTTACTTTTAGTTGATGGGTCTACCTCCCGTATTCAAGGGGAGGGTATTGTACAAACCACACCTGAGATATCATTGAGCTCTATTCTTTTTGTTCCTTATTTTCTTATTAATTTGTTACTTGTCAGTCACATGACCAAATCTCTAAGTTGATAAATAACCAGTTCTCCTACTTGTGTGCTTCAGAACTTGCAAACAAAGAAGACGATCGACTCCAAATGTGAGAAGGGTAGTCTCTATTTGCTGGAAGGTGTTTCTACTCCACAGACTATGGCACTTGCACCCAAAAAATTTCTACTCCCATGGCACTTGCATTTGGGGCATCCATCACCACCTAAACTTTGTCAGTCCTTTCCATCTTTGTCAATTGATATTTCCTTTGATTGTGAGACATGTCAACTGGGAAAACATCATAGAACTAGTTTCCTAGTTAGTTCTTGTCATAGTTTGTGTATCTTTGAGTTGATCCATTCGGATGTATGGGGTCTTTATAGAGTCCCTAGTCCATTTAGTTTTAAGACTTTGTGTCATTCATGGAGGACTTCAGGAGAGTCACATGGTTGTATATCTGACAAGAGAAATCTAAAGTCTTTGATGTATTTTTTTAACTTCTCTTAATGAAAAGCAAATCAGTTTGGTGCCCATATTTATATTTTTCATACTGATAATAGACTTGAATTTCCCGATCAAAGATTTGCATCATTTTGTGTTTTACGTGGTATTACTCATCAGACTTTTTGTGTCTACTCTCCCTAGTAAAATAGGGCCATTGAACGTAAAAATAGACACCTCAAAGTGACATGTACTTTACTATTTTACATGAATGTCCCTATATCCTTTTGGGGAGACGCAATGTTAACATAATGTTACTTGATGAATCGTATCCCTTCATCTGTTTTGCAAGGGCAAGTTCCTTTGTAGGTCTTGAAACCCTAGTGTAAATTATTTGCTATTGTTCCTTGTCTTTGGTACCTCTGCAGATAAACTGTCATGCTTTGTTCATTTATTTAGTTCCTATATCTCCTCGAGCTGTTAAATGTGTCTTTTTGGATTATTTACATCATCATAATGGATACAAATGTTATGATCCAATTAAAAGAAAGACGTATGTCTCCTCCGATGTTACATTTTTCAAAACACTCCATACTTTGCATCTTCTACAGAGTCTTATTCTTCATCTAATCAGTTTGTGGATAACCCAATACCCATTGTTGTTATGGATGCATCATTGGCAAGTCCCTCTCCACCTCTACAGGTATATAGTTCTCGTCGTTTATTACCTGCATCAGTGTCTATTGATGCTCCAACTCATGAACTCGCCGCACAGGACCAGCCATCTTCCTCCCCTCTTTGCCTATAGTTCTTGGTTGGTCTAATTTGGATCTTCCCATTAGCCTTCAGAAAGATAAAAGGTCATGTACCTCTCATCCAATTTCTCAATATGTTTGTTTTGATTTTGTATCCCCATCATACAAATCATTTGCTATGTCGTTGTCTCTATCTTCTACGCCTTGTTCAGTGTAGGATGTTAAGGCTTCACATGAGTGGAAACAAGCTATGAGGAGATGGATGCTTAGGTATCTAGGGACACATGGGGTCTCTATGACCCACCTTCCAAGGCAGCTGTTGTGGGGTGTCATTGGGTCTAAATACAATTAAATATAAAGTTGATGAGACTATTGAGCGCTATAAGACCAGATTAGTAGCCAAGGGCTATACACAAACCTTTAGTGTTGATTTATCTGAAACATATTCGCCTATGGCTCGACTCACTTCAGTTTGTATTTTGGTTTCAGTGGCAATTATCAAGGGTGACCACTATTTCAACTGGATGTAAAAAATGTTCTTGTATAGCGACTTAAAGGAGAAAGTGTATATGGAGCAACGTTCTGGGTATGTTACTCAAGGAAGACAACGAAAGTATGCTAATTAAAGAAAGCTAACTATGAACTTAAACAAAATCCTAGAGTGTGGTTTGAAAAATTCAGCATTGTGGTGATGAAATTTGAGTTCTATAGAAGCCATTTTGACCACTCTATGTTTGTGCTGAAAAGGAAGATTGGTATTGTTATCTTAGTTGTGTATGTTGACGATATCATTTTATCTGGGAGTGACTTAGAAGTAATTGAGGAGGTTAAAACGTATGTGTCCACACTTTTCAAACTAAGAATTTTGGACATATGAAATATTTCTTTGGCATTGAAGTGGCTCAAAGTAACAAGGGTGTTGTTCTTTCTCAGAGGAAGTATATCATAGATATGTTGCAAGAGTATGGTCTCTTGGGTGCTAAGCCAGTGGATACTCCCATATAAGTAAATGTTGATCTTCACAACTCTCATAATCTTGTACTCAAGGGCAAGAGCCGGTATAGACGCCAAGTGGGGAAATTGATTAATGCTACAGTCACTTGGCCTAATATATCCTTTGCAATAGGAGTAGTGAGTCAATTCATGGAAAGCCCAAGACTGATACATTTAGAAGCAGGACACAAAATTTTAAAATATTTGAAATGTGCTCTTGGAAAAGGCTTACTATATACTCAAAATGAGAAAATTGATATATTGGGATATCCTAATGCAAATTATTTTGGGTGCAAAATGGATAGGAGACTACCACTAGTTACTGTTGTTTTGTTGGAGGTAACTTGGTGAGCTAGAAGAGGAATGGATCTATTGTCGAGGTAAAGTATAGGGCAATGGCGAACACAGTTAGTGAGCTTATGTAAGTAAAGTCAGTCCTTGTTGAGTTCGGATTTCCAATCCCAAAACCTACGGTTATGAAGTATGATAGTCAAACTGCTATATTCATAGCAAGTAACCCAGTATTCTACAAAAGAACTAATTAGATGGAGGTTGATTGTCATTTTTTAGAGATGCAAAGGAAAAGATTTTGTCAAAGCAACTTGGAGATGTGTTCACAAAACCCCGTGGTAGACATGAACACCTGATATTTTGTAACAAGCTGGACTTTTTAACATTTAGTCTCCAGCTTGAGGGGGAGTGTTAGAATACTAGTATAGGGTGTTTTGGTCATTTCATCCTCTCATATGAATGTCATATGTTTCCAGCAAGTTAGACTATCATGTATCGATGTTTCAAGTCTCATTGAATTCTGATGCATATTGAGTGAGATATAACAGTTTTTGTACTTGGGGGCAATATTGTCCTTTTACAATAAATCCACTGAAGTAAAATGATAAAGGGGTCAGCTCGGATTTTGAGTCAGATTCCAAGGCAGCACACTGCTGCTTCTTCTCCATCTCTTCCTCTCAAATTTCTATTTCTTCATCTTTAATCCTCCCAAGTTTGTTACTTCTCATTTCATGTTCACAAAATGATAAGTCATTCTGCCCATCACAATAAACCAATTTTGGGCAATGCAAGGACCACCAATAATACGTTTTTTAGCCACAACATTTCCAGAATTATGCAATAATGACATAACTAGAAGATTTATTAAAAGTTAACCATAGTACATACCTGAATACGACATACTATAACAGCACCATTCTTCACAAAAAGAGCTTTCTTCTTTAGAACTTTCCTGGTCTTAGGGTCAATCTGCTCAAACAGCTCCACAATCTCACACTCTTCAACAACTGAATGTATGTGCATCACCGCCTTGTAGCCAGCAGTAAAAATGGCCTGTTGCATATACATTTTGAGATATGTCCTTCAAGAAGATACATCTGCCAGAAGCTGAGAAGAAAGCCCTACAGTAATAGTTGCAAATACAAAACAGGCCAAGTCAGAGACATACATTATCAACCAACTCCAGGATCTGCAATTGTGCATCAAATTCGGAAATTGCACTTATAGGTCTATCTGCACAATGGAGAAAAAAATGTGACACTTATCAGCAATATATTTCAGCTACTTTGAAACTAAAAATGTGATCTTCCTGCAACAAATATATGACAGTTGCTTTTTTTGACCTCATTTGAAATTCCTTGCGAGTCTAACTTCATCACTATACCATTTTTTTCTCTCCATATGTGCAAGCGCAGGTTCTGATGTTTCCCTCCAAATCCTTAACCCTGTAGTATTTTTTTAAAAAATAATTTTTAAAACAATTTTCTCTTCACTTTATGATCTAAAAGAAACAACACTGTTTCTCTTTCTTTCAACCAAAAGTAGTTTTCTTCACAGATGCATAAGATGAGGAACGGTAAACTTGATGCACCTGACATATGGTATGAAGTTCCACAGAAGCAAAAATAATGAACACATTGTTTATTATTTTAGTCAAAAGCCAAACACAAGGAACATGGGCAAATACACCTTCATAGGAGAAAAAAAAAATTTCTTTATCTTTTCCATTCAAAGAAAGAATTAGCATTCTCAATCCTATTATATTTGCTCCAACAAAACAAATAGTCAAATACTAAGCAGAAGCTTAGAATGATTACATACCAACACTGCATAACACAAAACCACTGAGTATGTCCTCTTCTTCAATCCCTGATAATTTGACTCTGACATTTTCACCTGGACCTGCACGTTTTACTTTGTTTTCATCGCAATGTAGGCCAATAACTTTAACATGAGCCTGTAAGGGAGAATATGCAAACAAAACTGTGATTATTCAAAAATAAAAAATAAAATAAAATAATATGATAAGGTTGAAAATTAGAAGCTTCCCTGCAACGCAAGCTCCACTATTAGACAGAGAAGAGGAAACTAACAAACCTTATTGGGCATGATCAATAAGTTCTCACCCTCCCGGACAGTACCAGACTCTATTTTTCCCATCAGAACTGTTCCCATGTCTTTAAACTTGTCAATTATAGGCATCCTACAAGCAGATCACCATACATACAAACAAACAAAGGATATGTAATCACAGACGTGGTGGAAATAGAGAATCAACATTAATGCATTAAGCACATCATGAAAATCAAATGCTTTAGACAAAATAATGGCCAGAGTTTCCAATTTCAACTACACGATAACATATGAGAACCCCCCCTTCCTAGTCAGGGTTGGACGTCTCACCGAGACACCTTGGATTTCCAAGGGGATGAATCTTACACCTGAGATATCTCGGGCAATACACCCGAGCCACATCTTTAACAGGGTTGAGACATCTCGGAAAACCGAGATGCCCACCCATGTTCCTAACTGCAGGACTAAACCTCACTGGTTAATTTGTCTTCTGCTATGTCTGTGAAAGGGACAAATTCAGTGTTTATGGGAGTTTTAGCATATCTTCAAAAAAAAAAAAAGGAAATCACTTGAAACAAGAAAACCATGGTGAAAAACTTGCATGTAAGAAGAATATTCTTTGATAAATTATGACAGTCAAAGAGCTTTTAAAAAATTAAATTAAAAAAACTACCTGAAATTTTTTTATTCAAGAAAAGTAGCATCTATGAGAACCTTTTTGAATAACATCTGAAGACTGAAAACTATAATCTATTGGCTGTACGCAGAGAAGCCAATTCCATAGTATATCTAAGGAATATATAACTAGAAAGGACTGTTTGCATGATAGTGATTTCCAACAAAGACTCTAAAATGGTCTTACACCCATACTTCATCAATCGAGAAAGAAATTTGAAAGGAAAATAACATTGTTTTCATCTAATAGAGTAGATCTTGACGAATATGTGCTGTAAGTAGATTAATAGCCATCACAGAAATCCCAAGAATAAAAAAAAAATTATCAAATATAAGCAACAATTAGACAGTGACAACCAAGTAATAATCAGCATGTAAACAAAGAGTATCATCTACACCTAGCAGAATTAAAAATATATATACATATAGTTCTCAGCCCAACTGAAACTAGACTAATATTCAAGAGAACCTGCATAAAATTTAATCATCACAAACAATATTCAAAGGTATAAATCTGTTAAAGAATTCAGAGGATTGAACATACAGAATTTCCAACAAATTGAAAAACTAAACCAGAAGTAAGGACAAGTACTTCACAGGTAATAAAACGACTAGCTCATAAGTAGCCTACAACAACATGTAAGGTTTTTGGGAAGAAAATTTAGTAGAAGAATATACTCAATTTAATACATAAACAATAAGAAAATCTTGTACTTCTACCTTAATGGACCTTTAGGATCCCTTGGAGGAACTTCAAGAACATCCAGGGCTTCGAAAAGACATTGACCATTCCACCATGGGCAAATACTCTTATCCACTCTTTCTTTCATGTTAAAGCCCAGCAGTCCAGATATTGGAAGAAAAATAACATCTGCATAAGATAAAGAAAAAATCATTATACTAATCATTAGAGTTTTTTTTGAGAAACAATAATGGTTTCATTGCTTTTGCATGGGCCACTCCCTACCTTCTTTGTTTGCTGCACCCCTTGTCTTTTTTTCTTTTCTTTTTTAATGCATGCCTTGTCTTTTTTTTGAAATGCACACCTTGTCTTTTTTTTTTTTTTTTAAATGATGCTGACCTTGTCTTTTTTTTAAAGAGCATTTGATAGAAGATCAAATCAATAAAAAAAAAAAAAAGAAATCCAACACTACCTTTCTTCACGTTGTAACCAGAACTTCTGAGAAAAGGTACCATCTTTGATTCTATTTCATCATACCTGGTAAACAAGTGATTGATAAAGCAACTACAAGCTCCTGAAGCACAAGAAATAGCAAAAAACAAGCAATATGACTATTGAGAATGCGCACCTTGTTTTAGACCAATTAACAGTAGGATCATCCATTTTGTTTACAACCACAAGCAGCTTAGAAACACCTAACGTTTTTGCAAGCTGGACATGTTCACGGGTCTGGCCACCTCTCTCATATCCAGTTTCAAACTCACCCTTTCGAGCTGATATCACCTGATAGATAGTGATACTCACATAAAATACGTACATATATATATTAGACATACTTAAATCACAATTTGCAAAACCATGGTTACCAGAACTCCAACATCAGCCTGGGATGCACCACTAATCATGTTTGGGACGTAACTCTTGTGACCCTGGAAATTAGACAGCAAAACGAAGAAGATAACTGAGCAAGAAAGACCAAGGGAAATCTTTTTTTCTTTTTGCAAGCACAATGAAACATATATGCAGGTGTAGAAGCATGGGAACCAATTCTTGTTGGACCTTGAGTCAAATCCATTGCAAACTCCAGATAATGATGAAACAACACAAAGTACCAGTAATTTTATATCACATAAGGAGACCCATGGGTATTTGGCTATATCATGTCCAAAATGTAACCACCCCCCCCAAAAAAAAAAAAAAAAAAACGAACTACGTAACAGTTTCAGAGCAAACATGATGCTATCCCATAAATCCCAGTAAAAAATCAGTGAGGATGCCCTGCAGTTAATTACAGAACAATACTGAAGCATCCTACCAGTGTTCACTCCGTGATCCATATGACAGGAACCACGGCCTGTCAAAAATATAAGCTTCATGAAGTGATAAACTTGGATCATGACAAGTACTAGTAAGCACCCCAGACATCTCCACAGTGTGTGCAGGCAGTCCCTTGCAAGGCACACATGCATAAAGGGAAACAGTTTATAATGAACAAACACTTACAGGAGCATCTAAGATGGTGAACCTTGTTGTCTCTGTCTCAAAATGAGCTCGACCAACTTCAACCGTGATACCCTACAATCAAGTTTCAGATAGAAATACTTCAAAGTTATAAACAGTAAGGAAAAGAAGTAAACATCTTACAGTTAGCTACACATAGAAATAGCAGAATGAGAAATGCAAAATGGCTTAGGACAGTGTATTACAAATTCCCTGGGTCTTGATAAATGTTATGGTCCTAGGGATAAGTGTCTATGCCTTCCGCTCCTAACAGGCCGGTCTTTTGGGTAGTATTGGTTAGGTGTTTAACATTTGGTATCAGAGCCGGTCCTTACGTTGCGAGTTCGAATCCCGGCAGACGGCGTGGGCGATCGCGAATCCCAAACGCAGGCAAAACCTCGACGCTATATGTTAAGTTGTTGGGGCCGGGCTGGGCCCTGGGCCGTATGGGCTTGGGGACAAGCCCATTCTCCAGGGGGGATGTGATGTTATGGTCCTAGGGTTAAGTACTTATGCCTTCCGCTCCTAACAGGCCGATCTTTTGGGTAGTATTAACTAGGTGTTTAACAATAAATGTGGAAACAGCACCAGTAGCAGCACTAAAAACTGAATGTGCTTCATATATCCAATAACCACAGAAAAGAGAAAGTGGAGACAAAGAATAATCATCATCTTTATCTTCAGAAACTCGTTTCCAGCAATAAAAAAATAAAATAAAAAGAAAATTAGCTTCAGAGATAATTGAAAGTAACCATATTTTTTTAAATTTATCTTCAGTTTCTGAGTCTAAAACACTCCAAAAATGATACGTATAGAATCAGGTAAGTAAATCACTGTCGGCATAAATTAACTGATCAGGCAAATAATTAGAAAAAATAAAAAAGAAACCATAAAGCATAAAATTATATATCCAAAGCCAACAAAAGAGGTTGATTGAAGAGGAGAGGGGTGGTGTGTGTGTGTGTGTGTGTGTGTGTGTGTGTGTGTGTGGGGGGGGGGGGGGGGGGGGAGGGAGAGAATTATACCTTGACTCGCTCCTCCTCATTTGTATCCATAATATATGCCATATACCTATCACAAACATGAAAAAAAATCAGATAAAAAGCTACCAGCAAAGGTGAAAATGATGTAAGAGAAGTCAACTGATAAAATTTGCAATCAAACACTTCTTGCCTGCATGAAAATGGTATGAACACAAGGTGTGCATCAAAACATAGTATCACAATAAGAAGCAAATAAAGTAAACTGGAAACATGAATTTCATAACAAAAACTTACCAACTTTCTCTACTCTTATCTTTGGCTTCTTTCTCGTATTTCTGAATTGTTCTATCATCAACCTGACCACTCATGAAAAGTATCTGCCCCCCAATTGTCGATTTGCCAGCATCTGCACCCACCATATAAATGAAGTCAACCATAATCTATGAAGCAGCTAAGGGCGAACAATTTGTGAATCAACATAGTATAATCATAGAAAAACCGCCATATACTAAACTCATTTTAACAGACAAAATAAGTACTAGTCAGCTCAGTAAATAAAACATCTGCATGGATAGCCAGAGAGTTAAATGTGGTAAACAGAAGACAGTTGGCATGGTAAAGCTTGCCTGCTGGTAGACTCATATGTCTAAGTTTCCTCACTTGAAATGTCAACTCTATTCATATTAATAACAGTATAAACAGAACATCAACACGACAATGCCAGAAAACTTTAAAAACATACAGACCTCAACATCATCTCCCTAAAGGTCATATAATCTAAATTACATCATCAAAATTAAAAAAAAAAAAAATCTCCTCAACAGACCCTACTCACCAACATGACCAATAAAGACAACATTCAAGTGTAGTTTCTTTTTTGTGTCATCTTCCTCTTCTTCTTCGGCCTGTTTTGCAGTTGTGACATCCTTATCTTTCCCTATAGGTCAGCCAAGCCAGTCACAAACAGCATAAGGAAAATGATGCTTATTTTATCCAATTTTAACACAATAGTATATAAGCTAAAATGTACAACCATAGGCACCTTTTGGCTCCAGTTGCAATGACTGAAGGGATGACTGTATCTCTTCCTTGGCAACTGAATGAAACAAAACTCAGAATTATTAACAGAAAGTTTCTATTAATGCATCCTAGCACTATAAAGCTTCAACTTGTTTTTTCCCTGATTGGTTGGTATAAACATAACTAGAGTCAAGAACATTAAACCAGGGACTTGATAGATGGACATGCATATCTCATCTGACCATCTCTCTAATCATGATCACCAATGCCATGCCTATTGTGCATAAGTAGCCTTGGACATGAATTAAAAATATGAAATATGATTACAATGTTTAAACAAGTACAATCACACAAAAAGATACTTGAGGTGAAGGCCAGAATACACAAGTCCTAATTGGTGTGACCCTACCCTCTTGAGGAGCAGCAACATCATTTAATACAGGTTCTTCCCCTTCTTCTTTCTTACTAAGTTCAGCATCCCAATCAGACTTCTGATCCTCTTCCTTTTGATGCATTTCAACATCCTCTGAGAAGCTCATATCTTTGTCACTTTTCCCTGGAATGCAATTAAGCATCAAAATACCTCAAAACAATTCCCTATTCAGCAAAACACGTGAAAAGGATCCTTTTATAGTAAACCAAATCAATCTCATGGCATCAAAAAAACATTCTTCCTCTTTTTTTTCTCGATTAAGAAAACGAGGAACTAACAGAGGATAACATCAACGTGTTATAAAGGTTATAAATCGAAGAGTTTAACTGCCTCCACCTAATCTGGAAGCCACCTATAACTAAATATAAAAGAGCCTAAATTATTCAACCAATTGCCAGAAGACAATTTCCATCAGCGAAATAAAAACAACGAACAAAACTCTCAGTTGTCACAGCTTTCTTCCTTAAGAAAACCTCAATCAACGGTCTGGTACGAGACAGTAGGTTCATAGTTTCCGCAAAACGCACAGGGCAAGACCGACTGCCACCCTAAGTTGTCCTTTACACCAATACTTCCTTTCATCAATTTATATGCTACTCCCCCCGCTCAAAATTTCAGAATATTTTGCTTCCAGTTAAGGTTTCAAGCATTGCACACTACATTACAATCGATAAAACCCCACAATTACAGGTCCTCGGATAATGGAGATATGAACAGCTTAACCCAAGATATTCAAGAATTAAAAATAAAAAAATACAAAAAAAAAAGGAATGAGGAAAGGGGAGAAATTTACTCCTTACCATCTATGACCGGCGGAGCGAGATCCATATCCATGAACGAAAGTGCCGCAGGGGAGAAGCGATAGTAGTGAGAAATGTAACAAGCCGTAAGCGAACGTAAGCTTCTTCGAGTACACAGTGTTGCCGCGGTTACTTGAGCGCGTATACTTTCATGTAACTATACAGCTGGCAAATCATTCTTTGGATTAATCGGATTGGGATAGTAACTATGAATTTATGAATTTTAAGCTATTTTTGTTATTTTAAAAAAATGCTTCTAAAAATAAGAAAATAATTTTTGAATATGATCTCTCACGATATTATTAAATATTTTATTAAAAATATATTTATTTATATTTAATTAAAATTACAATAAAATTTTCTTGTTCTTCTCCCTAACCACAGCTAGACCTATAACAACAAATTATTAAAGAAATGTCGTACATTTAAAGAAAACATAAATAATTGAAGATCTAAAATCTAAGTGCAAAAAAATCATAATAAATCTAGGCATGAAAGATGTTAACCAACCAGATTTTTATTTTTAGGTCAAAGGATGTTTTATTCATTTAATTTTGGCTTATATTATGATTATAACTTATTTTTATATACTGCCAATATACATAATCGATATAACAGTATGATCGATTGTCCTAAAAACAACTAAGCATGATGTATAATGCATGATCGATCATCCTTTGTAGAGCATGTTCAATCATACTCTCTTTTAACATTATAACATGTTGTACTATTTTTCAATTTTTAATATTTTATCTATATTTTTATTTACTATTGTTTTTAATTTAATTACCCGACTACTGTAGTGGAATAAGGTTATTACATATATCGACAATAATCAGGAAAATTTCTCCCCGGCATGCAAGGGGTTTTTTCTTCTAACAAATTTGTAAAGTTTCAAGAGTATAACTCTACCAAATTGTAATATTCTTTGCCAATTTCTTCACATCAAAATCAGCCAAAAGAGTTTTAGGAAAAATACCATGTATATACGATGTTATCAATATATAGAATAAGTTGTTCCATATATCATATTCATATATTTACCAAAATATAGAACAGGTAATCGAGTAAATAAATGGAATAGTAACAAAATTAACTTAAATTTTATAAAAACATAAAACTATTAATTTTTTTTTATCATATGCACAAAGGCCTGAGAACAATGTCATTCTAATGTATATAAAATTCTTAAAAGAATATTGCAAAATCCTTGCAGAAAGGCATATAAATCATGTTTTATCTCAATCGTACATTCACTTAAATTAAAATCTATCGAGTTACATATACATAATTAGTTAATCAGTCAATTGGGTATAAATTACCCTTACCCATTTTTTGTTCCATTTAATAAATGGTAATTAGGTGTAATCGGGTAAATTACCCAAATACCTAATTGGCCGAGAATTTTTGTTTCATTCTCATACTATCTAATAAATGATAAATTCAAAATCAATTAAATTTGAAAAAAAGGATTTGGGGAGAGGAAGAGACGTGCAGGTAAAGAAAAAACTCCATTTTTTCTATATACACTCAATAGCAATGAATTGGAAAAAGTAGTGGACTTCATCCAAAAGAAAAAAACTCAGTTTTCTTTAATGAAATTTAGATGGGTTCAAGAAAAAGCCAGATCGAATAGAAGGGTATTTTGGTATGATGTTTAGTAATTTTGGTGACGAAAATAAAAGTTATAATATTATAAAATTTTATAATGTTTAAGTCCACCCAGAAAATTAGGTCTGATTTGGATTTAGATTTAGATTTTATACTATGTTATTTAAATAATATATTTGAAACATAAAATTTGTCTACCTAAGGACAAATAATTAATTTTATATTAATAAATTAATACATATAAAATAAAAGTATGATACAGATAAAATAATAATATATGTACCATTATTGTTAGAGATAAACATAAAGATAAAGATAATGATAACAATAAAGATAAAAATAACTAGTTATTGAATTAGAGACATACTAAAATTGTAGAGTTGTAATCATCTATTGTCTCTATTGTAACTCTATAAATAGTATACATCTGATCAATAATAATTACGATAATATTATTATTCATTCCTATATTTAACATGGTATCAGAGCTCTCAATCGATTAATCAGAACCAGTTGCCATATTGCCGGAGGTATTCTTTACAAAAAAGAAAAAAATAGAAAAAAATCCCTTATGTCGACCACCCTCTTCTTTGTTTTTTAACTTCCCCGCCACTATCAACGATCACCCTCGCCGTCGTTGCTGCCCTTGCCCCCACTTTGCCCAACATCCTCGTCTCCAACGTCCCGCTACAACCGCCTGACGCCAGCAAATTCCACGCAACAAAAAGCTCATCTCTCCCGTCGTTGTCGCTGAAATCGATCTTTTAACGATGTCGACCGATTCCTCGTCACTGTCGCCACACCTAATCCCTCTCCATGCGCTTCGCCTTGTTTGCCACCCGTCGTCGTCAATGCCGTTCGCCCCTACGACCACAACGCAAACCGCCTCTAGCCAGGTGGTGCCGCCCAAAGTTCTGTTGTGGACTCAATAGCGGCGCGAGTCATTGAGAGGCGTCATGGCTGAGTTATTGAGTTATTTGTTTTTATTTCAATTTACTATTAAGTGTAGCCGTAGTGGCATAGCTGTAATTTCTTCCTCATGAACTTTTGTATTCGTGAGCCCATGAGAAAGGAAATGAGAAAGGGAAGACTTGAATTCCCAAAAACCAGGATCAACATTCTCCTTTAATGAACCCAAGGATCGGCGTTCTCCTTTAATGAACCTAAGTTACTCGTTCTCTTAAACGAATTTGGATTCTCATCTTTCATCATTGGGCACCCAAACAAATTAGACAAAGCCCCAATCTTACCATCCACTCTAGATCTCTCTTCTCAGTGCTGTGTTACACGATCTATGATTTGAGACCATAACAGTTCCCCCCCGCCCCTGGCGCATCTCGACAGAACTGAGATACCTAAGTTGAGGGGAAAAATTATTTTCCCCTCTCGACTGTGACCCGCACAGCTTGTGAACTCGCACGAGGGAAAAAAACTTTTACTATAGTGCCTCTTCTTCCCATTCAAACGATGAAATTTCTGTCGGTTTCAGCCATTGCTCTTCCACCTCTCTTCACGGGACCATGCAATTCTGTCTGCCCCAACCACTAATCTTCCACCGGACGATGCAATTTCATCCACCCTAGCTGTTGCCCTTACTTCAGATGACGAGATTTCATCTGCCCTAACCGCCTCTAGTGTCGCTGCTCTTCCTTCGGACGATGCAATTCCGTTTGCCCCAACCATTGATCTTCTACTAGACGATGCGATTCTGTCTGCCCCAGCCGCTGCCCTTCCACAGGACGATGCGATTCCGTCTGCTTCAACCGCCTCCAGTGCCGTTGTTCTTCCTCCGGATGAAATAATTTCATCCACCCCAGCTGCCTCCAGTGCCGTTGCCCTTCTCCGCCACTACCGGTGCCACTGTTATCTCCAAACCACTTTCGAGAACACGCTTCCTCTTTTTTAAGATCAAGATTGGACTCTCTTCTTGAATCTCCATCTTGCGGGGGCATGACAGAGATAAATATAAAGATAAAGATAATGATAAAAATAAAGATAACTAGTGATTGAATTAGAGACAGACTCAAATTGTAGAGTTGTAATTATTTACTGTCTCTATTGTAACTCTATAAATAGTGTACACCTTATCAATAATAATTACGATAATATTATTCTTTATTTATATATTTATTAATTATAATCAATATAAAGCATTTCAAATCATTAAAGTATTATTTAATATTAAATAATTTTTTTTGCAAAATTTGACAAGCTCAAGCAAAAAACTGAACTGAACTGAGTTTAAAGATCAATAAGTCTCTCTAAGATTTTTTAAGCCAAGATAAATAAATTAGAAAGGTGAGAGAAAGGTTAAGCAAAAGGAGACCAAGAAAGGTCGCACAACTTTATGGAGACACTTGTCACGAATGATAACCTAACAAAAAGCAGAAATTCAAGTAAGGTCTCTTTATTTAGAGGGCCCTTTCCCTTTCCTGAAAACGTTGATGTTTAATCGATAACACCTATATCGGCAAATTGCATTTCTGTTGGATGATTCCAATCCAACGAATCAAAATTATTTTGTTACGACGCCTGCAATTTTTCATTAAATTATACGTAGATTAAAGGGTGAATGTTGATAGTAAATGACGTCGCTCGCCCCGACGCCTACGGGTTTTTTTTATCCTGCAGATAGCAGCCTTTGATTGACAGTTGAAAGTTGAAACTGAGAAGGAAGGTCTCTTGCGTTTTTTGTAATTAGTAGCTGTGATTCTAACTTTCTTCGAAGGATTGGTTAGTCGTTCTTCCCGACCCCCTCTCTTTTTTTTTTTTTTTTTGATGTTTGTGTGTTGTTGTGTTTAATATGAAATGATCTTGTTCGGGAAGGAAGCTTTCGAGTTACGCGGAATTAAAATTTTTAGGTTTTAGCTGTTGTTGATTTTTGTGGTCGTTTGGAGTTATTTCTGTTGGATATCTCTTCTGATATTTCCATTTTTTATTTGGAGTAATTTAGGGAGCTTTGTTAGAGAACAGGAAGATTAGTCGGCTATTTTTTCAGCGTGTTGTACTTTAATTTGCTTTGTCTGGTAACAATATGTCTAATCTCTTGAGCTAGTGCAGTTTTTTTTTTTTTTTTGAACTTTTTGATTATTCTGTCGGTTGTATGTTGAAGATCAGTGGGAATTGATGTTATTTCATACGAAAATTTGGGGCTCTATAATCTAAATGCTCCAGCTGCAGTGCTCGCGTTTTTGTGGTGACTTGTGAATGATCATAGCTACAACCTTGATATTTTATGTTATGTTATTTTATTTTATTTTATTAGTTTTCAGACTAATTCAGTGATGGGCGCTTTTTTCTTTGTTTCCTGTTTTCTGGTTTGATCCTACTCAATTTTCAGATATTAGCTTTGGCGAGTTTTTTTTTGGAATCTATTGGTTGTTAATTCGAGAAGGAATAAATATTTCGAGTTTCCCCGCTGATTCATGTTCCATTGAATGATGCGAAGCTCTTGGGTGCTCTTCACAATCGTTTTCTCGTTCTTATCTCAGTTGGTTCTGAATTTTCTCCTAAAAGTATATCGAAAAGCTAAATCGTCTGAACGACCTTGACGGAATCCGCGAAAGCTCGAAATTTGCTTTGTTCTTTCAACTTTTACTGCAGCCAGTATAAATTATTATTAGCTCCTTCACGAACGAAAGCTATATTTTGTAAAACACTCAGCTTTCTTCTCTCTCTACCATGATTTTTCTTTTCATTCCCCTCTTCTGCTCTCTTGTACCTTGTTGATACTTTTTAGAAGATCGTAGACATTTTGAGCGGCTGCTTCTCTTCTCTCTTTGTCATTGGATCTTGGATTTCGGATTTGAACAGTTTTTGAAAGGACTTGCATATGATAGATGATATTCCGAGCCTGCTATAGCTTAAATCTCACTGCCTTTGTTGTGATCTCCGTGTACGCATTGTCAATCATGCTTTTTCATTCCTTTGATTATTTTATTTCCAGCTTCAGAACATGTTGCTGTATCCATTGAGTTTATCCTGAAGAATCGGAAATGTTGAAATTTTAGTTGAATGACTTGCCTCTAGTCATTGTTTTGGGTGGGAATGGGAGCTTATTTTTACAAGTCATGAGAGCTGAACTTTTGTTTTTTTGTTTTGCCCACCTTTCTTTATGGATGCTTCACGTCTTTCCAAGTATTTTGTGGTAGAAATTTTCTTAGAATTTCTGTATACTCAAACACCCTGAAGTATAAGTATCTGAACCTAACATTCATTTGTCTGATGCTGGCCCTTCACAGTTGAAGATAACAGAAAAATGCCTGAAAATACAACACCTGAGAATGTTTTAAACAGATTCATGGAAACATTTGCTGATAGTGTCCCAAGTCAGAAGTCAGCTGCTTTTTTTGAGGAGGAGAGTTCTGTTTCAGCACACATGAATAGACTCTTTGGGCGGCAAAAGAGTATTCACAAGGTTTTTGGCGGTGGGAAATGTAAGTTTATTGTGTTAGTCGTTCTGGTTGTAGTTCTTATTTCATTTCTTTCGTCACTGTTTTTCTTGCTAATTACCCTACATGTTTGTAGCTGCTGATGTGTTACTGTGGAGGAATAAGAAGATCTCATCTGGTGTGCTGGTGGGAGCAACAGTCATCTGGATGCTCTTTGAATGGCTTAACTATAATTTCTTGACTCTTGGATGTTTGGCACTGTCTGGGGGAATGCTGATGCAGTTTGTTTGGGCCAATGCTTCTGGTTTGTTAAACAGGTGATTGAAACTGGTACTTTATTGCTGTCAACCGAAAGTGGGATCTAAATGATATTACTGGTCTTCTCCAACAGGTCTCAATCGAGGGTGCCTCGCCTTGTGATACCTGATGAGCTATTTGTCAATGTAGCTGTAACTGTCGGTGCAGAAGTCAATCGATTCTTAAATTATCTTCAAGATGTTTCGACCAAACGAAATGTGAAGAAGTTTCTTGTGGTTTGTCCTGATACACTTTGTACTCAATGCATGCAATGGCGTTCTCTCTGTCATAGATAACAAGTAACAAGATTAGACGAATCTATGAAGTAAATTTCAATAGAAAGCTCCTAATACTATTTTCAGTCTGAGATCATGCTTATGAACATTTTTATTTCTAAGGTGATAACATCATCTCTCTACGCTGATACTTACATTGATCTGCATTTTCCTGCAAAAAGTTCTTTCTGAAGAGTGTCTTTTAGTTGTATCCTTATGAAGGTTGAAATACTAAATTCTGTACTTCTCCTTTTAGATCATTGCAAGCTTGTTGGCAGCTGCCATTGTTGGGACCTGGTGTAATTTTCTTACTGTTGTTTACATTGGTGAGTGTCTAACTTCATTTATATTAAGATTTTGTTCAAGTAGTTAAGTCGAATGTTTAAATTTGCTTGTGCAAAATGTATATGGAACTAACTAGGGATGGCAATGGGCGGGTTTAAGAAGCCCAACCCCTCCTTGCAACCCCGTTCCTGCTCTGCCCAATGATGGGGTTAGTTTTTCAATCCAATCCCTAGTTTGCATCCCATATTGCGACCCTGTCCCCACCCTGTGCTGCAACAGCATTGGTTTTTCAACCCTTTTAGTTAAAAATGCTCAATTCAAAATATTTAAAGAGTATATATTCCAAAACCCCATGGGGTGGGCGTGGGAAAATCCATCCCCACCCTGAACCCGCATGAGTTTTTGGTTTCTCTCTATTCCACCCCATAGGTTCAAACAGCAAAGCAAAATTTTCAACTTTTTCATCTTTCCTTCTATGCACAGACATGAGAACCCTCAACCCAAGTCCCCCATGAGGGTTCAGCCAAAGACCACGATTGTCAAACCCTCACTGTTGCCACTGAACCCTAAACTTTTCTAAAGAAATGTAGTCCTTGAATTTTTCCTCTTAGGCAAACACATTTTCTTGAACTGACAATGCATTATTTGCTGCGAGTGTAAGTTTATCCAAATCCTGCAATGTACCCCATAATGTTTGTGTTTGCATTCCCGAAAATCCATCCATCGGAGTTTCTCACTGACAACTCCATGATATTTGAATTTTGGTTGGTTGGTTGATTAGGTTTTGTTGCTGCCCATACACTGCCAGTCTTCTATGAGAGGTATGAAGACCAAGTTGACAACTTCATATACAATCTACTCGGGCAATTTCAGAATCAATACCGGAAGCTAGACTCAAGTGTTCTTCGCAGAATTCCTAAGGGTAATATCAAGTTAAAGAAATTCAATTGAATTTGGCCATTCTTTGTCCACTTGTTGTAAGCATATTTAGCTGTCAGGAATGGACCATTTTGTACCTTGATATTCAGAAAACTACGAAAAATATTCCTATGTAGATTCTCTCAAATTGTAATTCACTCGACAATTTCAAAGAGTTATTGCAGACCAAATGCCCTTATTTCGGTGTCTTTTAAACTTACACACATATGGGAGAAGGGTTAGCATGCCTTAGAATTGTATTGTTTGGAATAAATATTTGTTAGGACTCTGGAATTGTTGTTTGGAGGCAGGAAGAGGGGAAAGGCAGAGATGAGAGAAGAAGCCCGTGGCTGTCAAATTTGGTTGACAGCGGCTTGTGAATCCTGCTGCAGGTATAGCTGATGTTAGTGAGAGATGAAAGAAGAAAGTTGGGCATTTCATGATAACTACTCTTTTTTTTTTTTTCTTAAATAGATTGTCGACTTGCAATTTGCCTTTATGTAGGTTGTTTGGATGATAAGAGTGTCTTTTGAGTTTCTAGGGCTGTAGACTCTTCATTTGTAGCATGTTAGGTGCAAGGGCACATGCGCAGTCTATGAAAATCCAACCCTGCCAGCAAACTCAACTCTCTAAGGGTATGTTTGAAACCCTATGGAAAAGAAAAGATAATGGAATTTGATCATAATTATTTTCGAAAATAGTTAGTAAAAAAGAGAATTTGATCATTATCTCATTTTCATTGGGTTAAAAATTCAACTGTATCCTTACCGTTTCCTAAACTTTCCTACCTATTTGGTCTTGTTTTTGGATCTTTGACCCATCTATGGGACGACTTATTTATTTATATTATTTAATTATTTGCAAGAGCAATATTAAGTCATTTGGTTTTATGAGCATACATTTTCTTTTCTCTCTTATACTTTCTTTAAAGAAACTTTTTTTTGTTATTTTTGTTTTTTTTTAATATAAAAGATTGTAAAGAACTAAGACATTGTAGGGTTTAGGGATGAGGATTTGAAGCTTTAAAGTATATCAAGAGAGCACAAAATTATTAGCTTAGGGTAAGGCTAATGGTGTTAAAATAAAAAATAAAAAAAAGGGTCCTATAGATGCTATTTATTTAAAATAACCCAATGTTAGCAAATAACTCGATATCTTTGTATAATTAGGCAAATGTCTTTTCAAAGAGCTATTTTATATTCTATAAAATTATAATGGGTTAATTTCCTACATAATCTTGAATATGACATAAATACATATGCATCTTTTACTTTCATATTAATGCTTGCATACCCCTATAATATAACAAAATTACCCACATAACTATGCTGGTGAATTCTGCCAATTAACTCTAATTTTTATATGTATTAAGATTTAAATACCCTCACAACATTGATCTTATCATTCTTGTATCCTACGAACTTACGAATTTATACATTGTGGGTACATATAAGTAACCTAGGAGCTACTTCACATGTGTTATGGTAAGGAGATTTGAGGCACACCTATGGTGTATTAAATGGATTCTATATCTCACTTATGTCGACCAAAATTGAATATTTATATGCGTATATGCAAAAATCATAACTTTATTAGTATAAGATATTTAATTTTTTTTTACATGTAAAAAAGTTGGACTTTAAGTAATTTTAATGGTATTATAAAAGTACATTAGTTCAAAATCCAAAATCTATAGCTATTTTATGTGATTTTTCATAATGAAGGAACTTTTACTCTAGTAAATTCATTGCGAAGCCAATGGATTATAAGGAATTTTTACCCTACTAGTGATTATTGATTGCTAAGTTAATGGTCAATGCATTCTATTCATTAGTATGATCATCATAAAACTCCCTAATGTGTCAAATATATGCCATTAGGAAGTTGTAAGTATTCCCATTGACCGACGTTGTAGTGATTTTTTAACGATACACAATCAAAAAATAACACATTCTATATCATCTAACCTTCATGAGATGAAAAAAGATCTCTTGAAAAACTCATTCACATCACCTAATGAATGGATGAATCAAGTTGTCTCTTATCTTCATCTTTTTCTTTACCAAGACAAGATCTCTTGAAATGAAAAAAGAGTGAACCTCTAAAACAAGTAACTCTTATGCATTAAGGGAAATGGGTTTGTGGTGTGAAAAAGGGTAATGATTTCAATGACCAATCAACTTATGTAGATTACTTGATTTTTAGCAACCTAGTATTGTCTCTTTGAGTAATGTAATACTGCTTTTGTTGTTGATATAGTGCCTATTTGAAATGCAAAAGTGGATGTAGTCTCCAATGTAACACCCACCATAACCTCTTATTGCTTCGAAGTGCAACATTGTATTACAGATAGTTGCAACCTAGTAACGCTTTAAATAGAAAAAAATGAGAGTGTAGTAAGTATCTCCAAGGCACAAAAACGATTTTAATTCCTTAAGGAATAAGTGCCTCTACTTCAGTGTTAAAGTTTGCTGATACTTTGAAGGCAACTTTCCTCTTAGAATACAATACAATCTATGGTGTTCAACCTATAACAATTATACTAAACATCCTCTATCCTCGATCGAAGCAATGTCTTCAAGATTGCTAATTTTTTTGGAGAAATTGGTAAAAATTCTGAATGAAATGAATGGCTTTTGAGAGACTTAGATTAGTTGAAAATGCAAAGAATAACCACTTCTATATAGGTGGTGAGAAGACTCCTTATGTCTCTACAAGGGATCACATGGCTTTTTTAGAAACAACAAAAATGAACTACAAAAATAGTTTAATTGAAAATAGATCAAGTGAAAACCACAACTAAAACACTTCTCTACAATTTATAACTTAAAATTTTTGAAACATCCATTTATCTATTTTAATCACTTATACTAACAATCCCCCACTTAAGTGATTAAAATAAGTATTTCTAGCCATCTATCATATTAATATTATCATACATAAAAAAAGTTGTCATAGTAATATTGTCATACATAGAAGAAGCTATCTTTTGAATTAAACCTTCTCTTGGTGTAAGAACTACAAGGTGTTGTACTCTTAGACACAAATTGGTAATATTACACACAAAATAATATATTTTTTTTAGTGAGGAACTTTTGCCCAACACTTTTATGGCTATAGGTTGTCCTATTTTTCATGAATAATCCTAGGAGTAAACCCTCAAACTCAACCCAAGCATACTCAAATTCTGCAATTGCTCAACCCGAATTTATGTTCAACTTGATACTAGTATCATTAGGAGTGTTATAATCCTTGACTCCTTAGTGAGTTCACTTATCAATAATTTTCTTTGTATTGTGTGATTTATTTAAATCATAATCACCACTAATCTTGCTCACCTCATACCTAAGATAGTATTTACTTCACCTAAGTCATTCATTTTGAAGATAATAGTAAGATACTTTTTAGTTTCAACAACACTCATTTTGTTGGTACTTATAATCAATATGTCACGATTAATATATAAACATGAAATCACACCGTATTCACGAATAAACTTCACATAGATACCCTTATCGATACTATTATATCTAAACCACAAAATAATGTAAAAGCATCAAAATTTTCAAGCTACTTTTTAGGTGCTTAAGATTTCACTAACTTGCAAACTTTATTTTCATTACTCGGAAGAACAAATCATTTTGGTTGTTCTGTATATACTTCTTCATTAAGATCACATTTAAGAATGCAAATTTAGCATCCATTTGATGAATATGTAATGGTATATGAAATGCAAAGCAAAAAGAATCTATAAATGTAATAAAATATTCCGTTCCGCCTAGAATAATTGCACCATTTAACTCACACACATTTTAGTGAATCATTTCTAGTATTTTTGGAGTTCTTCCTATATGACATTTTCTCATCTTGGATTGAATGCAAATTTACATTTTTGCATTTCATCTTGATTAATTTAATTCCTACTTGTTCATAATTTTCATAAAATAAAGTTTAAAGCAATGGTCATCAAAAGTAGAATGTAGTTTAGAAATATATTAGGTAGCACAAAATCTAAAGCACTCATTTGGTTTACAAAGGTTTCATTCTCATAGCATTGATCGAGTATAGGTTTGTCACCAACCATCTTGAAATCAATGTACTTACAAAGGTTCCCTTACTGTTTCGTCGTCTTGTCCCTTTGTCTGGTTTGAATTCCCACGGAGTTTGACAGGTAGCAGGGCATGCTAACCACCGTCTTGACTGGTCTCCAACAATGGCAGCCTCGGACCCATTACTGCAGATACGTCTCCACTGTCTGCATTCGTTCTGAAATGAAACATTTTCTCGTGCAGCTACCGGTAGATGAAGATAGATCAGACATGCACGCGGTAGCCTCCAGCCTTGACATTTCTGTAGTGGCTCCGATAATTTACTATAAGAAGGAACGCATCTGGTTCTGATTAGCACGGGCTGTTTGGAGGTGTTCTTCTAACTCTTTAGTACTTCTTTGTCAAAAGTCCTCCTGGCACAAGAAAAATGGTGGTGAAAGTCTACGGTTCATACAAGTCCGCTTGCTCCCTGAGAGTGATAGCTTGCCTCATCGAGAAGGACGTCGAGTTTGAACTTGTAGAGATCGACTTGGGCGCCGGCGAGCACAAAAAGCCGGAGTTCCTGGCAAGACAGGTGAATCTCGACGACTGGGTCATAAGATCCATTCAATCTGCTGCGAAAATTTCTGGTAATGAATTTGTTAGTCATCCTTCAGTGTTGGCTTAAAGAAGCTAAAGATTCCGCAACTCTTTTTATGCATTTGCAGCCGTTTGGACAGGTTCCGGCCATCGAAGATGGAGACTTCAAGCTGTTTGGTATCTCATTGTTCTTTCAGTTTTTATTTGAAAATTTTCCAGTTTGATTACTTTAATAATTTAACACTTCTTTAACCCAGAATCAAGAGCAATCGCGAGATATATCGCAACCAAGTATGCGAACAGAGGTCCTGATCTTCTCGGCAGCTCCCCGGAAGAGCGAGCACTGGTAGATCAATGGCTGGATGTAGAAGCCCACAATTACAACGACCTTGTCTTCAACATCATCTTCAACCTCTACATCCTCCCGAAGATGGGTAAACCAGGGGATCAGGAATTCGCCAAACAATGCGAGAAGAAACTGGCTGGAGTACTGGACATTTACGAGGAACGTTTGTGTGCAAGCAAGTACTTGGCGGGAGAGTCGTTCACCATGGCAGACCTCAGCCATGTCCCTGGTACCAACTTCTTGATCACTGAAGTTGGGAAGGGATACCTGGTGAGAGAGCGGAAGAATGTGAACAGGTGGTGGGAAGAGATAACTGGCAGGCCCGCTTGGAAGAAAGTCTTGAAGCTTCTGCCGTGATTTACTGGTTTTCTGAATGAAGGGACGGCGGTTCCCATTTCTGAGGAATGTTCAAACACGATCCTGGTTGTTTATCAGTTATTATGATCTTAGGCTTTCATTTTTATGTCTACAATAACATAATAAAAAACTCATTGCTCTTTGTTAGAAATCGAAAGATGTCTTGTCACATGATACTATATCAAGAGGTATGTTGTCACATATCTGATAACGGCAGTTCAAATAGTAAGGTGTGCTTCCATTACTTTGATATCAAGTTCAATGTCATTCTAACCGGAAATTTTGGGTCCAATGCTCATCCTAAAATATATTAACCAGTCGAGTCAAACAGTTCTTTTTTTCCTAATCGATAAACTCTAAACCTTTCAACTTATTGATCCATGTGGGACTATACTTTAACATTTTCCTGAAGTGTGGACCTTCTTTATGCCTCCTACACATGGGTAATTTGGGTGAAGCGCCTACATATAAGTAGTTACTCTAGTACCATGAGAATTTTAGGTTCAAGATCTATCACAGATGACTAGCCAAATTAAAATTTTTTTCCCCAAACTTGTTTATACCCATTGATCCTTATGAGCTATTCTCAACTATGTGGTTTTGTTTACTTCTCAAGGAGTAGGTAAGCGAATTAGGGTTGGATTTCTAGAAATTTGACTTGTAAATGACTTTTTCTTTCATGCAATCAAATAAATGAAAATTCTTGAACAATTTCAAGGAAAGGAATTGCTAAAACACTAACATTTTCACTAATGATCCTTCTACTACTATTTTGACCGTATTCTCTGAAAGCCAAATTTTCTAAAATACATTATGAAATTCATAAAAAAAAAACTAAAAAATGGAAGTTCAGATGCATACTATGACAAACAAATTCCTAGAATTTTTAGAAAGTCATCTAGTCTATCCAAAATGCAATTGATGGAGTCACAGACAGTTTTCTAGACCAAATCCCCTTTTTGTTTTTAACGTGAAAAAAAATCACGTACCAACTTCTCAAAACTCTTTTCCATCAAAATAGGATAAGTTGTAACTGATGGGTAATTAAAATAGTCCGCTATCCCTACATATACCTAATAATGGGTATAAAGAACGTGACTAACATTCTCATCATATAATAGAGATTTTTTCTATCCAACGAGAGGAACATAAAGATTCAGGTTCACTTTCTCGCACAAGTTAGAGCCTACAAGTGTTATTCATTGTAAGCTCTATTTTCTGCCCCAAATGGAGAAATGGTGTGTTCCGGTTCTCTCTTAAGGACAGTGATGAATAAGTGACATCAATATAGCGGAAACCTCCTATTCACACTAACACATCTCCTTGATCGGGTATGGTAACATTGCTCAACAAGTTCTTTAGGTAGTGGAAATAACTAGGAAGATTTGTAGCCAACACCATACAGTGCCTCCTAATCTTTTTTTTTTTTTGTTGTAGCAGTCTCTATTTTTTTATATTTCAAACTAAACCATAATATAATCTTAACCAACCTTAGCTAAAAAAACTTATATGGTTGCACTATCTCCCCTTCTTAATACATTTGGAGCACTTGATCAACACCAAGCCATGACTTTTCACTACTTATATATATTTCCTTCAGACATTTGTACATAGAGACCAGTAAGAAGCTAAACTAACTAGTACCACAGAACAGTGGCTCCGACACTCTTCATCCACTTATGGAAGGAACCCACCAACCCAGGTTTTTTTTAATTCTGTAAACAACCGTTCATCCAACTATTTAAGCCATTGTTTTCCTCTCTGATGGTCAGAAGCGCATGCAGACGCTTCTCCTTCCTCAACCAGCAAAAATCTTCCCAACCATGGAATGCAAGGCTTTTACTCTATTGTCATTGCTCATTTTACTCATCTTAGTGAGCCCTGAGATGTGCCAAGCAGGCCATCATCTCATAGAGATCTCAAAGCCACAATCCCCAAGATCCCTTGATTTCAATCCACACTTTCGTAGTTATGCATGTTGAGATTTCTTCCCTTACGAAAAAATATAATCTTACCTTCTCAGTACATATTCCGTAATCTCTGTAATTATGTGATTTTCATTAATTAATCAACTCTCTATGTATAGTTTTAGTTTGTAAAACGACTATTTAAGTTGACGATGTGAATGAGAAAATATGAAAAGAAACTAAAGTAGTATTTTTTAGTTGGTATCAGAGCAGGAGAGTCCTTCTTCTTCTCCTTCTCGTCGCCGAAGAACAGAGCGAAAGCTTTATCCCGTAGTCTCTCCTGTAGCAGAAGAACAAAGCTGCAACATTGTCTCCAATAAAAAAAAAAAATAGTACAAGTTTGCTCCGTGAACGAAGAAGACGCTGTTTGCGTTTCTCTTTGGCCGTCGCTGTAACACAAAACCGCCGCCACCCGAACTCTCGAAATCCGCTGATGAACCGCCACTGAACCACCTTCCAGCGATCGGCACTAGCGTCACCGACGCAGAAGACGAAGAGCCGCACCAACATCTCTAGCTCGATTTATCTCTGTCGTCGCTCCCAATGCGATGGACCGTCTGAACGATGCCGACGACCGAAGCTGAGCCATCGGTTGGCCGTCTAGCATACCGCCAACCTGAACATCGCTGCGAAGAAGAAGTCGCACCGTCGACGAAGAAGAAGAAGGAACAAAAAAAAAAAAATCGTTTCCGTTAACTTAGGTCCCACATTTTATTTTTCTGGCGGGTTGGGACAAATTTTCGGACTAGACCGAAAACAGATACCCAACCCGGGTCAACCCATTGGCAGACCAGACCGGACTAGTTCTCGGACCGAACCAGACCAAAAAAATTATTCAGAAAGCAGAACGGACCAGTTATTTGACCGAATCGAAATCAGAGACCCACATCGGGTCAACCCAGCGAACAAAAAAAGACCAGACCAATATTTTTTGGGTGATCATCACCGATCTTCTTGCTTCATGTCGAAGGAATAAAAACCAGAGCGTATTTTTACTCACTGAGGTGAGACTGGGGTATATAAAGTCAATATGTTATGAACATATTGGGTATCCAGAATAGAGGGATCCTACTAAAACTCCTCGCAAATGGAACACTAAACCAAATAATCATGCTTCCGTTGCAGTAGCAGAACCCTCCACCTCTGCTACATCCGGTAAGGTTCTTAAAACTTCCACTCTTAGTAAAAATAGTGAATGGATAATTGATTCTGGTACTACTGATCATATGACCTTTGACAATCATCATGTTGAAATTATGAAACCATCTGAACAAAATATCGTATCTACAATAAATGGTACTCCCTCTCACGTTATTGTAGAAGGTTCTATCACCCTCACTGAAAATCTGAGTCTTGATTCTATACTAGTTGTTCCAACCTTCAATCATAATTTATTATCAGTGGCTCAAATAACTCGCACTTTGCATTGTATTGTGATTTTTTGGCCTAACTGTTGTGTGTTTAAGGACATTCGAACTAGGAAGACAATTGGTTATGGTACTAGAAGGGGGAGACTCTATTACCTTGATCTGAAGCCAGAGAGTTCTCATCAGTTAGCTCAAGTATTCTCCGTGAATAAATCTGTAGAAAATGAGATTTGGTTATGGCAAAAAAGGTTGGGTCACTCATCTTTTGGTTATTTAAAGAAACTGTTTCCAAAACTATTTGTTAGGTTAACTGTTTCAGGTTTTAAGTGTGAGGTATGTGAATTGGCTAAAGTTCATCGTGTTCCATTTCAAATAAGCATGAATAGGAGTCTAGCACCCTTTATGATTATCCACTCTGATGTATGGGGTCCAACAAATATAGCCTCTCTGAGTGATAAACGGTGGTTTGTTTCCTTTATTGATGATCACACCTAGATGACTTGGATTGGCTTAATGAAATCAAAAAGTGAAGTTAGTTCACTGTTCAAACAATTTCACAAAATGATAGCCATTCAATACCATTCTACAATACAAACTCTCCGCAGTGACAATGGTGAAGAATTTGTTAATCAAGGTTTGAAAGAATATCTAGATGATCATGGAACTATTTGTCCATACACCCCTCAGGAAAATGGGGCTGTAGAGCGAAAGAACCGCCACCTTCTTGACGTTGTTCGTGCTTCCTTGTTTGAAGCTCATATGTCGGTTAGTTATTGGGGTGAAGCCATCACAACTGCAACTTATCTTATCAACCGAATATCCTTGAGTGCGTTACAATTTAAGACTCCCTTAAGTGTTGTTCATGAAACTATAAGTTCACCTGCTGTGTCGAATATGCCACCTAGAGTTTTTGGGTGTGAAACCATTGTTTATCTCCATAAGCCATTGAGAAATAAATTGGAAGCCCGAGCTCTCAAGTGTGTCTTTGTTGGTTATGCTCAACATCAGAAAGGTTATCGTTGTTATCATTCTCCCTCTCGCAAATTGTATGTCACTCTTGATGTGGTATTTCATGAAGATCACGTGTATTATTCCACTCCTGAATCTTCAATTCAGGGAGAGAACAAGATTGAATTGCAAACCCTTAATCTTCATTTGGATATCTTGGATACTACAAGTGGTAAGTATTCAGATTACAACAGTGAACATCAAAATGATACAAATGAGCATGATTCACAGGATGGAGACAAACAAGACCAGATGGAAGTGATGCAACCAGAGTCTCAAAAGACATCTTCACAAGATGGAGACAGACAAGACCAGATGGAAGTGATGCAACCAGACTCTCAGCCGACATTTTCACCGGATGGAGACAGACAAGATCAGATGGAAGTGATGCAACCAGAGTCTCAGCTGACATTTTCACAGGATGGAGACAGACAAGACCAGATGGAAGTGATGCAACCAGAGTCTCAACCGACATCTTTCCCCCTTCATAATGTACCAGTGGATCAATTGCCTTCTGAGTTCGAGTCCATGTCTGAGCCTCAGGTAAGTTCCGAAACTCAACTAAGAGTGCTACCTCATCGAACAACAAGAAGAAAACCTAGAGTCAATTATGAACCTCTTCTCACCTCTAAATCTCAGTATCCCATGTATAATTTTGTGTTTTATCATAGATTGTCAAGGGCAAATGAAATATTTTTGAATCAATTATCTGTTATATCTATTCCTAATAGTGTGTAGGAAGCCTTGAAAGATCCAAAGTGGAAAGAAGTTATGAATGAAGAAATGAGGTCCCTCCAAAAGAATTCAATATGGGAAGTGGTTGACCTACCTGTAGGAAAGACACCAGTTGGATGCAGGTGGGTATTTAGCATTAAATATAAAGCCGATGACACCATTGAAAGGTTCAAAGCAAGGCTTGTCGCCAAAGGATATACTCAAACCTACGGGATCGATTATATGGAGACATTCACACCAGTGGCCAAAATCAATACTGTTCGGATTCTACTATCTCTAGTTGTGAATCTTAATTGGCCCTTATATTAGTTTGATGTTAAAAATGCATTTTTGCACGGAGATCTCCAAGAAGAAGTATATATGGAATTACTTCCTAGATGTATTATGCAAAACAAATGATGCAAACAAGTATATAAAATGAGGAAATCCCTATATGATTTGAAGCAGTCCCCGAGGGCGTGGTTTGGAAGGTTTCACAAATTTTACGAAATCTATCGAATATAAGCAAAACAACTCAGGTCATACTCTCTCCCTGAAATATAACAAGGAGACCATCACTGCTCTTATTGTGTATGTTGATGATATGATAGTAACTGTGAATGATCCAGAAGAAAAGAAGACATTGCAAAGTCATCTTGATAGAGAGTTTGAAATGAAAGATCTTGGTTACTTAAAATATTTTCTTGGCATTGAAGTGTCAAGATCCAAAGAGGGAATTTTTCTATCTCAACGAAAATATGCTTTGGATTTATTGAAGAAAATTGGTCCAGTCAGTACTCCTATGGAAGAAATTTTGAAACTGGGAACACATTCAGATCAAGTCCTTGTTAACAAGGAACATTATCAGAGACTAGTTGGGAGGTTAATGTATCTTGTACATACCAGACCAGATTTAGCTTATATACTAAGCGTGATTAGTCAGTTTATGCACTCTCCAAGTGAAGAACATATGAATGCCATCAATTGTATCTTGAGTTATTTGAAATCATCTCCAGGAAAAGGAATTTTGTATAAAAAAGGAGGCGACTTAAAAATTGAAGGTTATACTGATGCTGATTGGGCTGGCTCAATAGAGGATCGACGATCTATATCTGGATACTTCACATTTGTAGGTTGAGTTGGTTACTTGAAGAAGTAAGAAACAAGAGGTGGTGGCTAGATTGTTAGCTGAAGCTGAATACCGGGGAATGACCAAGGAAATGTGTGAATTATTATGGATAAAAAATCTCATACAAGAACTACATATTGAACAAATAGGTCCTATGAAATTATACTGTGATAGTAAGGCAACATGTGATATTGCCCACAACACAGTCCAACATGATAGAACTAAACACGTTGAAGTTGATAGAGATTTTATTAAGGAAAAGCTAGAAGCAAGAATCATTGAAGTCCTTCATGTTCGGTCTCAAGATCAACTTGCCGATGTGCTGACCAAGGCAGTGTCTTACCGAGCTTTTTACAATTGTCTCGACAAGTTGGGCATGAGTGATATCCATGTACCAACTTGAGGGGGAGTGTTGAGATTTCTTTCCTTACGAAGAAATTTAATCTTACCTTCTTAGTACATATTCTGTAATCTTTGTAATTACGTGATTTCCGTTAATCACTCAACTCTCTGTGTATAGTTTGTAAAATGGTTATTTAAGCTGGCGATGTGAACGAGAAATATGAAAAGAAATTGCAGTAGTATTATTTAGTATGCCTAATAAGTTTGTGGGAAAATGGCTCAATAAGTGCTTGTAATGGGATTACTTCTGCACTTGTTCGTTATGTTGTGAGAGAGTTTATATTCAAAAGTGATATATCTTTTGTGTCGGATATATGGCTTGTAAACGTCTTCAGGGTGTTTTTGTTGATTTCACATATAGGAGAATGCATAGAGAAACTAATCTGTGTATGGTCATGGATCTCAAGTTGCAGAGCTGAGTAGTCTACCAGTATCGTCTCGAAGGGATCTCTGGAACTGCATGAACTTGAGTCTCCCATGCCATAAAAAATCTGGGGTTCTTTCACTATGGCCCATGGACAGAGACAAATTATCAACACCCAGAAGATCCAGTTTGACATTGTATGGAGTCCAGAGATACTACTGTTTGTCACCGTAATAGCGTATCCAGAGCGTAAGATCTTCGTCTGTTCTCGACTAACCACTACAGGAACGTGACCGAACTCCTGCATAGGCCAATATTGCGTTTGGAATTATCTAGTTCTTTGGTGAAGCTCTTCCACTCGATCCAAATTAACAGTTTTACTGCTCAAGGTTGAACTATCTCTCTTCAGCGAATCCAAGCGGGAGATGTGAGTTGGCAAGAACCAGACAGAGCCAGAAATGGGTTGCTGAAGTCCAAACGGAAATTTTGAAGACAATAAATTGTTGTACTGTGTAATCGACCCAGAAATATCTCAGGAAGCGTATTTCGTTTTTCTCGTGTTGTCAAAAATAAGTTTGTCTTGTCTGTGTCGAATCCGTCATGTGAAGATCGTCTTGCTATTGGCAGCCTGACTTGGAAGCGTACTATCAAGTGGGGCTCTTGCCTTTTCCATGAATTCTAAACGTTGCTGTACACTCCTCTGAAACCTGAGGTTTCTATGAAGTTAATTCGTCCTTTTCGTGCCTCATCTCTTACATTACTCAACTCACAGACCACATTTTCAAGTTCCGGAGTTTCTCTTTTCTTTCTCTGTTCTTTTTTTTTATTAATTCCCTGTCTTGATTGAGCTCGAAAAAAACTTTGGAACAGAACCCTGATGGCTTTGATAGTCGGCAGTGCAAGTTTCTCTCTTTTCCGTCACAGAAGAACGCCCATAATAAGAGCTATCACCTCTGAGGAGGTAACCAGTCTGAACATTGGCGAAGATAATATCAAGTTGGGAGGATCCGATTTGAAGGTCAGTAAGCTCGGAATTGGCGCCTGGGCTTGGGGAGACACTGGCTACTGGAATGACTCTCAATGGGATGGTATGTAAATCATTTGAGTCCAGAATATGTAGAGAGGCTCAATTTTTTCTTATTTTGCCGGGACTAAGCAAGTGCTTTGAGTAAGGATTGTACGGCTCTATCCCTGTCTACCAGTAATGGTCACCTATAATTCCTGCTTTGGTTTTATAACCTTGATGTTTCCTTCTTTCTTTGCAATTAGATAGTTGGAACTTCTATCTTTTGTGAAATTACAAGTTCAGAAAAACCAGCTTTCACACCTGACAACTTTTCTTCATCTTCTATTCCCGAACTGGTGTAAGGAAATTGGCTTACTGGCTTTTTGTTTCGAATTCTTCTTGGATCATTAGCTGAAAGTAAAGTGAAAAGTGGAGAAGAAAAGCAACTTCCTGTCTAATTTATCTTTCGACCCTTTTTTAATTTATAAGATAATTGAAAAAAATGGATACTACTATTGTGGTTTGTGATGCCAGATAATAAACTAAATGCTGCAAAGGATGCGTTCAATGTCAGCCTTGATAGTGGTATAAACTTGGTGGATACAGCTGAAGTTTATGGTGAAAAATGGGTAAAGAGCTTTTTACTCTTCTCCTCTTAAGACTTCAGTTATTGAAACTAAAGCCATGAATTGCTCTCTCTCAATTGCAGTTAAATTCAGGTGCAGTGAATTCTGAAACTCTGATCGGAAGGTAATGTTCTCATTTCTACCAACCAATCCATCTGGACTCTCCATTACATATGGTTGATTTCAAGTAACCATGGGAATAAGTCACTTCGTTTTCAACAGATTCATAGCAGAGAGAAAAGAAAAGGGTCTAACAGAAGTAGCAGTAGCAACCAAATTTGCTCCACTTCCATGGAGGCTTGGGCGGAAGAGTGTCCTTTCTGCCCTCCAGAATTCACTATCGCGTCTGGGACTTTCTTCTGTTGAACTTTATCAACTTCACTGGTACACCGAACTCGTCTGTTCATTCTATTTAAACTTTCCTTGTGGGAGTTTTTAGAATCTAATAAGATGGTTTGGATAATTTTCAGGCCAGGCATTTGGGGAAATGATGGTTGGCACCTCTTCCAAACTCTGAGATTAAGCAGAAAAAGTTTATTATCTCGTTGTGGTAAATTAATGATCAGTTCTTCACAATAATTTGCTCTTACTTGGTTCAACTTCAGGATATGTTGATGGGCTTGGTGATGCTGTTGAAAAGGGTCTTGTTAAGGCTGTGGGAGTCTCAAACTACAATGGTGCAATTCACTTCTGCTTTAGAAATTCTTATTTACATTAATTTAGCTCGAAGCATCGTCTCTGATGAATGAGTAGTTTGATTTTGATTCCCTGATTTATTATGTGAGCCAGAGCAACGTCTGAGGAAGGCATATAACCAGCTTAAAAAGAGAGGCATTCCACTGGCTTCAAATCAAGTGAATTACAGCCTGATATACAGGGCTCCTGAGGAGAACGGAGTAAAGGCAGCTTGTGATGAACTAGGAATCACTTTGATTGCTTATTCACCAATGGCTCAAGGCATGACCCTAAACAAGTGCCTCTAATTCGACAATGTTCTCCACTTATGCTGACTTCGTTTCCCTTTAGAAAGTGTTGCTAAATAGTTTGGTGTTTGTGAAGCAAACCAGTTGCCTTTATATTATCCATTGCAGAATTGTGGTTCTCATTATGTATCTTTTTCTGGGTCATCTTCAGGTGTTCTTACTGGAAAATATACAGCAAAAAATCCACCCAGTGGACCGCGTGGAAAGATTTACACTCCAGAAGTCCTCACTCAGGTATATCACATAACATTCTAACTTTCAAACTTTATTGTTTTTCATCTTCTTCTTCAGACTCTTCCCTGACTGCGTGTCTACATTGTTCAGCTGGAGCCAATGTTCAGCAGAATCAAAGAAATTGGACAGAAGTACGACAAAACATCCACACAGGTTTATTTCAGATTCACAGATTTGGGGTTATGTTACCGACCATAGTGTATCGAGTACAGATAACAGATTCATAAATCTTCCCTGGATAGAAGACTCGGAAAATCTGTTTAAAACACTTCTGAAAGTGAAATTTGAATTTTTCATGCTACTCAATTTTAAATAAATTTTTTTCTACATCCTGTCAGAAACCATTTTCTAATGGAGAAGGTCCTTTCTCACAGGTGGTTCTCAATTGGTTAGTTTGCCAAGAGAATGTGCTTCCAATCCCAGGCGCAAAAACTGCACAACAAGCCACAGAGTTTGCTGGCGCTCTTGGGTGGAGATTAACCAACGATGAGATTGCCGAGCTCAGGTCACTGGCAGCCAGAGCAAAAGTTGAAGGTTTGGTCATTGAGGAGAAGTAAAAGTGGGGACTAGACCTTAGACCTTGTCTGATACCAGAACCAACGGAGAGAGATGAAACTGTTCAGAGAACAAACTGGGGTTTTTTCAACACGAAAACAGTCTTCACATCTGCTCTGCCCTCAAATGGTAGTAACAAGAACCAGTATATAAAGGAATACAAGTTCTCTCCAAGTTTTTCCTTCTCGCCATCTAGTTGCTGCAATTGTTCGGATTGATTTCCCAGAAAGGTTTACCCTAAATTCAGGGATTACCAATGAATTACTAGGTGATCATCACCAGCTATATGGGTAAATCAGAAGCTTGCGGGTATATCAATAGGACAAATGTGCATAAACGAGATCCAAATACTTCATAAACAAGTGAAGATACATTAAAGGGCTTCCAGGAGGAAAAGTGGAGGTGACTGCTGGCCAGTCAAGAACAGCCTCTGCTCCGTAACTTCTAAAGTTAGTTTGTTCAATGCGATCTCAATGGGTTATCATTAGTTTTAGTGTAGATAATTCTGAATCTAAAGCAACCCTTGTGTCCAATAATCTCACAAATCAAAAGCAATCCTTTCTGGTGGTCCATAGCCATCGCTGCCCTCTTTTGCTTTTAGTTTCAAACAAGTAATGAAATGATGATGATGTTTTTCCGCCCACGATGTCCAATCAATTTGAGTTGATAGTTGGTTAATTTACAAATTTGCAAGCTTCTGTTTTAATCACGATGAGACGTGTTACAGCCTGTATTTCTCGTTGTGCAAAATAGTCAGGGCTAAAGTCAAGAAGCTCAGACGCATTCACCATTGCAGCCACATGTTCTTCTTCTACTCTCACCACGAGTTGCATTATTCTGTTTCGAGAAATCAAAATTGTCTGCTTCTGTCTTACATTTTTAAGGACCCAGTTTCCTGTGTTCGGATTCTTGAAGTGATTAGTGGAGCAAGCTTCAAGTCGTCACTTCGAAGAGTTTTTGAGAGAATCTATTGACTGTAAACGTCGACGAAACTTGGCCAGATATATTCGACTTTGAGAACCACCCAAGTATTTTCTTCTTCTTGCGACGTTTTCGGTGGATTCTGATACGGCTTTGGGGAAGAATCCTGATGGCTTCGCTAGTTGGTTGTGCAAGCTTCTCTGTTCTCCGCCGGAAGGATCATAGAGTTAGTGCTATTGCTTCGGAGGAGATTTCTAAGGTGAAAATTGAACAAGATAAAATCCCCTTGGGAGGATCGGATTTGAAGGTCACTAAGCTCGGAATTGGAGCTTGGTCTTGGGGGGACACCAGCTTCTGGAACGACTTCAAATGGGATGGTATACAATTTAAGAACCAAATCAAGACTTCATTTCCATTTTTGTTTTATCACTGTGAGCTATAACTTGAAGAAGAAATTCTGAAGCCAGAACTAATTCAATTTAGTAATATTGAAATCTCGTAGTTTATGGTTTTCCCGGTAATTGCATTATAAATTCCGATTTCTGGTGCCACCAGAGAGGAAGCTCAAGGCAGCAAAGGCGGCTTTTAATGCCAGCATTGATTGTGGCATTACTTTCATCGATACTGCTGAAGTTTACGGCTCAAAGGTGAGAGAGGCTTTTGCTTTTTCTCGTTCATCCCTTCTTCCTCTGATCATCTTTGATATCATACAAGTAATGCAATAAACTCTTTACGTCTGCAGCTCTCTTTTGGCGCAGTAAGCTCTGAAACTTTGATAGGAAGGTACTGCTTTTGATAAATCTATGTTGAGCACATCTAGATATTCTTCCTCCTATATATATATATATATATATTTTGACGTTTCTATGAATGCTTATTTTTAACAGATTCATAAAAGAAAGGCAAGAAACGGGTCCTTTTGAGATTGCCATCGCAACTAAATTTGCAGCTTTACCATGGAGACTCGGGCGGCAGAGTGTTCTCTCTGCTCTAAAGAATTCATTATCTCGTCTTGGCCTTTCTTCTGTAGATCTCTACCAGCTTCATTGGTATCATCAGCAATCTCATTCATCTACTTATTTGGCATTTGTTAAGAAGTAGAAGCTGACAGATGATTTGGAACATTTCAGGCCTGGAGTATGGGGAAATGAAGGTTTGCCTCGCTACTGTTCTTCAAACCCTGAAAGAAGAAAGATTTCGTTAGGAAAACAGCTCCCTTTGAAGATAATTTGAATTCACAGCTATTTTGTTTTAGGGTATATTGATGGGTTGGGTGATGCTGTGGAAAAGGGCCTTGTGAAGGCAGTAGGCGTCTCCAATTATAGCGGTACTTTTCCGTTTATGATTCAAAAATATTTCCAAGAGTTGAGTCAGTTTCATTGATCACCCTACTGGTTTTATTGTTCTGTGCCCCAGAAAAACGTCTTAGAGATGCTTATAACCAGCTTAAGAAGCGTGGAATTCCACTGGCTTCAAACCAAGTGAATTACAGTCTTATCTACAGAATTCCAGAGAAAAATGGCGTGAAGGCTGCTTGTGATGAGCTAGGGATTACTTTAATTGCTTACTCACCGATTGCTCAAGGCAATGATCATACTCTTTATCTATTTTTTATGGTTTTTTGCCTGTATTCTTCAAGAAAAAAAGAATGTTAAAAAAAAAAAAAAAGTTTGATCCAAATGGTTTTCGCCCCTTTACTGTTTTTGGTCCTTTTCTTTCAGGTGTTCTTACAGGAAAATATACACCAGAAAATCCACCAAGTGGTCCTCGTGGGCGGATTTACACTCCAGAATTTCTTGCTAAGGTAATCCCAAAATTGTTCAGTAGGCCATTAACTCAAACTGTACATAGATTGACAAAGGCAGTTTTTCCTCAATGTGCAGATCCAGCCTCTATTGAACAGAGCCAAAGAAATTGGTCAGAATTATGGCAAAACTCCCACACAGGTTATTCTCTCCCTCTCTTAGTGTTTCTTCTTTTTGTAAAGAATAATATAAACTGATAATTCTGATCAGTCAAGCTGTGATTCTTAGCAGCCAAAAATGGTTTGAAGCAAACAGTCGAGTGCCCTCAATTCAGAGGACCTTAAAAAGATCCTAACATATACAAAATTCTTTCTGGAGCTTTTGCTCTCTCTATTGCACGAAGCATTTCTTTCTAAAAATTCTTCAATTAGTCTGCCTTGTTAATTCATTTAGGTGATAGTATAAGTAAATGGTTGAGAAAGTCAGTTGCTTTGGTTACAGAAAAATGTAAAACTCTACTGAGGTGCTCTTCAACAGGTTGCTCTGAACTGGTTAATATCTCAAGAAAATGTGGTTCCCATCCCAGGCGCCAAAAATGCAGAACAGGCCAGAGAGTTTGTGGGGGCTCTCGGGTGGAGACTCACTGATCAAGAGGTTGCAGAGCTCCGGTCACTCGCATCTCAAATAGAACCAGTAATTGGATTCCCTGTTGAGAAGTTGTAAAAAAGATCAACTGAAAGAAGATTTTATCAAATGAACAAAAAGTAACAATCCAGAAATTTTAGATGTCATACATTTTGGGGGGAGTATCTGCCAAACAGGATGGATGAGAAGTAATCTCTGAGGGAGAGAGAAAATTGAAACAGGGATATGTTGAGAGGTCTCCGGTCATGTACTGTATATTCTCATATAATCAGAAGTTCCTCAATTTTTGTCTTCAGACAGCTTACACTTGCAAATCGTGTCCGTAAATATGTGGAAATGAACCAAGTAAATTTCTTTGTATCGTCCCTGTTTTTCACATTATTTCTTTGTATCGTCACCGTATAGTTAAGATCAGTTGACAAGGTAGAGAAGGTATTTCATGGGTAAAGGGGTGATTGAAAACTAGTGTGGGAGCATCAGAAACTACAGCTTACAGTTCGAAGCTTTTTGCTACATCCATGAAGAAGTAGACCATGTTACATCATTGTGAAAATGGAGTTTTCTTTGAAGTTCTACTTGAACTCATGAAGCTAACTGAGATGAAGAGCTCCTTCAGCTGTCTTTTGTTCTCTCCATTGTGAGAATCTTCAAATTAGCAGGCAGTATTCCTTTCAAGCCATGCAAATCTGTATGCCGCGGCATGGTTGATAGTTAAATCGAACAACAGTGAGAAGCATATCTTTCCATTGCTAATATCCCTTAAAGTCTATATTATCAAATAGAAATTATGGAAGCAATCAACTGTAATCTCTTAGAGATTCAAAATGTCTTTTGAGTTACTGAAAAAGCTAATTTGCTCATCACAGGAAAAGACTTCAACCTCAACAGAGGAATCTTCCAAGTATTCCAAGTATAAGCCAGATTGCAAAAATAGCAGAGGTGAATCTGACTCCTTGGTTCAATCCAGCCTCTCCAAAATCTGAATCATAAACCGGTGAGTTGCAAAACTATGGTTTGCAGGTCAACATATAACGATATATACTGCAGAGGTAAAATGCTGCCAAATAGAGTGACACAGTACCAGAATTTGCATTGTACACAAACACAGCAAAATGTTCGCTGTGCACTTGCCATATAAAACCAACAATCAGTCTGTCCTTTAAAAAGATTTAAAACAAATAAACACATTATCTCTCACAACCATTATAACAGTTATCATTTACAAACTCACCAACCTTCAGTTCCATTCTACAATGTGCTATTATGCTTCTGTCGAGGAATATTTTACTCTTAATGCACCAAAAGAGTTTGAATGTGGAGGTTCATGTTGAGGAGATGTTAGGTGAGATCATTTTCATCTAGAGACTCTTCATCTTCATCTTTGCTCCTTTCTATCTTGATAGAACTCAAATCACTGGTAGGCAGTTTCCTTGCAAGCCTAATTATCTGTATCCTATCTTTAGCGATTAAATAGCAAACAATGGCTTTGGATGTTCATAGAGAAAAATTCACAAATCTTGTACTTTTGACAGAGAAACCCTTCCAGAGACTGTGCTACTCAAACAATGGTAAAAATACAAACTTACCACATGATCAAGATTTGAAATTGTGCTTGAGTTAGCAACACGCTTGATTTCTTCAACATCCCCTTCCGAATAAGCTGAAAGCAATTTGCTAGCACAGCGTTCCTGGTCACTATTTAGAAATACCCCAATCCTAACAAAAAGATTTGCTCACGTTGCGGTCATTTGGATTAGGTGCCAATAAGTAGCACTAGCCACTTTAGTAGCAGAATTGAGTAACTAAAATGAAATCGTTTCTGAGAATTTCAATGTACAGGTAATACTTACTGAGAACAATCATCATAACACTTCTGGGCTTGATTGAAATCATGTGCATAGAGGTAAATTATGACTGCACTTAGATATGCCTGCACCCAACTGATATTACTAAGAACAACATACATGCAATTACAAAATATCTCCAGATGTTAGTTTCAGTAATCTACAATGAAATTTGTTTCTCGAAAAACTTCTGTACTCCAGAACAAGTCACAGACCCAACTGAGAGACTAATCTTCCACAAACAAAATAAATTGAAAAAAAAAAAAAAAAAAAAAAAAAACACGCTCTATCAAGGAACCAGCAACCTCTTTTGGATTTGCTTGATTACAGTTGAACTACTTGCCTTTAAGGTAATTTAGTTTAGACAACCCAGAAACAACACCAGCAGTACGTTTTTGGTTCACGATGAAATGAGACTAATTTCTATTCCCCATTCTCATCCAGCAGACAAACCTTACTGTCATGTTTTCATGTTCTTTTTTTTTTCCTTTTAGTTTTCTGTCTGTAGTCCTGTTGGGGCCCCATGTTGAATCCTTTCTTTTTTTAAATTAGATGTTGCATCATCTTCAAAAAGAGAAAAAAGAGGAAAGAAACTTATGAGCATTCACACACTCATAAATCAGTTGCTGGCAGTTGGGTAGCATAACAACCAATAAAACTTCATAGGGTCACTAAATTGTTAAATGGGCTAATAACAATTATGCAATGCCCTTTAGATCTGATTCTTCAGCTGGAAATCCGAATGCAACCAAAGATGAGAACAAGATAATAAGGAAAACACACCTTGCACTGACTGTTGACAGCATTACAGTGATCGGCAGCTAACCCCAATCTTAATAGAAAAGTTGCAGCATCATTGTACCTGGAAGGAAAAACACAAGGAAAACAAAACCATAAATTTGTTAAACTTAGATCCCTAGACATATCCTAGTCTAAACAGCAGTCATATTATGCAATTATAGATACATGTTTTAAAAAAAGTGTGACTATCACAGGGCATGGGATTGCAGAGCCTTCACTCCAGGGTAGATTAACCGAAAGGATCCAAAAGAAAATGCAACAACAAGGAGTCAAGAATCCAAAAGTCATAGGAAATTATAAATAGTGACTAATGAGGTGAAATAAAAGAAAAGATGAGACAATAACCTCTCAAGTTTAACATAAACATTTGTCACAGATCGATACAAGTCAAATGCCATTTGATCCTTCCCATCTTCCTCCAGAATCACACAAGCATCAGCATAGAGCTTGACAGCATCATCAGGGGATGCATCTTCTAGGGCACTAAAATAAAGTAAAAGTTTAGTAAACAAGTTAAAAAAAAAAGTCCAGTCAAACTATTGAAGCAAAACTTTGGAGCAGTAACAGAAAGAACCATTCAGCCTTATATATCCTTCAATTATTAAACAGAAAGTCTAATCAAAACACATCCACAAACCGTGCAGCCTTTCCAAGAGCATCGGATGCAGGCTGTGACCTTTCACACTCTAAAGTACAATTCTGATGCTTTTCTGTAAAGGTCAGAAACTTCTTTCCATTGTTTGAGTTCCTTTGCAAGTGCTGCTGCAGACTCCATACGCTTAGCAGCATCCCAAGGTCTACAAAGCTAGTAAAGGACCTTACAGATAAACAGATTGAGAAATAGCAATGTCTAAGTTTATTCTCACCCATCAAGCACCCACATTGCAGATGAATATTTATCCAACATATTTATTATTTCAAGCACTAGTAATATATGGGACAAACCATATATCTCAAAGGAAGGAATCCTCCAATCTATCCACAAACTCAATAAGGATGCTATAGCCCCATCAAATGGATCAAACCACCACTCCCAGTATTTCTCATTCTTCCATATGGCACATACAAGTAACATGCAATCATTAAACATGTACTAGAGGCCACCCTAATCACCAAATGACTAGCTTAATAAAGCCAAATGTTGTTGTATAAGCAAAAGAAAGATAACCAATAAGAAACACATAATGTGAAGGAGAAGAGGATACGAAGATTGCATTTCTTGCCCTTGGGAAGCCTTCTCAAATGCAACTTTTGCTTTCTCATAGTCTTTGGCAAGTCTAAATGCAACCGCTAGATCCAAAGAAAAAGGAAGCAGTTAAGGCATAAGAAATTTACATGAAGAACCTAGGCTTCACCATTCATGTATTAATTACACAAAACTACCAACCGGCTTGCTCATACAGGACAGTGGCATTCCTCCAATCAGCACTCCACCTAGTAAAACTGAGCTTTGTTCTGTTGAAAGGAAAGAAGGAAAAGGTTAAATTCATAGAAGCCTTCAAAAAAATGAAAAGGGTAAAACAGAAAGAAGGTTTTATTCATTCTCAAAAAGAAGAAAAGTCTTTTTTCTGCACAATTTTAAGGAGTTCAAGCAATCGTGCTTAATGTTCTTATCTTTTCCTTCTCTATTCCTAGTCTAGATACTAAATGATAAGAATCAACCTACTTCAAAAAAAAAAAAAAAAAAATGATAATAAGCAACCAAAGGCACACTTGGATTTAAGAAAATATGAAGTGCATATGGTAAGATCTTGACCAACTTCCTATAAATCATGTACATGAACTAAGACTAGGAGTAAATTTGCCTCAATCAGTGTAGTGGAATTCCCACTTCACCCATCTTTAGTCTCGGCCAACTTCAAGCGAATAGGTCAGCTCACCCAGAAAAATAAACTCGTCAAATTCAAGTGTCGGGTAGATTTGCAGCCGGAAATGAGAAAGATTACAATAGCAGCACGAATAACCAATTTGGAATTAAACACCAAAACAACTTATCATCTAGAATCTTCGAGTTATCTGCTAAAAGCAGTTCATTTTCGCGTTTAACATCAGTAAGTCAAATCTGACTTTGAATTTTCATCGAAATCTACAAGGTTTAACCTAGGTTTTATATTCATCCTTATAAATAACTAGAAATTTAAAGATACCCATCAAATTAGTAACCCATTAGGGCAAAATGTAGAATCCATAAAAAAAAAAATTCAAAATTCCTAAACCGCAACATCAATCAAAAAGTACAGATCGGACGAATCCATATAATACAAAATACAGGGAAAGAGGTGCTTACAGTTTGTCGGCCTTCCTCATTAATTTGTTGGGATCAGACGTCGTCATTCTGTGTTGTCAAACTCGCTCCTCTGTAACCGCGTCCGAGCGCTGCTTTCAGAGGCGAAAGTCGGGTGCGCGTAATTAATGAATGGGCGCACCAGAAAGCCGTTGCATTAATGAGATTATCTTCCCATTTATCAAATTAGGAGAAAAGTTTTGTATTGTAATTTTGTAATAATCCCTTCGGTTAAGGAGATCTCAGATTATATCCCCTTTTATCAAATTAAAAATTTTGTATTGTAATTTTGTATTTATCACTTCGGTTAAGGAGATCTCAAATTATATACCCTTTTATCAAATTAGGAGATAAGTCTATTATTGTAATTTTGTATTTATCCCTTCCGTCGTAAAATGGTGGTTCAGTTCAATCTTTAATATAGTATCAGACCAGATCGATTCGATTAATCCTCAGTATTCACTTCTTCTAATTTTTTTTCCGAAAGCGCTCTCCTTCTCTGCCCGCAGAATCCCCACTCTCTTCCTTTTTCTTTCTCCTCTGCTCGATTGCCATTTAACCCCATTGTTTGTTGTCGCCATCCTTCCTTTGCTTTGTATTGTCGTTATCGCTCATTCGATTATTTTTTTCGGAGACCGGAACAGGAAGACGCAGCTCGTGCGCATCAGAGAGCTGCGGGGAAAACTCGTATCGGCTGAGCCTCCGTGCACCTCTGATGATTCCGATTGAGCCTCCGGAATGGTGTTCCGACGTACCGCAATAGCCGCCCAAGCGCTCAAGCGCAACCACCTCCACTCGCGACTCTGTCAACAGGAGTTTGAAGAAGTTGTGCCCGAGGTTGAAGACGAAGTGCGCGCGTGCGTAATGCCGGGGTGGCATCGAGCCGAGCCGAACCATGTTCGAGTCGAGCTTCATTTAAATATTTCGAGCCGAAACCAGAACCTCGTCTCGAGCTTAAAATTGTTACGGAACTCGAGCCGAACGAGTTCGAGCCAAGCTCGAGCCTTAATATACATTTAAAATTTTTTAAAAAATATATATTGAATAAAATATATATAAAATTATACATATATTTTACATAAAATTGGGCATGACCTCTACATAAGATTGGGCATAACTTATATATAATATGTGTATAAGATTGGGTATAACCTCTACTTAAAATTAAGCATAATCTATATATATAATACTTGTATAAAATTTGGCATGACTTCTACTTAAAATTAGGCATAATCAATATACATAATACTTACATAAACACTCTATAAAATTGTCTATACATTTCATAAACACTTCATGAAATTGTTTATACACTCCATAAAATAATCTAAATACTCCATACACTGCATAATATTATAAATAAACTCCATACAATAATCAAACACAACAAAATTAAATAAAATATCACTATCAATTTACAATCACCCAAATAAAAACTATAAATCCTTTAAATAAAATCCTATTACTATTACAAACTTACTAGAAAATTACAAGAAATATTTTAAATTTTTCTTAGGAAAGTTAAATGGATCTCTTATTGCCTTTTTTAAGGAAATAAATAAAAATTAATAATTAATCTAATATATTATTATACTTATCGATAAATTTTTAATCACATAAAATGTCAAACACAAAATTGCTATGAAAATTGCCTCATGCTCAAAGTATTATATCATCAACTATTAAATACTTATTCAAAATTTTTCTATATGGTTTTCTAACCCATCTTGGCAAGAAAATCTTACTTGGAAAATTATATGATTTTTTAAAAAGAATTTATAATTAGAAAAATATTTTGAAAAAATATGAGGCACTAATGGTCCCTATATTTCTATTAAAAATGTCTTTTCAATATTTATTGAAAAAACCACTAATAGTCTCTAGAAACGTATTTCTACTAAAATATCTTTTCAATTTATTTAAGAGCCATGAGGAAGGGACAAAGAGTTTTTTTTCCTTGTTTATGATCTCGTACATAGGGGTGGCTTTGAATAAATTATATATAAAATTATGCATACATTTTTAAAAATATAATGATAGGGGAGGTTCAGGATTGAATTTCAATAATGGATTAAAATGCACCAATATTAATATTTTTTACTCCAATTGTTGTCTAGCTTGTTTTGTAATTTTTGAATCTGGCCATAATTTATTATGGCCTTCTTAGTGCCCTTAGATAAAAATTTATATTCCAGGAAAAACTAAAAATATTTTTCCTATGATACATATTCCCAAAAAAACCTTTAAATAAAATCTTATTACTATTAGTGACTTATTAGAAATTTACAGGAAATATTTTAATTTTTTTTTAGGAAAGTTAAATGGACCTTTTATTGTCTCTTCTAGGGAAATAAATAAAAATTAATAATCAATCTAATATATTATTATACTTATCGATAAATTTTTAATTAAATAAAATATCAAACACAAAATTGCAATGAAAATTGCTTCATGCTAAAAGTATTACAGCATCAACTGTTAAATACTTATTCAAAAATTTTCTATACAGTTTTCTACCCCATCTTGATACGAAAAATCTTACTTAGAAAATTATATGATTTTTAATAAAAAAATTCAATTAGAAAAATGTTTTAAAAAACATGAGACACTAATAGTTTATAGAAAATTATTTCTATAAAATTTATTTTAAATTTTTTCCAGAGGAAAAAGTTTTTTATTTTTTTTTATTTTATGATCTCGCACGTGCGAGATCATCTTCTCGCCAGGAAAGGGGAGATTATTTCTCCCCTGTTCTGGTTTTTCGCCGAGACGACGCGGAGGGAAGGGGGTTACGGCGCCGGGGAGGACCTATCATCGGGGATGACGGCCACGACGGAGTCGGCGGTGACGGAAATAGAGGCGACGGCGAGGAGATGAAGAAATCGAACAGACGGCCACAGAGGCGGCCGACGAGCAGCTGCGACGGCGGTATAGACGCCGACGAATAGCTACTACGACGGTAGAGGCGGCGACAACAAACGATGGGAGGGGTCGGCGGTGACGAGGGGGGAGGAAAAAATTTTCCCCCCCTCGCTCTCGCTCCCGCACCCGCTCCCGCTCCCGCTCCCCTGCTCGCTCGCGATCCCGTTACCGATTCATACCGATCCGACTCATTTCGAGCCGGCTCGCGAGCCGACGAACCGAACCTAGCTTCGGTCGAGCTCGGCTCGTTAAGGTAAACGAGCCGATTTCGGTGCTCGAGCTCGGCTCGAGCTCGATAAATGACGAATCGAACCTAGCCGATACCGAGCCGAACCAAACTGGCTCGTGAACCGGCTCGGTTCGAAGCCACCCCTATGCGTAAATGTGCCACACGTGTGATAAAAAAACTCATCATTGTTTTTTGATTTCCAGCTCACTGGCTATTTTATGCATGTCCACTCACCAAATCAATTACTAACAACCCAGGTTAGCAAACCATGGCTACTAATTGAGGTGCTCCAACTTACACCCATCGTCCTTGACCTAGTACGTATATGGGCTTTGTCAAATTTATGGCATCCAATGACACTAAGTTAAACAATATCCATCACTTCAACTCGTACCAGTCTAGCCAACCACTTTCTCATACTTCGTCAACACCATGACATCCATGAGCTCATTTGCTACTAATGTCACTTCCAACACCCTCTATCAACTTTGAATGATCTCATTTGCGTACAATCATACAAAAAAACTTAATTTCTATTTTTTAATTTTGTACTACTTTTTTCTATTTAATAAATAGGATGCCAACCCCTACGCTTAACCTATCATCTCCCTATGAGTTAATTTTCCACCAAACGCCAAATTATTCTAAACAAAAGATTTTTGGTAGTTTATGTTATCCTTGGCTTCGTTTATACATATTTCACAAATTCGATCAAAGGTCTAAACCATGTGTATTTCTTAGCTACTCTTTATCTTAAAATGCTTATTTGTGTTTTGATCCCATCTACTTCAAAAATATTTGCATCTCATCATGTCAAGTTTATAGAATCAGTTTTCTCGTACACCTCCCTCAATAATCAACTACCATGTCCCACCTCCACCACCATATATACTTGGATTCCACTTGCACTTACTATTTCATCAACTTCGTCACCACAACCGACTTCTAACACTCCATGTCAAGGGCACCATCAAGACATGCCTCCTTCTGATGATAATTCACAAACCTCTCCATCACCAACACATTGCATAGAAACAGAGCAACAACCACGACCCATCCAATCATCACCAAATGCTACTCATCCATCCATGGAAACCCAATCTACTACCCAACATCACATGACCACTCGGGCAAAAAATAATATATGTAAACCTATTAAAAACTCAACCCTCACACCCACCTACCATCCCAACCCAATCTTGAACCTACCTCCATGACTCAAGCCCTCAAAGATCATAATTGATGTCGAGCTATGTCTGAAGAATATGATACTCTTGCTCATAATAGGACGTAGGAACTAATTCCTCCTTACGGTATCACTAGTCTTGTTGGTTTTAAGTGGATTTTTTCGAATAAAAAAACACTTTCATGGGTCCATTGACATATTCAAAACTTGTCTTGTGGCCAAAGGATTTGATCACCAGCTAGGTGTGGATTACTATGAGACTTTTAGTCTGGTTGTTAAGCCCACCACCTTGAGGCTTGTACTTAGTATTGCAGTGAGCAATGGTTGGTCCCTTCGTCAACTTGATATCAACAATGTCTTTCTTCAAGGCTGACTCTCTAGAACATCCAACCTATTTATGAAAACTTCATAAAGATATTATGGTCTCAAACAAGCTCCATGGGCTTCATGTCATGAAATGCGTCAATTTCTCGTGGGTTCAAGTTTCAAGAATAATCACTCTGATACCTCCCTATTTACTCTCAATATTGGCAAACATGTTTTGTTTCTACTGGTGCATGTCGATGATATTATTATTATTGGTAATAGTGACGATAATATTTCTCAATTTGTTGATTGTCTCGCTCATTGTTTCTCTTTGAAACATCTTGGCTCTCTCTCTTACTTCATTGGAGTTGAGGTTGTTCCGTATCGCAATGGCATATTACTATCTCAACCCAGATACATCCAAGACTTGCTCAAAAAAACTCATATGGAAGATACTAAACCTATTCGCACCCCGTTGCCGACAAACTTTTCATCACTCACTATGACATCAAGCTCTCCTCTCTTTGATCCATCGCAGTTTCATGAAGTAGAAGGTAGCTTGCAATATCTCTCTCTCTCACTATGCTTGATATGTTCTTTGCCATCAATAAGATGCCCCAAATTATGCATCAACCAACTGACGAGCACTGGGTACTTGTGGCACATTGGATAAAAGTCTTCTTCTACATCGTAAATCTTCTATATCTCTATATGAGTTCCCGGATGCCGATTGGGCTGGTAATAAAGATGGCTATTCTACACTAGTGCCCACCTTGGACGTAATCTTATTTCTTGGAGTTCAAAGAAGCAACACACTGTTGCTCGTTCTTTTACTGACTTTGAGTATTGATCAATTGCATCTACTGCTGCTGAACTTCGATGGGTATGCTCTCTACTACTGAACTTGGTGTGACTTTACCGTTTTCTCCTGTTGTCTATTGTGATAATATTGGGGCCACTTTGTTAAGCTCCAATCTCCTGTTTCACTCCATAATAAAACATGTAGCAATTGATTATCACTTCATCTGTGATCAAGTTCAATCTGGTCTACTTCGTGTTGCTCATGTTGCTTCTGCTGACCAACTTGTTGATCTCCTTACAAAGTCATTGTCACGTTCATACTTTCAATTGCTATGAGAAAAGATTGACCTCTCTAACTGTCGCCTAGCTTGAGGGGACATAAAGAGATTTTTCTTTCGGTTTAAGAGACAAGTTTTTTGTTGTAATTTTGTATTTATCCTTTCAGCTTAGGAGATCTCCGTTTATCCCTTTGGTTGTAAATTGTATATAAATACCACTCTCAAGTCAATACAAAGTAGTGGTTCAGTTCAATCTCTAATATGGATGACATCGAACATCTAGAAAGTGACTCTGTTCAGACAATTGGATTTTGTGTTTAGATTATAAATGAGTTTACATTTGCTAAATGGCGTTTTAAGCGAAAGGGTTGGTTTCGTTTAATTATATAAAAATATTATTTATTTTTTTAACATGTGATAGAAAAGGACACATGGGCTACGTCTCTCGTATCACATAGAGAGAATAAATATAACTCATTTAGACAGATACTGGTCTTATTTATTCTTTCTATCTAAACTCTATAAGGGCCTATTTAGAACCACCCACTGAAAAGAAAATAAAAGAAAAAAAGGTAGGAGAGAAACATATTTTCTATTGTTTGGCAACAGAGAATCGTCGATATAAAAGAAAAAGGAAGAGAAAATCACTTTCTCTCTTAGTTAATAAATTTTCTCTTACAAAATGATAAAATTTGCTAATTTTTTTATCTTTTTCATTTTCTAAGTTCATCCAAACAAGAGAAACTATACTTCTTTTATGCTTTCACTCTCATGTTTTTATGGTCATCCAAACAAGAGAAGAAGAAAAATCCCTTTTATTTTCTTTTATTTTGTCTTTCTCTTTTTCTTCCCTTCCTTTTTTTCTTTTTATTCCCATTAAGTCCCATGTTTCATCCTCATGTTCTTCCATTTTCACAAAATAAACAAAAAAGCTAGCCACCAAAATTGCGAACGCCAGCCAAGACAGAGAGTTGCTATCCTTTCAACTCTTGAGGGACCATCAATCAAACTCAGTCAAAACACCTCCGAATTAGGCCGGACCAATGAAAGCAGAAAAGACGATCGCCTTAATCCTCATCCCAGCACTGGAAGCTGAGATCACTCTACAAGCAACCCATCTCCTTCGTCCTCTGCCGAAGAATTGGTAAAATTTCAGCTTCCTGATTCTCATGTGTTTGTGGCCTGTAGCTCCTTCGGAATTAAGCTCCATGTTTCACCCTTGTTATCGTTTCAATGATTTGCATATTTAATGATGGAAATCTGAATATTTCCGTAAATATTTTGATAGCGAAGACGAAGAAGGCAAGGAGAGATTCCTGCGTTAAGGAGAGCTATAAAGAAGGCAACGACTGCATTAAAATGACATTATTATTAAGCCTTGTAATTCAAAAAAAATTACAAGGCAATTGATTCCAAGCAAACTTCACTGTTCATACACAGGAATCGTGGGTGACTGGATGGACCACCTGGCAGGGGTGAAGAAGCCAGTGGCGACTGAAATTTACAATTTACAGACAAAGGAGATATACCGATTACTGAGAAATGATAAGAGGTTGATGAAAGTAGAATTTGGATACTCTGTATCTGTTCTGTGTACCGCCCACGGAAATTCAATGCTTCACCTCTTTCTGAACCCACCACACGACGAGAGAGAGAGAAAGAGAGGGAGGCTCTGCAATCTCTCTCCCTTCTTTATGTTTAAAATATTTATATTATCACCCTTACAGAGTCAGAGTCAGAGCTAGAGGAGAGAGACTTGTCGATGTAAGTGGCGATATTGCCTATATAGTGCAATGATAGAAGATATCATCTGTATCGTCTTTCATGGTTAAATTTTTGCGAGTCAGAAGCTCACACCTCACACACCCTTCTGGATTTTTGAGAGACCAGTAGATTCTTGCAACTCTCTCGAGAGAGGGCGTACGGCTTGTCCAAACAGGAAATACTTTCACGAAGCTTCATCAGCTTTCTTCTTGCAGAACAGAAGCTCAGAGTCAGGTGAGCTATTTTTTTTCTTTTTCTTTTCCATTGTCTGAGTTGGGTTTTTTTTTTTTTTTTTTTTGGCTTCTGATAGTGGCCTTTTTATAGGTCTTTTCTTTTATGCACGTAAGTACCTTCTTCTTCTTCTGTAGAAGGTGCGCTGCTTGGAAATTGAAATTCTGCAGCTGTCTGGTTCCTTTTTCTCTTTTTCTACTGTGTTTGCGTTTTTCTGTAGGCGGATTCTGTTCTTTTTATTGTACGGGATTTGACTTGAATTTCCAGTTGCCTCGTTAGAAATCTGTGTTTTATTCACGGTTTCTTTCCTTGGAGGTTGACGTTGCTCCTATTAATAAATCTTTTCTTCTCTTTTTCTGTTATATTTATATTTCTGCATTGCTTCGTACTTATGCCATGCAGATTTTCTTTCCGGGCAATTTTCTCTCCTGCTCGCTCTTCTCTTTCTCAGTTTTCTAGTCCTTAAATTAGTCATCGTCTTGAAACGAGCGTCGTTTACCGGACATATATGTCTGGTTTAATTTCCAAGCTCCTCTTTTCCTTTTTGTTCCTTATTCCGATTTCTAATTCAATGGAGGGCTCGTAAGAAATTTTGTTGCTTAATCTCTGGTAACATTTTTTTCTGAACGTTCTCTGAAATTCTGGGACTCTTTTTTTGGTTAATCCAACTCTTCTGCTTACCGGACCCTTTGGGCTTCGGCGCTGGAATCTTGTGTGTTCTATTCACAGCTTCCAGTTTCTGATCTTGGAAACAGCTCCGAAGCTGTCCAGTGGGTTAAAATTCTGAAGGCTTTATTCTTTGCAAGCAGAAAGCTTTTGCTCCACCGAAAGATGAATCCCCTAGTTCCTGACTGGAACACGGCGTACAAGTCTAGACCATTTCCTGATTTCTTTCCAGTCCCAAATTCAAAGAAGTCCCTGGGGTATGTAGCAGACCTGCACTTGCTGTTCATATAAAATTTCAAAAATTGCTTTAGTTCGATGCATATGTTATTGAAATCATTAGATTATTTATAACAACAAAAACTTCAATTTCGTTCTTACAGGCCAGACCCCGAGCTCATGGAGCTCTTATGGCAAAACGGTCAGGTGGTTATGAATAGCCAAACGCATCGAAGATCTGTACCCTCCTGTACTGAAACAAAACCGATTCACACACTTGATCAACCATCAAAATTTGGTCTGTCCCAAGTAAATGTAAACAGTTTGGCTGCTGAAGATGAGACTGCCTCTTGGCTGCATTATCCAGTGGAAGATTCATTCGAGAAAGAATTTTGTTCCAATTTTTTCTGTGACATACCAAATGTTGATTCGACCAGAGATCACCCCAACCAAGAAACTAGAGCAAGATCACAAACTCTGTTTAAGCAGTATGAGAATCATGCCATGGCAGAAAACGCGATTCTGCCACAAAAGTCGCAGCTTACTGATCCTGTGGCTCGAGGTCCTAATGTTGGCAGTAGCAGCAGTGTAAACTTCTCCCACTTTTCCAGACTCTACAAGACTGACGGTGAAGGAAAAGGTAACATGGTTCCCGGAGAGAAGGGTGAGGCATCAACGATGACCGTAGGGTTGAGCTACTGTGGAAGCAACCAAGTCCAAAATGAGGCTGATTTGAGTCGTGTTTCGGATAAAATTCTAGGATCAGTGAAGAATGATTTTCAGAAAATGGCTTCTCAAAGCGAAAGAGGGGAAACTGATGCAGTGGAGCCTACAGTTACTTCGTCTTCCGGTGGGTCTGGGGGTAGCTTGGCAAGATCAAGCAAGTTGACTGATCATAATCAAAGTCGCAAAAGGAAAGGTAGAGATGCTGATGAATCAGAATGCCAAAGTGAGGTTAGCTAATCCGTCTTTCCTTGACTATCTGGAAGAGTGGTTTAGTTCTTTCTTAATTAACTGTAAATTTTGTAAAACTTCTCAGGATGCAGGATACGAGTCAGTGGCTGCAAGCAAACCACCTCCAAGATCTGCAACAGCAAGAAGAACCCGTGCTGCTGAAGTTCACAATCTCTCTGAGAGGGTAAGCCAGAGAGATTCCTTCTCAACTTACAAGGATTCTCCTAATGAATTGTTCACCTTCTTCTAACAATTGGCTTGTGCTGCTGCAGAGACGGAGAGATCGAATCAATGAAAAGATGAGGGCACTACAAGAACTTATTCCTCATTGTAACAAGGTGTTTTTCTCTCTCTTCTCTCTATCCAAATTGATTATAACTCTTTAAAAAAATACCTGCCATTTGCAAGTACTGATTGTGTTCTAATTTGTGCAGTCAGACAAAGCATCAATGCTAGATGAGGCAATTGAATACTTGAAATCACTTCAATTGCAAGTCCAGGTCTAAATGATACAGAACTCTGTAAACCACGCTGTGTTTGCTTGTCATCTTCTCGACTAACGTTCACATATTTGCATAACTGGTTACAGATGATGTGGATGAGTAGTGGCATGGCGCCCATGATGTATCCAGGTCTCCAACATTACATGTCACAGATGGGAATGGCCATGAGTTCCACCACTCCTATGCCATCAGTTCATGGTCATGTCCAGTTCCCGACAATTCCTAATTTCGATCAATCTATTGCTTCAGCGCCTACCACGACCCAACCAACTCAATCTCTATCCCCCGTGTTAAATTTTCAAAATCAGCTCCAAAATCCGTATTTAGCAGATTCCTTTGCTCAGTGTCTTCGCTTCCATCCCGTGCAAATGGGTCAGGTTTGAGCTTTCATCTCTTGCTTCTAAAGTTTTCCATTCAGTGATGCAGAGCAGCTGGTTCTTCTTCTCGTTGTCTCTTCGAAAATGCTTCCTGATATTTTCCTCTCATTTGCAGCCAATGAATTTATTTCCTTATGGGACATTGCAGCCTGGTCTGAGGATTGCACTGCCAAGTAGCGGTAGCGGGCCTTTCAGTGGGGATTTTCCATTAGAAAATCTACAAAATGTCAATTTGAGAACCAGTTGAAACGACATCATCTGCTTTTCTCTGTCACCTTCAGTACGTACTTCAAATTTTCAATTCTTGCGTCCTTCTTTCTGCTAGTATAATAATCCGAACTCTCAAAGTTAAAACCTCCATGAATTTCTTTCATGCTATATAACAAAATTTTCTGCAATTTACCTGTTATGATTTTGATATCCTTGGATACTTGTTTTGTACAGTCTCTTGATTGATCTGATTTAAATATTTGAGAGACGCAAGTCTGGGTCAAAAGGATTAAATATCGACCATTTCTGACACCTCCTTTCTTGATGTTTACAGGTTAGATCCATTACAGCTATAAAGCAGGTAAGGCTGGTATGCCTTATCAAATGATCCCACTGGAAATAATGCTTCAAGAACGAGTCCCACTTCCATGCCTACAGAATTTATGAAACAGCTCACTTGCCACCCTACCCACGCCCCCTAAAGACCAGACAGAGATGTATATATCAGAAAAATGCAGGGCCCTGATTCATTTTGAATTCTTATTGAGCTGTAATTGTAAATCTTGTATTTTCTGTCAGAGATCAGGTATCACATTTGAGCCTGTTTTGACTGTGGGTTCTTCTGAGCTTAGTCCAATGTAAAATATTTTGTGCCCCCACAAAGATACGAGCACTCTCCTTTTTGTCCACAAATGAATCTTCTGGGATTTGATACTTGGTTTTGCTGGTGAGTGGTAGTTGCAGTCTATGGCAGATATGGTAAGGATAGAAGTAAAGCAGAACAGATATAAAGAGAAAAAAATTAACCTGTTTACTACTGTTTTCTGCCATGATCATAGAAGCTTTGTGATTCCAACCTAATAAAGCTCTCAACTTGGTTTGTAGGACCCTGAGGAGAGACATGGCTCATGGAAGCCTTGCATCCTCTGATTTTCTACTAGATTGCACCTAACTTGCCCATACCTCATGTCAGGATCCTGGGCATCTTGATTTTTTTTAATGCTCATTTAAGGGTCATAAACAACAGCACCGCTGAGAACCCTCTCCATATCCACCATCAGTACGTGTGACTTGTTTTAAATTGGTAAAACTTTTGATCTATTGGAATTTTGCTCAGAAGCAAGCACCAAAATCTCGAATGCAAGTTGCCTGACTTTGAATGCTTTCCAACTGGTTGTAGTGTCTGGTGGTGGTATCTGGTCAGATTGCAGGAGAAGAAGAACAGAAAAAGAAAAAGCACACCCATTTCAAGTTGTGCAAATTGGAAGCCTTACAAGAATTTCTGGCAAAATTCAACAATGGACTTATCATCTCGTTATCCAAGATTCCTCGCACGCTTCCATGAATCGAATGAAAATGACTCTCCGAACTCTGGAAGTGATTCTGAATAGTTTATCATTTACTCTGACGCGGAGTTTTTGGGTGAGACGGGTTTTCTTATGACTCCAAATTATTAGTTCTGGGCAGGTGAAGATGCTCCGGGGTAACTGTGACAGAATGAAAAGACGGGTGTTGGGCAGAAAGAGAGAGTGAAAGAGAATATCTGTTGGCTCCACTGGGACATTTAATCGAGCAGAAGATAACATTGTTAATGGAAGAAACCATTCATGTTTCTTGTTGTAGACAGCTCTTCTCTCCCCCATTTCTTTACAGTGTTGCAAGGAAGAAGCGTATGATGTCAGAGGAGGACCCCTTCAACATGACTGCTGCTCTCTTTTAGATTTTCCTAAGCTTTTCTCCGTCCACATCTTGAATTCAATATTGGGATTTTGAACACGGTTAACCTGTTCCTTTCATATCCAACATCAGCTGTACCGGTCAAATATCCCATGGATCGAGCTCTCTCATCTTCCTTACTATCCCAAGTTGGAACGAATGGGTCCTTGATTGGTGGTCTTCCTTTCTATAATTTCCACGAAACAGCCGCGGCGAGTCGCCATTTTAGGGAACCAATCTGGTGTTTATCCGCTTCCTGAACCATGCAACTGATTGGAATATTGTACTCGTAAATGGATCTGCAAATAAAGACAGATTAGATGAGATACTGTGATTTATTCAAACCCAGATTCTAACAACAAACAATCTTTTAAGGGCAGAGAAGCTTTCATGAAAACACTCGTCGCTTCCCCTTCATGATGAATTTTATTAGTATTTTTAGGGATAATACATAAACACAAGATATCTCAAGGGAAAGGGAGAAGGAGAAATTCTAACTCTCAGGAGAAAGGAGAGAATAAACCAAGAGAGAAAAGGAAGAAAAAAAGAGAGAGAGAAGGGTATGGAAGAAGTTGAGCCAAGAGGAAGAGACTTGAATGTTTTACCACATGCATTAAGGCTATATTTATAGTTGTGTGAAGATGTTTACAATGAGTATAATGCCCTTAGGGCTACATGTTTTAAAAGGAAAAAGACATAAGAGGATATATACCAGTTTGCATAATTACAATTTTATGCCATCTAGATGAAAATTCTTCTTATTTACTTGTTATTCAACCCTACACATGTGAGTATCTTTTAACACTCCCCCTCAAGCTGGTGTTTGTAACTTCACTTTGCAAATCATCTTGGTCAAGAAACTTGTTTATTTGAAAATAAACTTTGATTTTGTATGATTTGAAAAAAAAAATTGATTGCTTTAGGGACTCATCTTCTTCTTGTTCATATCTTGCTTGTAGTTGTCATTTTGTTCTCATCTTTTATCCCCTTACTTGGATATTTAAGCCACATAAAACTTGATTACCATAATATGTGGAATTCTTCATTGTTGGTTACCTCTTTCTTGTACTTTTTCTTCTAGTTGTCCCCCTCAAATTGAAGATCTTTGATCAAGACAGCCAGCTTGCACAACATAATGGTGAGAGAAGAAAAATCACTTTTAGCTATACGACAATTCTCCATACACCAGTAAAAAATCATAGTCTAAAACACAGTTCACTCAATTTCAATGGTGGAAAAATAATCCAACTATAGGGCACAACAAAGTGACTACTACTTTTTAAGGGTAGCTCAAATAAAAAACACCTCTTGGGTGAAAATAAAAAGACGTGACTCAAGTTAGATGTTGGACACATTCCTATACTTTTTAAGTAGTAGGTTTCTAGGCATTCCTCTGAAGTGATTTAAAAAAAATAAATTGAAGGAAATATTTTGATGAATTAAAGGTGTAAATAAAAAGATAGCAGCTCTCATACTTCCAAGAAAGAAGGAGGCACTTGTAAACCAATGGATGGATAAAAATAGACCAGGTTTAACTCAAGAGGGAGGTAAAAAAATAATTCCTCCATGAACACGATGATTAAAGAAACTTAAAAAACCCCAATAAGAAAGTTTTAAGATGGAACATAATGACGAAAATTTTCTAAAAATAGACTTCTCATATAAGACAACTACATTTTAACACAATTTGATCAATTTGTAAGGAAAATATTCAAGAGATAATTTCTAGAATAAGGGAGATTTAGAACACTACTATTTGGAATTTAGAATGAGAAAACAAAACTTTCTATTTCAAAAATTCAGTCTTTGTAAAAAAAAGAAACTAAACTCATATGGGAAAAAACTTTTCTTAAGGAAATTAATGTGATATGAGATCAAAGAAAAAAAAATTTAATAAAAGAAAAATACTCAAGTTGGTAAAATATTGACAAGATTTTGAAAAAAGAAAAAAACTTAACCAACATTAACAACTCAAAAAGTGGAGCAAAAAATTCAGATTTTCGCATCTAAGAAGATATCAACATGATCTTTGATTATTCCAATATGGATATCCCTCTCTAGAAAGAACATATTGAGAAACGGTTTATTGGGATAAAAAGTAGAGTCACATTATTTTTTTAAGATATAATTGTCAATATAAATTCTCAGTCATGTTGTTACAAACAGTTTAGAAAGTTGAGGTATTCTACTGTTAAAAGAAGTTTTTCTGATGTTTGACCTTTGTTGTTTCAGATGTGGATTTCTCCTTCTATAAAAATATGATTTCAATGATTTTTTTGAGTTTGAGAAACTAGACTCAATGATCTTTCCAACGGTATATAATTTGTTATATGAAACATACGGTAAGAGAGTGAAATATCTAATGAAAAATAGGAATTGGGTAAGAAGACTTCAGGAAAAATGAGAAACTCTTCTTTTTTCTTTTTCTTTCTTCCTTTCTTTTCCGTCTTCTTCTCTTTTTCCATCTCAGATATTTTCTCGCTCTGATACCATGTTGATTTCTAGGGACAACATATAAACCCAAGAGATCTCAAGGGAAGAAGAGAATAGAAGAATTCTAACTCTTGGGAGAGAGGAGAGAATAAACCAAGGGAGAGAAGGAAGAAGAAAAGAGAGACCGGTGTATAGATGAATTTGAGCCAAAAGGAAGAGGCTTGAATGTTTTACCCATGCTTTGAGGCTATATTTATACTTGTTTGAAGGTTACAAAGATTATAATACACTTAAAGTTATATGCTTTAAAAGGAAAACAAAAAGGATATACACCAACTTGCATAATTAAAAATCTATATTATCTCTATGAAAATTCTTCTAATTTACTGATACCACTCCTACACACATGAGTGTCTTTTAACAGGGTGAATTGTAAAAGACTTGGCTAGATCTCAAACTCTTAATCTAACTTTAACCCATACTTATACATCGCAAAAGAAAGAAGAAGAGGGAGGTGACATCTCCAGTAGTTAAGGAAGCTCACCTAAGTATTCTTTACTTGTAAATTAACGCTAAGAATTGGATAGACAATATTTAGTGTTTACAATTTTAATTAATTTTTAAAAATTATTTACTTAGAAAACTAAAAACATAAACATAAAAATAGTTTACAATGCTTCCATATAAAAAAGGGTAAAACTGCATAAAAACTATAAATTGATTCAAGTTGTTGGTAGATTTTTTTTTTTTTTTAGTTTTTACCTATATATGTTTCAAAGAATAATTAATAATTAAATTAATGGTAAAATTATCTAATTACAATATGGACATGACCTCTAAAGCTTAGTAGAGTTGGGTGTCTCATCGATAATTCGATATATGTTACCTTTCTCATAATATGTATCACAAATCGGCCCATACACATAATATTTGTCCTTAAAGGAATATAGACAATAGGGATGTGTATCAATTAATGTTGTTGAAACCAAATTGAGCCAACCGATTCTTTCGGGTTAAACAGATGACCTAGCCAATTGGTCCACGTTCGACCATAAATCAACCTAACTTATGAAAACATCATACCAACTTACCAATCTATTAAATTATTCTAATAGTTAATAATATAAAAGATAGATAATAAATCAAATCTAGCATCCCCCTTTGGTCCAACTTATGATTCAACTCAGTCTAACTAGGGGGTATCGAATTTATCGATTACTCGATTTCTCCTTTGTCATTTATTAAACGGAATAGAAACATCAACGGAAAAAAAATTCTATGACAATTTACCCTACACTTTCCTGTTAGCACAAACACACCTTTACTTTCAAGTAAGCATAAAGTCCATAGTTTCAATAGGAGTTTTATAGGGAGAAATTTTGTAACATTTTTCTTTTATTTTTTGTTAGTTCCATTAATTTTTTTGCCTTGATGCCCAATGAGAAAATTTAGAGGTGACAAAAGTTGACCCAACAAAATCAAATCTATTTATTTGACCCAAACCAAGCTTAAATTCCAACAAAATTATTTAAAATGTATGAATAATCCCACATGGATAGGAGAAAAAAAGTAGAGAAGAAACTTGGGTATAGAAGGAGTTCTTCAAATGAACCAAAGCATACAATATCTGATACGGGTCCATTGGGCCACACTGTATTAAATTAATTTCTTATGGTGGAGGGCCCGCCACCGGTAGCCTGATGTCGGGGGCTCTCCGGCGTAACCCAGGACTTGAGCAGGGTTCAGCTCTTCAACTTGAGTAAGGAAGACAAGACGTCTTTCATGGTAGGCCGATCTTCCGGGGAATGTTCAGTGCAGGACAGGGCCAAGTCCAGGAGCTTCTGGATGTTTTCTCTCTCAAACTCGGTTTTGACGACTAGATGGGGATCGACCAGTTGCAGTAAGATATCATGAGCTCCGTCTCGACTTGCTAGTGCTTTCTGCACATATTCTCTAAGCGTGATGGGCGCTCCATTCTCTTCCAAGCTGCCCGTGGGTCTTTTCTTCGTTAGAAACTCCATTATAATCACACCAAAGCTGAAGACATCAGCTTTTGTAGTCGCCCTTCCCATGTATGCAAACTCTGGAAATCATAAGCATGTGATTCCATCAGAACAAACGTTTCCAAGATCCAGGCAGCCGTACATCTCCATTCAGTGACAGAAATGAAAAACCAGAGAACTTTAAAGGAGTTGAAAAACTTACCAGGTGCAAGGTAGCCTACAGTGCCTTGAAATGCGGAAGCCGATGAGAGGCTGCTTCCATCTTGTAAGTGAACGCCGAGGATTCGAGCTGTCCCAAAATCACTCACATGGGCTTCGAAGTCATGATCCAAAAGAATGTTTGATGGCTTCAGATCACTGTGCACAATCGGAAAATCGTAGTCAGAATGGAGATAGACCAACCCATTTGCAGCAGATATCAGCACCTTCAATCTCTCAGAGAATACCCATCTCGATCGGTCTGTCCCTGGATCATGTATGACTGTTTCCAAGCTACCATTCTGCATCAACTCCAAAACCAAAGCCTTCAACTTTCCACTCTCCCAAGCGTAACCCTCAATCTTGACCAGATTCCTGTGTCTCAACCGGGTCAAGATGTTCAGTTCTGTGTCGAAACATTTGTCTGATACGGCTGAGAACCGGTTTAAACTCAGCTTCTTTACTGCTACTACTCGCCCGTCTGGTAGCATTCCTTTGTACACTATGCTCAGAGCACTTCTCCCAAGCACATTTGCTTCACCGAAGGAATCAGTGGCAATCTCCATGTCCCTCGTAGTGAATCTCTTAAGATCAGGGACGATAGGATATTCTGTAAATTTCTGTTCTATATTCTCCGTCTTACGCTTTCTGACGCATCTGGCAACGACTACAGTGGCGATGATCAGAAGAAGCAAGGCGCAGACGGACGAGAGAATTAAGACAATCAAGAGGGCCTTCTTCGAAAACCTGTGTGAAGCACTACGGTGGTTTTCATCCTTGCAAGGAGATAAAACTTTGGTTCCACAGAGACCGAGATTCCCTTCCAAGCTAGACGAACTCATGTTCAGGAAACAACCAGAGCGCGGGACAGGCCCCTCGAATCGATTGTACGAAAGGTTGAGATACTTCAAACTGGATATAATGGCTAAGCTTTTCGGTATACTGCCATTGAAGTTGTTTCTGGAAAGATCAAGTGAAGAGAGATACACCAGTTTTGCGAAGTCCACCAAGAGCCCACCAGAGAGCTTATTCTGAGAGAGATTGAGGCGTACCAGACTCCGACAGCTTTCGATTGTTGCTGGGAGACTTCCTGTAAGATTGTTATTTGATAAATCGATCACATCAACCATCGGAATGGGACCTGCCGGAATGGGACCTGTCAAGAAATTGTTCGATAAGTTGAGGTACTGCATGATTTGGAGGCCACTGAACAAAGACGGAGGGATTGAACCGGTAAGACGATTGTCAGACAAATCCAACTTCACGAGGCCAGAATCATCACCAATACTACTCGGAATGGTCCCATTGAGCTCATTCCTGCTCAAGTCCAAGACTGAGAGAAATCTGAGTCTCGAGATGGAGTTGGGGATTGGACCAGTCAATCTGTTACCCTGTAATTTGATTTCAGTGAGTTGCTTCAGTCCCAAAACTTGATCCGGGATCACTCCTTCCAACTTGTTATCCACAAGAGTTAGCCCTTGGAGCAGAGAAAGCTTCGATATCTCCAAAGGAATCCGACCTGTAAAGCCATTTCTACTGAGGTCTAGATCCATCAATTGACTCAGGTTACCAATCTCCGGCGGAATTGTCCCCGTGAAGGAGTTTGAATGAATCCTCATAATCCTCAATCGGGCGAGGTTGCCGATCCCCGGTTTGAGTGAACCACTGAAATTGTTCTGCGCTAAATCCAGATAAACCAGTTGGGTGCAATTGAAAAACTCATCTGGGATCTCCCCTTCCAACCGATTATTCCCGACAGAGAAGAAATCTAGATTTTTCAGGAGCCCCAGACCAGAAGGCAAGGATCCCGTCAACGCATTGTGAGTCGAAGTAAAATTTTGAAGACTCGAACAGTTGTAGATGGTAGGAGGAATGGGACCAACCAAACCAGTGCTATAAATAACAAGGACCTCCAAGTTATACAGTGAACCCAGATTTTCTGGTATTTGACCTCCCAGTGGATTATCAGCGAGAGCTAAATATCTCAAGTTTGTCAAGTTCATCAACGAAGAAGGGATCCCCCCGCTAAGATTGTTCTCATGGAGGGTCAGCCTTTCAAGTGATTCCAATGATCCTAGTTCAAACGGTATCTTCCCGGTCAAATTGTTGTTGGACAAACCCAGTTTGATTAGCGAATTGCAGCGTGAAAGAGAGGAAGGGATGACCGAAGACAACCGATTGTCGAACAGATTCAGAACCTGTAAATTGATCAATTCTCCAAACTCGGAGGGGATACTACCCGTTAATTTATTACTGTACAGGCTCATGAATGTGAGGTTCGTACATCGGCCAAGTTCCGGAGGAATCCTCCCTGTCAACTGATTATTGAACAAGTGAAGCAGCTGCAGAGAGGACAGAGTACCAATCTCAGATGGTATCATTCCCGACAACTGGTTTTGACTCAAATCTAACGTGGTCAAACGAAGCAGCCTACCAATAGAAGTGGGTATCGAACCCACCAATTCATTTGTGAAAGCTACAAAAGTTTCAAGGTTAATCAGCTTACCAATATCTGACGGGATCGTACCAGTGAGATTATTTGAATTCAAGCCGATGGCGGATAAAGCAGAGCAATTGGAGAGGCTTTCAGGAATGGTTCCTTTAAAAAAATTTTCCCCAAGGTCCAGAATCTGGAGAGTTTTAAGCTTACCGAGCTCCGAAGGTATGATACCCGAGAGGGAGTTGTTGGCGAGGCCCAATCCGGCGAGCTCCGAGCAGAGTCCCAGCTGGAAGGGGATGGACCCAGTGAAGAGATTCGAGGACAAGTCGAGAATTTGGAGAGATGAGACGTTTCCCAAGAAGGGAGAGATCGTCCCTCGAAGTTGCTTCTCAGGGAGAGAGATGGAAACAACATTACCACCTACAGAATCGCAGGCGATACCAGACCAGTTGCAGTGATGAGTGCTATCAACCCAATCAGACAGAACACCAAACGGGTCGTCGGCGATGGCGCTCTTGAAAGCTTTCAAGGCTTCAACTTCGGCAACGGAGCTGAGCTCCGCAGATTCAAGAGACAACGAGATAAACCCCAAAAGCAGCACTAGCAGCAGCAAGAACATGCCTCTTCTAGTTGCCATTTTCTCAAAATCTCAATAACTGAAGTCGAAAACTGAAATGAGTTGTGTATCGTGTAGAAGGAGAGTTATATAGCAAAAAATGAAGCACAATAGTCAACCTAAGAAATCGAACTCGATACTAAAAGGCATGGACTTTCAGACCTTAGTAAAGTGGAATTTCTTCGAAATAACGTTACTGAAGATCAAATGTTGACTCGTAGACCTTCCCCCAACAGGCCCAAAACAAGAAAATCGAAGTTATTGAGCAAGAAGATTCGCTTACTGTCGACAAGCAAAGCTATGCGCTGCCTCCCACACACAGATCTCTTTATCGTTCTACAAGTTGCAGAAAAATGCCACGGCGGGAAGCCATAAATTGCGTTCGAATCATTGAATGTTGACTGAAGTCGATTCAATGGGAACAGGAAAGCAAGTGGACGTTATCGTAACCTTTTCTCCTCTTTTGGGAAGATCTGTTGAAAGGCTGCAAGTGGGCGCAAGAGTCTCCATTCGGGTTCGTGATTTGTAATTTTTGTGGGTATGATAAGGTTCATGGGACCCTTCAAGAGTGTCTCCATATTGAGTTGTTGATTTGGAATTTTATGGGTGATGGGACCCTTCAAGAGTCTCCCTTCAGTTGGAGTAAGTGTGAAAGAGAAAAAAAAAAGTGATTTAGATGAGACTCAACTTGACCTTGGACTCAAATAAACTGGTGAGATATGTTGAGTCTATTCAAGATGATTAATTAATAATAATTGGGTGTTTAAATTTTATGGGTGATAAAGGTCAAAAGCATATCCATGATATGTGTCTTATATTTATTAAAGTTTCAAAATCATTCCAAAGATAATTAACTAGTAATCATTTAACGGTTCCTTACATCACATTTTGTTTTAATACTTGTTAAAGTTAGATTAAAGTCATTTTGTCTTACGGGATGAGGTCAGAATTTTGCATAAAAACCATGGTTTGGAACTCTCAACTTGATCCTACCCATCCCTATACCAACAACCACCACCTTATCTTCCACATCTCAGAAAAGGAAAAGCGCGGGATAACTACAACTAAAAGGAGTGCATGAACGTTCAACTGGCTTCCCCCTTTCCCAAAAGCGAGCCTCACGGACGACATTCAGAGCGGAAACGAAGGAGGATTCCGAGAACGAGGACCGTGCCTTGTTCAAATCATTTCGAAGAGGACAGCGATAAGACGGATGAAAGGTGGGCGAATGCTGCTAAAATGTCCAATCAGCACTGGTGGATTTGTATTTTGTGCATGAAGACTGAGATCGAAATTAGCTTGCAAAATTCAATGGCTAAGTACCATTCACCGAAGGATATGACCCACAAGACAAGACACCGAATATGGCTTACGATAGTATTGAGGACTGAAGAGAAGGGGACCCCTCGACAGACAGACCTCGACCGTCAATAAGCATGTCCAACCCACAAATCCAAAAGCGTTTTTCCTTTTCTTTTTACAATTTTAAAATACGAAAGAGGATATTCACCGTTTACGAAAAACAGAACGAAACAAAAGTTAGAATTTAACTATTTATATATTTCCATTTGACCGATAAAAATATTCGCGCAGCAAGAATCCTGCCACCTGAAAAGCAACAACTTTAACAGAAAACACAAAATAAAGGACTCGAATCTAACTTGCGCCGGTGATCCGTGAACATCATCTGCCACTCAACAGACTTGTCTTTGGAATCGCACAGAACGGCCCTCCAGCGCTCTGTAGCATAGAATGCATTAAATAACCTAACGTGCGCCGAGGGACACGACAGCAGAGAGACAAACAACGAAAGGTTTCGGGATCAGACTGACGTGCAAAAAACTATTCAGCACAGCACAACATCCATGTGCCTCTGAGATAGCGTTCAAAGTCTCTCATCACTTCCCAAACCCAACGGACTCTGACAACATTCGGAACAATTTAGCATCGATCCGGTTTCGCAGACTAACATGCGCAGACCGACACATAGCCTTACTAGCACAAAGCATCAAAAAAGGACGTCTGGCTCTTGTTCAAACTTTTTTCATGCATTTTGCATCCAACATATTTTAAGTTTTTGAACCAGAAGAAATCGATAAATCAATGAAACGATGGAAGAGAGAGCAATTACAAAAAAGAGAAAAACTGGCTCATTTATATCATCATTGACTTCAGAAAGTTTATCCAAATAAACAGACACCAGCAAAAACCAAAAAAATAATAAAAAAAAGGAAAACATACAAATCAGAACTCTAATTTGCAGACAGCACAATAAGGGAGCAAAAGGCCTACATTAGCCCGAAAAAAATAAAAAAAGACAGGCCTGTATGTACATCTACAGATGTAAGAGTAATCAACTCCACAAGGTAAGAACAAAAAGAAAATAGTTAATAGGAATTATACCAAACTCCAGAGTTGAGAGTCCGATCACCTCGACTACGTGACTGACCCCTCACGGCGACGGCGTCCTTCTTTTGCGGCAAGAACAGCTGGCCTAACCCGAAAACAGAACCGGTCTTTGAAGATCCCCGCAGCGAGCACACTGGAACGTTGAGTACCGGAGTAACCCTCACGTTCGCAGAATAAGATCTCTCCATGCCTCGATGCCTAATATTCCTCGATCCGCCATTGAAGCTGCTCGGGCTGCTGGAGCTTCGCTCCAAGCTCTGGAATACGATTTTTCCCGACGAGTTCATACGTGGACTGTCTACTGACACACCACGCACGGGAACGGTAGCAGAGTCCAGCGCTCTGCGCATTGCGCGGCGCCCGATCCTGCCGGCCTGATGATCCAACGGCCTGGAGTGCTCGACTGCGTTCCGGGCTTTAGAAACTCTAAGGCGGGGAGGATTACGATTGAGCGAAATCGGATGGGGGTACGGTTTGTCGGAATCGAGAGACAGCCGGGGGAGATCTTCGTGATCAGGACCGGAAGACGAAGAAGAAGATAAAGAGAGACGCGAAGAGATGGATACCGACTCACAATCTGAATCTCGGAGTAGGGGAAGACTCAGAGATGCATCAACCGAAGAAGATGATTTATTGGTCCGGTGGAGAAAATGCTTCAGCGATTTCGGGTTCGGACTCTTGGAAGGCACAGAAGCAGCTTTCTGAAGCTCAGGCTTCGGATTCTGCGATTTCTTCAGCCCCAAAAGCTCTCTCCACCTGCTTGAACACCTCGGCGCCTTGGGAGAAAACAGATAGGAGTCAGAACCAGTAACATCGAGTCTCCTACGTGACTTAACCGCCTCAGGCAGTCGAACCATGCTCGAGGAGGTCGTCAAATCAGCGGTCGGACGTACGGCAGCAAGCTGCAAAGGCACCAGCTTCCCGTCCAAAAAGAGCTCGTCAGCCGGAAGCATCGTAACCGGATCGTCGAGCCTAAACTCGAAGTCGAACAAATCCTTGCCCGACGGCTCCGGATCTGCCTTCACAACAGGCTTCTGCGTCTTCTCAGCGGGCGCCGGAGCTTTCTCTACGGCGCTAGCCTTCCCGCCATCATCAACGAAATCCCGGCTAAAGGAGATCCTAGGGCTGAGCCAGCCGTACGAAGGGAAGGTCGGACAGTCGAGAAAGCTCTCCGTCGCCATTCCGATGTTGTTCACGCACGCAGACGCCATCAGCGATCATTGACAGACAACACTCCGACTACAAAACGGATACCAGTTGCCCCCAAGCCGGCCGTCACCGATACTCGACGTTAAGGAAAAAGACTATCAAAGCCGAAAAATGAATAGATGTTATAGATCTTCAGCAGAGTACGGGGGGGGGAAGGGGGTGAGAGAAGGAAAGGGCGTCGTAGAAATACGTCGGGGACCGAGTTAGGGTTTTTTTGGAGAAGAAAGAGAAAGAGGCAGACCCTGCTAAACTGAGTACGCCGCTCGATATTTAAGCACTTCCTGAGACGGAACCGGGTCTTGGAAATTTATACGACTTGTACGTGACCAAGTGGAGGTACGCGCCACGTATTACCTGGCACTTTTTCTGTTAATTTACCGTTTTACCCCGGTCTTTCTCTACAATTCTCATATGCGGATTACTTTGGTGAATTGGAAAACCGACCAAACCCAATGTGGTCAGGCCCGACCCCGACGATGGGGCCGAGACCAGATTCGGACGAGAGTCAAGCAATAATAGAGGAGATGTTTTGCATGTACATTGTGCCACGATAATTCCTAAGTGGACCTGCATGAAATGACATGATGTATGCATTTTCCCTTGTTGTGGCCTAAAGGGACAAGTGAGCCGCGAGCACATTGTGGTCATAACCCAATTCAATTCGAACCCCATAGGGCAGTGGTACTTGAAGTAATAGTAAATGACACTTGTGAACCTACTTTATGGGGGCCTCTTTTACCTAACTTAAAATTGATGACAATAACGACTTGATGTGATCTTCTAACAAACTTAGTAAAAGATGAGTACTTTAGTCCAAGATTACTAGAGGTGAATTTTGTAAACTCTTTAAAGGAGCTTTAATGAATTGGCTTTTTCTGTTGACTAAATTTTTGCACCCTAATTTACATCACACATTCAACTCTTTTCATGGGATATAAATTTTCAATCACCCAATTAAGCGTGGACCACATGACACGCTGTCAGCGACTATCGAATATCCCATGCCAAGGGGGTGAGGGTTCGTATATCGGGTAAAATGTGTGGTTAGGGTAGAGGGTGGACACAGGCCAAGTTATCGACTCGGTCTCGCCTCCGTTTAAATGGACCACATTTATCTGATGCTCTTAATCATACGTCCCTTTTGCCCTTTCCGGCCCGAACCACGAGAAATTCCATTCTCGGCCGAAAATATCGTCTCAATATCTCGCATTTCATTCTTGTCACTTTTTTGTCGCAGGGATCTGACAACTCTGACGTTGACCAATCCTCTGTACCCTTGCCTCTGGCACGTGACTTTAAACGCTCTCTTCCCTACCCCTGCTTCCCGCTTGTCTCGCCTCACCCATCCCTCACCGTCCGATCTCGCGATCTTTTCTCCAATCCGACGGCATGCACACACTCCAAACCCCCACCCCTCGCTGTCCTTTCACATCATTATCTATAACCTCATCCAATCCCCCCTCCTAGTTCACATGACTGCCAGCTGTCGAGCATCTCGCTCTAAACCAGAAGCCTCCACGTGGCGACACCAGCCGCTGGCCTTTATGTGACCGTACGAGCCGGGGACCGAGGACTCGGCAAGAGGAGGTTGCGTGAAGAACACCTCTTAATAGTTCCGTTTTTGGCCGCATCGTGATGATCGACGGTCGAAACGCTCTTCGAGTGGGAGCCACTTTAAGATTACGTTTTTATATGAAATGATGGAATTGGACTTCGAATCCTGTCGCTTCCGAGAGTGAAAACGTGTTTAATTACACCCGAACCGTTTCAGTCCGCAACCGGGCATGATGGACGGCCGCGAATGCTTTGATATTTCACGTTATCGTTAGGAAATGACGGAATCGGGCTTCCCACTTGTGGGAGGAATGGGACGACTTTGGAGGTCATTTTGGGGAAGACAGTGAAACGCTGCAGGACGTGGTGCAGAGGTGCGATGAGAAAGTAATGATGGCGGGACATAAAGGCGCCAAAAATTGGATTTGGTCACGTCAGCGCTCTTTTGATAGAGGACTTCTGTTCGAAGAATTTACGATAATATCCTTTTTATCTATCGGCGAGGGAGAGCGGTCGTGAAATCATTCAGGTAAGGAAAGAGAGGAGGGATCTAAGTGGTTAACTGCCTGTCGTACGATGTCGGACAATGACCGGGTGACAGGGCACAAAAAGATGTTTCCAGATGTCACTGAGGGACTAGACGACATATTTTGAGACACGTGTCCATCAAATAACGACCTAAATGTTGGGCCAATCAATCGAGGCGGCGGAGTCCGTTGGATGTGGATTAGGCCTTAAAGCTATAATTATGCCGGCCATGATCGGTTAGGGTTTCGGAACCCTAGAAAAAACATGAAAGTGATTTTTTGAGAAAATAAAATAATAAAAAAATATAATTTCTCTCTTAGTTATAATATTTTTTTTTAAAATGATAGAATTCCAAGAGAAAAGAAAAAAAATAAAAAAGTAGAATTTTTTAAAATATTACTATTTTTTTTCCATGTACATCCAAATTAGATAAACTATATTTCTCTCTGATTTTTTATGGACATCCAAATAAGAAAAAAAAAACCTTTTTTTTTCTTTCTTTTTCTGTTTTTTACTTTTATTTTCTTTTCTAGGGGTTCCAAACAAACGAGAAAGACCTTGACCAAATACTTTTTTAACTTGGTTCAATTAAATAAATTTTAAATTTTATTTTTCTCCTATTCTCCTTGTGCATCCAAATAAGAGAAACATTTGTTTTCTCTTTTATTTTCCATTGGCATTCTAACAAGATAAAAGTAACATTTTTTTCTTTCTTTTGTAAGGGTCCCAAGACCCTTCTTGACCCACACCAAATGACCAATTGACCAAATTAAATAAGAGAAAATTAGTACAACATCATTAAACCAAGTCGGTTTAAAGGAGGGCGTTGTAATCCTGGGTTAAGTACATATGTCTTCCGCTCCTAACAAACCTGTATTTTGGATAGTATTAACTAGGTGTTTAACATTTGGTATCAGAGCAGGCGCTATGTCGCGAGTTCGAATCCCGACGAGAGTCTTGAACGGTGAGAGTCCTGGGTGGAGGGGGTGACCAGCAGAAACTAGAGTGGGTCGCCGCTAGTGTAGGTAGGCGTAGACATCGGCTCGTGAAAGTGGGTGTGATGTTATGGCCTTCTACTTCTAACAGGTCGGTCTTTTGGGTAGTATTGGCTATGTGCTCAACGTTTGGTATCAGAGCTAGCACCACGTCCGGAGTTCGATTCCCAACGGACCTGGGTGATCGCGAACCCCGGAATGCAGGGTTTCCCAGTTAGGCTATGTACCTATGCTTTCCGCTCCTAATAGGCCCGACTTTTGGGTAGTATTGGTTAGGTGCTCAATATTTGTTGGGTAATGTGGAAGGGGCCAAAATATTTCGGCGAGAGCTTGTGCCGACTGTCGCCAAAGAAGCTTGACAGTAAGGTTGTAGACGTAGCCACCCAATATCACCCGGATTGTACTGAATGTCTCAGTGACCCTGATCATAATATTCTTTCATCCGTGCTTGAGCTTGTTTTCAGTCGTTGGATAGTACATGCTAACAATTGAACTCGATCTAGCAGAGCTTTATCAACGACATCCACTCTGGTGGAACCCTGAACATAAGAAAGTAACCGTGGGAGATCTTGACCATATACGATCCGGAATGGGGTCTCTTGTATGACAGTGTGGAAGGAAGTATTGTAGCAATACTCCGCCCAAGGAATGCAGTCCACCCACCGTTTAGGGCGGTCTCTGACCAAACACCATAAATACATTTCAATGGTGCGGGTCACCACCTCTGTCTGGCCATCCGATTGAGGGTGATACGCTGAAGAATAATTGAGCTTGGTGCTACAAAACTTGAAAAGATCTCTCCAAAATTGACTAGTAAAAACTACATCCCGATCACTTACAATTGATTATGGAATACCGTGTAGGTGAACAATATATGTGAAAAATACTTGTGCTACTGATGCCGCTGTTTAGGGATTCTCCAATGGGATGAAGTGTGCATATTTTGAGAATCTGTTCACTACCACAAAAAGAGTAGATTTTTCCGAAGACTTAGGAAGACCTTTAATAAAATCCATAGAGATGTCCGACCAAACTTGAGTGGGAAGCTCGAGCGGTTGCAACACTGCCTTATTCCTTTGACACACTTGACAAGCAGCTACATATGATGCAATTGATGATTTCATACCTTCCCAATAAAAATCCCCTCAGACCCGTATTAAGGTTCTTTGAATTCCTTCATGATAACTTTTATGATAAGATGACAACGCATTGGCAACCAGAAGAGAAGAGTGAGATAAATAAATGCTCTTCTTATATAAGATGAGGTTGTCATGAAGGGACCATTTTGGAGCTATTTCTCCAGCGGCAATTTGTTGAAACAACTCTTGCAATTCTGGTGTGCGTCTGTTTTCCACCGATATGGAGTCCAAGAGTAGAGGGGTGGGGTGACTAATGGCACACAAATGTGCTGAAACTTCTGATCTACGTGAGAGGGCATCAACTGTTGTATTCAATCTACCTGCCTTGTGTTCCACCGTAAAATCAAATCCCAATAATTCACTAATCCAATGCCGTTGAGGGGAAGTGGAGATGTGCTGATCCAACAAATATTTCAAACTGTAGTGGTCAGTGCGTATGAGAAAATATCTACCCCATAAATAAGGTCGCCAGTGGCGGACTGCCAACGAGTTCACATTCATAGGCGGTTGGATAAATGAGCTGCTAGGGGCACATAATTGGGAATGAACTTTCTATAATATCCGGCTAAGCCCAAAAAACCTCGTAAAGCTGAAATAGTGCTCGGTTGAGGCTAATGTGTGATAGCTGCGATTTTTTTGGGTCCACTGTAGCCCTTAATGCTGTAATGATGTGCCCCAAATAAGCTACCTATGTTCTACCAAATGTACACTTGTCCTTTTTAAGTAAAGGCGATGGGCTTGAATAAGTTGGAAAACCAGGCATATATCTTCTAAATCCTGAGTCCATGACTTGCTGAAAATTAAGATATCATCAAAGATTATTAAAACAATTTTTTAGAGATAGACACTAAATACCTTAATGCCCGGAATGTTGAAGGAGTATTAGAGAGACCAAAGGGCATCATGATGAATTCAAAGTGGCCATGATGAGTATGGAATGATGTCTTCTCAATATCCGGAGGATACATGCGGACTTGATGCGGACTAAATAATATTTTAAGTAACTTATTTTAATTTTTTTTTAATTTTATACATTTCGTTTTACCGGACTAACGGTCTGTATTGTGTATACACCGTGGAGCAACTGTTGAAACCGAATGACTAAACAAGTCGCAAAGGAAGACTCCGTGTGGTTAAATTAGTAAATGCAGAGTCCAACTCGAGTTCCATTCAAGCCAAAACAGGAAAACAGGTTCTATAAAAGCCATGTCTTAGTACCCTAATCATCGTATCAATATTCAATGGCTTTCTCTAAATCCGCCGTTGCCATCATTGTCTTCGCCCTTGCAATCCTTCGCCTCCCTGATTCTGCTGCTTCTGATGCCTCTCATTTTGGAGGTTTTGATGCAATCTATAGCTTCGGCGACTCCATGGCAGACACGGGTAATCTGATTCGCGAAGGTCTGGGACCTATTGGAGCATTTGATCGCTTTCCATACGGAGAAACCTACTTCGGAAGACCGACGGGCCGATGCTCGAACGGCAGGCTCATGATCGATTTCATTGCCGAACGCTTTGATCTCCCCTTTCTCAACGCCTATCTCGATCGCAATGCCTCTTTCGCTAACGGGGTGAATTTCGCCGTCGCCGGAGCGACGGCCCTCGACGCTTCCTACTTGGAAAGCGTTGGTATTGTCTTGCCCTTCACCAAAAGTTCCCTCAACGTGCAACTCGATTGGTTCGAAACCCACCTCGCATCTCTTTGTTCTACACACGAACAATGCATAGCCAAGCTCGATACGGCCCTCTTCTTCTTGGGAGAGATCGGTGGAAACGACTATAATTACGCGATCTTCAAAGGCAAAACAATTTCAGAAGCTACCTCCCTCATGCCCCTTATCATCAAAAACTTAAAAGATGCAGCTAAAAAAGTGATTAAACATGGAGCTCGTCACTTGATTGTGCCCGGCAATTTCCCCACCGGATGCGCAACCTGTTACCTCACGGCGTTCCGCAGCACCAACTCCTCTGATTACGATGGAAGAAGGTGCCTCAAACGCTACAACGAGTTCGCACAGCTTCACAACAACCAGCTGCAACTGATGCTTCAAGGCTTGAGGGAACAATTCCCTTCCGTTAACATACAGTACGCGGACTACTACAATGTATCGTTACAGGTTCTCGATAATGCTCAGACTTTGGGTGTCGACATGGAATCTCGATTCCAAGCTTGTTGCGGTGGGGGAGGCGAATACAATTTCGACCCAAATGCTATGTGTGGAGAAAATGGGACCTCAACCTGCTCTGATCCTTCTAAGCATCTCTCTTGGGATGGAATGCATATGACCGAGATGGCTTACAGAGAAATGGTCGCGTCCCTCTTCGCGGGAAATTTGAAAGGATAGATGAATTAGTCTGGAGTTGAATATTTCCACTTATTTTCAATATTTAAGATTTTTTTTTATTATGTTGGATTTTCTACCAAATTGGTGGCTTGGATGGTTTAGTTCAATGCGGATTGAAGTTTTAATAAATAAATTATTTATTTTTTAAGAAATATTTGTTATATGAAATATTTTTTATTAATTATTAAAAAAGTTTATTTTTTAGAGTATATTTCTTTAATTGCACTAAATAATGATTATGTATCTTATTCTAATATTAAATTTATCTTATTTAATTATATTTATACAATTTATCAAACAACATATATCTTTTAAAGTTTTATAATAGTTTTTAATAATTTTATTTCCTTTTTATAATTCAATTTAAAATGTAAAATTATGTTTTAGACAAAAGATGTTTACATTGTGTTAATTATTTAAAAAATATTTTTATTAATTAATTTTGGTTATTTTTTACCTATTTTATTTATTTTAATTTTAGATAAAATATTAAGTTTAATAGTTAAATATATAGATTGATAAAGTACTAGTAAATGTTAAAAGACCCAAAAGCATCATTTTAATTTTTATATTTAATTTCTAATTTAAATTAATAGATTATTTAAAAAAAATTATATTTCATTTTAACTTTTGGTGGATTTTTTTCAGTTTTTGAATGCATATTGAGTAAAGGAATTGATAATTAAATATTGAGAAAAAGTGGTAATTTTTTGAGTTCTTAGCATTTTGAAGAGTGGTAAACCATCCAGGGCCAAGAGGGTGGAAGACCTTGAGCTCCATGATTAACTAAAAAGGGAAAGACATGAATTTATAGTTATTTTTTTAAATCTATTTATTTTTAAATATTTGATATCTATAAAATATTAGTTTCATTTTGGAGTATTAGTAAATGCATTTTATTTTTCTTAGAGTTATTTAATTAAATTATTTAATTTTCAACCTTTGATATTATTTATTCTTCTTTTCTCCCTGATATTTTGCTATTCAAAAAAAAAAGAATCTACTCTAGGGCTATTTATTCGTTTTAAATGCTAGAAAAAAGGAAAGCTAAATGTTTGAGGTCTATGAAGAACAAACACTAAAGTTTTACCTCCTATAAGTCCTTGCTTTCATAATTAATTAGTTTCTTAATCAAATACAGAGATGAGGAGAATAAGTTAATTCGTATATACGTTAGTAATTTTCAGAATTATGTCTATGGAATACATATTTCAAAGCTTTCACTTGCCCAGAAACATGTATTTTGTTTCTCTTTTTATGTGTTAGTCTTTGTCACTTTTGTTCTCAAATTAGGGCTTTCCTCAAGAGGCAAGTTCCTAACAATTTGGTATTTGAATCAACTTTTTGGGAAACCATAAATCCATAATTTTTCATATACTTATACTCTTTACAAAACTTTTGTCCCGCCACCCCGTTTTGAACCAGCTTCCTCTACCACACTCAACCCCAAATTTCTAGCATGGAAATCAGCCGATCAATGGCTTCTCAATTTACTGTTCTCTTCTCTCATTGAGGAAGCCATGGCTGCCGCTGTTGGCCTCTCCATGGCCTGTGATGTCTGGGTCGCATTAGAGAATACATTCAGCCATCATTCGAAAGCCCGTGAACTGCGACTTAAGGATGATTTGCAACTGATGAAACGCGACACCAAACCAGTTGTTGAGTACGCTCATACCTTCAAAGCTCTTTGTGACTAGCTTCATGCCACTGGGAGACCCGTCGAAGATAATGACAAAGTGCATTAGTTCCTTCGTGGCCACGGTGCCGAATTTTCTAGCTTTTCCATTGCTCAGATCGCTCTCACCTCTCTTCTATGTTTTGTAGATTTAGTTTCTAAAACACAAAGTTTTCAGTTGTTCGAGTGGTCCCTTGAGCCTTCTACCACCACTACGGTGTTCACAACCACTCATCGTAGCCATAACAATACCCATGGAACTTTCTCTGCTTCCCGTGGTAATCAGCGATGTCGTTCTCATTCCCATGGCAACAACTCTTCCAACCAAGGACGCACCCACTTTGATCAGGGTCGTCGTCCACCCAACTGCCAAATCTGTCGCATGGAGGGCCATTATGATGACCACTGCAATCAGCGGTATACTCGGACTGATTTCTCGGCTCATCTTGTTGAAGCCTTCAACACATCTTGTTCTCTCTCTTGACCCGAGGTTGCTAACTGGTTTTTGGACACTACGGCTTCGACCCATATGACCATAGATCCATCTACTTTGGATCAGTCCAAAAATTACACGAGTAAGGACTCTGTGATAATAGTGCATCTCTACCCATTACCCACACTGGTACTTTTTCTCCTATTCCACATATTCACTTATTAGATGTCTTAGTTGTCCCTCATCTCACTAAAAATCTTCTTTCAATTAGTAAATTAACTTATGATTTCCCTCCCTCCGTTACATTTACTAATGCTCTTTTCACTATCTAGAATCGTCAAACAGGAAGGGTGGTGGCAACCGGTAAAAGAGATGGAGGGCTTTATGTGTTGGAGCGCGGCAACTCTGTTTTTCTTTCTGTTCTTAGAAATAAATCTCTACGTGCTCGTCCTGGTCATGTGAATCACTGTTATTTCATTTTTAAAATAAAAAAAAGACGTCTTTCTCTTACGTCTTTATTGCCTTCTCCCAAACTATGTAGTATCTGCCAACTCGCTAAAAATCATCGTTTGCCTTATTCTCGAAATGAACGCAGGTCGTCTTATGTATTAGATCTCATTCATTGCGATCTTTGGGGTCCTTCCCCCGTCAAATCAAATTCTGGTTTTCTCTACTATGTATTTTTTATTGATGATTATTCCCGATTCACCTGACTTTATCCTTTGAAATTTAAATCTGATTTCTTTGATATTTTTCTTCAATTTCAAAAATTTGTGGAAACCCTACATTCTACTCGTATCGAGATTTTTCAAGGTGATCGTGGTGTTGAATTTACTAGCAAGTGTTTCAAAGCTCATCTACGTTCTTCTGGCATTCATCATCAACTCTCTTGCCCATATACATCTACTCAAAACGGTTGTGCTGAAAGAAAACATCGTCATGTGACTGAGATTGGCTTAACACTTATCTTCCACTCTCATCTTCCCTCTCACTTCTGGGTTGACGCTTTCAACACTACAACTTATATCATCAACCGGTTGCCCACTCCGCTTTTTGAAGGTAAGTCACCTTTTGAACTTTTATACGGCTACTCTCCGAATTATGAAAATTTTCATCCTTTTGGTTGTCGTGTTTATCCTTGCTTGCGTGATGACTGGTTTAGCACTTCTCTTCCACTCTCATCTTCCTTCGCACTTCTGGGTTGACACTTTCAGCATTATAGCTTATATCATCAACCGATTGCCTACTCCGCTTTTTGGGAGTAAGTCACATTTTGAACTTTTATACGACAACTCTCCGAATTATGAAAATTTTCATCCTTTCGGTTGTCGTATTTATCCTTGCTTGCGTGATTATATGCCTCACAAACTTTCTCCCCGCAGCATTCCTTGCATTTTCTTAGGTTATAGTCCCTCTCACAAAGGGTTTCGTTGTCTTGATCCTCTCACCTCTAGGCTATATATCACCCATCATGCTCAATTAGATGAAAATCACTTTCTTACAATCCCTAGCTCCCAAGCCTAACCTCTCTCTTCTCTTCACATTTCCAATTTCTTGGAACCGTGTCTTCACCGTATTCAGCCCCACACCCCTTCCCCTCCTCCCCATGCTTCTTTGCCACCCTCGGCCTCTAGTCCGCCTTCTATTGAGACCGTTGCTCCTCCTCCTTCTCCCTTGGGCTCTCATCTTATGATCACCAGAGCTAAAGCTGATATTTTCAAGCCTCGTCATCCAGCGTATCTTAGTGTCTTGGGATCCTCTAGACTTATTTCGGTTCTTCTTACTTCCTCTGATCCCAAAGGATTCAAATCTGCTGCTAAGAATCCTGCTTGGCTTGCTGCCATGGATGAAGAAGTTCAAGCTCTACAAAAAAATGACATTTGGATTTTGGTTCCTCACCCTGTCAACACCAATATCGTGGGCTCTAAATGGGTGTTGCGCACTAAATATTTGTCGGATGGTTCTGTTGAGCGTCTCAAAGCTCGCCTTATTGCCAAATGTTATACTCAGGTACCTGGTCTCGACTACATTGACATTTTCAGTCCGGTTGTCAAAACTACCATAGTCCGTGTTGTGTTTTCTCTTGTTGTTACCAATAAATGGCCTCTTCGGCAACTTGATGTCAAGAATGTTTTCCTCAATGGTAACCTTACTAAATATGTTTATATGGAACAACCTCTTTGGTACATTGATCATCGTTTTCCCACTCATGTTTGTTTGTTAAAGAAAGCTCTCTATGGCCTCAAGCAAGCTCCTCGTGCCTGGTTTCAGCATTTCAGCTCCTTTCTTCTCACACATGGGTTTTCTTGTAGCCGCGATACTTCTCTCTTTGTCTTTCATCAACAATCTAGCCTTATATATTTACTTCTTTATGTTAATGATATTATTGTTACTGGCAACAATCCATCGTTGCTTGACAGCTTTACTCGTAAGCTTCATTCTGAGTTTGCTACAAAGGATTTGGGCTCTCTCAGTGACTTTCTTGGTCTACAAGCTTCGTCCACTCCTGATCATCTATTTATCAGTCAGTTAAAATATGTTTGGGATATTCTCACTCGCGCTCAGTTCCTTGACAGCAAACCTATTCACACTCCCATGGTTATTTCCCAACACTTGTCTGTTGATGGTTCTCCTTTCTCTGATCTTACTCTCTATCGATCTCTGGTTGGCGCCCTTCAGTATTTGACCATTTCGCACCCAGATATTGCTCATGCTGTCAATTTTGTTAGCCAATTTCTGCATGTCCCTACTGAAGATCATTTTCTTGTTGTTAAGCGTATTCTTCGCTATGTTAAGGGCACCTTCCATTTTGGCCTTATTTTTCGTCCATCCACTGTCCCAGTGCGCTAGTCACTTATTCGAATGCTGACTGGGTTTGGCTTACATATCTTTTTCATGATCTCAAGGTTCCCATTCCACGGCAGCCCCTTGTCCATGTTTTTTGGGCATATTTTGAGACACGTGTCCATGAAATAACGACCTAAATGTGGGCCCAATCCATCAAGGCGACAAAGTTCGTTGGATGTGGATTAGGCCTTAGAGCTGAAATTATGCCGGCCTTGATCGGTTACACGGTATATTTGGTGGTGGTGCTTTCGTAATCTCTACAAAAACATTAGGGTTTGGGAACCCTAGAAAAAATGAAAGTGATTTTTTGAGAAAAGAAAATAATAATAAAATATAATATTTTTTATCTTGAAATGATAGATTTCCAAGAAAAAGGGAAAAAATAGAAAGGGGTAGAGAAAATTTTAATAATCAAAAATTTAAAATATTATTATTTTTTATTTTTTTTATTTTTCATGTACATCCAAATAAGAGAAACTATATTTTTTTTAATTTCCTTTCTCATTTTCTATAGGCATCCAAACAAGAAAAAATAAAACTCTTTTCTTTTCTTTCCTTTTCTTTTTCTCCTTTTTTTCTTTATTTTTCTTTCCTTTTCTCTTTCTCTTATCTTTCTTTACTTTTCTTTTCTTTTCTAGGGTTCCAAACAGACAGAAAGACCTTGACGAAATACTTTTTCAACTTGACTGAATTAAATAAATTTTAAATTTTATTTTTCTTCTATTTTCCTTCTGCATCCAAATAAGGGAAACATTTGTTTTCTCTTTTCTTTTCCATTGGCATTCTAACAAGATAAAAGAAACATTTATTTATTTTTATAAGGGTCCCAAACATACTCTTAGTCATAGTCTTTTGTTTCTCTTTTTTGTGAGGAAAATATAATGACCCTTCTTGACCCACACCAAATAACCAATTGACCAAATTGAATAAGAGAAGATTGGTACGACATCATGATAGAGATAGAGATAAATATAATAATAGATATAAAGATAATGATAAAGATAAAGATCGCTAGTGTTTGAATTAGATAGAGACTCAAATTGTAGAATCCTAATCACTTACAATCTCTCTGTGTAATTCTATAAATAGATTACACTTGATCAATAATAATCACGACAATATTATTCATCTTTCCTATATTCTATATAGTATCAAAGTTTTTGATCGATTAATCAAAACCAATCTGTCGTCGCTGGAAATCCTTATTGGAAGCAGTCTACGTAGCTGCAACCCACTACCACCGCTCATATTCTCTCCCTTTCTCCATGCAATCTCGTCGGAGGTATTTTGAAAAAAAAAAAAAAAACTTCTAAGCCGGAGAAACCTTCCGCTGCTTCGTTCACCGGCGCAAACCTTGAACCCTTTTCTTCCTTCACTATTCTCGTTGCCATCACTGCTAAGCCGTTCCCGTCGATCGGTGCGGCACTACGCAATATTTTCCCTCAATTGTCTCTCCAACTCCTCTCTTGTGCTGCTCCGAGACATCACCACCACCTTTAGCCGTCGTTGCACGCAGTCGGCAAGCCAGAGCTCCGACCCTCTACTTTGCTCGTTAGCCCGTTGACAGTCTTGCGACGCCACCACCACTACCATTGTCGTCGCCGTCGATCTTCTGTTGCCTGCCTACCCTCTGCAACAAGTCGTCATCGCTCAACTACTCTGCCAGATTTCATCGAACTTTCGTCGTCACCACCGCAGCAGAGTTCCGCCGCCGCACACCGTCGTTGCACGCCGCCTACAGTATCCACTAGGGAAGCGGAGGTCGATAAAAAAAAATCACCATTTCCTTTTTTGATATGGGCATTATTTTTTATTTTTTAATTTTGTTTTTAATGTATGATGGAAGAGAAGCAGCGGAAAAGTCGAATTTGAGTGAAAATTCATTATATATTTATATTATTATTTTATCAAATATTATTAAAACGGTCTGTATTGTGTAGACACCGCGAAGGAAAGAATTTTAGCAAATTTGTTGAAACCGAATGACTAAACAAGTCGCAAAGGAAGACTCCGTGTGGTTAAATTAGTAAATGCGGAGTCCAACTCCAGTTCTATAAAAGCCAAGTCTTAGTAACCCTCATCATCATATCAATATTCAATGGCTTCCTCTAAATTCGCCATTGTCATCATTGTCTTCGCCCTAGCAATCCTTCGCTTCCCTGATTCTGCTGCTTCTGGTGCCTCTCATTTTGGAGGTTTTGATGCACTCTATAGCTTCGGCGACTCCATGGCAGACACGGGTAATCTGATTAGCGAAGGTCTGGGACCTATTGGAGCATTTGATCGCTTTCCATACGGAGAAACCTACTTCGGAAGACCGACGGGTCGATGCTCGAACGGCAGGCTCATGATCGATTTCATTGCCGAACGCTTTGATCTCCCCTTTCTCAACGCCTATCTAGATCGCAATGCCTCTTTCGCTAACGGGGTGAATTTCGCCGTCGCCGGAGCGACGGCCCTCGACGCTTCCTACTTGGAGAGCGTTGGTATTGTCTTGCCCTTCACCAAAAGTTCCCTCAACGTGCAACTCGATTGGTTCGAAACCCACCTCGCATCTCTGTGTTCTACACACAAAGAATGCAGAGCCAAGCTCGGTACGGCCCTCTTCTTCTTGGGAGAGATCGGTGGAAACGACTATAATTACGCGATCTTCAAAGGCAAAACAATTTCAGAAGCTACCTCCCTCATGCCCCTTATCATCAAAACCATTAAAGATGCAGCTAAAAAAGTGATTAAACATGGAGCTCGTCACTTGATTGTGCCCGGCAATTTCCCCACCGGATGCGCAACCTGTTACCTCACGGCGTTCCGCAGCACCAACTCCTCTGATTACGATGGAAGAAGGTGCCTCAAACGCTACAACGAGTTCGCACAGCTCCACAACAACCAGCTGCAACTGATGCTTCAAAGCTTGAGGGAACGATTCCCTTCCGTTAACATACAGTACGCGGACTACTACAATGTATCGTTACAGGTCTCGATAATGCTCAGACTTTGGGTGTCGACATAGAGTCTCGATTCCAAGCTTGTTGCGGTGGGGGAGGCGAATACAATTTCGACCCAAATGCTATGTGTGGAGAAAATGGAACCTCAACCTGCTCTGATCCTTCTAAGCATCTCTCTTGGGATGGAATGCATATGACCGAGATGGCTTACAGAGAAATGGTCGCGTCCCTCTTCGCGGGAAATTTGAAAGGATAGATGAATGAATCTCGAGTTGAATATTTCCACTTATTTTCAATATTTAAGTTTTTTTTAATCATGTTGGATTTTCTACCAAATTGGTGGCTTGGATGGTTTAGTTCAATCCGGATTGAAGTTTTAATAAATTAATTATTTAATTTTAAGAAATATATTTTTATTAATTATTAAAAAAGTTTAGTTTTTAGAGTATATTTGTTTAATTGCACTAAATAATGATTATGTATTTCTAATATTAAATTTATCTTTTTTAATTTATCAAACAATATATATCTTTTAAAATTTTATATTGGTTTTTAATAATTTTTATTTACTTTTTATAATTCAAACTAAAATGTAAAATTATGTTTTAGACAAAAGATGTTTACATTGTGTTAATTATTTTAAATTTTATTTTTATTAATTAATTTTTTAAATTAATTTTGGTTATTTTTTATATTTTAATTTTAAATAAAATATTAAGTTTAATAGTTAGATAAATAGAATGATAAAGTAGTAATAAATGTGAAAAGACTCAAAAGCATTTATATATTAATTTCTAATTAAAATAATATAGATTATTTTAAATAGTTTATATTTCATTTTAATTTTTGGTGGATTTGATGACAAAAATATCACAAAAATGTCAGTTGTAGCATTTGATGATCTTAGTAAGATTACATTAAGACCTGTTAGTGTCTTTAGTTGGAAATTTATATCCCAAAAAAAGCTAAAAATATTTTTCCTAGGAAACATATTTCCAAGAAACCTTCAGATAAAATTCTAATAGTGCTTTACTAGGAAATCATAAGGAAAATTGTTAGAAATTTTCAAGAAAAATTAATGGACCCATTAATGCCTTTTTTTAGGAAAATAAATAAAAATTAATAATTAATTTCATATATTACCATACTTATCTGAAAAAATCTTTAGTAAAATAAATTATCAAATACAAAATTACTATGAAAAATTATTTTGTTCAAAAAAATTTCATATGGTTTTGTAGCCTATCTTGGATGAAAAATCTTACCTGGAAAATTATATAATTTTCTTGGTAAGAATTTCTGACTAGAAAAGTGTTTCCAAGAAACGTGAAACACTAATGGTCCTTGGAAATGTATTTCTACTAGAAACACATTTCCAACATTCCATGGAAAAATCACTAACAAGGCTTAAGACTTTTAGTAAATGATTTCATTAAAAAGTTTGACTCAAGACTATATTTTACACAAATTATATAATTTTTTAATATCTAATCATTTAGTTTTTCTATTAAACCAAATTAATTTCAGCTAATCAAATATTAGCGACGGAAAGGACTAGAATATGGGCGGGCCTGTTGGTGTTTTTCCACGTAATGAATGTCCAATATGTATCGATAACAAGCCCACCTTAGATTTTTCTGGTTAAATATCTGTAATTTGACACGTATATTTTGGATCTTTACCGTGGATGAGACCGAGGAAAACTCAAATGGCCAAGCAGATGGACGTTGACGCGTATCAAACCGACGTGTCCCTTTTTAAAGTGTCCTTCTCACAGACAATTTAGGCATAAAAAGATCCGCTTCTCTTTCCTCGTCAGTTAGCTCACTGATTTCTGTTAAACGATGCGTGCGATCATTGTTGGTTTGACCCTTTAAAATACACAGAAAATTACACGAGAAAAATCAGAAAAATTAAGGAAAATAAGAATTCCTATTTGGGTTATGAAAAAAACGTCTCGCATTGGAAGAGTCATGGCGTCAATTTCCCACGTAAGTATATATACTGCAGGAAATCTATCAATAGGATTTGAGCTGTTCTGCTGTTTTGCTATTTTGCTATTTTTAAGGTATCTTTTCTACATGGTTGGTTTGTAATTTCATCGACCGAGGGCACTTAAACCTAGAAAGAGGGGGTACGGGTTTACTTTTTGTTTGCATCTGTTAAACGTTAGATTTTGATTTTATTTTATTTAGTTATTTTCGTTTTTGTTGTGTGGGAAGTAGGAATTGGGTGGGTTGAAGTTTCTCTCTGTGTGGATTGAAATTTCCCTTTTATTTTTTTGTTCTTCTATTTGATGGGTCCTTCTCGGTTTTACTCTGGTTTTCGTTAATTATGATACTCGAAGTAAATTGTGGATTTCTTGAATATTTCTCTGCATGGTCTCTGTAATAATATTTAAATTGTTATTTGTTTCTTTCCGTTACACTTTCTTCACGGGTCTTTAGTTTTGGATCATTTGTGAATTGGGGTTGTTTGGGTCTAATAACGTGTAGTAAAAATCTTATCCGGGTTTCCTACGAACAGGAGGGTTTGTTAGAATTCTGTATACCCCTCTTTTTGGGGATAATTGGGGCTTCTGTGCCTTTCTGGTGATTGGCTCTAAAGTACCTGTTGGTATAGTGCTTTTTGGACTCTTCTGTGGAGGATTCGAAGAAGCTTACGTTAGCGAGGTAAACCTGGATTTCCCTGAAAATTTTATCATTTTGGGCTCTATTTCTTATGTGTGGGTATGTTATTCTCAGATAGAGGGTATTCTACCCGGTGGATTTTTTAATAGTGTTGCTGGAATCTATCAATTCGACATTTTCAGTGAGTATTACTTTGATTCTTCAGATCCATGGCCAATGTTGGCTGATTTGCGCTGCTGTCATGGATGTTAGTGATGGAAAATGTTCTCTGTAAATATTGGTGTCTGCATGCCTAGCCGCTATTGATTGGAATAACTGTTAGTATTTTGCCATAGTCTGTGATAACAAATTGTCTAGAAAAACAATTCTTTGACTTGTCTACTAACCAAAAGCATAGTTTGATCGTCTTAGTTTTGTTCCATCTCAGTGGCATAATAAAGAGAATAAAGACCCCCAATGAAATGAAAATAAACACTCATCAGCTAGGAAAGTTCATGCTTTCTGACAAATCTCTTCTATCTTCTGCATTATGAGACATTTTTGATTAAGTACAAAATTGTGACATGTTTTATGCAGAGTGATTTTAATGGAAACTGAATTCAGTACAAACGCCATTGAAAAAGAAATTTCAGGATCTGCCAGTTGTAGTAGTAGTGTACTCTTGGACTCAACTGCAAAACTTGAGAAGCCCTTTGATATCATGGAAGTAGTGCCTGGAAATGCCAATGAAGAAAGTTCAGGCGAGCACCAATCTCCAGTAAACACTAACTCTTATGTTAATCAAGAACGGAAGGTCAAAAGGTGTCTCCGACGCAGGAATTGTATCAATTATGGTTTATTTGATATTGACTCTGATGGTGAATCCCATCATGAACATTTCACCAAGGTAAATAGTATTTATATCACTAAACATGTTTTGTAGTATTTATTTCTTGCAGCATTATATGCTAATACTTTCTATTTGTAGGGTCGCTCATTCAAACAAAGCCAAAGTCTGAAGGCAAGTATTTTTATTTTTGAAACGAAATGAAATGTCTCTATCTTAAGTACATCTATGAAAAAGGCTTATTCATACTGAACTGTTTGTGAGACAGGCATCAGCTAGATGGAGTCCTGAGGAGGCTTGTAGGCCTATGATTGAGGAAGCTCCTGTGTTTTATCCAACTGAGGAGGTAAGCTGATGTCTTTTTTCCTTCACATGACTTATTTTTAGAGGGCATCATATGGAGTAGATATTTCTGGTTTTTCTGAGGATTTCAAAAAACCTGTGTGAGGGACTAGAGATGTGTGCAGCGAAGTTTTAGTTTTAAGGTTTCAGTTTTTCTCTATGTTGCCTGGCATGAATAATATTACCGTGTGCACCATCAATTTCATTGTTTTACCTCTTCAATGAGATAAATCTTAGGGCCTGCTACCTATAAATACCTTACATGTTATAGTTTACAACAGTTGTAGAAAAATATTTTTGTTTCTTTTGTCTCCTATCGTAGGCAACCATCTATCAGCCAACTTCATATAGAATTCTAGTAAGGACTAATAAATGGTGCAATACCATTCAGTCATGATATTAAATACTGGAATCTTAACTTCATTTTTAGAGATACTGTTTAGCCTATAGTATTTTATAAAATTGACACTTGGAAATTGCAAGGATTGCTAGTGGCTTTTTACTTAATATAATTTTTTAACACCATCTCTACAGGAGTTCAAAGACACTCTTGCTTACATTCAAAGCATTCGTCCAAAAGCTGAACAATATGGTATATGCCGAATTGTGCCACCTCCTTCGTGGAAGCCACCATGCCTCCTGAAAGAGAAAAGAATATGGGAGCATGCTAAATTTGGTACTCGGATTCAACAAGTTGATATGCTTCAAAATAGACAGTCAATGCGGCAAAAATCAAGGAGTCGGCACCAGATGAAGAGGAAAAGGAGAAAGCGGGCCCGTTTGGGAATGGTTCGCCATCGTAATTCTTCCAATATTTCTGAGGCCAGTGAAAGTGTGACCTCTGATACTGATGAAAAATTTGGGTTTCATTCTGGTCCAGACTTCACATTGGAAGCTTTCCAAAAATATGCAGATGATTTCAAAGAGCAATACTTTGGAATTAAAGATGCCAATGAAAGAAGTGATGGCCAACCTAATATGAGGTGGAAGCCCTCAGTGGAGGAGATTGAGGGTGAATATTGGAGGATTGTTGAGAAAGCAGTTGAAGAGATCGAGGTACACACATGAGTATGTAAGTGTTTGCTTTTTACGGTTGTAATTTTAAAGCATGTCACTTAATTGAGGTACCCAAATATGCAGGTACTGTATGGTGCTGATCTGGAAACTGGAATTTTTGGAAGTGGGTTTCCTAAATCCACCAAGTTAACTGACACTGATGCAGACCAATATGTCAGATCAGGCTGGAACTTGAACAATTTCTCGCGCTTTCCTGGTTCTGTGCTTTGTTTTGAAAGAGAAGATATCTCAGGGGTTTTGGTGCCATGGCTTTATATAGGAATGTGTTTTTCATCATTTTGTTGGGTAAGTCACCAAAATTCTGATTATCTTGGCAAATGCAACAACTCCAGTCATCTCGTCTCTACTAGCCTAACATATGGCAACTAGAATTGATTGCTGATCATTTTTATCAATTTTCTGATCTAACATTTATTTTGAATTTGCCACAGCATGTTGAGGATCACCATCTGTACTCACTCAACTATCATCACTTTGGTGAGCCAAAGTTGTGGTATGGAGTCCCTGGAACTGGGGCTTCTATGTTGGAGAAAGCAATGAGAAAGCATCTACCCCACTTGTTTGAAGAACAACCAGATTTACTCCATGAATTGGTAAATACTATACACAGCTCATTTCCTTTTGCTCAATCAATATTCTCCTTCATCTTTCTTCTGTGTCTTCTCTTTAAAGTTATTTGTTAATTTATTTTTAAATTCACTGTATTGTTTTTCATGTTGTTCTTTATTTACTTTAGTAGTCACCTTATTTTAGTGGTGTTAATGGAAGAAGTCCAATGTCAAACCACCTATACAGGTAACTCAGCTCTCTCCTTCAGTTTTAAAATCTGAGGGGGTCCCAGTTTATCGTGCTGTTCAGCAATCTGGGGAGTTTGTTCTCACTTTCCCAAGGGCCTACCACTCAGGTTTCAACTGTGGCTTCAATTGCGCAGAGGCGGTGAATGTGGCTCCTGTTGACTGGCTGCCGCATGGACAGTGTGCTGTGGAGCTTTATAGTGAACAGTGTCGTAAGACTTCCATTTCCCAGGACAAGTTGCTCCTGGGTGCAGCTCAAGAAGCTGTCCGTGCTCTTTCAGATCATATGATACTTGGGAAAAACAATTCTGACAATTTGAGATGGAAGAATGTTGCGGGAAAGAATGGGCTACTCACTGAAGCAATTAAGGTATCTCTTTCTCTCTCTCTCTCTCTCTAAAAAATTTTGAGAGGACAAAAACTTATCTGGATGGATGTTGGTTTTTATATCCTTAGAAAGGTCTACATGTTGCTTGGTCACAAACAGAAGTTATCGTCAAGGCACAACATTCATCTTTTAGAGCATGTTTATGCCTGTATCATATTAAAATTATTGTAGAATAATGCTATACTAAGGTGGTTTGGGCCTTTGGCTCAATGGCCACATGAGGGGTTTCTAGTTTGAGGTATTGGGCTCTTGTCTCACCAGGGTATGGGGTTCAACCTTAAAAACAAATTATAGTAAGATTTATCGATATTAAAAACAAATGAAGTATTGCCACTCGTGTAACACTCGAGTGGCGTCTAGGAGTTCTATAAATCCTAAGAGACACAAAAATACATTCTGTCTCTCAAATTAAAATTCTTTTCTGATCTGTAGTTGATTTTGGTTTTGGATTCTGTAGATGCGAGTTGGAATGGAGGAAAACAGAAGAAAGTCTATTCCTGCTTCTTCATGGACGAGAAAGATGGATACAAGTTTTGATTCAACTTGTGAGAGAGAATGTTTTCTATGCTTCTATGATTTGCACTTATCTGCTGCAGGTTGTGAATGCTCCCCAGACCGCTTTTCATGTTTAAAACACTCAAAGTCACTCTGTTCGTGTGAACCACATCACAGGTTTTTCCTCTTCCGATATGAGATGAAAGAGTTGAACAACCTTGTAAGAGCTTTAGAATGTGAATTAAGTGAAGTTCAAAAGTGGGCTTCTGGTAGGCTTGGATTTACAGTAGATTTTGAGATGGCAAAAAATGATGTTCTGGACACATCAAAGGAAGAGTCTAATTGTTGCCTGACATCTTCAAATCCACTGATCGATATAAACATTGTACTAAATCGTGGAAGTGAGAAATATGAAGATCAACATATTGTAGAAATTGGTAGTCAGACTGGGTTTAGCAGAACGATGGAAAATATTCCCAACTTCAGCAAACCAACCAAATCTGAGCATCAAGTTGCTGCCAAAGATATTATATCAAAGCCAAAACAATCCTTTAGCCCATCAGTACATCAACAGACAAAAGAAAAGGACAGTATGACGTCCTATGATGTAGGACTTGTAACTGTAAAGACAGAAATGAGTAGTAAGGATATGTCATCACAAACCAGTAGTTCTCTTTTAGTAGAAAAGCATGGGTCTCTTGATTTAAATCTGGATCTGCAAAAATCTTCCACTGAACAAAGATGTGAATCTACTCAATCTCTAAAACAAGAGCTGGTTCAGATTTCTGCTGTCTCAAGGGAAGCAATTAGCTCACAGTTGACCAAAATAGAGATGGAGTACGAGGCCTCTACAAGATGTAATGTTCATAACACTTCACATTCTGATGTTGACCCATCAGCTCCTCTTTATCATAGTTCAGAGTTTATGTCTCCAAATATTAGAGATTCAGACAGAGCAACATGCTCAACAGATTCTGGACTTCCTTCTACTTCTAGTAGTAGAAAGCTTTTCGGTGTTGAGATTGATGGTTTTCAACCTGGTTATAATTGTCCCAAACTGGACAAGTCTATCTATAGTGCCAGTGTTCAGCTTCTGAATCCAGGAACTGTTATGCCAGGAAGAAAATGGTGCACTAGCAAAGCCATATTTCCAAAAGGTACATTGATCAAACTGAAGTTGCAATTTCTTGTTCAATCTAGGCCAAGGTGGACTTTATTTGGTCATTTAAAATGATATATTACTGAAAGTTTTATAAGCCGCCTCAGTTCTCTAATAATTATTCCAATTTTGCAGGATACCGAAGCCGTTGCAGATTTATTAGTGTGATTGACCCGACACAACTTTGCAGTTACATTTCCGAAGTCCTTGATGCCGGACTGCTTGGACCCCTATTTAAGGTATTGTTTCCCCTTCTATAACTTGAATGATATTCTTGTATCGGATGCTAAATCAGAAGATATCAATTTCAGGTCAGCATGGAGGAGAACCCAAGTGAGGTTTTTGTCAATGATTCTGCCACAAGATGCTGGGAAATGGTGGTACAGAGACTCAACCAGGAGCTCGCACGGCACGATGGCCTAGAGAAGCAAAGGCTGCCCATATTGCAGCCTCCTCAAAGCCTTGATGGTCTTGAAATGTTCGGCTTCTTGTCTCCGCCAACCATTCAGGTAAACTCAGTGAACTATAATGGAAAAATTTAAGCCTATTCTCTGTTCAAACTGAAGGGTGAGGACCCTATGTAAAATGTGAAACTTAATCTACTTCACTAGATCAAAGGGGCCTCCCATTGATATGCTCACATGATTGGTCTGAAATCTCTTGCCTAAACTTTGTAAATGAGTTTTTACTTTATTTTGAGTACTGCTACATTTGCATCCTTAAAAGTATTCTTCTTATGAGAACAGGCAATTGAAGCACTTGATTCTGATCACAAGTGTTCAGAGTATTGGGCATGGAAGTCAGATCGGCAGCAGAGATTCAAGGAAGGTAGGGGATTGAATACTGATCAGGTGTTGGATACCATTTCCATTGGTTCTAGAAGTACAGCCAAGCGATGCCTTTTCCCACCTAGTAACTCTTCTAGGGGGATCCAGAAAGTTTTTGGTGTTGATTTGGTAGAGCAAGAGCCTGGTGTCCCAAATGTAGAGCTTGCAGTGTCAGGAGAGGAGGTGCAGTCCGTGTTAGGGAGACTATTCAAGAAGGCAAGCAACGATGAATTAACCATGATGCATCGAGTGCTCTGTAGTGGGTCGTGGAGTACTAATTGGAGATTGGCATTTTCTGTCTTGCTGCAAGAGATTAACAAAAAAATGTAAATGAGAAATAAAGAGAATAGGGATCAGCATAGCCATTGCAAGTCTTAGAACATTCTTTCATAGGTAACAGATATTTCATTTTTTTGTTTCTGTGATGGGTCCATTCTTTCTCAACTCCCTAGAAGAACAGGTGGTGTTCTACCACTTTCATTTTCCACAACCAACCCATGATCTTATTAGGAGATTTCTTTATTGAAGATTGCCATTGTCTACATCATTTGTTCATCTCCTCAGAATGAGATCAATATTCTAGACAATTTGTACAATAGAACTTTTTATTTTAATATCAAAATTTCCACATTATTTGATCATTTTGGTTGTTCATCTCTTGAGAATGAGATCAACACTCTACATAATTTCTACAACAGAACTTATATTCTGCCATCGAACCTGCTCTATGGTTGGATTAACTTTTTTAACTACTCTCCGAGCATCCTAACTTTCTTCTGTATGTCCTCTTGTTTCTTCTGTATGTCCTCTTGTTCTCTCCGTGTGGGACTTTAAACAACAACATCAGTTATCTCATATTTGATCATTAGTGTTAAATTGTTTAAGTATTGATAAGTTATTAGGTATTTAGAAGTTGAAGGTTAATCTAAATGCAATGTCTTAGGTGATATATTTTCCGACATAATAAGTAATGCACACTGCACATGTCTAAAATTAATATAATCACTTGATTTTTTTTTTTTAATTTCTTGTTCATTTTCAATATTTTTTAAACATTTAAATTAATTAATATAAATCATAAAATTTCTAAATTTATGGAGGTTTTTTACTGTTAACACCCTTTAGAATTGAAAAGGGTTTTTTACTATAATAACCAATTTCAAAAACATATTTTGAGAAACAATTACGCTATCAATTTATTTTGAAAAATACACAATTTTGACCGGTTCACTGTATATGTCTACAGTCAAATGTGACACGTAAGCTTTGACTGATTACATGTCGCCATGTCATCAGTACAATGTGAATAGATGAACACATCGTCAGCCACGTCATTATTCCGATACGTCATCTGCCATGTAAACTACTACGTCATTAAATGATAAAAAATTGAATAATTTTTTTTTTATTTTAAAAATCAAATTTATGAATACACTTTTTATGACCTTATAACTAAAACAATAAATTATCAAAAAATATGATAAAAAATTAAAAAATTAAAACTTACTTATTTAACACCATTTATTATCGATTAAAATACTTATTAATTAAAAATAAAATTTATCGTTACACTTTTTTATTAATTTATATTTTAAAAAATAAAAAATAAAATAAGTATACTAATTAATTAAAAATTTTACTAACATACTATCGATTTTAAAATATTTAGAAATTTAAAATATTTATAAATTAAAAAAATCTTACTCTTAAGTCTTACCCATTTATTATCAATTCAAAATATTTATAAATTAAAAAAATTATACAAAAAAGTCATTTTAGAGTTTAAAAATACAATTTATTTGTATACTTTTTATCACCTTATTTAAAAATAATAAATTATTAAAAAACATATTAGTTAATTAAAAATCTTACAACACCTTTTATTATCGATTTAAAATATTTATTAACTGAAAAAATATGAAAATTTTATTTGAGTTTAAAAAATAAATGTATCGATAAATTTGTGGTTTAAAGCTCTTTCCATGTTGTAAGTTTAAAGACCTCGATGGAAGCATTGAAGAAAAAAATGTTAAGTTTTGGTCAAGGCACAAGGGAGAGTAAATGTTGTACATATCGATGATGTCAAAGAGATCGTTAATGGGAGCCATGGCATCCCAACATATTTGACCCGGGTTCGAAAGACTGAAATTACATTTCTTTATTTCCCTGTGACTCTCATCTGATATCATTGCATGACTCCATGCATAATCTACAAAATCATTATGGTCTGTCTCCTATCCACCCATTACCAATCTGCACACATTTTCAATCCTTTTTTCTTAATTTGAAAGATCTAAATACGATCAATGGAAAATCGTATATTAATAAATAATTTTACATCAAAATATCAAAGAATATTAAAATTTTCTTTCCGCTCTTTGGTCTAATTATAACAAGAATAGGAAACAGCGGGATGACCCCGGCTTCCAAACGCACCAAACCTGTGCTGACAAATAGCCAACCTACAAGCAAGAAAGAGGGAAGGAAGGTCTTATCTGAAAAGGTCAAATCGGTGAACCATGGACTCCTCCGGCCAGCCTGCCTGTTAAAAGAAAGGAAAAGATGATCAATGCAAATGTCAAATATGATAAGGAGAGGGTAGAGAGAAAAACAGAAGGAAGTAAAAAGGTAAAGACACAGATAGGGCCTTGCCTGAAATTTCTTCATTTAGATAAATGTGTCGGTCTTTGTCAGAACAACTCTTCCGTCTCTGTTCTGAACAAGGAAAAGCACATCGAGGCATGAGAGTGAGGGATCGAGAGACAACTAGCGCGACTTCCATTACAAAAAAAGTTAAAGAGGGAGAGAGAATACTCACCTTTTACAGTGTTATCGCAATGAAACTCATCGGCTCTGGTTCTGATGTTTAACCATTTTCTCATGACAGTTTTCGTCTATGATGACTGAAAAGGATCAAATTCAAGCAAACATACTTATATTTCCTATCAAACAAACTGAAATTGTAGAGCTTCTGAAATTCATTAAACTGAAAATACAAAGACAATTACCTTTTGATATCCACTTTGATTTGTTCTCATTTTTAACGCTCAAAGAGCACCAGCCAACATATAATGCCCACCTTTCTTCAGAACATTTATGCCTACCCTCTCAGTTTCTGGTATCCCTATTGTATCTAAAACAACATCAAACCGCTCTTTGAGAGCTAATTCAATATCCTGTGCACCAAGAGATAATAGAAAATTATTAGCTCCAACAGATACTAACAAACAACTCTTGATGACACCAGTTTGTCTTAAATACCAAAGAAATTTTACATGTATGAAAGACGTATCAAAAGGGTACATAGATGACTTGATAGTTTGTAACAAGAGAGGCTTCTGAAAGTTCACAAGCACATGAATATTAAAAATATGTTGTTATATCACCACCACAACAACCAGACTAGTGTGGTGATCATATCTCTTGAAAATTGGCCTAAAGCTACACATGCTTCTGCATTTCATCAGAAAGAAGAATGGAGGGTGCAGAGAAGCTCCATATCTATATTGAAGTAAACTTTGCAGCATAACATGATGCTAGTAAGGGAACTGCTTATCATCAAAGGGCATACAGAACAGAGAGATAAACACACTTAAAACTGCATTTCTTAGGGCGTCAAATGCAGAGGAAACTTAAAATCAAAACCGAGAATGGGACAAGAAAAAGGAGTGCATTAAACACATAATTGGAAATGCAAGACAGTACATTAACCTTCAGTACACTCAATTTCTCTTCAAGAGATCTCTGGTGTTTGTCAAGAAAACCAACTCCCTTACCTCTGAAGCATAATCAATGGCTTGCTCAGCACCTAATTCCAGAGATCGCTTAATACTTAGATCACCACAAGTAGTTGATACCCTGCATCCTGCTGCAATAGAGATCTGAATTGCAGACAGTCAAACTGCACCTCCACCCCCCAACACCAACACCTTTTGGCTGGGAATGTAAAGAAGTGTGATAAGATGGGGAATGTAGATATAAATCCACACAGTTAGCAAAAATACCCTTAACATGATCACCAAAATAACACACAGGTCCTGAGTATCAGATGTATGCAGCAGTTTGTGTAAAAGCTTGTAGTTTGTCTATCAGATGCAGGGTGTGGTGACCATTTTCTATGAATTCCTTTTCTACCTTAGGGAGAAGCAGCATCTCTGGCTGATGGTTATGGCTTAACTGTCGGGCTTCCAGCAGCTACAGCCATCCTATTGAAGAAACAAATTCAATACCGATACTCCCATGGAATAGGTATGGATTATATGAAATGTTTTTTGAAATTGGTGGATATGAAATTGTTGCCATTTATTTTTACATTAATATTAGTAGTGGAGTAGGAGCCATCCTCAAAAAGACATTGGATGCGACTGTTTAAAAGTGAAGGACAATTAAACTTGAATTATCTCAAAAGTTGACAAATCCATTTAGATTTTTTTAAAAAACAGAGCAAAGAAATTGAACAATAATCATGTCCCTATCTTAGTTTTTTTTCAAATGTATTATGCTATCATAGAATAAAAAAACTCAGTTAACCAATGAAAAAGATCAGGATTCCACATTCACTATTTCAAATTCCAAAAAATATTAGGAAAATAAATGGGAATCTGAAACAAATTAGTCACGACTCATATCAGAAAGGTCTTCTGCCAAAGTCTTACCTGCTGGACAAGTTCTACAAACAAATCCGGAGGACTCATCCGAGCTTTTGATTGATTATTTCCAGATGGGGAGATCAAATCTTGAACCTACATGAAACGAGGAAAAATAAACCTTACTGCATTCAACTAAGTACTTTATATGTTGAAATGAAACAAAAAATATAAAGGAAACGATAAAATCATCACCAATCTTTACACGAATGGTGAATCCATCAGGAAACTCAACCATTGGCGTGCCCTCATCTTCAAACAAGGGCTTTACCAAATGGGCACTAACCACAACTTCCACTAAGAACGGCTACAAAATATAAAATTTTAAAATGACAAATTAATACATATAGAATACCAAAAAATAAAAGACAATTATCAATAGTAATACTTAAATTTCACGAGTAATGAAAATGTCCACCTTGGATTGCTACTTCCTGGAGCATCTATTGGGGGGGGGGGGGGGGGGGGGGGGGGGGACGTGAACTGGCGGGTTTCGACATTTTCTAGAGTTATGCCCCGATTGTTTATATCTACCACAGACATAGGTACCACGTTCTACTTTATCCATTTTTGTACGTATACGAACTAAACGTGGACGACCTGGTTGCTTCCTTGCAATAGGTGGAACAACTCGTACCCCCGTATTAGGCCAATAGAATTTATCTTTAGGAGCATTGAATCCAATTGCATATGTTTCTCTATATGTCTCTGTTGTATACCAAGGACCACACAATTGATTGAAATCATAATTGACTTTTCCACACATTGCAATGGTATGGTACAAGGAATTTTTTCCATTTGAAAGTGGGTGCATGTACATGTCATATTCTCCAAATCAACCTGATACAACCTTTCATCATCCATAGAGATTTCATACATATTATTCTGATACTAACGTACATGACATGCTCTTGTTGTATCCATCTTATTTTTAAGAGAAGCATCAACAGAGGGAGTACAGAACGATGTCATCTGTCCTACAAATGACCAAAACTATTAAAGCTCTCAGACATATTGGTGGTCAACACACCAAAGCGAACATTGCCATCGTGCGCCAATGACCAAAACTCAGGACTCAATTCTCCTTCTGTCAATAATTATTTCGCTCTCTTACTTTGCTGCTCAATCAATTCCATTGTATGATCGAATTCTATAATATTTGTCTTCTTTGTTGCAGACCATATGAGGGCATTCAATGTTTCATTTTTTAACGTCTTCTTGAAATCGGCAACTATATGATGCAAACAAAAACGATGAAAATATTATGAAGGTGGAAATTATCTTTAGACCACCCTTATTAAAAAAATTTTACGATCTGAAATCAAAGTAAATGGTTTTCTTCCTTTCATAACAAAACGATCTAGACAAGCTAAAAACCATTCCCAACTTTTTTGATTTTCTTATTCAACAATAGCAAAAGCTAGAGGAAAAAAACCATTATTCCCATCAATAGTAGTAGCAATCAACAGATATGAAGGATATTTCCTATATAAATGTGTTCCATCAACACTAATAAGGGGTCTACAGTATAGGAATCTTGCAATGGATGGCCCAAATGCCCAAAAAACACAGTTAAACATCCTTTCATGGCCAAATTCCTCACAACACAGTATATATTCATTAGCTGGATTCGCCTCTTTTATTGCATCTAAAAACCGTGGCAAAAGATTATATGATTCATCCCAATTATGACAAATTGCTTTTATAGCCTTGCATTTTGCTCTCCATGTTTTCCCATACTTGACAGAGATATGATATTTATCTTTAATGATCTTTCATGATCTGTTGTATATCATTAGAAGTCAAAGTAAATTTCGTCCTCACTGTTGGCATAATGACTTTACAAACGAAAGATGATGTACTCAGTTGATTATTGTGATGAATAGTACTATTAACACGTGTAATCTTCACCATACTTTTTTATCTTAAATTGACGAATCCTTCAATCACATGATGCAAAAACACTCCAAGGGCATCCATCTACACCACATTTAATTTTATAATCATAACTGCTAGACCTCGATGTTTTGTACTTGACATGTCTTTCAATCAAGTATTTTCTCAAAAAATATATCATTTGGGACTTATCCTCAAATATTTGACCCACGCTGATATCATTTGATGTTGAGTCTGAAATATTTATTATTCTAGAATCATCTTTAATACAGCTAGTATTAACCTCCCAAGCATCTTCATATATATCCGGGTACCCATTTCCATTTGTTTTTTTAGCTCTGTTACTATGAACCCCGGCTTCGAATATCTCATCCCCCTCCCCTTCAATATCTTCTAAACCAACATCATTATCACTAAAACTATCACTATCATCATCATTAACAACCCTGAATAAACACAACAATAAACATAAAAATCCAAGTAGGGATAACATAAATATCACACATTTAACAATGAAAGGGTAAAAAAATTACATGGGAGAAGACGTTCCACACTCATATAGTGATGCAATAGACAAGGGTTTCAAAAACCCCACTTCACTCCCTTGTGTATTAAACCTATATAGATAATAGTTTGTACTTAAAACAAGTGATGTAAACTTAACAATTCATATCATAAATATACGAACATAAATACTTACTCCTGTGTACGTGGTAATTCTTGTTCTTGGGGATAGGATGTTTCACCAATAAAGTTTCGATTCCTCGTACCTTCCCTTCCATGGGCTCTTTGTCTTAAGACCTTTTTTTCTAAGAAAATCTCAACCATAGATCGATTACTTGAAGCCATCTCAAATAATTTAGTCAAATCATGATCATTTTCCACATTTAAGATAACAAAAACCCCGTAAAAAAAATGAAACTTTGGCTTTAATAATCATTGGATGAGTATCACCATCCCACCCCGTGACTCCGTACATCATCACTAAAAACTCGCTAAACTTAGTCGAAACTGCAATCCTTTTCATTCGTGATTGACCTCCATCATAACTATCAAAATATCTAGACTTCTCCTTCAATTTTTCATTGTATTGACAGAAGAACCCAACAACTGACGCCATATTATCTATAAAAACTACTTACATTAGTAAGAGTTTATTTATACCAAAAATAACAATGCAAAAACACACCTAAGTCCAAATTCACCGAACACCCCTGGTAGAGCCCCATATGACTTTGCAGTCACTACGAACCGTACCTCGTCAGTGATGGGGGTCGGGTTTCGTTGGCTAATGGATGCTCGTGCAGGCGACTCAACCTAGTTTGAACTAGACTTAACCTACTCTTAATCAGACTCTCTACCCATCCCTAGGGACACATGGAAACTCAATAAAACATAGACAAAAAAATACCATATGGTTGTTATGTATAGCACCCAAATCTCCTCACCACATGGCAAAATCATTCCATAGCACTTCAAAATTATTCAACAACATTCTACAACATTTAAGAATTAACAGAACTAATTCTACAATAGATGACTAGTCCTAACAATGCAAAAACACACCTAAGTCCAAATTCACCGAACACCCCTGGTAGAGCCCCATATGACTCCGCAGTCACTATGAATCGTACCTCGTTAGTGATGGGGGTCAGGTTTCGTTGGCTAATGGACTCCCGTGCAGGTGACTCAGCCTAGTTTGAACTGGACCCAACCTACTATTAATCAGACTCTCTACCCATCCCTAGGGATACATGGAAACTCAATGAAACATACACAAAAAAATACCATGCGGTGGTTATGTATAACACCGAATCTCCTCACCACATGGCAAAATCATTTCATAGTACTTCAAAATTATTCAACAACATTCTACAACATTTAAAAATTAATCGAACTAATTCTATAACAGATGACTAGTCCTAACAATGCAAAAACACACCTAAGTCCAAGTTCACCGAACACCCCTGGTAGAGCCCCATATGACTTCGCAGTCACTACGAACCGTACCTCGTCAGTGATGGGGGTCGGGTTTCGTTGGCTAATGGACGCCCGTGTAGGCGACTCAACCTAGTTTGAATTGGACTCAACCCACTTTCCATTACCCAACCTGCTCTTAATCAGAATTTGTACTCATCCTAGTAACTAGGGTAAACATAAGAAAACATAAACAAAACAAAAAAACCCATGTGGTGGATATTTATAACACCCAAATCTCCTCACCACTTGGAATGATCATTCCATGACACTTCAAATTTATTTAACAACAACTAGCAACTAAAAATCCAGTAAATCTTATCTCAATAGAGTAAATTGCAACTTCATAAATCAGAAAATTAAACAACATTAACTAAAATAAACTAGCAACTTCAAAATATACAACATTCAATGGCATAGGAATCCATAAACTAAAATACAACAAATTATACAGAAAATCCATAAACTAAAATACAACAAATTATACAGAAAATCCATAAACTAACTTTACAATAATTTAAATTTATCTGCAATTAACAAAAATTTCATTAACATAAAATCAGAAATTAAACAGTAAATCACAAAAAAATAATACAGTAATTAAACACCTAAATTCAAATCAACATTGTAATTAAACACAGTAATTAGATTCAATTAACAAAAACCCTAAAAAATCACCCTGCTAAATCGGCTTCTGAAATTCAAATTCTAGTTTGGAGGGTGAGTAGGGCTTCGATTTTGAGAGAAGGGGCGGCGAGAGAGTGAAATGATAGGCTTCGATTTTGAGAAAGGGGCGGCAAGAGGATGAAGAGAGGGGAACGAAGAAGAAGAATGAGAGATGAGGCTAAGACGAAGTCTGGGTTGAGACGAAGAGAGAGCGGTTGAGAGGGGGGCGTCGAGGGCGAGGCCGAGCGGTGGCCGAGGCCGAACAGCGGCAGCTGGCACTGCGATAGGGCGAGAGGAGAGGAGAGGAGAAATAACGAGGAAGAGAGAAGGAAAAAAACACAAAGTGAGGGCTTATGTGGCGCTATATGACATGGCAAAAAGAGGTTTACCATTTAATGACGGGGGCAGCTTATATGGCAGATGACGTGTTGGAATAGTGACGTGGCAGTCGATGTGTTTATCTACTTGCACTGTCCTGATGAGGTGGCAACACATAAACAGTCGAAGCTTACGTGCCACCTTTAACTGTACACATGTACAGTAAACCGGTCAAAGTTTAGTATTTTTCAAAATAAGTTCATAGCGTCGTTTTTGAAATTGGTTATTTTGATAAAAAAATATAGTGGAAACAAAAAAATGAGTTACTTTTTTATAATATACCTAAACAAACATGGTTACTTTTATAATTAGTAATTTAATATAATATTAAAATTTATTAACACAATAAATAATTAAGTAAGGTATTTTATTAATAAATTAAGATAGATTATAGTTACTTTAAATTAATACAATAATTACGAGTTAAAATTAAATCATAAATTTAATTAATTATAAAATATAAAATACTTACAAAATTATTTACTTTTATAATGTCTAGATACTTGATGAAATTCTTAGTTTAACAATATCTCACTTTTAAATTAGTAATTTTAATATAATATTAAAATATATTTAGATAATAAATAAATATGAATTAAAATTAAATTATTAATTTAAATAATTATAAATATAGAATACTCAAACAAAAATGTTTACTTTTATAATATCTAGATACTTGATCATATTCTGAGTTTAATAATATCTTAATTATCACTATTAAATTAGTAATATAATATAATATTAACAGTAATGAATATAATAAATAAATAAAAATGGTATTTTATTAATAACATAAGATAAATTTTAGTGTATATAAATTAATAATATAATTATAAAGTAAAATAAAATTATTAGTTTAATTAATTATAACAAAAAAAAATAAAAAGAGGAGGGTTCGGACGACGAGAGGGTGAAGAAAGGATTCGGCGGGAGGGGGAAGAAATAAAAGAGGACAGCGAGAAGGAGAAGAAACAGAGGAGTTGAAACGGTGAGAGGGGGAAGAAATAGAGGAGCTGAGACGACGAGAGGAGGTAGCATGGCGAGACGGCGAGCCGACAGAGAACAAGAGACGAGAGAGATGAGGGTTGGAATGCAAAAAGGGTCGAGATAGAGGAGGACAGAGGGGGACGGTAAGGAAAAGTGAATGAGCTGGGTTTAGGGTTGGAATTCACTTTCACTCATTTTACGCTGGAGAGTGAAAGTGAATGAGCTAGCTGATTCACCGAAATCCGGGTTCAACTCATCGGCTGGCGAAATATCTCCTTTCTCCCGCTCGTGAAAGCTATCGGCACTCTCTCCCTTCTCCCTCCCGCTCTCGCTCTCGGCCCGCAGCACATCTCGTCTCCTCAGATCTTCCCCTCTCTCACCTCTAGTTCTATTACCACCTCTGGCTTCTCACTTCTGTTTCCCCTAAATCATCCCGATTTCCTTTTATTTCCCCATTTTGACAATGCGACAGTGAGAGGAGGGGTGGAGGCAGGGGAGCGGGAGCCGCGGGTGTTCCCAGTTGGGAACCCGGACGGTGCGTCGATCACCATGGGCTCGTCATCGAGGTTCCCCATGTACGACAACGACTTCGGGTGGGGAAGGCTGGTAGCGGTGAGGAGCGGACGAGCGAACAAGTTCGATGAGAAGATATAGACGTTCCCGGGTCGGGAAGAAGGAGGGAGGGTGGACTTCCGCCGGAAACGCTGTCCGCTTTGGAAGCTGATACAGAGTTTATGCAGTACGTAAGCGCGACAACAACAAGATCATTGGGTTAATTAATCCAAAGGTTGTCGCTTTCGGAAGGAGGATTTGATGGGTTAGTTAATTTTAGTGAGAGAGAGACCGAGGAGGAGCTCGAATGCATCAGTTAATTGTGAATATAATTATTGTATTAATTTAGATTAAACTGTAATTTATCTTAATTTATTAATAAAATATTTTATTTAATTAATTAATATATTTATATATTTTAATACGATATTAAATTACTTGACGAGTAATCATATTTATTTTAGTTAATTATCTGTTTAAGTATATAATCTATTTAGGTATATTATAAAAATTAACTCATTATCTGATTTACGTTATATTTTTATTTTAAGTGTTTTCTAATGCATTTCACATCTAATGCACTATACGTCTACTGCACTAAAACTAACAATTGATTCACTCTTACTCTCACACTTTGGGTCTGTTAGTGACCAGCGTAAGTGAATTGTAGTTCATTTACGTTCGGTAAAATATGCCAAAAGTCATTAGTACCCAACATATGTGCAGGGGGAGAGTAAAATTCAAATGTATTTCACTTTCCCCTGTTTTAAGCATAACAAGAGGGAAAGTGAATTTAGAGGGGTCGGGCTGTCAGGAAGGTTCTATCAAACTAACAGGTAAGTTTCAGTTTCAGGTAAGGCCCTGTTAGGTAAAATATGCCAAAAGCCATTAGTGCCCAGCGTAAGTGCAGGAGGAAAGTAAAATACAAATGTATTTCACTTTCCCCGTTTTAGGCATAATGGGATGGAAAATGAATTCAAAGGGGTCGAGCTCTGAATTCACTTTCCCTCCCTCAATTACATCGGGCTCGGGTTGTCGGGAAGGAAGGCTTTGTCGAATGACGGTTTCAGAGAAAAAAAAAATTCTCTTGCTTGCTCGTGACCTTCGACGATTTCAATCGCTCTCTATGTGACCTATCTCCGATGCTAGACTCCCTTCCTCTCGCCGTCCCCAACATTGACGACCTTCGATGACATCTCTCCTCTCTCTGCAACCGTCGGCGATTTCAATCGCCCCCTCTGTGATCTCTCCCCGGTGTTTGACTCTCTTCCTCTAGCCATTCCCACCACCGACAACCGTCCACGACTTCTCTCCCCTCTTTGCAACCTCTCCAGTTCGATTCGGAAGAAACTAGGGTAAAATTTTTTTCCTGTATCTCGATTGTTAATTGGTCATTGTAGGTATTTGTTTAGAGCACTAGCTATTAAAAATCATTATTAGTATTTAATAAAAGCAATATATTTTACATAATTAAGCATGTATGGGGGTATGTCTCTGATTTGCAATAACCTAGTCCTCGTCCATGGTTGGCTTGACTGAACAGGGAATAAGGAGTTTCGCTGTGGTAACTTCTATTTACTATATTGTTACGAAAAACAATGACAATAAAGTAAATGGTAACCACGAAAGAGACAAGATTTAAGTGGTTCGGCAAATTGCCTACGTCCACGGGAGTTGTAGAGGATTTTATTATGTTGATGAATCACAATACAAAAGTGGGACCAGTGTTGTCCTGGAGAGTCCCACAGCCTCTCTCTTCTTCCTCTCACAGTGGCGCATAACGACACACTGTTACAGCAAACCTGAGAGTTCTCTGTAAGCAACTCTCTTTCTGTAAGTCCCGGCCTCTTTTCTTCCGGCAACAACGTTGAACAGCAACACCGTCCCGAGTCTCTGTTCTTTCGGCAACAACGTCGCCCTTCTCGAGCCTCTTGAGTCTTCTCTCTTTCGGCGACGGCGTCACCCTTCTCAAACCTCTCTTGTATCCAAGAGCTTCTCTGTTCGCACACCTCTCTCTGTAAGTCCCGAGAGATAAGATAAAATCGACATGAGGGAAAATTAATTACACCCTTTGTCATCATATCAGCAGGGTTCTTACTTCCACAAATTTTCTCAAGTAACAGTTATCCGTCATCTAACAATGATCATATAAAATGATACCTGATTTGAATGTGCTTAGTCATGGAATGAAATGTTGGGTGCTTGGCAAGGAATATGACACTCTGACTATCACTGTAGAGAGTGCCCTTTTGATTCTTTTTGCCCAATTCCTCCAAGAAACCCGTAGCCAGATCATCTCCTTTGTAGTTTATGAGCCGACGACCACGGCAGCGCAACGACATTGGCCCTACCTGGTTTTTGCTGACCCTACCAGTAATTTTAATCCAGCCTACGGCTAGTTGGGAGAACCAATGGTGGGTTTCGCATCCCACAAAATTTTCGTCTGTGCTACTACATTGGCCGCTTCCTCTGATTGGTTGTCTAGTGGGCTAACACAGTTAAAGTGGGGGCTACTTGGGATGATGTAGAACCGTTGCGGCCAGCATTCCCTACTTTCGAGCTTGTAGTCAAGCTCTTCTCCAAGAGGGGTGTAATGTTAAGGTCCCAATAGTGGGCCCAGTAAGGCAGAGACATCGGCTGAGTCAATTACCCTGACTGAGTCAGTTAAGTAGTCATTTAATTTATTTTCAAGTTAAATGCCGTGGAGGGGAAAAATTTTAATTTTCTCTTGAACCTTGAAAACATTAGCCCCATTTAAGGGACGTCGTGGAATGAAATAGGGGAGCAAAAAGTTACCAAGGATCTGTGTTCTCCTTCAACGGCGTTCCCCTGGAACCCAAGGTGCAGGACTCCCTTTGAAGAGCTTGGCTTCTTCTCTTCTTCGTTTTCCCCTGCAAAATCGCATTGTGGATCTGGGACCACAACGCAGCTCCCAAATCCTTCATTGCAAAGTGCTCTGACATCTGCTCCTTCAGATTATTGATCTCATCAATACTAGCCCTTGCAATAAGCATGTCATCCACATATAGCAACTGAATAATGTAAGAATTGTCAAAATACCTGACATAGCAACTGAATAATGTAAGAATTGTCAAAATACCTGACATAGCAACAGTGATCTGGCTGACATTTGATATACCCAGCACTGCACATGAAGCTGTCAAATTTCTTGTACCACTGTCTAGGAGCTTGCTTCAGGCCATACAAGCTCTTCTTCAATCTACAAACTGAACCTTCCTTTCCCTGTACAGCAAACCCCTCAGGTTGGTGCATGTAGATGTCTTCTTCAAGGTCTCCATGAAGAAAGGTTGTCTTCACATCTAACTGCTTAAGAAATAAATCTTAAGTAGCAACCATGGACAATACTAACCTGATGGTTGTGATCTTCACCACAGGAGAGAAAATCTCAGAGTAATCAATACCCTGCTTCTGCTGAAAGCCCTTTACAACAAGTCTGGCCTTGTACCTCTTACTGCCATCATGCTCAGTTTTCACCCGGTACACCCACTTGTTGTGCAATGCCTTCTTTCCTGGTGGAAGTTTTGTCAACTCCCATGTTTGATTCTCTAAAAGGGAATCCATCTCATCCTTCATGCCCAGTTCCCACTTGCTAGAATTTTCATCTTGCAAGGTTTCTTCATTACTCTACGGTTCTCCACCATCTGTCAACAAAATATAATTCAAAGTAGGTGAAAAATACTGTGGAGCCGAATAGTCCTAACTGACCTGCGAACTGTAGCTGTAGGAGTGGATGACTTTGGATCTGACTGCAAAATACTAGGAATGGGTGCACTAGACCCACTCTCCTAGTCACTCACATCTCTGCACTGCACGGTGGCCTCTGGTAAGTCATCCAATTTCACGAACTCGAACTCTTGAGGAGCTGCTTCAGCAATTGTACTGGACTTATCCTTGTACACAATCTTCTCATTGAAAATCCCATTCCTGCTTCTTATAATCTTCTGACCTTGATCATCCTAGAAATGATAGCCTAATGCCTCGTCTCCATAGCCAATGAAATAAAATTTCTTTGACTTAGCCTCAAGTTTACTACGAGCATAAGAATCAACAAGAACATAAGAAAGACAGCCAAAACTTTTAAGGTGAGAAAATTTGACCTCTTTCCCATTCCAGGCCTCCTTAGGCAATCTACAATCCAACGGAACTGATGACCCTCTGTTTATCAAATAGACTAAAGTACTAACTGCATCTGCCCAGAAAGTAGGTGGTAATCTAGCGTGCAACCTCATGTTTTTAGCACGCTTATTTATGATTCTGTTCATACGTTTAACAACTCTATTTTGCTGTGGTGTCCCAGGAATGGTCTTCTCCATTCTGATACCCAAAGCTGCACAGTATTCCTTGAACCCACCATCAATATACTCACCAACATTATCAAACCTCAAACATTTCACTTTCAAGTTTGTCTCTGTCTCAATCATGGCCTTCCAAATTTTGAACACATTAAATACTTCAGATTTATGTTTCAAAAAATAAACCCATACTTTCCTGCTGTGATCATCAATGAACGTGACATAGTCACAAAAACCTCCAAGGGATGCCACTGGGGAAGGTCCCCACACATCTGTGTGCACAAGGTCCAGTTTTCTGCCTTTAGTATTCTGCCACTTTTCAAGAAACTGAGCTTCTTTTGTTTCCCCATAATGCAACTCTCACACATACTGAGATCAACTGATTTCAGTTCTAGTAGTTTGCCTCTGGACAGAAGTTCTTTCATGCCCTTCTGATTCATATGGCCAAGCCTGCAATGCCACAAATCTATTGTGCTTTCTGCAATGATAGTAACTAGTAGTCGAATAGAGTGTACCAATTTTCTTACCCGAGCCAGTACCAATGCCCCTTTGGTGACCTTCCAGGTGCTATTTGAGAACACCACTGAATGGCCACAATCATCAAGCTGCCCAACAGAAATGAGGTTCTTCTTCAACTCAGGAATGTGCCTGACCTTTTGCAAGGTCCATTTGTTCTTGTTAAGTAGTGCAATGTCAATGTCTCCCATCCTTACCACGTTCAAAGTCTCTCCATCAGCTAGGTACACCTTCCCTAAATCACCTGCAACATAGTTTTGCATTATCTCCTGATGGTAAAATGTATGGAAGGAAGCCCTTGAATCCAGTATCCAGTCATCAACTGGACTATGAACTGCAAGCAATAGTGCATCCTATATTTATTCAGTTACCACATTAGCATTATTATTCTCAGTTTTCTTAGGTTTTCTACAGTTCTTCTTTATGTGGCTAGCTTTGCCACAATTCCAGCAAGTTGCCTGTTGACCAAGCCTTGACTTGCTCTTGCCCCTGTTCTTTGATTTTGATATGCCTCTGTTTGAGTTCATGTCATGTGATCTCCCCTGAGAATCAACATTCAATGCTGAACTCGAAACCGAGGTCTCGCCTGAATCCCTCCTGCACACTTCCTCAACCAAAATCAAATCACGAACATCATCATATTTCAATTTTGATTTACCGATAGAATTACTGACAGCCATTCTCATGGCTTCCCAACTATTTGGCAATGAAGTTAATACTATCAATGCACGTATCTCATCATCAAATTCAATTTCAACATATGACAATTGATTTGTGATAGTATTAAAATCATTCAGATGTTGTGCAACAGACGTACCATTTGCCATCTTTAAATTGAATAAATTTTTTATCAAATATACCTTGTTATTCGCTGAAGGCTTTTTATACATACCTGACAAAGCCTCTATGAGACCCACAATCGTCTTCAACTTGCTAACGTTGTGTGTAACAGATCTCGACAGGGTTAGCCGAATAATCCCTAGAACCTGTCGATCCAACAGATTCCAATCAGCCTCCTCCATTTTTTTCAGTTTCTTCCCCAACAATGGAAGATGGAGTTTCTTCCCATAGAGGTAGTCCTCTATCTGCATCCTCTTGTATCCAAAATTTGTGTCATTGAACTTCTTGATCCCCGATACCTTCACTTCGTCTCCAGCCATTGTTTTTCCCTCAGACCTGAACCTCAACTCTGATACCAATTGTTACGAAAAACAATGACAATAAAGTAAACAATAACCACGAAAGAGACAAGATTTACGTGGTTCAAAAAATTGCTTAGTCCACGGGAGCTGCAGAGGATTTTATTACATTGAGGAATCACAATACAAAAATGGGACCAGTGTCGTCCTAGAGAGTCCCACGACCTCTCTCTTCTTCCTCTCACAGTTGCACACAATGACGTACTGTTACAGTAAGCCTGAGAGTTCTCTGTAAGCAACTCTCTTTTTGTAAGTCCTGAGCCTGTGTTCTTCCGGGAACAGCATTGAACAACAGCACCGTCCCGAGTCTCTGTTCTTATGGCAACAACGTCGCCCTTCTCGAGCCTTCTCTCTTCCGGCGACGGCATCGCCCTTCTTGAGCCTCTCTTGTATCCAAGAGCTTCTCTGTTTGCACACCTCTCTCTCTCTATTCGCAGACCTCTCTCTGTTCGCACACCTCTCTCTGTAAGTCCCGAGAGATAAGATAAAACCGACATGAGGGAAACTTGATTTTTCCCTTGAGTGTAGCACACGCCAAAGCAAATAAAGAATTTGAAAAATCTCCTCCATGGCCTGCTCAAGTGATGTGGGCCAGACTCCACAGTGTTGTGGTAACTTCTGTTTTCTATATAAGTACCGATGCTTCATTTGCAGTGAAAATGAGTGTGCTTGTGGATCAAAGCAATTTTTTTTTTTTTTGAAGCCATCCATGGTTGTAGAAAGATCGTTGAAGTGTAACATTAGTAATTTTAGAAGAAGGTTAGTTGTTGAATTTGGCAAGTCAAAAACAAGTAATCTGGAAGTAATTTTGTTTGGGAAGCAAGGATTTGCAATAAAAGTGAGTTTGCTTGTGGAACGGAGCAAAATTTTTATTGATAAGCCAACATATGACCATAAAAAAATTTGTATTGAAATTCTGGACTGTAAGAATGTGTTGATTCTCTGTAAATTAGAGAGGAGGACAAGGGGTCCACCACCCCTGTCCCCCTCTTCATTGCCAGCTTTAGAAAGAGGGTTGCAAACGGATCGGAACCGGATCTAATCCAAAACTGAATGTAAATTATGGGATCAAATTATTTTACATCTCATATGATTCCGTATCCAAAAATGGAATGCATAGGTCTTGATCCAGTATGGCTGGAAGGAGGAAAGGTAAAGACAATATGGATAACACTACAAAAGAGCATACGACACATGGACGTGCGACGAAGACAGTAAAATGCTTTGATTTGCTCATTGATCAAGTCAATTTGGGTAACAAATTACCCAATGGAGTTTGGAAACATGAAATTTTCAACAATTGTGTCTATATGTTTAATTTGGATACAACGAACCAAAAAAACTGTTGAACAGTTGAAAAACCGCATGAGGACTTGGAAAAAAATTTATTTAATAGTGAATACATGCCTCAACACTAGCAGCTTTGGGTGGGATCCAATAACCCAGAAAGTCACTTCAAGTAAGACAGTGTGGCAAGACTACATAAAGGTTTGTAAATGTAACATAGAATGTTATGTTTCTTGCTTTATTAATCAGGATTTTTAGTATTTTAAACGATAACTTTTCATGTAGGCGCATAGAGAAGCCGATAAGTATAGGCAAAAAGGTTATCCAATATATGAAAAATTGGCTATAGTGGTTGGAAATTCTATTGACGCAGGGACAACGAGTCACACAAGCAACGAGTCAGAAAATAACCTTTCAAATACTGTAGAAGTGTCAATGATTGAGGACATTGATGAAGATGATGCAATTAGGGAGATCCCAACACCCAACAGTATAGAGTCTCCAAGTGAGGCTCCTTTGAAAAGCAAAACACCAAGAAATGATGAGGATAAAACTTTTGCTACTTGGCATAGGAAGATATGTGAACCATTAGTTAAAAATACTAACAAGGTCGTTGAGGCTATTAACAATATGTCATCATTGCACAACGACTTCGGGGTGGGGAAGGCTTGTAGCGGTTAAGAGCAGGGAGGGTGGACTTACACCGGAAACGATGTCCGCTTTGGAAGCTGATACAAAGTTTATGCAGTGCGTAAGCGCGACAACAACAAGATTATTAGGTTAATTAATCCAAAGGTTGTCGCTTTCGGAAGGAGGATCTTATGGGTTAGTTAATTTTAGAGAGAGAGGGACCGAGGAGGAGCTCAAATGCATCAATTAATTGTCAATATAATTATTGTATTAATTTAGATTAAATTGTAATCTATCTTAATTTATTAATAAAATATTTTATTTATTAATTATTATATTTATATATTTTAATACGATATTAAATTACTTGACGAGTAACCATATTTATTTTAGTTAATTATCTGTTTAAGTATATAATCTATTTAGGTATATTATAAAAATTAACTCATTATCTGATTTACGTTATATTTTTTATTTTAAGTGTTTTCGAATGCACTTCACGTCTTCTGCACTAAAACTAACAATTGATTCACACTTTCAGTTTCAGTCAAGTGAACACTTCCTTTTGGGTGCACTACCAGGCCATAGGGTTACTCTCTCTCTCTCTCCCTCTGGTTCTCTCTAGCCGCTGAACGATGGATCCTCGTCGCCGCTCGTCTGAGTCTTCAACTGAAACCCTTGCATGGATGAACGACATTATCGACTTTCTTCGACTTTACAAACCTCTGCTAGATGCCCACGTTGTCAATTTCTTTAAGGTCTTTCAATCCTCTTCACGCAGTCACTGCTGGTTACTTTCCACATATCGCTGAAGGATTTTACTTCAAGACTTTTCTGAAATGGTTCTTTGTTGATCGCCTGTGCAGGATAGGTTGTGGGAATCTGTTGATAAGGAATGGATGGACTGCTTACGGCAAGAGCCTGTCGAAATTCTCCTCAAAATTCCTTGTGGATTTGTGCAGGTTGGAATTACTCTTCCTATGATCAAACAGCATACCGACCGGAGTTGACATTTGTGCGGTTCATTTAGTTCCATATCTCTGTTAATTAGTCAACGCAACGCCAACATTTGGCAATTTATTCAGTCAGAATTTATTCGTTTGAATGGAACTGTGTCGTTAGAGTTAGTTTTCCTTTTCAATTTATGGCATTACCAATTTACGGCCAGAGACAATTTCAATCATCAAGTTGGAGGGCTAACATGGATGTACCATAGAGTTAATGCAGTTGCATGTTGTTTTCATTTGAATGTATCTGCGCACTCTAGTATTTATATTTGATTGATTTTCATGTTAGGATTATTGGCCTGCTTCGCTTCAGGAATTCATCCGGACAATAAGATCTCTTGTTCTTCCTCGAGAACCAGAGCAGTTGCACATGGTAAAAAACTTATTCAGGTGATATCATATTGAAATCTGAATATTGCGGCTTTCTTCTTGTTTATATGTTTTATTATTCAAAGTGTGAATAGCTTCAGTCCATCTTGTTTGTATTTCAACAGAGTACCCCATGTGCTCGTGCATTGTGGCCCAAGTCTAATGTCGTGCATTCTTTATATCTTCTGCTAATTATTTTCGTTTATAAGCATATGGCATCAAAGGGTACCGCACAGCTCCAATTGTATGCAGATAATCTTCATGCTGCTGTTCAAGGACCATGATGGCCATGCACTGAAAAGAATATAACAGCAGTGTCCTAAACCATCCTGTCAATACCTTTCAAATTGACAGTTTGTATACATATCCATGTATTGCCACAGAACAATTTCTGCCCGTTACATAAACAGCAATAAAAGTGTTAAGATTCTTCAGGATCAGGTAATTCAACTAGGAAACACTGATCCTCTATCAATGAATACGGTAGACCTTATCTTTCTGTGTTTTCTATGCATTTATGAGCTGTCCTACTTGCTGCATTACTAGTAATAAATATAGGAATTTGGAATGTGCATTTTACCTTTTGAAACCTTATCTCTTGCAGATGCTCCCTGAGCTGCAAGTGGCATCACTTGGTACTGTTATCACTCAAGGCATGAATTTGAAAAAGCAACACGAAGTAGGTTTTTGATCGATTATATGTTCAAACTTTAAATTTCGCTTCAGAAATTAGATAGCCCACAATAGCTGATGGAGAGTTTCTAAATAACAAAAGCAATGAAGTAGAATAAGCCTTTCTGCTTGCATTTTTCTGGAAACAGGTGGAAATTCTGGCTGCAGTTGTTAGTGCTCTTGCAAAAGTTGTTGGTGCTCAGTCAATAATTGATGTTGGTGCTGGTCAGGTGTTTTTTTTTCTTTTTCCAGATAGTTCCATGCTTCAATAGGTTTCCTTTTGTTTCTCTTCGTTGCTGGTAATATGTGAGCATTCACTTATTGGTAGCTGTTGGTTTGTAACTGTCAAACCTTTACCAAAATCCACCCTCTTAGGGTTATCTTGCTCAAGTACTATGCTTCGAGTACCAGCTCCCTGTAATTGCCATAGATGCGTCTTCTCACCATGGAAGTGTCACAACTGCACGTGCTGAGCGAATAAAAAAGCATTATGCAGCTAAAATGCGTAAATCTCAAAATGGCAAGCACACAATTCCCTTACTTTTTTCTATTATGCGTTTAACTTGGGTCCATCTTTCGTCAGTAAGTCCAACAACATCTACTGTCACAGGAAACAAACACTTGCATGTGCCTCAAACAGTAACCTGCCATGTTCTTTCAAGTGATATCCTGAAAGCCCTTACTGGCACTTCATTGCATGAAGAGAAAGTTGAACCATCAAGGGAGGTTGAAGAGAAAGGTGTGGAAACACATTCATTTGATGGTTCAAATTTGTACAATAACAACAGCTCTGTATCTGCTGTCCTCCTTGCTGGGCTTCATGCTTGTGGAGATCTTTCTGTGACCATGCTTAGGTTAATGCTAAAATAATGATTTCAGTTTTCAATGCTTTATTGTGATGTCTAGTAACTAGTTTACGGATGATCAACCACAAGAACTGTTTTGTTTTTATGTGCTGAGAGTTTTCAATATCCATTTTTCAGCCTAATATTTCACATATCTGCCAGGACATTTTTGGATTGGACAGAAGCTAAAGCACTGATTAGTCTTGGCTGCTGTTACAACTTGTTGTCTGAAGAATGCTCTGAGAATAAAGAACATGAACATGGTTTCCCCTTGAGTAACGGCGCTAAATCATCTGGCATATCACTTGGAAAAAATGCACGTGATCTTGCTTGTCAGGTGAAATTTTCTTTCTGTGTTTTAATCATTATTATTATCACCATGCAGATGGAATTATTGAGGAAAGATTTGAAGAAAGCTGACCTAAAAGTGCAGATAGCTAATTACTGATAGCTGCAAGTTATCTTGTAAATTATTGATGGTTGCATTAACTTGGATCTAGGCATTAGTGAGTCACGCCATCATTTAATATATGAAAAGTCATTGTTCTAGCCCTTAAAATACCTAATAGCCTGCTCCTAACATATCTCATGCTGAACATCTTGAAGGATTAAGGTTCTAGCAGACCTTTTAGGTGCTATGCTTTCCCCATTATTTAACTGTCTATCATATCAGCAAAGACATTGAACCACAGACAGGTTTTTTCCTTGACTAATGTTAAATTTCATTGAGTGGAGGGCCAATAAAAATTAAAAGATGATTTTGAGTATTATGGAAGACAGAAGATGGACAACAACCCTCTTCCATTCTTCTGTAATCTGTCATGCCATATATGAAAAGCTAATCAACGTTTCAGAAATAGAACAAAGGACAATTGTATTAATTCTCATCTTGATATTGTGTAACCTTATCAGAGTGCTGAGAGATGGAGAAGCCTCTCAAAGGATGCAGCCCAGCAGAACTTTGAAGTGCATGCTTTCCGTGCTGCTTTTCAGATGGTGTGTTTGTGTTATTTAGCAAGTTTCTTCTTTTGTTCCCTTGACTCAACCAGCTTGACTGCAAGAGTACACATTCAGTTGCTTAAATTTAATGGACTTCCACTAATTCACAATGTATTCTAAAGGTCCTTGATAGATATTACGCAAATGTCTCAATAACAAGTCCATCAATTGGGAGGCAAGGAAAAGCTTTCCGTCGCCAACAGACGAGGAGAGATCTACAAAAAAACTTGTGTATTGCTGAAAAGACCACTTGCGCTTTAGTTTCTGAGGAGCTTGACAAAGTGGTAGAGACTTTACCTGCTACGAAATCTGAGAGATTTGAATTTGTCCAGGAAGATGACAACAATGTGCACAGAACAGGTTGTTAAGCCACTATCTATGAATTTAACGGTCATGTGTTTAGTTTGCTGTAAGACTGCTTTGATGGAAACATGAAAATTGTTCTGCAGATGAAGGGGAGGAATCCAGCAGTAGTGCTTTTGAGCAATTTTGCAACTCTGGACTAATTCGCCTTGGCCTCGAACCTCCAGACAGTATTCTTACAATATGGAAAGAAGCCCAACCTTTCCTTGTATGTACCCGACTCTTATTCCATTTTGTTAATATTTATGTGGTGCTTTCATGAGATTTTAGTTTGACACTGCTAGATCTGGTTAAGGTGAGGGCTTCTGGTTATCCTAAGAAGCATGTCTTCATTTTGACTATTACAAATTGATTCTTGCAGGAGTTTGTGGGGCCTTACTGGTCATTAAGAGCTGCTTTGGGACCTGTTATTGAAACCCTAATTCTACTGGATAGGTTTTTGTTCCTTCAGGAACAAGGAACCTCATTAGAAGCAGCAATGATACCTCTATTTGATCCAAAATTGTCCCCCCGGAATGTGGCCATTATCGCTCGTAAAACTTGATTACCCTCTGTTTGGGTTGTACCCTCTCCCCAACCCAATGGAGCTGTATTTCTGCTCTACTTTTCGAACAAATCTACAACTTGAAACCCCCTAAATTATCAGTGTTTTAAACCATCTATTCTCCTTGAAGCATTAGACAATGGAGTGAAATAATTTTACTTTGCTTGTACTAATCCTTCCAGTTGTTAAATGCCCTATCCTTGAAAACCATCTTATCTGCGTGAAACAGCTCCCAAACCTAGTTTTGTACTGATAGGTTTAGAAAATACAAAATAGTATATTTATATGCTCAGAATGGAATTCAAGCAGAGGTTGCTTAAGTTAGAACTGATTTTAAACGTTTCTGCATCAAGTCCAGAACGAATTTTCCAGGTTTCAGGGAATTTTAAAATTGCTTAGGATGCCAATGAATCCGGATGATTGATGTACCATGAAAAACCCTTGGATTTTGGGCAGTCTGAAATGAGACACAATATGGGTTCGGAAACCCTTTTTAAGCAAGTTTGTCAATTTGGCTCATGGTTGCTTAAAAATATATTTATTCTGAAACACCGTAAAGTGGGCTGGTCGTTTTCCCTCCACCGCCGCCTGCTATCATCGTTTTAACAACCTTTTCAACACGATTATGCTCCAGGCCCTCCCTTGTTACCACTTCTGGTATACATGCCAGAAATTAGCTCCTTTATAGACAACTGACATAAGCGACCTTCTCTACTTAAAAATACTGTCTCAGTCAATGTATTCCCCAACCCATCTTTTAATTGGAACAAAAGGGATAAACTCGGTAAACGAAGATCTCTTCTATTTGTCTGAACGAAACTGGCAGAAACATGATCCCTCTCTTGAAGGCTTACGATATCTTGATCAGCATCAATGCCTGGAAGTTGCGTGTTAGGAGTTCTGATTGATTGTGTGTGTTCTCCACATAACACAAGTTGGCTTTCATCAGTCTGCACAGGTTTTCCCTCTCAATGGCATAGCTACTCATTTTAAAAGAGTCTTTTGAATTCCTTGAACCATATAATAAGAGAATCTAGTTCTCATTTGACTAAAACATGAATTGATGCTTTCACCCTTTACATATTAAAAGGAAGAAGCTAAACCTGTTATACTTTAAAAAGAAAGCCAGTTGCAAGAAAGCTGACTTTGCCCTGTTTTAATGTTTCATATTCTCAGGTATGGCAGTTTCTTGGAGCTTACTAGTCTGCAGTTTTCATAAATTTCTATCTGTGTAATGATGGAAGGATGGATCTTTCTCCATCTTCTATTCTGATAGATGATCTTCTGTTTATTTTGAAGCATTTGTATGGCTAAGATGAGGAAATGTTAAAGAATGTGGTTAACCAGTCAATGATCCAGTTCTCTTCCAAATATGGGTAGAAAGGTGCTGTAATGGAATATGTTAAGAAGAAATGTAAAGCAAGTGTAGTGGTTCAATGATTGACTACACCAAATAACAAGCTTTCGAATGTAAAACGACGGTAATTTGTGTTGGCGTCATCAATAGACGTTGCCAAAGATCCATTTGTATTAGGTTTTCCTCTGACCTTAAACATGCTTATCTTTCAAACACAGGGAAGATCCACTTGTCAAAGAATAGTGAAAAGACCTAAAAATCATTTCAAAGATTAAAACATTGTACCGCCAGCTGAAATGGGACATCTCACCAGTAGTTGATATGTTAAAGTAGATTTCAAATTGTCTGTAATTCGCTGCAGCAAGAGCAGCAGTTTGAAAAAACAGTGGAGATTAGGTACCATTTAAATTTGCACAAAAATAATAATTCCTATTAAAGTATAATTTAAGCACCTGTTTGATGTCGGTGTATGAGCCCCTCTGTTTCTGATGAACCTGTGGACACTCCAAAACATAGCTATTAATCAATTCAGTCTCCAAAAACTAGGAATTTTTAAACTAAAGAGCCTCTACCAAGTCTTCTCAATGGAGAAAGAAACTGAGAAAAAATAAAGACTTTTTTCAGTGGGACCTTCTCAGTTCAACTAGCAAGTACTTAATGAAATACTACAGACAGTATCCAAGATTTGATCATTCTGATTCAAAACTCCAGTTGGTTTTGTTTATTTCTTCATCTAAAATCAAATCAACTCTATAAGGAGGAGAATTTTCTTGTGTTGATCGATTCCATAATCAAAGATAACACTTGTCTTGTTTAGGAAAACATAGTATTATACGCGACCATTAATATCAAATTACCAAACACTAGTCCATGATTTGGACTGTCTCCATATTCAAGAGTATAGCAAGAGGTCCTAACTGTAGTTTACCAAATAAAGTACAGTAAGTCTTTGTCTATTAGAATGGAATGGGAAGGATGGTTCAGTTTAGAACTTTATATTCATGTGGTTACTAAACTACTTTGACACTGTTCCTGTATAAAAGCTAGGCTCCGTGAAGGTAGAGCTCACATATTAATTAAAAAAAAAATCAAACATGTACCACCTTGTCTATATTTTGTAAGGATCGGATGGGACTGAAATCGAAGGTTGACTCGGCTTCTTTCCTGCTCATCCGGATACCCATTATTGGTATCAATTCAGGAAGAAAAGATGATGATGAAGAAGCCAATCCCATTTTGTGAATACCCGAATCTCAACATAAGAATAGCTATCTTCCACAATAAATTCAAAATTTACCAACTGGACTCAACTATGATTTTTAAGTGACAAACTACCCAACTTGATGACCCTGGACCATAGTTGGCTGTGATACTACATGATGAAGCTTGCTCCAGACAAGTAGTTGAAGCAGTTATGGTTCTTTGGCAAGGTTTCCGACAAGTGGTTGAAGCAGTTATGGTTCTTTGGCAAGGTTAAGTAGTATATAACTCTAGTTTACACCTAGTTTATCCAAAGAGTAATTCCACATATTGGTGGAACAATATGAGGAGGGGAATATTGGGTACCAGGGTTTTGAATAAAAGAACAATTTTTTAGGTTTGCGGGGATGATTGGTGAGAATTGAATTGAAGACTTGTCCGCGTCTCTCAAGTGAAGAAGATGACATTAGTGAAGGCGACAACCTGCAGATCAGATCATCCACCAATGCAAAACGGACACACACCAAACTGGTCCTAATCCTATGTCATGGCCTAACTTCATGGGCACAGGTAAGCTGAGTTCTACGGTGTCGTCCTCTACCGGGGGTCTCCGTTACGCCACACTGTTCTACACTTGTCTTCCTCCCATGCCATAAGCCAGAGATTTCCCACAAACACCGAGCAATGTGACAAAAACCCACCTATCAGATAAAGGAACCGATAGAGACGCATTGGGGATGGAAAATATCTGAAAAAAAAAGGCGAAATTGTGACGAGTTGAAAGATGAGAAACGATGCTCAAAAAGGAAAACTGATAAGTATTCGGATTGAGAATTCTTACATGACTTGAACAATGTATGGATTGCAAAATACAAGCCGAACTTTCCCCGTCGACGTTACTTTCACCGATCCGGAAACATTCGCCGAGTGTTCATGGCGCTTTCTCAAAGAAAATGAAACCACCTCTTTCACCGTTTTTTGCCCTTTTCTACCACCGTTGCCCGTACCCTCCCCAAACGGCCCCCTCTCAAATCTGAAAATCCCTCTCGATCGAGCTACCGTACCAGAACCCGGGTCCTCTTCTCAGAAATCCGACAAGAGTGCCGGTACACGGGTTTGTGTAGTCGTGTGCCGCTTAATTAAAGCTCCCAATTTCAATTACTTTTTGACACGTGGCTTCAGCGATCGTGGTTGCTGATGTATGGGCCCACTTGCCTTGACTATGACTGTACATGCACGGACGCTTTGCGATGGAACAAGATCAGCTGTCTCTGCGCCACCGTGGCACGCCGATCAGTTTTGCTCGCGCACGTATGGTTTTCGTGTGGATGAGGCGTCCACGTCAGCCGAGAAAAAAAACAATCGCGCGGAATGACGTATACCCAAGTGGGCTCCACGGTCAACGCGGTGCCAAAAGAAACGGAAGGAAGGCGCTATGGAGGTTCCACGTCAGCGTAAAAATGGACCCATAAGAGAGTGCCACGTAAGCAGCCGGTCCGAGAGGAGGGAAGAAGGCGTGAAGGCGTGAACTCTTCACTCTTCTCTTCCTTCCTCCCATTTGTTGCCGGACTTCAGTTGACTTCCGCGCCTCTTTTTTTGTTTATAAATACTTCCTTCTCATCCTCTCGCCCAAAAATCTCAATCTCTCTCTCTCTCCTTTCTATCTTTCTTTTTCTCGTCTTCGTTTGTTTTTGTTCTTCATTTACTCCCCTGCTGCGGAGCTGGATGTATCCTGGTTCTGTTTTCTGGGGAGCTGATCCGTTTTTGTTATTATATCTGGGGATGTGATGTAGATAAATAGTAGCCCATATATTTCTGTTGGTTTCGGTCCATCAACCGATATCTGCCGATCGATTCTCATTTCTCAGGTCTCGACTTCTTATTTCTTGTTCTCGAGGTCGTTCGTATTTAGTGATTGCGTTGGCGTGTCCTGGGAGACGAGCGGGAAGATGAGCTTCTTGAGCTCGATGGAGGCTAGGCTTCCTCCAGGCTTCAGGTTTCATCCGCGAGACGAAGAACTCGTGTGCGATTATTTGGCGAAGAAAGTGGCGGGAAATGGCGGCTGGAGTTTGTATAATTCTCCGATGATGATTGAAGTGGATTTGAACAAGATTGAACCTTGGGACCTACCAGGTAAGAAGTTACGAACATCACAGATCCTACATCTGACTCTCTTTCTTTCTTTATGCTTCTTTTTTTGTTGTTGTTGTTGTGCTTACCGACGTTAGTGATCTAGATCAGTGGCGAATGAGTAGTAACTCTATAGCGAGTCTTTGTAAGGTGAAGAATTAATTAAGTGAATCGTTTTGAAGATATTCAGATAGGAAATCAGGTGCTCCGAGGATGATTATTTTGAGTCGACAAAATGTACCTTTCTTTCATGAATGCGTAGCTTAGGTACCCCTTCATGGCTCCTGATCTTCGAGTCTCGGGTTTCAGCTCTCTCTGAACTATCTTCATAATATATCTTCTTTTGATTTTTTAACAAGTAAAAACAAAGAGAAGATTTCGAGGATCTTTAACAAGTAAAATCAAATGGCGTCGGCCGAACTCGAACCGGAGACCTTCATAAATTTAACAAGTAAAAACAGAGACAGTAGATGTGCTTAATCTTTTAAATTTAAAAAAAAAAAAAAAAAAACACAGAAGAAGATAATCTCATACAGACTAATGTAGCTCTCATTAGGGTTTGTCTCATACAGACTGAGGCCACGATGAGAGAGGAAAAGAACAAAAAAGAGAGAATAACAATGAAAACGTTTTGCAATCATCCTGACGCTAATACAGTTGGAGACGATCGCCTTCGACATGGACAGCCTCAGTGCATTCTTTCCTTCGTGGGTCTCCTTTCAACATCTCTCATATTATTCTTTACCCTAATTAACAACATCACCATGGATAGTGCCCCACTCGTGTGCTGCATTCCACTCTTGTTGATGGGTTACTAGCATTTTGGTGATGAAGTGTTTGTTTTTATTGATTAATAATATTAAGCTTTTGTCTGTCAGAAATGGCAAAGGTGGGAGGAAAGGAGTGGTACTTCTTCAGTCTACGTGACCGCAAGTATGCCACCGGGTTGCGGACGAACCGAGCGACAGTGTCGGGGTACTGGAAGGCCACCGGGAAAGACCGGCAGGTGGTTGACGTTCTGAAAGGGACACTGGTGGGGATGAGGAAGACTCTGGTTTTCTACCAAGGGAGGGCTCCCAAGGGCAGGAAAACCGATTGGGTCATGCATGAATTCAGGCTTGAGGGTCCCAATGATCCTCCTAAGGTTACCTTCAAGGTAAGTAACAATGTTCTAGTTTGTTTTACGTGAATCTTTTCAAGCTAAATGAATTGAAGTTGTTATATAAAACTCCAAAATATTCTTCAAAAAAACATATTTTTCTTTTTTCTTTTTGTGATGAGCAGGAGGACTGGGTGCTTTGTAGAGTCTTCGACAAGAACAGAGGAATCTCTATCAAACCAAGCCAAGAGAACTCATACGATGACACAGGCTCCTCCTTCTCTCTCCCACCATTATCAGATACCTTTCTCAGTTTTGACCAAACCCCTCTGAATGTAGAAGGGTTTGAGCAAGTGCCCTGCTTCTCCAATATTACCCAGAACAACACAGCCCCAAGCCTCCCACAACTCCCTCATCTGGAACCCACAAAGGGCTTTCCTCGTCTGCGATCTATACCTGACTTTGACACCTATTACAATCCACTCTCTTGCGATAAAAAGGCCATCAAGGCCGTCCTGGACCATTTCAGCAAGCTGGAAAACGGGCAAAAGATGATGGAGGTGCCCACAGGCTTGGCTGATGGAGCAAACCCAGATAATTATTTCTCTGAAATTGGAGTGGAAGTGGGAGTTGGCGTGCCATTTATGTGGAATCAATACTGAGATAAAATGGCAGACGATATCTAAGTAGGAGTTTCCACCTCATAAAGGTGTCTGTATGTAAATATTTATGATTTTATAGTTTTTGTTACCATGGAAAACTTCTTCTTCCTACCTATGGAAGTTGCATAAAAGATGTGTTTTTGAAGTGTACAAGAACTGTGTAATGTGTGAAATCAATTTAAAAACAAGTTCTGAATCTCTCAATAATTTGATGAGAATTTCCTCATGTTCATTAGCGTTCTTATGTTGACAAACAACATATCCAAACTTATCAGAAATATATTTGTACCGGATGATATTTCTTCGATTTTCCGTAAATGTGTTCTTGAATTGAATAAAAATAAGTTAATTAAAAATAAGATTGGTCAACCAGCTAAAAGATTCCGAAGTTCTCACCAAGTACAAAAGAACACTAAAGAGTTTATTCATTTCTCTAATGAGTCAAAGTCAGGATATAGCTGTATGAGGTTCAAGAATATACAAGCCGATGAACACCTTGTTAGCGTTACGAAAATTTGATATATATATAGATAGATAGATAGATAGAAAGATCGATAGATAAATAGATAGATAGATCGATAGATATAGTTAAGCTTGCCTTATGCTACTTGCCATGAAGCATGGATTTTTCATATAAACTCGTATAATTTAAGGGGCATGTGGCCTGCTCGCAAGACTAAGCCTGGTCGTATGACCAGACGTATTTGTATATTGTAACACTGCAATCTAAAACCGTATTAAAATTTTCTAATTTCTTCTTAATGTTAACACTGCAATCTAAAACCTAATTAAAAATCTCTAATGGTAATTTCCTCTTAATGTTAACCCAATTGTGTTCTTCTAGACATCTGTTTATGCATTATTGGCCTTAACTACCAAACAAAAATTGAAGAAAAGGTGACAATTGATTGTGGGGTCCCTTAACAACTTTGATATGGTAGATGTAGGTTCATAATAAATGGACCCCCTACTCTTCCTTTTCTCGATTATTTAACTCATTCATCTATAAACTCTACCTTGAATCTGCTCACATGAAAGCAACTGAAGGAGAAAATTGAAGCCATTAGTTAGGAGAAGTTACATCATCATAAATATTAAATCAACAAACATATAGACAGATATAATAGTTAGGTTAAAATCGTTGAACCGAAATAGGTTTTAGAATCTAACTTCCCTTTTCAATTGAATGTGTGGGATTCTTGAAAGTAACAGTCTGCCAAACTCCATTAAAACATAGATCAAACCAATTCCTTTTCTCTTCAGAAAAATGGATTTCTGGCTGCAAATATAGAAACAGCATATTGCATCTCGTTAAATGATGACTTCTGTTGAGGAGACTGGTTTTCATGCAGACGGAGTTTAGCTCTTGTCCGTGTGCATATAATACTGGGAAATGAGGCAATGCATGATGCTTGTGTTTAGTTAAAAAGGGTTTTCTTAAGGTGAGTGATGACTCTGAAGTAGAAGATGAGATAGGGCCCAGCTTATATAATAGTTAGAAATGGACTTTTTAAAGCTTAAAGACCTGTTCAGTTGCTCATCTTCTGCTGCTTAATGGTTCAGGTTGTTGATCTGGTGGGTCACCCAGCCTCTTCTTCTATCTCCATGTCAACATTGTTCAGATTTGGGTTCTTGCTTTTTAAGTGTAAAGGATGGGAGAGAATCCAAGTAAATTTCTAAGGGGTTCAGATTGAAATGATAATCAGTAACAGCTAAACCAATAAGAAGACAAATTCCCCAAGTTGAATCCTCTTCCAACTCAAAAGTATGAGTTTCATTAGTGCTTCTTAATTAGGATTCTTAAACAAGAAAAGTTGTTAAAGAATATACTTCCTCTAGAGAGATTACAGGTAAATCAGTCAGTCCATTTCTCTTTTAACTCTTAAGTTAGAGAAAGTTGGGTTTATGCCTTAAAAGAAAATGGTTGAAAAACTAATTGTAGAGTTTGTGCCTCTACTACGATATCGATTAGAAGAGCAGGGAAAATCGCCCTTCCACGGGCCGATATACTAGAATTGAGTCAATAAGAGTCTACTATGGAGTCCGAGTCAAGTAGGACGAGTACCAAAAGCCCCTCCAAAGCATGAGACTAAAGACCGATACTTACAAGCAAAATCAGATTCCCAGCAGCCTACCTCAAATCAGGCAAACCCAGAGATTCACTACAAAAAATCCAAGAAGATCTTATACATAATGAACTACAACAGCAGCAATCAAGATCATTCCTGGTCTCTGTATCTACATGCATAACCATTCAACCCAACAGATCTCCCAAATCTTCCCACAGGTGGATGATTTGCCCATGCTTTCCTTACATCATGTCTCCTTGTAGACTAGTTCGTCCTGAAGAGCCGACCATTGCCCAAAAGCTGCTGCGTTTGCATGGCCTGCTTCTCCTGCCATAACAGATCGGACCACCTGTAACACAATATTCCTCTTAAACCCACCTTCATTCATATGAATCACAATAACAATTTAGATCAGCAAAGAACTTCATTGGTTTGAAACGCATGGCCCTTGTTTTTATTCTAAGCAGACAAGTTTTACCTTCTCTATCTCACTGCAAATGGGAGGATTTTCTCTCAACCTATAAGCAGAACCCAGGAAAACAGAAGGCTGATAGGTAAAACATTTAAATAAATTTGGAAACAAAGAAAATAAGGTAATCCTGCCTCTTCATCAGTGCCTATTAACCAAAGGTGGAGCTGAAGGCATAAAGCAACCAGTGTTCCTTCAACACAGAACTGGTTACAGAGCATATACAGCTCAAACAAAATGAAGTACAGGAAAGGAAAAATAAGAAAAAAGAAAATCAAGAACCAGCTGGTGCATTCTCCATTACCAGTCTAGAATTTGATCTCCAATATAACAATCTTGGCTTCTGATGTTTGAAGCACGGACTTTTAGATGTGTTGGAAGATGGACTCCAGCCCACACGACCAAAGAAAACCCACATATCTAAGAGTATTTATTATAAGACGTGTCACAAGGAAGGCCCACAAGATGGGCCCAAGCCCATAAGAAACAGGACCCACCATGATTACCACGAGCTGCCATCCTTATCACATAAGTTGGGAGATCAAGAAAGACAAACAAAGGCATCTTTATCTTATGGTCACATCCTAGAAGAATTCTAGTTTGAGTTATGTTTGTCTTTTATCTATATTGAGTTATTTAATTATGCTAAAGCTTATCTTTAAGAGTTAGAGTTTGGGTGTAATTGGGACAAAGGTAGTTTTATTGTAATTGGACTCTACTACCTTCCTCTATTATAAATAGAGGTTCATGTACTCTGATTATAATAAGTTAATGAAGTCAATGAAATTTTTCTCTTTTCCATAAATTCAACATGGTATCAGAGCAGGTTCTGTGAGTTGACTTGGTCAACACACAGAGATAATGAGATCCTTTTCTCTAAACCATAAACTCTGAATCAAGGTTCGTAGTTATTTTTTTTCAATCCCTACACCCGTAGATTGCTTTGCGTTTTTCACCTCTATAATGAGATTTTCATATTGATATATTGACGAAAAGATATTTGAGTCTAATTTCCAAGGAAAAACGATTTTTCCCAATCGGAGTTATCTATAGAGAGATATCGATATTTGAATGAGCGAAAGTCAGATTGCAAAAGTTCGAGCAGCAGCAGAAAACTTCAGCTTCCGAGGAATTTTATGCTCTGAAGAACTAGACTTTATATGGAGAAAATATATATCAAAAGAAAGATTTGTAAGTTCTTTTACCTATTCAACCAATTTTTTATCTGAGCTGTCTACAAAGATAAATCGATATTTGAAGCAGCAAGGTCAGATTGCAAAAGAGGTTCGAGCATCAGCAAAAAACTTCAACTTCCGAGGTATTTTTCGTTATCAAGAAAGAGACTTTATATAGAGAATTATATATCAAAAGAAAGATATATAAGTCTATTTTCTTACCTATTCAACCAATTCTCGGTATGACTTTTTTATAAGGAGATATTGATCTTGGAATAGTCAATGGTCATACTGGAAAAAAAGGAGAAACAGTACTTAGTTCAGCCACATGACAAAGACCGAAATTTATCAGATTATTTATCTTCTGATAATTATATTTTATGAAGAGAAGTTATACTTGGATGAAAGGTATTTAAGTCTAGTTTCATAAGGAGAAATTTTATGTCAATCTTATCTATATTTAAAGATATATTCGCATTGGAAGAATCAAAGGTCATGCTGGAATTCTATTGTATTGAAAAATCCAAATTTATGCCCTTTGTTTTGCGTCATTGTTTGAGTTGCTATATCAGGAAAATATCTCACTTCTCCCTGGTTTAAGGGATTATTACTACATCTATGTTATTTGGGCTTATTGTTGCATCTATGATATTTGCTTCAAGTTGGGATCACTACTACTACCTCCCAGGGTGAGGGGGAGAAGTACAAGAAAGAGGTATTTTATTCCATAAGTTGTTGATAAGTTTATGTGACCAAAATATACAAGAAAGGGGGAACACAAAAGCTGAAGCTTATGCATCTAAGAAAAAAATATTTATATCGGATTATGATTATTTCATGGGTCCTTCTATAAGGTTTATTATTTTGGTTCATGTTATATGTGTTAGAAGATGGTCATGTTACATTACAGCTACTGTTATTATGTCTCTTTGGATGAGACATTATTATTGAAGAAGAGGCGGCCTTAGTACCTTTTCTCATACCATAATTTACTTGACTCTCAAAAATATCACGATTGGGACACCATGAGAGTTGGTGCCCGGATTGGGACACCATGATAAATTTATATCGGATTATGATTATTTCATGGGTCCTTCTATAAAGTTTATTATTTTGGTTCATGTTATATGTGTTAGAAGATGGTCATGTTACATTACAGCTACTGCTATTACGTCTCTTTGGATGAGACATTATTATTGAAGAAGAGGCGGCCTTAGTACCTTTTCTCATACCATAATTTACTTGACTCTCAAAAATATCACGATTGGGACACCATGAGAGTTGGTGCCCGGATTGGGACACCATGATAAATTTAATTCTAAAAAATATCACGATTAGGATACCATGAGAGTCGGTGTCCAAATTGGGACACCATTATAAATAAACTCACTACCCCCTCCCCCCCCCCCCTGTAATGGCTTTTATTATTCCTACCACTTGAGAGTCGCTGTCCTGTGGAGGGACATGGTGGTGGACACTTCAGAGCAATGCCGATAAACACACTACCTACAGAAGACGGAGTGTGCCCTATATCCAGCATTAGGACTGGAGTATGGAGCAATGTTTTACCGGAAAAGAGTGATTTTTACTCTTACTTATATTATGCCAGCAGGGATTCATGGAAGGATGCAACAGCGTGAGGGGGAGTGTTGGAAGATGAAGGCATATAGGAAGATGTGTCATTTTATGCAAAAAGATTCTATACATCATTTGCAGCAAGCTAGGAATTCATGATGTTCTCTCACCCCAGCTTGAGGGGGAGTGTTGGAAGATGGGCCCCAGCCCACACGACCAAGAAAAGCCCACATATCTAAGCGTATTATAAGACGGGTCACACGACCAAGGAAGGCCCACAAGATGGGCCCAAGCCCATAAGAAGCAAGACCCACCATGATTACCACGAGCTGGCATCCTTTTCATATAAGTTGGAAGATCAAGGACTCACAAAGGCATCTTTATCTTATGGTCACGTCCTAGAAGAGTTCTAGTTTGAGTTATGTTGTCTTTTATCTATATTGAGTTATTTAATTATGCTAGAGCTTATCTTTAAGTGTTAGAGTTTGGGTGTAATTAGGACAAATGTAGTTTTATTGTAATTGGACTCTACTACCTTCCTCTATTATAAATAAAGATTCATGTACTCTGATTATAATAAGTTAATGAAGTAAATGAAGTTTTTCTCTTTTCCATAAATTCAACGAGATGGAGCCATCATCTCAAGATGATAGATGACTATAAAATATCATAGGACAGTTACACAAACACAAGATATCTTTTGTGAAACCTTATCTGTCAAGTACATTACATTTTGCTTCATTACTATCCTTTTTCTTTCTTTTAATGGTAGAAAGGGAAGTGTAGCTTCCGTAATATTTGTATTAGGAGAATCCACTAAAGCAACCTGGACTATAAATTAGAAATTTTATTCAGGCTGTCTCAAGGTTCACATGGCTAAAACTTTGCCATCAATCAACACATCCAAGCCAATTGCTGAACGCATGCCCTACCTCTAATGTAAAAATGATCAAACGTGTAGCTGGATATCCTCTTGAGATGGTTGGACTAATCTCTACGAACAGATGTTCTGCTATCTCTCTAAAACATTAGATGGAAAACTATAAATTAGTTGTAGGGGACAAACCTATGATCTCCATAGCTATACCAAGAACCCTTCTTTGCCACAACATCAATTAATTGGGCAATCCAAGACACAGCCCTGCAAACCAAATAGTGATATTTGAGCTTTCTGAAAAAACTAAAATAATAATGTACAGGCAGTTTTATGAAAGAGATAATTATTCCATACTGCACTTACAAGTTTACTCACTCCTTCCCCAAATATATTCTCAAACTCAGCTTGTTTGTAAGGCCTTGAATCCTGAAGAGAAGCTAATCAGGTGGGTTAGGGGGGCAGCAGGGGGTGGAGCATCTGAAGTAGAAAAAAACCTAACAGACTTCTACTTAAGCAAAACATAAAAGTTGTGGCTGCATCATGGACTTAACTAGCTTCAGCAGAACATAATGAGTACAGGCCTGATTCCAAGACCTAGACCTGGAACCGCAAATTATACCATAATTCATTCAATTTCATTGTTTACATATCAATGAAACTGCTCTTGTACAGCACATTTCAAAGAAATCCAGAACCCTAAACCCTAAACCCTAAATCCAGAGAATTTCTTAGTAGATATGATGAATCCATACTATTTTATGGCATATTTGTTTCACTCCTATTGCATGACCTCTGACGCCTCATAACAAGGACTCCTGCAAAGCAATTTCATTTCACTTAAGGACAAGAAAGTCTAATAAAAATGAGGCCAGAAACCATGTGAGTACAAAAAGGAAAAGCAGGACACGTAAAATTGGTCTCCAACAGGTTTTATGATGAAAAAGAATTACCTTACTTTTCTGCACTCGCACACAAACCTTGAGACCAATATCTTCTTCTCCTTGAACCTAGAAAAGTAGAACAATCACTTCATGTTCTCCACAGAAATTTTCACAGTTGAAGATAAAATTAAAGAACCATACTTGTAAGCAAAAGAATAAGTTAGCCTTACAGTTTTTATCTTCCCTATTGGACGTATCTCCAGCCTATGTGAGGCAAAGAATTTCAGAGCAATACTCCCACTGGTAACTTCAGGGCTCCCGTAAAATACACCAATCTAGTAATATAAAACATAAGGAGCAGTTACTTCCTTGATTATGAAGAAATGTACAATGCAAAGGGAAAAGAAAATACCTTGTATCTAATTTGGTTCAAGAAAATGAGAGTACAACCAGCTTTAGAAGCATTCCCTGACAGCTGCTGCAATGCCTGACTCATTAAACGAGCTTGCAGACCCATCTGTTTCATTCCAATCTCACCCTGTGGAAGAATACAGTATTAATCAAACATTGGTTTAATTGCCCAAGCCAAATCCGTCTATCCACTGATTGTTCCAGTTTTAAAGAACCAGTTCATGACAAAGTTATCTTAGCTTGACAGTGAATCATTAAAACTTAATAAAGTTTGAATTATTATTAAGTCGAATTCTTCTTATAAAGCTTGCTTCTATTTCAGCCCGAGGAGTGAGAGCCGAGACAGAATCAACACAGATGAGATCTACTGTTCCAGATCTGCACATTCGGTCAGCAGCTGAGACAGACTATGTTAGTTTATACACTTTCCACATGAAAATTTGCATCAAGTTCTTTTAATTCCTTATAAACTAGAAAAACTGATCTGAAAATTAAATTTGAGGTGTCTTTTAGGGAAGGAAAGTGGAGGAGTTTTGTCAAGACAAGATTATTACTCCGGAGAACAAAAAAGACAATTGTAAATGCACTAGATGTAGCTACTATCTCAGTGCTGGAATTGGAACAACAACAACAACTAGGAGGCATCTGCATTTTATAACACAAAATAAAGCCAGGAGGGCATCTCCGTGAATTTAATATGAGGCTGCTACCCTAACCGTGCGGCTGAAAAACAGGAATGAAAAAAAAGACCTGCCAAAACTAGCTAGTCTGAGGAGCCATCTCGCCATTATCAGGTTGGCATACAAAGAGGTTTTCCACATCCACCCCCAGTGCCCTCGAATAAGCTGGATCAAAAGCATGCTCTGCATCTACAAGCATGGCATTTCCACCTAATTTCTGCAGAGCAACCATAATAGCTTCCATGTTAAGATTCCTTTTCTTAGAAAGTGAGAATGAAAAATTAATATTATGAATACAGCACCTGAAAGTCTGCTATTGCATGGAGTGCTAAGGTTCTTTCCACTACTTTCTGGACCAAATACCTGACAGAAGACAGGGTCAACCATGATTAATTTGCTACTTTCTAACAATTTCTTGCCATAAATCTACAGATTTCTAACCTTAATAGGTCCATCTTCCGCAACTCCATTTGGTTGACTTGTTGAGATGGATTTTTTTTTTTAATGATGAACAATATTGAGCCCATGGACAAAAAGCTAGCTGTTAAGGGCGTGACTTAACAGTGAGAGAGTGAAGTCTAGCTCCCTCAGCCAGAAAATCAGATACATGCTTAGCAGCAGCTGCAGAACCTTTTACATGATTCCAACCAATTACAACATTGCACAACAAGTTTTTAATATCTTGAAAAACATGCCAAAATCTCCTAGAAGGATCAACATTGTCTGAGCACCAGTAAAAAAACAATTTAGAACCTCCCTCCACTAATAAGGGCTCTTGAAATCTTGCACCATAAAGCCTCAGTCTAAGTGGGAAGTCATGTCAGGACTAGTGGGTGGAATCATCAAAACCAAATAGACCAGCATAATAAAGAAGAACCAATCCATCATGATGGTGGATACAACACCAAGCCCAGCTGTACCAAGACTCCTAAGAGAACAAACATCAAGTTTAGCTTGATGAGTCCAGGCAAGGCCAGGGACCAAATCACCAAAGCAGGTTGTCTGACCAGTGACGACCAAGAGATTAGCTAAATGTGATGCTTCCTCCCAAGAATTTGAACTCCTCAAGGGAAATGTCAAGGTGAAATTTTTGAATGGTAATTTTGTCCACCACTTTCGGATTTTGATCAGAAGGTGCCTCAGGAGCTTTTTGTACAAAATGACCTATTCGGATTTTCCAAAAGGATTCTTTTAAAAAAAAATGACCTCTTTGGATTTTGAATGGTTATTGATCATTTTTTACTTAATAAAGGATTCTTTTTATTTTTGTCCACCACTTTCGGAAAATTTTAATAATTTCAGTTTACTGATGCTGATATAAATTATTGATCAAAAAGGTGCCTCAGGAGCATTTTGTACTTAATAAAGGATTTTTTTCTACATAAGCTTCTTACAGAAAACAAGTGAATTATCAACCACAACATCACAGTCTCAATAGATGGGAGTAAATATTATAGCCATACCGTAACTTCTGCATATCTTGGTTTACAAAAAAAAAAAATATTATCATCATATTGACATTTTCATGAAATGATGTTTTCCTTTATATTTTAAGTTCTTTCATTTTGACTCAGGTGAGTGCATAGAGTAAGAAGATTGCCTAGGGAAACAGAAAGTACAAGTTCATAACAAGATGCACAATTTTCTCTATAGACAGTTTGTGTTTTTTTGTCAGTGGATATAAATAGAAGGTGAAATGGAAATAGAAATGGTAAGCGAATTCAAACTTTTAATTCAAACCTCCAAGGCCAAGTTAAAGGATGACATCGTGTCACCTCGTCCCACTTAAACATTTTGTAGAGAGTAAAATTCCATTTTCTAGGCACAACATCAGCTTCTTTTTTATGTGCATTAACAGGAGACTTCACTTTCTCCGGGTAACATAAATTCAGCTGAACTTTTTACATGCACTAACACATTGTAGGCACATTATCTAGAAAAATCGCTTTCTCTCCCAACATTCTCTGTGAACTAACAGGGAAACTAACTCTGAAACAATAAATCAGTAGGCAAAAGAATTGTCACATGCCCCTGGTAGAAATTCTAGAAACCTGTTCAGCAGGTTGGCGGAAGCAGTGAAACTGATTGTTGTACAAAAGTTTTGGAGTTTGACAATTACCTCCACAATTCTCCCTTTGGGAAGACCACCACCCAAAGCCAAGTCTAACGTCAAACACCCACTTGGAAACGTTTCTCTGCATGATAAACCGAATTCGTTCAAAGAAAGCCAAGAAATAGTATGCTGAGTGAAACTTAGAAAAGCTAAAAAGAAAAAAATCATACACTAGAGCTCCACCTGCACTGCCAAGTCTTGTAACGCTACCTTTCCCAAAAGAGCTATTTATGTCATTCATTGCTGCTTCCAACGCTTTTTGCTGGAAGAAGAAGAGGCAACATGAGCTTCACTTGGGAAACTAGTCATGCTTACTATGATAAATTTGCATGTGTTAAAGTTAAAGAAAATATTTGTTACTTAGACATATTCGTAAAATTTTGAATAAAACCAATATCGGGGAACAGGAGACGGAGATTTGAAAAACTCACTCGTTCGAGATAAAGGTCGTCTGGGTCGCTTTGAAGAAACCTGTTGTTTTTTGTTTCGAATTCGCATCGGACTTTATTTGATTTCGTGGGACATTTAGGCCAGAAACGAAGGAAAGATGCGGGAAATTCGCGCGGAGGAAGGAGTAAATGGGAACCTCTCGGCGGAAATTTACGGGTTTTTAGAGAACATACAGAATCCATTTCCCGACAACGGGATGAGGACACGAGGAAGAGATGCCAAGATACGCAAAAGACTAGAACTAAACGCTGGGGGCAGTAAGAGAATGATGGCAATAAATGGAAGCAAGAAGAAGACTACAACACTTCAATACTGCACCATAGGAGTGGTCCCAGCTTTACCATTCGGATAAGTAAAGACTTCCGAAGTAGGAGGGCGGACTGCAAACTGAACGGCCGAGGGAAGAATGAAGAAGCTAGAGTCACCGCCGAGCCCTCCCGTCCGCTGTTGTCGCCGCCTCTATCGTCGTCGACAACTGCTCATCGGCCGCCTCTGTAGCTGTCCGTTCAATTTCTTCCTCCCGTCGCCGCTGCCTCCGTCGCAACAGTCATCCGAGCGGCGCCGTAACTCCCTTCCCTCCGCGTCGTCTCGGCGGAAAACCATAACAAAAAAAAATCCTTAAACTCTCGTGGTTTTGGAACAAATTGAAAATATATTTAAGTGAAATAAGTTTATAGGGACTAGTAGTGTGCATATTTTCTGTAAATATTTTTTAATTAAAATTTTTTATTAAAAAAATTATATTATTTTCTAAGTAAGATTTTCCTACCAAGATGGGCTAAAAAATCGTATAAATTTTTTTTGAATAAATATTTAACAGTTTATGCTGTAATACTTTAGTATGAGATCATTTTCATTATAATTTTGTGTTTGATATTTTATTTGATTAAAAAATTATCGATAAGTATAATAATATATTAGATTGATTATTAATTTTTATTTATTTCCCTATAAGAGGCAATAAAAGGTCCATTTAACTTTCCTTATAAAAATTTAAAATATTTTTTGTAATTTTCTAATAAGTCACTAATAGTAATAGGATTTTATTTAAAAGTTTTTTAGAAATATGTATAATAAAAAAATATTTCTAGTTTTTCCTATAATATAAGTTTTCAACCAGAGGCATTAAGGAGGCCATAGTAAATTTTATGACCAGATTCAAAAATTACAAAACAAGCTAGACAACATTTGGGGTAAAAAAAATTAATATTGGTGCGTTTTAATCAATTACTAAAATTATCCTGAACCTTCCCTATCATTTTTTTTTTAAATGTATGCATAATTTTATATAGAGTATTAAATGTAGGTTAAACTCGAACTCGGCTAGAGCTTGAACTCGAGTTCGAAATATTTAAATCAAACTCGACTCGAACAAGGTTCAGACTCAGCTGGATTCGATGCCGCCCTTATGCCCAGTTTTAAGTAGAGGTCATTCCTAAATTTATGTAAAATGTATGCATAATTTTATATACAATTTATTTGACATATATTTTTTGAAAAATTTTAAATGAATGTTAAAGTTTGAGCTCAGTTCGAACAGGGTTCAAATTATTAGATCGAAGCCTAACCACTTATGGGGGCTGCTTACATGTTGAATTACCAAAATATATACATAAAAAGTTATATGAATCTAAGACCATATAAAATAGTGAACCAAATGCTAAATGTATATTATATAATCAACATGATCCAATAAAAATGATATTATAACAATAACACCTACACTAACCTCTATCAAACACCAAGGAAACTCATAGAATTATATTAATACAATTAAAAATTCAGGTCAGCATAATTAAAATTATTGATATTATTTTCATAAATACTAAAAAATATATGATCAGTCAAAATTGATTTTTTTTTGTCATTTAGTATTTTAACTAAATGAAATATATTTAAACCTATTCTTGATTGTATTACTTTATTGTTTTAATCATAAGTAAAGGGGTATTTATTACATAATTACTCTATTATTTGAAGTAATACAATGATTATATCCCTTAAGTAATATTTAATTGCCTATTTTTAGACATGCATTAAAATGATAAATTAATATTTCCATCATTTTTATGACAATAGGGAAATAAGTAGGTCAAAATGGTATCTTAATTTATCTTAATTTACGAAAATGTTAGGGCCTTCAAATATTCCAAACGAATGCTAATCCCCATTATACTAACTCGAAAACTAAACCAATTTCTTAGGGCATGGCAAGCAATATATATATGGAAATTGAAAAAGAAAAACCCCTATCTGAAAGATGAGGTCATTTTCCCGCCAGAGCTTTACTGGCCATAGTGGCCGGAACCCCGGAATCCTGAAAATCTCAGGCTTTTATGTTTGTCTCAAACTTCACTGACGTATCAGCCGTCGACCGGTATCGCCCTTGTCTCCGACTTCAGACCGGTATGGATACGTTTCTCCCTTTCCGCCTTCTCTCTCTTCCTCTCAGTCTGATTCATCCTTTCTATCGGTTATCGCCGTACTGATACCTGCCTCAATGCATCGCTGCCTTCATCTAATTTTATTATGCTAGAGACGACCCTTATAGAATCTGCTTGGCTGTTCAGTCTTTTCACAACGATTGTAGGGCTTACAGCAATATGAAACATTAATTTCCACTCCTATATCTCGAGTACCTCATATATTTTCCTACACATATTTTCATCATACTGTTGCATTAAGATGTCCAAAATGTTGGCTATTAACTAGTAAAAGGGAAAAAAACGAGGTGACTGTAAGCGATTACGTTACTTTATGATTGCTCAGTTTATCTGTATATACGAGATTGAAACTTTGAGACACTTATAACTCTCTTGGTTTCACTCATTCTATCGCTGTCAGATAATTGTCCAATCAGTCTGCTGCAGTGTTTGCTGATGTGCCATGTGAGATTCAAAATACATCATAACATGCTCTTGCCGGTGAAATATAAATTCATACTCGTCTGTTTCAACTTTAGTTTTCTTACCGGTAAAAGATAAAATGCTTACTTGTCTGTTCCAATTTTTTGTTTTATAGACTCATAACTACTCCATAATGAGAGATTATTCTATGTGGACTTATTAATTCCCCATTTAAATCAGTCTCCTATGTCGGTCTGTAAATGATATAAATGAGACTTATTTAAATTCATAGGAGACTCACTTAAATCCATACACTCTCACTCAGTTGACACTCATTTAAACGAGGACTTATGCATCCTCATAAAATCCAATTCCCTCTAGAATCTTACTTTTGTTCCTATGTAATTTTATATTCTATTAATAATTTATTAAGAACATACAATCTCACTCACTGTCAACTTTTTCAGTTCTAACCAAGTCTTTCTAGATTGGTTTGAACCTTTAATTTTAGGCCAAACTAATAATTAGGCGGCTCGAGTCATCCACTTTGTGAAATTGATTGACTACATCACGTCCATGTTTGGACTTTTCCATTGGTAGTTAGGGCTGCATAAAGATGTGGCAATCTACCAAACATCTCTTCTGGCCCATAACACGTTGTTCTGTATTTTTATTATCGAGGAGGTAATGTGCTTTATCAGCTCATGTCATCTTCATTTCCCAGTGAACACTGATCTTTACTGTGAAGTTGGACTTTTAATGGGTACTACTAGTGGAGACAGGGAAAGGCTATGTAAGACAGTGCAAGATGCAAATTCCTATGGTGTAATTTCTCCACTGATGGGGAAACAGGTGCTTGAGGCAGTTCACAATAGATATTTGATCTGAACCCCTTTGCTCATTGTGTTTTTTTATTGTTTAGTCATGGAGAGGTAATTTAAAGGAAGATTTAATCTCTCTTCTTCCTCCTTTTCGTTCAGGTTTCTGCATTTTGCACAGCAATGGAATCTATGGCTAAGAAGCTTCCTAGAGTTCTCGAGGGCTTTTGTCTTTGGGTTTGATCTGTGGCTCCTTTAATATTTGCAATAGAATTTAGTGCTTGCTGGATAGGTCCTCGTAGCATGTGGAGTTCAAGATTAAAAATGAGTTAAAAGAAAAGTACTATGGATTCCTTACATAGACTCCAAAAAAGGAGTCCAACAAGTTCTTCAAAAGATTCATTTTCAAAAATAATGACATGAGGATATATAATCAGTTCCAAAAGTGTTTGGACCCATATCTTGATCATATTATCTAATTACCTGAATCGTGACTCAATATTACACCCTATTATCTAACATGTTGAAATCCTCAAAATTCAATTGGCACAGCTGTTTTCTTATTCAAGGTGCTCAATCATGCTCCTTTCTTCTTTTGTGGTTTTGATTTCATGATTCTACATCCTTACGTAGTAAACTTAGTGATGGAAATACTGCCTTGATGAAGGTTCCTCCTCATGCAGAGAAGTGCATATTTTTTTGAGAGGGTAGATTTATTGCTCTTAAGCTAAGAGGATACAAGAAATGATTAAACTAATATAGGGAAGAAGTCTCCAATCATTAGGGATGGGCTGGACACACCCTCCTCGTCTAACACATCTCAGAGATTATTTGCAGCACAAAGTGCATGCTGCCATGATACCACTAAAGAATTATATAAAACTTTAATCTCATCAAATATATAGCCAAAATGCTATGGGGGAGGGGAATTCCCTTCATCCTGCTAATTGCTTTGCCTGAATCTCCTTCTACTGAGACTGAGCTGAGTAGTGCTTGATTTCTGCTTCGGTTGAATCTGTTGCACCAATAGGGCCTGAAAAGCATAGACAAATGGAGCCATTCTGGCTTCTAACCCCCAGAGAGGGACGTATGCAGCATGATCAATGCCTTTCTGGAAGGAAATATGTGATTGCTTGTGGTCTTCTAAGCTATTACCAGTTTTTCTGTATCTTATATGCTTTGGCAACTTATTCGTTGGAGATCTTTGTTCTTACTTATTGCTAGATCCCGAATTTTGTGTAAAATTTTGAGTTATATATTGATTATTGGGCCTTTGGCTCCATGGCCACATTGGGGGTTTGTTGTGTGAGGTGCTGGTTCAACTCTCAACCAAGTATATGGGTTTCAACATTCAAATAAAAAAAAAAGTAGCAGCTGTTTGGCCAATCCTTTGTCTGTGCCCTCTGAAAATTTGTTAGTTATCAATTTGGCACCATCGAAAGGTTAAAAAAATGTCAGTAATTGATACAAGATGAACTTGTTCATGTCTATCAATCGCCATACATGGTAAGATCCACGTTGCACAGTCATTGCAACAAAAAAGATAGAATAGCTGTTAGAATTGTATTATTTCTTCTTATTATTAAACTGAAGCTGCTTTAGGGTCGAAAATAGCATTCCTTGTTGTGAAGCTTCGTAGTCCGCCAAAAATTCTCTACCTCAATTTGTATGATCTAAAATGTGGAAGATAAGGCGATTTGCTATTTTTTGGTAGAGGTGACAATGGGCTATGTTCATGTTGGGCATATCTGAATTCATTGTTAAACAAGGAGACCTGAACCTATCTTGTTTATTGTTTGGGTCAATAATGTAGGCCGGAACCTGGAATCTTCAGTTTGGGTGGCTTCAGTTTAATCTACATAAAAAATATGTTGAATTTTTGGAGAAGAGAAAACTTTATTGACTTATTGTAATTTGATTACAATGTGCCTCTATTTATAATAAAGGAAACAAGTAGAATCCAATTACAATTAAATTACCTTATGTTAAATACACCTAAAGTTAAACACTAAAAGATAAGTCCTAGAACAATTGAACAATTAAACAATTGAAAGTAAATAGAAGACTAATATAACTAAAATACTTTTAACTGAGACTCATCGGTGAGACTCTTGTAAAACTCCATCATATTAATTCTAGCTCTGTGACACTTCTTACTGAGAGAGTCACGTAAGACTCTTCCATATATGCTCTTCAACACTCTTCCTCAAGTTGGAGTTTATAACTTCAGCTTGCAATGAAAATGATTTTTGGTCTTCACTTTTCATTAACTAAATTTTTTTCATAGATGTTAAATCTTCATCATTTGTTCTCCCCTTTCTTGAATATTTTGATCATATAAAAATTACCACAATATATGGAACAAAATACCTCTTTCTTGTACTTTTTCTTCTAATTTCCCCCTCAAGTTGGGGATAAAAAAGACATAGAGACCCAACTTGGACAAAATACAATGTGAGAGAAGAAAATCACTCCTAGCCGTACGACAAAGCTCCATACACCAGTCAAAACGGTCATAGTCTGAAACACATTCCGCTAAATTTTAAAGACGAAAAAAAAGACCCAACTTTAGGGTTTAACAAATAGACTATTCACTTTTAAGGGTAGTTCAAACATAAATCACCTCTTGGGTGAAGAATAAAATATTTGACTCAAGCAGGATGTTGGGTACACCCTTATACTTTTTAGGTAGCAGCTCTAGGCATTGTTTTGAAGTGATGAAAACACAAAAAGATAAACTGAAGAAATACTAGAGGAAAACAACTTTAATCGGAAGGAGGCGACTATTTAACACTCATACTTCCAAGTATAACTTTTTCCTTGGGTCTAGACTTTGATATCTTTCATTCAAGTATAATATTTTCTTATAAAATATACTTCTTTTGAGAGAAAGAATCTGATAGATTTCGACTTTGTAATCTAGACGAATGGAGTACTCTTTCTTTTTTGGCCAGCATGACCATTGACTTTTCCGATATTGATTTCTCCCTATAGAAAACTCAAATTGAGAATTGGTTTAATAGGTAAAAAAGTAGCATTACAGATCTATCTTTTAACATATAATTTTCCATATAAAGTCTCGTTCTTGATGGTATAAAATGCCTCGAAAGTTGAAGATTTTTGCTGTTACTCGAACCTCTCTTGCAGTTTGACCTTTGCTACTTCAAATATCGATTTTTCTTTGTAGAAAACTCCGCTTGATAATATTCCTTTTGCATTGGAAAGTAGACTCAAAGATATTTTCATCAGTATATAATTTGTAATATGAAAAGTTTAGTGTGGAGGTGCAAATGCCAAAGAAACAACAAGTAATGGGATAGGAAAGAAAAAAAAAAGATAGAATACAAACATAAACTACTAAAGATGATAGATTAGAAAAGGATTACATTATCTTTGTGAGTTGATTGATTCAACTCATAGAACCCGCTTTGATACCAAGTTGAATTTTTAGAGAAGAGAAAAACTTCATCAACTTCTTGTAATTTGAGTATAATGTGTCTCTATTTATAATAGAAGAAACAAGTAGAATCCAATTACAATTTCAACTACCTTTATTCCAGTTACACTCAAAGTTAAACAATAAAAAATAAGTCATAAAAAAATTAAATAATTGAACATAAATAAAAAACTAACATAATTAAAACACTTATAATTGAGACTCTTCTGTGAGACTCTTGTGAGAATCCTCCATATTAATTTTGGCTCTGTGAAACTTTTTACTGTGAGAATCATGTAAGACTCTCCCATATCTGCTCTTCAACAAAATCTAATGATTCAAAACAATTGATACTTAGAAATTATATAAAAAATGATAAATAAAAAAGTTGTTCTTAACAAAATAATTTATTGTTTATAAAGTTTTAAAAAATATTTTTTTAGTAGATAATTTGCTTATGTATTTATGAGCATAAAAATCTTCCTGGTGTGGTCCAATTTGGTCCAGTTTTGTTTGGTTGAACTAGTCAGATTCACTCCAGTTCTTTTTAAATTGAGCAACAAAACAGGGATCCATTAGGTCCCGTGTCAAACCACAACTTGGTCCCACATATTTATTCAGTCAGATGTATCAAACTGAAGCTGACCCAGTAGTGACTTGGGCAAAGTATGGTCAAACAAATGAGTCAGGTACAGGTCAGGTTACCCTATCGCTGCCCATAGTTGTTGGTATGTTGTCTCTTATCTTTCAAGTTTGGGGTCTCTATGTGCTCGGGTCGGTGCCTTTGCTTCCTTGCTACCTTTCGTGACTTGATAACTAATCTTATGTGGTGTCCTCATTGACACTCTCAAAGAAACTAGGTTGGGGGTGTTATTGAAGAGATAATTCACATCAGTTTCTCTTGGGGGAACCTCCTTTCTAGTTTTACTGATTTTTGAAAAGTAATTATTCGTCGCAAGTGGAAGGAAATTTTCTCCGTGTACCTCTTTTACCTTGAAATCAAACTTTAATGGATGCTCTTAGGTTAATCTGGTCCCTCCTAGTTTTGATTTTGTAGGTGTTCTTTGCATTTCAAGAGGGGCGGAATCTCTTATTTTATTGTGGGTTGCTCAGTATTGACAATTCTATTCAATCAGAGATAAATGCTTTGCTCCATGGCATCAGACCTAACAAACATCAGTTCAGTGAGCTACTGTTGGTGAAAGGTGATAAGAAAGTGGTTATTGATTGGTGTGAGGAATGAGAAGACACTGTTGACTTTTCTTTCAAAGTGTGAAGGAATTAAGATATCATGTGCCCTCACTTTATCAGTTGGAACCATGTTTTGCCAATCAAGCAGCCGACGCTTTAGCTTGTGATGGGGTAGATCTGCATGATCTCTCCCTTGGTTCTTGTCGGAGCAAAATATTTGCCTCATTCTGCAAATGGGAAGGTACTTTAAAAGTGACATTAGATTAAAAAAACTTATAATTTTGATTTTTGAAAAGAAATTCTGAAAGAAAAAGGTTCAGAAAAGCTATCTCTCACTTAATAAGATTTTTCTTTTTCAGGTTATTAACCTGTTCACAAACAAGTAGTGGATGGATTCCAAACTGAAAAATCCTGTCTTCAGACAGAGACATGTTTCTGGAAACGGATAAATCTAATAATGGACTTAAGATGCAGAGAAGTAATTTTATTGTCTCTGGTGTTTATCAAAACTCTAACCAGGCTAAGTCAGTTCATGTGAATCATCATTAGATGGGATTACTTCATGAAAATAATCGTTTCTGGTAGTTGGTGTTTTGGTCAAGTTTGCTGGTGTCTACACTTTCTGAGTCTCAACTTGGATGGCTTCCAATAATGCTGACCTGGATTTCCATCAAAACAATCATATTTGGCCACATCTAATATGGCTTAAAGACCCAAAAGATTTTATACCCTGGACTTGGTACGCCTCAAGTTTTTTCTGTAGAGTGATTATTTTCTAAGTGTAACTTGAAAGTAGTGCTATCAAGTGTAAATCATTATGTAGATCTCATGTGGTTATCAACATTTTCTTATGTATTGCTTTCAGAAGAAAATGTTTCACCTCCTGTGGCTCGTTGATTACCAGCTTTAGAGTGATATCATGCTTTTATAACTAGAGCAGTGTTATCAAGCATTGTGTCACGTAGTGATTATGTTTTCCTAATGTATTGGCTTATCTTCTTTTTGATAAACTTTATTGTTAAAAAACACTGACAAATAAAGAGAAGATGTATTGGCATATTCCCTTTCAATAAATTTTGTTACTAAAATGCTGACTAGAAGAAAAAAAAAAAAGTACAGGAAACAGGACACAGAAGTATGAAACCAAGAGAGCAAGAGTAGCAAACTGCAATACTACCTGTACATCGAATCTGTGTCTGCTGTACTCTTCTGATTTTGTCTTTTGTATTCTTACAGAAATAGTTTATCTCAACTTCTGATTGCTATGAGTTTGTCAACTGATCGTTTATCATCTCTAGTTGCAGCTCTTCATGATCATAAAAGGTTTGTTTAGAAGGTATGAAAGATGGAACCCTGTACACCCAACTTATGGGGCCTTTTGGGGCATGGGGTTGGGCATTGGGTGTGGTGTTGGGTGGGGTCCAGGTTTTGGACCCGAGGTCATTGGCTATGTTGGAGCAGGATGTGGGGTTGGCTTTAGTGTTGGAATCACTCTGGCTGGGATCGGTATTGGACTTCCTGCAAACTTCCTCTATCAAATTCCTTACAATGGTGAGAACTTTATATATCATGGAAAGCTTCTCTTTCAGTAGCTGGTTCTGCATTTTATTAGTTATTAACAGTAACTGCAAACCTATGAGCTTTTTGCTCCTTCTAGAAGAGACTTTGCCTACATCCTGTTTGTGTTGCATGGGCACCGGCAAACTCCTCCCATTCGAATGGTCCCATCATACTGGAGCAAGTTTACAGCTGACTGGCTGTACAATCAAGCTCCGCTATGAATGGCCTTCAGATTACTGTCAAATTGTTAATTTCTTACGAGGCTTCGCATAAAAGTTAAAAATCTTGTGTCATGCTGACTTGCTGGCAACAGTCTTCTGTTGGCAAATTGTAGCTGCCTATTTGTGCCATCCATAGGGTAGACGACCCTGTGATTCTCATCATATCCACCATCTTACTATGAGTAATTTTTTGTATATTTCAGTTCTGGCAGGAGCAAGGAATTACGCTTTGGAGTTTACCCGCTCCACTACTCTCCCTTCGATGAAAAACGCAACACGGTATGGCTGGACTCAAGTAGGACCAAACATAGCAGGTATCAGGAATGAAGCCATTGGGGGATTCTCTAACTTGAAAATGGATCTTTTTCAAAGAGTGGAATTTCCCGAACTGAAGAAGAATCTCTCTTCCCATGCAAAGTCAAGTTTGGAACGTATGATATCGCTCAGAGATCAGTTCTTCCCACCTACCCAAGGTACATGATCATCCTCTGCCTGAAAAATTATTCTCTTGTTCCTGTCATTATTTGGAAGTCACATCCTTCCTGTTGTTTGATTCCATAACTGTAGATTCAAGAATGCCAATACCATTTTTCATTATAGTGGAGTATAAAAGTTTAATTGGTGTAGAGATATCTTTTGTTTTGATAGAGATGTGCACTTAGTCTAGATTTATCATAGTATCTTACATCAAAGATCATTACTACTCAAGTACAGAATGGCATTTTCTTTTTAACCCATTAGCGCAGAGCAAAGAGGCATATATCCCTTTTGGACCATAATGAAGTACAATCAATGGCAAAGAATAACTTTTTATCCCCTCCACAAGCAAAATCTAGTGCCCGGGTAATTACGTGTCAAATTTATTTCAGTAAGAAGCGTATGAGACGCTCCTGTGGAACCATGGTCAACATTTTAGGGTTGTCGGAAGAGACTTGGTCGAAGAGGCATCACCACTCGTTACCTTCTCACGGGACAATGCTCCCCCGAGATTGCCTCCGGAGAATATATTCAAAAATGGAGACAGGGGGACGAACTACGCGATGACATGACACAACGCAAGGGTGGGCCCACGCAATTTTACAGAGCATCACTGGTGGGAGCAATCGCATATCCAACCGTTGGTATAAGTCATTCAGGGTGGTGCAATAAGGGAGCAGCCTCCGCCGATGTCGTCTCCGCGCCGCCAAGTGTACAGCGGAGATGGTGCGGTTTGCCCTGTCAAAGCTCACGTATTTCCCAAGAGAAGTGGGAGAGGGAGGGGCCCACCGCAGACATTAAATAATTAAGTGCGATTAGACACTCACATGGCAGCACATGGTGCATGTATTACAGAAATGCGTTTCTTTTATTGGGGACTTTTATAAAAATTTAGGTGGACAAATATTCAAATGATTTGTCTATTGTTTTTATTTCCATAGTTGTCCCATGTTAGATCATGATTGACATTACTGCCCCTGTGCGTGTCGCTCCAGATTAATGGGGGACGGAACCGGAAGAGCGGAGGCGGGAACTAAAAAATGAGAAAGTGACAAAAAGAGATCGGGACCACGGCCGGAGAATTCGCATCGATTCGCCACAATCGGTCCCCGTCAGTGAGAAGCAACGAATACGGGTAAAGAGACCGTTTGGTGACGTGATAAATGCGAAGCACCTAATCTTTTCAGGATTGGCGTTTGGCAGAGATGGGAGGTAATTCTTAAATCCGATCTCTTTAGATATAATATTCCTAAGAATACATTTCTCGGGTACACAGCTATACAGCTACTGATGCTGTCATTTTGGTACAGTCCTTTTGCATGTTTCTGAGTTTTTAACGGTTCATCTACCTCTTACCAATTATCACAGAATTACGTACGAGTACACACTCATTCTCTACTTTTATTATTGCACTTTTAACCAGGAAGGTCACAAGACACTTTTAATGAATTTGTTTAATGAAAATAATTGTTTAGCAAAAATTAGTTTCTCCCCTTGCAGGTGTCCCTTTTTGTGAGTTTGGGTGGAGGGGAGCGGAAATTATCCGAAAGAGGAGGGAATGAATTAAGTGACATTTAATGGTGTCTCTTTTAAATGAAAAAAAGTGAATTCATGCCATGAAGTTTTAGATTGAAGGAGAAGGAGAGGGGCGTTGAAGAGAAAACGTGTCCTTCTTAGGCAAGATTTTTTGAACAAAATAAAGAAACATAAATAAAGGAACCTTCAAACTCAAAAGTTATTACTTTATGTAGGGGCACTGAAATTGAGCCGCACGATACAACTCATTCATTTCTTACATTTACCATCTTAAAAAACAGTTTAGACCAAGGAAATGACTAGACTAACATTGGATTCTTCTCATATTTACTCTCTTCATTTCTTTCTTCACCTCCCTCTTTTCCTGTTCATGAACTCAACTTACCAACACATTTTTCCTTTTCTTCAGTTTTTTTTTTTTTTTTTTGCGCAATAGGATCTTGCCTTTGGTTGTGTCACTTAGGTTGTGTTTGGAACATATAAGTGGAGAAAACAAAACAGAAAGAGATAAAAAGAGAGAAAATAAACTAAATACCCAAGGAAAATTAGAAAGAAAACTAAAGAAAAATATAGTTTTTTTTCTTTGGATATACGTGAAAAATAAAAAAATAGTAAAATTTGAAAATTTGCTGATTAAAATTTTCTCACTATTTTTTTCCCAAAATTTCATAATTTTGTGAGAGAAAATTTATTAATTAAGTGATTTTCTATCATCGATTCTTTGTTCCCAAATAACAAAAATATTTTTCTTTTCACAAAGTCAGTAAAATATGTTGTTCGACCAAGCGTGATCGAAAAATGTTTTCCGTGAAGCATGTGTTTTTAATTATTTTAAATTTCAAATATTTGTTGATATTGCATTAAAGCAATTAAAAGTAAAGCGGTCCTGTTCAAGAAACGCTAACATGCAGTAGTGAGAATGGAGAGTGAGATTCTCTTTTTTATTAATTTTTCTATTTCGATCTCCTAAAGAAAAAGATTGACGGCGAATCAGGGAGCCGCCTCCGTTAGATGACGTCGCCATGAGTAAAAGGTGCGGTAAAAAGTCAAAAGCAAAAGAGGGCTAAGACGGTAATTTCAACTTGAGTCCCAATCTAATTTAAGTAATCTGTCGAGAAAGCCGCGTACGATTTCCAGGACGCGACCGTGCGACCATGGTCATTTCTCCCTAGTCGTCCACGCGGAGTTAGATCCTAGGCTCACTTCTTCCAACGGACCAGATCACTCATTGCGGGAGACAAAACACGTACGGCCCGTCGGTAAAATTACTCCCGCGCGTGCGCTTCCCTGTCCCCAGGACGAAAAGTAAATCGCGGTCTTTTTATGGGTATTTCTGGAAATCAATTTTTTCCTGTCTACGGTTCCTTATCCAGAAAAGACTGACAGCTAGGCACTTCGAGACCTGGAAGAAAGAGAGAACGCGCGCGCGAGAAGAGCGATTTTACATTTCACATTACCTTCACGTGAGAGGTGAAAATTTCCCTGTTTTTTTTTTTCTTTTAAATAATTTATAAACTTTTTGATCTTCTTTTGTTCTTACCGCGCCGTGAACATTAGATAAAAATGAAGACAAAATGAAAAAGGAAAAAAAAAAAAAAAAGGACTCGGCTTCTCCGAACAGCTATAAGAGAGCTGTCGCGAATCCGACGAGGAGAGGAGGAAAACGTAGATTTCTCTTCGTCTTTGGCTCTTCTTTTGTTTCCTGAGCTCTACGAGTACTCGGTTCGCTGTAATGAACTTTTGAGCTGACTGGATTTCTCTCCGGCGGCGAGAATCTGTTTTCCCGATCGGATTTGGGCGAATTGGAGGCCGAATTCCGCTGGGGGAGTGTGATTTGCCTGTTCGTCGGCCGGAGGAGGTATTGATTTTCGGTGGAGATCTTTCAATTCGGAAAAAAAAAAAAAAAGCGGGGGGCTCGGAACCTTGGTGACGTTTATCCTGTTCTTGTTTAACACTGCTAGTTGCTCGTTGCAGGCAGTCCGATCTTGCGGGATATTTTGTCTTGCGAGCTTCTCATTTGGATTTGTCTGATGTGATATTCTTCAAAAGTGAGTCGATCGGATAGAAGCGAGGTTACCGCCCGTTGAATCGGTGGTCTGGGACGAGTTTTAGTGCCGGGCGATTCGGATGCGTGAATAGCTTGGTGTTGCGGGCTTTCTGACTGAACGAAGCTTCAATTTATTGAAATCCAGTAGTTTTTTTCCTGGAGGATCTTACTTTGAGCATGCTGATTCGATGAATTAAGAAGCGCTTTTGTTTATTCGTGAGTTTTATCAGATGAAAAGAGTACCTTTTGAGGTCCCTCCAACGTTCACTGGTTTTTTTGACTTCCAATGGGGACGATTCTGTTATAACCTGAGGTACTGACAGTATGCTAGTGTTTTGACTATGCCCTTTCTGCTTTCCTTTCTGCAATTTAGGTTGATTTTCTAATGTTTTCTATATTGAACGAGTGTCTCTGGCAGGGAGGTGGAGGATTGGTCGTAATGACGTCAGTTGATTGGAGTATTTGAGTCTGCAATCTATAGCTTAATCTTCAGGAGTAGAATTTCCATGAATTTGACGCAAATGTTTGACTCTGAGAATCCGCCCCGGCCGCTAGTGGTAGTATTTTTTCAACTGGAAAAAATGGAGTTCTGACTAAGAATGAGCGAGGATGTTCTTCTGGAGTGAGTAGGTGAGTTTGTGTTTGATAAACTAGGCTGCTTATGCTCTACTATTGTCTTCCTTCTTATTCTTTGTCCTTTTTTCTTCTTTTTTGATTCCCATTTTTGTGATTTGTTTGGGGATATCGTTGTTAAAGAGTTATTTATGGAGGAGCTTTGCTTTGTTATGTTGGAGTCAAAACTCAGAAGAGGGAAAAACTTCTTCCAAATTTTATTCTTTCAAAGTGAAGCTTAGTTTGTGACTGTGAGGGCCCCGCATTTCATACAGTCAGGAGATTTCTGGTGCTCCAGCAGAGACGGAGGAAACATATTTCGGTTTGCCTTATTTTATTATGAAGTAATAAAATAACTTTCGTTTTCTTATTTCATTTTCTTCTCTTTTTTTGATAGTCACAAGTGGACTTGGAGGATTTGATGTTTATTTATTTTTATTTTTTAGTTTCTGGAGAATACTAGCGTTTTCCTATTTGGTTTGCTAGGTAATAACTGATTGCTATATTTAGTAGATGGATAGGTGTTCAAGCAATATGTTCGGATTTGCTTGTGTTTTTTTTTTTTTAAATGAATAAGATGAAATTAATTCTGAAGTTGTTGGTTGAAGTCCCCCTCCCTCCTTTTTCCTTTTTTGTCTTCTGGAATGCAAAATATTGGTTAAGCGATGCTTGGTATGAATTTTTACATTGAGAATAATAAGATATTCTATTCTATTTTGGGGTCTCTAACTCTTGTTTTATGACCTTTTTTCCAGCTTCACAAAGTTTGAATGGTCTTCAGGTATTCGTATGAAAAGCTAGAAATAAATAAAGATTATTCAGATAGTGAATTGGAACTCATGGTTGCTGTTCAAGGGTGTGTGCTCTCACAAAGTTCCAGTTCCTTTGACCAAAGCTGTGGATTTTTCCAGAAGAATTGGTACTTATTAGTCTGTTTCTTATTAGCAAAGCATGGAAGCTGGCTAAACAACATCAGGAAGAGCAATTTTGATGAAGATATTTGTATTTCCAGTTTGGAGCATATTGTGCCAAAGAGGAGCAAACCTACGGTGAAGACACGATCAGGGGGAGATTACGATGGTCAAGCATCAAGTGACTGTCTCCTCCCTGGTCTTCATGATGATATGGCACTGGATTGCCTTGCCTGGGCCTGTCGATCTGATTACTCTTCCCTTGCCTGTCTGAATAAACAGTTTAATTTATTAATCAATAGTGGATATTTGTACAAATTGAGAAGGCAACTTGGCATTGTTGAGCATTGGATATACTTGGCGTGCAGTTTGATGCCTTGGGAAGCTTTTGATCCTGTCAGGCAAAGGTGGATGAGGCTTCCTAGGATGCCTTGTGATGAATGTTTTTCATGTGCTGACAAAGAGTCTTTGGCAGTTGGTACACAGTTGCTTGTTTTTGGGCGAGAGTTGTCTGGTTTTGCCATATGGATGTATAACTTGGTGAATCGTAGTTGGTCCAGATGTCCTCTCATGAACTTACCTCGTTGTCTGTTTGGCTCTAGCAGCCAGGCAGAGATTGCTATTGTGGCTGGCGGAAGTGATAAGAATGGGCATGTTCTGAAATCAGCTGAATTGTACAACTCTGAGCTTGGTCGCTGGGAAGCTCTGCCAGATATGAACTTGCCAAGAAAAATGTGTTCTGGTTTTTTTATGGATGGGAAATTCTATGTTATAGGTGGAATGTCCAGCCATACAGACTCTCTAAAATGTGGTGAAGAGTATAATCTTGAGACACGGACATGGAGGAGGATAAGAAATATGTATCCACATGGCAATAGAGCCACCCAGTCTCCTCCTCTGGTTGCTGTAGTGAATAATCAGCTGTATGCTGCTGACCAATCCACCAATCAGGTGAAGAAGTACGACAAGGTAAATAATGCATGGAATGTTGTGAGGACATTGCCAGTTAGGGCTGACAATTACAATGGCTGGGGCCTGGCATTCAAGGCATGTGGGGACAAGTTGTTGGTGGTTGGTGGACACAGGGGGCCTGAAGGGGAGGTCATTGTGCTGCATTTTTGGTGTCCTGAAGATGGTCTTGCTGGAGAGGTTGACTGGGATGTTCTTTCAGTGAAGGAGCGGGCAGGTGCATTTGTGTACAATTGTGCAGTGATGGGTTGCTGAATTTTTGCTTTGACTTGTTTATGCTGGAAGCCAATTCACACATTATCAGATTGGAGAATCAACTTAAGTTAATCTGGGTACTATGTTTATGCACTTGTGATTGATAACTTTTGTACTTTTATAATTATGGTGTCATCTATGTTTTTCTGCGATTTATTATGGTTTTGAGGAGATGAAAGAAAAGGAAAATTGTTTAACAAGGAAACTTTCGTTCTTCATTAGTTTAATCATCATTAACAGAAAGCCTAAAAGTGATTTATTGCTTTGTACCGAAGAAAAAATCTTCTTTATTGTCTGAAGAATTTCATGCCATGGTGTCAACTTGTCTTTTCTATGGGCTCATGTCACTGCTTGGATGACATTTTCATTTCTTTGTCTATGGTATGAGCAATGCTACAGAATATAGTTTGGGAAGCATTGCTTCTCAACTTGTATGTACTTTTGGCTTATAGCAGCGATACATTTAACACAAGCATCAGAAATTAGATGACTTATGGTGACTTCAAAAGTAAATTACGACATCTATAAAATTGTAAACTCTCAAGAATAAACCTGGGGAAAAAGGTACATAATGGATCATCAGCACGTGTTTACATCTAAGCTTATGAATCTAAAAGATGCTAGATGTCGGTTTGCTGTCTAACAAAGAATGGAACTATCACTCATGGTTTTCAACCATAGAGATAAAATTATAAAATTTATGTGGACATCTGAATTGGTAAGAGAAGAAACTTTTTAACTCGTGCAACTGATATTGAACAACATTTACATATATACTGACAAAGCCATAAATGTAACTAATAGAATAAGACAAAAAGGAAAGTGGTTACTACATACCAAACTTTTGTGAGTTATTCATGTGATGCCCGCCTTCAATTTTTGTTTCTATTGTGCTCTCTCTCTCTCTCTCTCTCTCTGTTTCTCTTGGTGTATTAAAGATTTGCTGTATGTTTTCTTCAATTCATGTCTTTTGCTAATTGGCATTGTTTAAGCATCATAATGTTTTTTAAGTGTTCTTTTGCTATTTACTGAGGGACAAACATTTGTGTTTCCCTCATCTGAGAATTTTATTAGTTATGATGTTAAACAAACTGAAGAGCTTGTCTTTCTTTATTTTTTATTTTTAATCTCTTTATGTTTTCTGGTATGCATGTGAGCCATTAATTTGGGTTGAGACTTGCGAATAAACTATATTTTTACCAATATAGCAGTAGTTCTATGTTCATCTTTCTTTTGTAGAAGTGTTAGATTTCATTCATCCGAAAAATCTGATACTAGTTATTGACAAGTATAAAATATCATTTTCTTAAAGAAACTATGCATGACAACTTTGAAAGTTTTGCTCTTATAACTAAACTTTGAATAATCTTTCAGATGAATTTGTGGTAGTTAATGAGTAATGGATATAGTTTAATCAAACTCCATATTTTTTTATTTCCTAGAAAGTGCCTACCTATTGAGTTATGTGAATTGATTTTTTTCAGCACAGGAACAGTAGGATAACCGCGCTTTAATATTTCTTTACTGGCGTTTATATGTGGTGGTATTTCCATTTGGTTTGTTGAGTCTGAAAAGATTAATTACTGGAAACAAGAATACGGTTTTTGAGCGATCAACATAGTTTTTAGCAACCCCCAGCTACGTAACTTATGAAAAATATGGAAACCTATTCTTGAGAATGTATTTGATATAAATTGGTGTTTTGTGACAAGTCTGCTATGCCAATCATGTCTGTTTGAGTTTTTTTTTGGAATTTTGGTGGAAAAATTATTGTATTGTGGCATCAATTGGTAGTACATCATTAATTGAAGTTAATTTAGCAAGTTCACACCCTTGCCTTCTTTTACTAGTTTTTTTGGCACTAATTATGGAGAGAAGCACTTATGCTTTTGTAAGGTTTCTGTAATGCTTGATGCAATGCCAATCTTTGAATTGAATAACACAATAATAAAAGAGCAGACATTGGCTGACATTTAGGCTTTCTAGAGGTTTGATACTGCGACCTGGTGCTGATTCATGGCTGGTTAATTTGATCTCTTGGGAAGACCAAGGTATACAATTTCTCATTACAAAAGACTTTTTCTTTACCTTGTGAGATGCTATTTACTGGGGCGACTACTTTTCAATTCCCATATCCAAGTGTTGTATTTGTGGTAATTTTTACCAAACTGGAAATCTTGCCTTATGTGTTCTTATTTGCTGCCGTTGTGTTTGTGTCATTGATTAAGTTGAGAGTAAACTAAATGTGTTCCAACCTGCAGTACTATCATAAACTAATAATGGCATTCTTATATGATATTGTCACATTTTATTAATGTGACCTAAATGATAAAATCGTTATTGACAAGAAGTGAATATCATTTTCTAAATGAAGAATGGCAATTTTGATATGCAGCTCTTTTAATCTTCAGATAATCTTTCAGATAAATTTGTTGTCTTCAAAACTCGAACTCTAGATGTGCTTATTCAATGAACAAAGTGCATATGAAAGGGGTTGATGGATTGATATTCAGCATGTAGGGTTAGTGCTTCTGCATAAATCTTATTTCAACAGAGTGCTGTAATGGTAATGTACATGTGACATAGTTTCCTTTCTGGTCTTCCAAAAGAGAGTACTTCAAGCTTTACTGGTACCATCTTGTTAAAATGGAATAATATGGAAAGCCAAGCTTTGAGTATCTAGTTGGAATTAACAGCCATTTCTTGGAAAGCCTGTTATTTGAATTGCTTCTGTTAGGTTACAAGCATCTTGATTGAAAACCTTTATTTTAAGGTGAGCAGTTGATAACCAGTCTATTGGAAGTAAATACGGTGACCTCATATCTGACATTCCTCAACCAAAGTTAATTTGGCAACATATGCTTTTGAAAGGTTTCTGCAATCCTTGACACTGTGCTGTGTTGGTTCACCTTTAAGTTTTCTAGAGAATGATGCTGCAGCTTGGTGCCAATTCATTGCTTGTCATTTGATATTTCAGGAAACTGAAGGTACAATCTTGTTCACTAGAATAATTTATTTTTTTCTCCCGTCTCCATGCTATTTCTCAGTGGTATGAGTTTGGTCCTAGTTCTAGACACAAGCCCAAGCCTCTTTCAAATTTAGTTGATTTCAACTGGTTGAATTGCATAAACCAAGAGCAGATATGCAAGCCAGAGGAAGGGCCAGTGCTTGTTAACCTCATATCTGAATGTTACTGGGAGGGCTTTATAAATTCTCTGAATGCTAAGGAACTATCTGCTAAAACAAAACAATGTGATTTTGATCATTGCAAATTCCTGTTTTTAGGACAGTTCATGTTAGATCTTTAAAACTTAGGGTCCGTTTGGAACCCCATGGAAAAGAAAATAAGAATTTGATTATTATTATTCCCAAAAATAGTTAGTGAAAAGAAGAATTTGATCATTATCTCATTTTTGCTAACCATTTTTAGGAATAATAATGGTCAAATTCTCATTTTTTTCTTTTCTTTTCTAAGGGTTTCAAACAGACCTTTAGTATTGGCCGTTTGGCACCATCTAACTATATAGTTTCTTGACAAATGGGGCAGAGAAAGGAAATCAGTTGTTAGGCAACAAGGGAGACTTCCGTACCACAGGTATCTTCATATGTGTGATAGAACAAGAAAATGAAGTTCAACCAAATCATCTCAAGGAGGACAGTGACAAGTGAAGGAATACATATATTCAGGAAAGACCTAAATGCACATTCAACACTTAGTATGTCTATAACCTATGGCTTAATTTCACAGGGCTGGGGCGCTATTGCTTTTGTGGAAAACAAACCTTAGGTGACACGTATAAAGCCTTCTGCTTGCCTTACTTTGGTCTTTATCAAGTAAAGAAACGTTTTCTTCAAGAACGAAAGCTGTTGCCACCGAACTGAACGCGTCATCCTCCTAGAGAGATCGAAGAACCTCTTCATTCTATCTCTTGTTGCCTAAATCTTAATTTCAAGTTGAATGCCTCTCCTATGAAGATTCGCAACCCAGAAACCTCTACAACTGGAAACTTCCCACCCTGGCCGTGAACTTTGGTAACAACTGAGCCCCGACTGACGCTCGTCTGATTTGTATCCAAGATGACTGTCGGGGCTCCGGGTTTCATCTTCACGCCCAGAAAGCTCACCTTGTTTACAGTCCACTTCTGATTCACAGCATATTTGCCTCTAACGACCTCTGACCTCACGCTAACCTCAAAATCCTTGGAGTTAACGTAAAACTTTACCATGCTCCAGTTGTTTCCGTCTCCACCCATCTCAACCTCCTCTCCATCATCCAGGAATACCTTTCCTGTGGCTGCTCCACCCTGATCCAGCACCACCACAAGATGGAAACCAGACTTCCGTGCTTTTCTTGTAGTCATGGCGCTCTCTTGCATGGGGAGCACATTGCCTCCCCTTACGTGAACATTTATGGTGTCTGCTGGTGCATCTAGTGTAACATATTTGCCTGAAGTCACACTCACCCATTCGGAGTGGTTGAAGAGATTGAACCAAATCCCTGCAGGAAAGTATGCGTTCACTGTGACTGCTCCTTGCTGCAGGACTGGTGATACCATTACGCCTTTCCCTATCAAGAACTGAGAGCTGATCCCGTGAGTATTTACATCTTCAGGGAAGGAGAAGAACAATGGCCTCGCGATGGGGATCCCGCTGGTGTGTGCTTCATACATTAGTGTGTAGAAATAGGGAAGTAGCTGGTATCGAAGACCAAGTGCCTTTTTAGCTGAAGCTGCAACTGAGTTCCAGAGATAGAGCTCTTGTCGTATGGATCCCTTGTCCGAATGATCTCTCGCAAAAGGATAAAAAGCTCCCAACTGCAAGCACAATAGGAGATAATAAAGTTAATTTCTGGATCCAGTTTGTTTAGCTGTTCAAAATGCCCCTTACCTGAATCCATCTTGCACAGAGCTCCTCCGTGGTATCTCTCGCGAAGCCGCAAATATCAGCTCCGACCATTGGAATCCCATACATGCCCGAGTTCAAAACGGAAGAGATGGAGAAGGCGAGATCATCCCATGTTGCCGCGTTGTCGCCCGTCCAGTGAGCCGTATATTTCCCAGACCCCACGAACGTGGACCGGCTCAGCACAAACGCCCTTTTACCAGTTACCTGAATCAGAGCTTGCTGAGTTGCTCTTGATTCCAGAAACCCGTAGAGGTTGTGTACGTTGTATTCCAAGACGCCGCCGAAATGAACAGCCGAAGCCGGGATTGTTCTTTCGATGATGGGTGTGTGCTCTCCGGAGTTGTTGACCTTGTAAGGTGGGTCGTCCTGGACGGAGTTTTCCAACGGGGGGGAGGAGATGAAGTTTGAGATTTCGTTCATGTCGATCCACAGCCCGTCGAAGCGGAGCACCTTCCTGAATATGTCGATTTCGCGCTTCCAGAATTCTACGGTACCTGGGTTTAGAAAATCCGGGAAGAAGACCTTTCCCGGCCAGACTTCTCCAAGGTAAGCGCTCCCATTCCTTTTTATGAACACATCTGCTTTCATACCTCGGAGGAACGTATCGTACGTGTTGTTCACACTGATTCCTGTAATTTATAGTGTTCAGGGCTGATAAGTATCCACGCTAGTTTACAATTATGAGAATTTGTAAGTGATAAACAGCAGATTTATTTACCGGGATCGAGGATGAGAATATATCTTTGCCCATTTCGGTGAAGCCCATCGACAAAACTGTTCATTCTGACTGGCGGAAAGTTGATAGGGTCGAGTGTGAAGTCCTTGTAAGCATCCATATGGTCAATATCGGTCCACATGACTTCCAAAGGAATTCCAGCTTTCGCGTATCCGGCCACCACGCCTTCGAGATCAGATATGTTCTTGTATCCATACCTGCACTGATGAAATCCTACAACACATCCAAAGGCAGAGATGGGTAATTGAGATGATGATCTAACCTTACGACAAAACAAGAAAAAAGACTAATGGACAACCGTTAACATACCGAATGACCAGTAAGGCATCGGAGCTGGCCGACCGATGAGCTCGGTATATTGTACAAGGACGGATTCCGGCGTCGGTCCGGCGAAGAGATAAAAATCGAGTACCCCTCCGATGACCTTGTAAGTCACGTACGATCCGCCATACTCAACGTCCATGCCGTTACTGTTAAGCAACAGAACCCCGTGAGTATCGCCGCTGGGAGCCCGCACATCGATGTAGAAGGGATGCGAACCGTAGAGGTTGAGATCGAGGTTGAAGCTCGCGGTGTCGGCTGTCCACATGGTGAGGGTCTCATTATGCGCTAACCGGAGCGTCTTCTTGGTGTGCTCTCCCAGGCCGTACAATGACGCCCTATCCGCCGGCAGCGCCGTCGAGATCTCGAGGTACTGGTCCTTGAAGACGAGACTGGCGCCGGAGCCTGACTTCTCTGGGGAAGTGTCGAAGAGAGTCTCGCCTGTGGAGAGACGAGAGACGTAGAACCCGAATGGAGAGGTGGCACGGAGGGTGAGGCTGAGGTCGGAGCCGGGAACGGAGAGGGTATATGCCTTTTTCGGTGAGACATTTTGGTTCGCCGTCAGGAACCGCCAGTCTCTCCAGTCCAGCTTTCGGGGGGCGGCTACGGTCCTGGGAATGATATCTTCCGGTACCTCCCATCTTTGGTGATCGGCGTCGCTGATTTTCACTCTCAGCCGCTCCTTGGTCTCGAAGCTGCAAAAACCGCAGTGTGGAAACCCAATTCAATCTTGTAAAAAGACAGCAGTACCCTACGCGATAGAGCTATACATGCATCAACCTATTCCGGATAGGGGAATAATATTGACATTTCATATCTAATTTTTCTTCGCGGTCTCTCAGTCACGGGCAAATGCTCCCATTGACTTGTCTGATACGAAGAGCAGCAGCCAATCAAAATAGTCCGAATGGAGACAAATACACACCCATTTTCTTTTTTTGTTTTTGTTTTTCCGATCGATCAGAGTCGAACAACGGATTAGAAACTTCAGCAAACCGGCAAAATCAACTGTGATCGAATAATGAACCGATATTTTCTTCCACACTAACCAGAGTATGTTGTTAGTTTCTCACCTGGCGTAGAGCTGGAGACGGGGGACATCGGGGCCGTAAGTGGCCGTCGGTTGGATAAGGCGGAGATCGGCGGTCAACGACTTGCCGGAATCGTGAACCTCGACGGATCGGAGGTCGTAACCGTGGCCAACGAAGTTTGGGCGAGACGAGGCAGTGGTGAAGCAGCCGAGAGAGAGAAGAGAGGAGAAAAGAACAAGGTAGGCTTCCATCCTCGCCCACATCTTTCTTGTTTTCTTTGAAAACGAGAAACCAGAGGATACAGAACGTCCCTTTTATACACTTGGATTCGGGGTCTGTGATTCCGGAGAAGAAGAATTTTTTTTTCAAAAGGATAGCAGATCCGTTGGCGTTCGCACCGGCTCGTAAATCCTGAGTTCCTCTTTTGAACAGAGGAGAATCGAGTGAGTTGTGCGGAGTGGTTGGTTGCAATAATTTTTCAGTTTTATATTTCGAGTCATTTTCAGCTACTCCTAACTCAATTTTTTATTTTTTTCGTGCGTGATTATTTAATAAAATTAGGATATTTCACCGATGCGACGGACGGACGTCGTATCTTTTGGGTCGGCACTAATGATCTGTACATATGCAATCATTGGTGAGAGATAGTCTCCACGACATTTTCAAGGTAGAGGAGTTTCATTTCCATTACCAACCGTCTAATCATCGAGGAAGAGAAGAAAGAGCGTTATACATGCTTCCATGAACTATGAACCACGCTGCGTCCATCATTTAGCCATGCACTTCGAAGCGCTACGTTATGATTAGGGGGTGGCATATGGTGAGTCAAGCTCGAATTTATATATATTTGATCTGAATGCTTTGAACTAAAGCTCAGTCTGGAGCTTAAAATTAGAATCGAGAACGAGTTCAAGAATTTTAACTGAGTTTGAACTCGAGCTCAAGCTGGGTTTGATCTCTAATTTATATTTAAAATTTTGTATAAAATATATATCAAATAAATTATACATAAAATTATGTATAAATTTTACTTAAAATTGAGCATAACCTCTACATAAAAATTATACATGAGCACTGCGGCCAATTTGTCCAACCATTCTTGTGTTTTTACAAAAAATTTAAACCTACATTCTCGTGTTTTTATAAATTTGTATTGCATAAAATTTGTTTGTCCTTGAGTTAAACGAGTTAAATCATTCTTGCATAGAAACCAAAACCTTAATCAAATAGTTGCAAAACTAGACTACTTTACAGAATAGAAAAACTGTATTTCTCCCCAAATTTCAACAAATCATCAAATCATCTTATAATCAGCGAGGTTGCTATAGAATAAACCAGTAGGCACACACCACTGGTAAACAAAACAATACAATTAATAAAGGAAAATCAGCATAACATACCATAGATAACATCTACTGAAAAAAGAAATGAAAGAAGTTAAAAAGCTTACTTGATAATAATGAATCAACAACAAGTAGCTTTGAAGACGCTTATGATGTGATCAAACTTCCCAGCTTGTATGCTACAATGAATGGAAGATGAGCAATAGAGTCGTATCATGCAAAGAAAATGATAGAGCTAAGCTTACAAGCAGCTTGGAGATCAACGATTAACGATGAATACTAGCATGCATGAAGACAAGAAGCCATGGGAGTTCACAGCATCGAGCATACGCTATAGTCTGGTCCGCTTGTCAGGTAAAGCCAGATATGGGGAAATGATTTCCGATTAAATTGATAAATCAACATACGATGCATTTTAACAAATAGGACATAAACATAAAATGACATACAAAAATGGAGATCAAAGGTCACTTGAATTTCCTCATTCCCTGTCAACCTACCATACCTTTCGAGAAAACTTTGGGCCATGACCATGTTCAAGCGACTAGCCTCCACTATCGTGACACGAAGAGTTCCATGTAGTAGAATTTGTGCCATATTCACCTCTACAAAGAGAGATCTATCACACGCACCCAAATTAGGAAAACACTAAAATTAAAAGAAATTCAAATTATATTAAATAAACAACTTCAAACGATCTGACTTGAAGAGAAGTAAAAATGGGAGATCCAAAGACTTAACAAGGAATTAGATCATAAAACAGAAGACTGACTGAAAAAATTATTCCACGGAAGAGAAACTCGATAAAATGAACTTTAATAGTAAGAGAACAAAATCAATTTTGAGGAGGATCAGAAGCCAAAGAAAGCATCCAAACTGAACCGTCACGATGATCGATAAGGTATCTCAAGAGGATTTTTGACAAGCCACATGAAAGAAGGAAAAAGAGAGGAATTAGAAAGAGTTAAGAACTCACAGTGGTCAGAGATAAAATGGGTAAGGTTGATACCAGTCTATTTCGTGACTTTGGTCGGCAACACTTGAGTTGGCAACGCCCAAATCGGCTAGAGCGGCGAAGAAATTGAAGATGCCGAAAGAAATTGCAAATGCTTAAGTTTCAAAATTTTTGCAATTCGTATTTGGGCAGAGAATAATGTTGAAGAAAATCAAACTTACATGTGACTTTCGTCGGTAACGCCCAAAAATCCTAGAGCGACAAAAAAAATTTGGATGCTGGAAGATGTACGACAGGAGGAATTGATTTTCTATAGCTAGAGAGGAGTCATGGCCCGACTGCCCTATCCTTCCGTTATAATTAAACTCTACTACTTTCCTCTATTATAAATAGGGGTTCATGTAATTTGATTACAACAAGTCAATAAAATTTTTCTCTTTTCTATAAATTCAACATGGTATCAGAGCAGGTACTCATATGTGGGCCTCCACCCAAATGATCCCCATGTAAGAGCCTAGAGGGCCTATGCGTGAGGGGGAGTGTTAAAAAATAGTTTCACATGGATTAGTGAGAACAAATATATTGAGTTTATTAGTTGGGAAAGAGGTTTCCTAAGATGACTAGTCATTTTGGGATAGGCCTTGGACCCAAATTCACATGGTATCAGAGCATGTTCTATGAGTTGACTCGATCAACCCACAAAGATAATGTGAACTTTTTTCTAATCTATTATCTCTAGCAGTTTAGGTTCATATCTATTTTTTTCTTTTTTCAGTCCCTATACCAGTTGTTTGCTTTGAGTTTTTACCTTTATATTGAGTTTTTCATATTGCATATTATATATTGATGAAAATATATTCAAGTCTACTTTCTAATGCAAAATGAATTTTGGCAATTGGATTTTTCTACAAAAGGAAATAGATATTTTAAACAGCAGAGGTCAAACTGCAAGAGAGGTTCGAGCATCAGTAGAAAACTTCAACTTCCGAGCTATTTTATGTGACTTTATACGGAAAAATATATATGAAAATAAATATCTATAAGTCTATTTTCTTATCGATTCAACCAATTCTTGATCTAAGTTTTGTATATGGAGATATTAATTTTGGAAGAGTCAATGGTCATGCTGGTAAAAGGAGAAAGAGTACTTATTTCTGCCAGATTACAAAGACCAAAATCTATCAGATTATTTATCTATAAAGAAGTACATTTTATGAAGAGAAGTTATACTTGGATGAAAGCTATTTAAGTATAGTTCCAAAATGAGAAAATTTCATGTCAATCTGATCTATATTTAAGGATATATTCACATCGGAAGAATTAAAGGTCATGCTGATATCCTGTTGAAATCAAAATCCGAATTTAAGCCGCATATTTTGCGTCACTTTTTCAGTTGCTGTTATTGATCAACAATATCAGGAAAATATCTCACTTACCCCTTTTTCTCAGTTACCTTTCTCCTACCATCCCTTTTTTACTCTCACATACCCCTTTGGGCCAACCTCTTGTGTGTTCCTTCGATTGGTTTACCTTTCTATATATATAGGTATTTTAAGTCCATTGAGACTTTTTATTGGTACCCGTGGGTCTCGTATCGCCGTCTAGTGAATGATATGCATTACCCACTTTAGTGATTATTAGTACTATATTTGTTAGAAATCCGTTGATTTTAGTTTTGACTTGTGTTTTATCACTCATTTTTACCTTTTGAGAGTCTATGTTTAGTTTCGTACTTATCCTTGGGACACCACAATGGAGGAGATTATTACTACATGTGTGTTATTTGTTTCAAGCAGAGATCACTGCCATTACCTCCCAGCTGGAGGGGGAGAAGAACAAGAACAAAAACAAGAAAGAGGTATTTTATTCCATATGTTGTGGCAATTTTTATGTGACCAAAATATTCAAGAAAGGGGGAACACAAAAGACGAAGTTTTTGCATGAAGAATTGTATTTGTGAATAATTTTTTTTAGCAAAAGAAAATTGAAGACCAAGAATCATTTTTATTACAAGCCGAAGTTTTAAACTCCACTTTGAGGGGGAGTGTTAAAGAGAAAATATGGAAGAGTCTTACATGACTCTCACAATAAGAAGTCTTACAGAGCCAAAATTATTATGGAAGGAGGTCTCACATAGGATTTTCGGTTTAAAGATGTTTTAGTTATGTTAGTCTTCTATTTATGTTGTGTTATTTAATTATGCTAGGACTTATCTTTAAGTGTTAAAGTTTGGGTGTAATTGGGACATAGGTAGTTTAATTGTAATTGAACTCTACTACTATCCTCTATTATAAATAAGGGTTCATGTACTCTAATTACAATAAGTCAATAAAGTTTTTCTCTTTTTCATAAATTCAACACTAATCTCAAATTCGATTCGAGATTAGGTTTATTCGAACCAAACCGAGCTGGCACTGAGCCTAGCTCAAGCTATTCACGAATCGGCTTTATTCAATGCCACCCCTAGTTACAACTCTATCCATTATATAATTAACCTCAAAATAATTCTTTTTGTATTTTAAATCTATATTTATTGTTGTTAATGGGTTTATACCTTGAAATCATTATTTATATTGAGCTGCTTTATGTAATTTTTCCCTATTTGAAAAACCAATTCAATTTTACTTTTGAGACTTGATTTTAAAACCTGGTTAAATAACGACCTATTGATCGATATTTTATATGGTATAGTCACATAGACTTATGTGTCCTTATCTATAACACTTAAAATGTGAAAATATGCGTGATCAAGAGGTTGTTATAATGATTTGAACTGCAAAGCAAATATCCTTTACTAATTTGGATCAAGCTTTGTTTAAGAAAAACCATTTTCATCTCATTTATTAAAAGAAGCTTGTGTCGCTGAGTGAAGGTTGTTAAACTTTGTTTTGAACTGGTGATCTTAAGGTTCTTTGTGGGTTGTTGTTGTTGAAAATTCTTTTTATGGGTTTAAGTTAGAGTGCCTTGTGAAATTTTGAAAAATCTATGTGCGGGTCTATGTTGGATTGCTTAGTTAGCTGCTAGAAAATCCTTTTTATAGAAGTCTAGGTTGGATTCTATTTACGTAAATCTATGTGAGAGTATGCATTGTTAATTAGTTGTTATGATCAATTGAGTGATATAAGTACTATTTGGCAACCTGAACGTACTGAACTAACTTTGAAGTGCAAACACCTTGGAACCAGATTAGCAATTTGTAGAGGATTTTGAATCACCATAAATCTTTGTGTTCTTTTTATGTTATTGCTTGTGCTCGATCCTTCACATTGAAATCAAATTTGTAAAATTGAATTATTCAAAAGAGTGAACATAGTTGAGTTGAATTGAAAAGAAATTAATAATTAGCAGCAAAGTGAACAAACCTATACACCCTCCTCTAGGTTTGTTTATCAAGGGACATAATAAGTGGTACTAGAGTAGGTATAATCTAAAAGCTTTGTTTTATGTTTGGTGTTAAATATTAATTTCAAGATGCTACTAAGATAATTTTATAATAAAAATATTAAGTTACTAGTTATGTGTATTTAAAATACCTTGTAGCTAAAAAAACTCCAAATGGAATTTCGGATAGTATAATTGTTCGACTGACTAAAGAAAGTTTGAACAATCCATACCAAAAGCGGAACAAATAACTCATGCTAGAAAGTACATCATTTAAACAGCCTAGCAACACCATTAGATTCGACAAGCGAGAAAACACGTTTTGTTGAAGACTACTTGCTTATGCATTAGAAAGACCAGTCTAGAAGAGTAAAAGGGGCAAAATGAATCCATTGTATGGCAAGGAGTCAACTACTTCAGTTGGAGAAATGAAGCCAAAAGGAGTAAAAAATGAGAAACAATAAAGTTTTAGCAAAAAGCTTCAAATGGAATTTCTGGTAACATAACCGTTTGAGTTGTTAAAGATTGTTTGAACGACCCATACAAAAAGAGGAACACGTAACTCATGCAAAAAAACACA